>NC_090928.1:971508340-972133965 GCF_040938575.1 Ambystoma mexicanum
AGCTCAGCTGCAGGATAAACACCGTTCAGCACTCACGGGCTCAGCCATGCGTGGCAGGCACAGCAGGTGCAGGCGAGCTTCGTGTCCGTTTTGCTTGATCCTTCTACCCTGCTCCCCTTCCCCCCTGCCAGCCTACTTCTGCAGGAGTCTGAACTGATACATTCTGGTTGCACCATCACTGTCTTGTGGCCAATGCTGGATTTGACTTTTGATTTACGGTGACCGTGCGTCAACCTTTCTCAACTCTCATACTGGACTTCCTTTGCATCTTGTACTCTTGGTGGCCCTGAATCATGCTGTTCCCATCTTCATCTTGTATCCAGGCTTGCAACATTATGTGTTACTATTGACTTCTGCAATTGTATTTGCTCTCCCCTCTTGCTTCTCCACTCTTTTTGACTGCTAACTCTCTGTTCTCTCCCCCTTTCCCTTCTCCCTTTTCCTATCTCCTTCCCTTCTCCCCTTACTTCTATGCAATTACTCTATCCGAATTGTCCCTGGACCTAGTATGATAGCAACCTCATCTGTCTCCTCCCCCTCCGCTTACTTGTTTTTTTTCCTCCACCACCTCCAGCACTACCTGAAATGTCACCAGGCCGAGTACGATAGTTAATTTCACATCCTTACTGTTCATGGCCTGTAAGAATGTCATTGTATTTTCCCTTGTTCCCTCCTTGCATTGAAGCGCTTGGAAACACATTGTGTATAGGTGCTATATAAATAAACTATCATATCATGTGCACACACATAACTAGGTCTTAACAGGTCATGGAGAGCACCTCTCACATAAAATGGCTGTTTGGTAGCAAGTCGGTAGCAATTAATTGTTGTTCACTGTTCAAGGTGTTGGCCAAAACAGTAAAGCGTGTCCCTTTCTGAAATTTAAAATATGTTTTTAATGACTATTCTCTTCGTTTTGACCATGGAATCAGACATTTGATTGACCATCCTGAAGCAGAGCCGTGCAAAAATATATGTGAACTAGCATTTTGGCATCCCTCCACCTCCATTTGAAATTCACAAGATTTGCTACTGCTACGACCAATGTCGCATCCCCCAGCGGTGGCGACCTACTATTTCTTTCCCGTAGGTCCAGGCCTGTAGGGAAGCACAGTAGAATATTTACCGCCCACCCTTTGGGGAGTACCTTGAATGTGTGGTGGGACGTAGTGACTATAGTTAACATTCAGTTTGTTTGCCAGACCCTGGAACAGGAATGAGGGTCAGTTTAAACACACAAATGAAGAAAGCAACCTGTGTTCCACGTGGCCATCTGCTTTTCGCACAGGACTTGATACATTGTTCTCAGCAGCAGCCAGACAGATTAGAAAGTGCCAGGCCTGTTGTGTCCAAGAAGCTGGGCGTGCACAGCAATTTAGAAATCATTTTTCCAGTTTCCCCAGTGTTTGCTCACAAAAAGAGTATGGCATTGAGGAATATCTTGGTACAAGCTGAGTACAAAGAACCTCAGAAGATCAATTACATCGGGAAACAGCTGTGTCATACATGTCTTAAAAGGGGATTCTATTGCACATCCATACACAGGCAAAAAAATGTTTTCACGGCATTCATGTACTTGTGATTCCTCCAATATGGTTTATGCCTTAAAATGCCTTTGTGGCTTTTATTACGTAGGGATGACAACACGTAAAGCCAAAACCCGTTGGACAGAACACAAGTCTAACATTAGAACTAGGAACTCAAAATACCCAATAGCAAGCCATTTTCTCTCTGCAAAACATAGTATTGCCCAAGTGCGATTTGTGATTTTGGAAAAAGTGGAAATGCCTAACAGAGGAGGTGAGTGCAGAAAGGATTACTACAGAAAGAGATTAACTGGATTGAGATTTTGGATGCTCTAACCGCAGAGGGGCATTAATTTAGAGTGGGACTTATCATGTTTTCTATAAGCCACCGACAGGTAACACATATCAGAATGTGAAAAGACCAGAGATTTGGAAGGAAGGGTTCATTGGGCGGACAAGGTTTTTTTGTAAAATCCGAATTAGATGGAAATCCAGAATGTGACTGGGTATCTGGCTGGAAATATACCAACTATGATGTGTTATCAAATGAGCTAGAGATTTGGAAGTGTTAAACCGTTACTAGTGTAAGATTTCTGATTTTTGCTGTTAACCATATGTGATTGAATTCTAGATTGTTATTGGATCTCTGGTCCGGGACAAAGTTTAGAATAATGTTGTGTAAATGATCAGAGCTGATTGCTCCTACACGGGAACTGACAAGGAGCAAGGAGAAGCAATAACGCAACATAGTAAGCTTTGCAATTAGTGCTAGAGGACAGATATACGTTCCATGTCCATATGAATCAGACGTACCTATAAAAAGACATCTAGTAGCCGCAAGTAGAACCATAGGGGAGTGCAAGGATGAATTGGAATTCTTATAACTGCAATTAAGTGAGCACTCACAGCACAAGAAATCTAGGAGGAGCACAAAGCCATGTAAAATAGGAATATACAAGGAATACATGAGGCAACATAGCTTTGATTGGTCTTGTGACGAGGGCACACTTTTTAAGTTGGGAAGTCAGAGAACTAAGTATAAATTAATACGGCACCTTATGAGGCTGGAGTAATGTTTACACTAATGGATGAACCCATCTTAATTGAGCTTGTCTAATGTCACGACTCGCTCCACCAAGATGGCCGCTGTGTTGCCGGCTGGTTAGCCTCGACTTCACTGCAGGGGCGACCAAGGCAATGAAGGAAACACATAAGCGGACACGGGGCACCTGACCGTTTTCTCCAGTTGGACGCCTAGCATTCTGTGCTACAGATTGTTTAACACAAGTTAATGCACACAAGAACATCAGTTTATCACGAGCAATGCTTATAGTTTATTCTACTTAGTTCAAAGCACTAATGGGCCATTTGTGTCCACATAGGAAGGCACTTCATGAGATGTACCGACATGAGGAGGAAACACAACTGTGAATGAATGTCTACTGACCTGTAGTCGGGTAAGTGTGGACAGACACAATGTAGTGATTTTTATGCTTAGAACAGGTAGGCTTTTTGAAGAATTGAGCACTAAGGCTGGATAGTTAATAGGTTTATCTCTGCTTTCATTTTTTAGATCCTAGGCAATCAAGTATGGTGCAAGACCTATGAAAATTGGAGGTGGGTGACTTAAATGGTGATATTAATATTAATCATGAGAGTGGCTAATAGCATAAGGTTATATCCTGAGGTATACTGTTTACATTTCTTGGAGAACACAAAACATCAGAGAAGAAATGTCAAGAAATCATATCTGAGTAGCCCAAGAAGAAGGATAATTGAATATCTGAAATGTGATGGCAACTACATTTATAATGACAGATCTGATTTCTCTGCTCTTGTATTTTGATGTGTAATATAATAACCACTGATGTGTTAAGTAAGAATCACTGATGCGATGGGAGATAAACTATATGCGTTGCAACAATGAACGACAAATCAATGTATGTGGTGGAAAAACAGACCTAATTGTACTTAGTTTTGAATTATGGGTTTGATTGAGTTTGTATGATAGGTTTACGCATGGCTATGTGATAAACAGAATTTATTAACAATTGTATGAAATAGTTTGAATAAAAACATGTGATAATCATACATGGATAATTGAATGGTTTGTTAGGGAATCCCTAATCAAGAGTGCATCAGGACTACCAGTTGGCAACAACAGTTCTTTTTGGTTAAACCATGGTCAGCCCCTAGGCCACCCGTAGGGGTCAAAAATAAATCCTTCCTGAATCACCAGGAGCATGACCTCAGCCAAAACGGAAGGAAGCTAGTCCCTTCCAATCATATGGAGAGAATGGTGCAGTCAGGGAGGCCCGGGGACTAATGACTGGTCAGATCACAGAACAATGTGTGAAAGAGGAATTCCTCTGTGTGTTTTTTGTCCTAGATCAGTCCACTCTAGCCCTTTCCATGACGACTCAATGTGGCTGTCCAAACCAGTCTTTCTCGTAGAGCCGTACCAGATAAGTGCCCTCACTGAGTACAGAATGTGGCAGGGCTCTAATCTTTTCTCACACATGGATCTGAGTGCAGTAGTGCCCTCAGTCAGGGAGATCGCCTTCAAAGGTCAGTGTGTAATGCTTGAGGTCAATGTTTCACTAATGGCCATAAATGAGTACCCAGAATGACATGAAATAAAAGTACCTAGATTGGCTGAACGATTATATAAAGCTCCTTCATTTGTGTAATGATAAGTATTTGTTTTCCTTTTACTCAGTTGACTGGGAGTTATTCAGTAACTGTATGTAGGCCGGTCTTCACATGTACCTAGGAATGTTAGAGTACGTACAATTACTCCATGATGTATGGGTCTCTGTACATCCCAACGGGCGAGGTGGAGGCACTATATCGACAGTAGAAGAACTAGATTGACCATAAACAAACCCCATTGTAATGGTCAAACCTGATACATGAGTTGTGCTGTTAATAATCCAAGAGGATGAGCCGGTAGTATCGGGGCTCCCCTCTCCAAAACCCGCTACAGGCTGGCAGTCGGGCCGTGTGAGCAGAATTGAATGTGTAGAAACAATGTCAATACTGTCATGGAATATAGATGGAAATTAACTGACAATGCCATAAAAGAGAAATTGAATGGGTCTGTGATTATTCTCTTACAAGAGACATGGGAAGAGGATGAATTGGTCTTCAATGGTTATTTGGTCTATCAGGTAAAGGCAAAAAAGGGGCTAAGAGGGGGTATTTTGGAGGGTTGGCGATCTTGGTCAAAGGTTCACTTGCTTGTGAGAGCACTGAAGTAAGTGTGATACAGGAAATGCTGATCCAAGTTCTCAAATTGATCCCATTGGAGGACCACCCGGTATACATTATTAATATTTATAATAGCCACTCAAAGAAAGATGAGTCTATCGAAACCCTGAAAGAGGTGACTGATAGCTTATGCCAAAAAACAAGACATAAAGACTTAATGATTGTGTGTGGTGGTGACTTTAATTTGAAAAATGGGTAACGGCTCGATTGAAGGTCTTTTTGACCAAGAAGAAGATAGGGTACTAGGTGTTCCCCTGCCACAGATGACGAACATGTGGATGTGTGAGGCCGGGCTTCGATTTTGGCATTGGTTGATGGAAGTAGGCCTTAGATCAACTAATGGTAGATTTGAGGGAGATATTCCCGGTGCGATTAACTTCAGAAGCATGAGAGGAAGTTCAACCATAGAATATTTTCTGGCATCTGTCAATATTTGCAGCCTGGTAAAGAATATTTGAGTAAGGGAAGAGTTATATAGTGATCATTATGCTCTCAGCCTAGTCATAAAATGGCTGGGCGTCAACATAAGAGGTAATCAATTTGACCACATTACAGATATTGTTTGTGAAGGAAACACAACCAAAAGTGTGAGATGCAACAATCTAAGTTGTGTTGGGGAAAAATATTGTGAAGAATGATATGGCTCTTTTTGGGTTATTGTTGAACCCCAATATTAACCCTGTGGTAACAGTTCAAATCTTTATGCTCCTAGTGGGAAATATCCAAGATGAATTTATGGGGAGACATTTGTCTAAAGCAAAAAAGGGACTTAAGGTTGGATGGTTTGATAAAGATTGTAAACTGGCCAAGGCAAATTTATTAAGCCTGCTTAAAAATGGGAGAGTCCCCAAGAGGGAGATTATTCAGGAAATGGCCAAATATAAAGAACAGATTAGAAAACATAAGATTGAGTTGAACAATGAAGCCTGCGATAGGCTAGAGATAGCGAGTAAAAATAATGACTCAACACATTTCTGGAAAAAAGTGAATGGAAGCTCCATTTATGTCGAGCAATTAGCAGGGCTGGACTGTGGTATTCAAGACCACATATGGGTAGACTACTTTAGTGGCTTTCTGGGGCCTGGGTCCAAAATACTTTCAGCTAACCCGCCGCAAATACCTCCCTTCTCGAGCTCTTCGCTCCTCTACCTCTAACTCCCTCAGGCTCAGGGTTATTTTTTTATTTTTTTATTTAAGTAACATTAGTTTAGTACCAAAAAAAGACAAACTTTACGTTACAATCCATGAAAGTAAACATCATGTTTTCCTTCATAATTAATTGTTTGACATTAGTGCATCCATGAAATTGATTACAGCACAAGTCATGCGAGTATTAGTGCCTGCAATCAGATAACTCCACAACTCTTCCATATTGTCGTTTCACAGAGCAAAGTTTGAAAGATACAACAACCGCTGGGAAGAGATCTCGACACATTCAATCATTAGGTGTTTGACTGATTCCACTGATTGATTACCAAAACGAAGTCTCATAAACTTGTCACGATGATAGCGTGAAGGAAAGTTTGTTAAATATTTTGGAGTTGCATCAAGTTTGTGCATTGCTGGTCTGAAATCTAGCGTTGATGCTAGTTTTCTTCGTGTCTCATCGTTCTGTGTCCAGTTTCTTGTCGCAATTTTTTTGGTGCAATTTGTGGTGTTAGTACAGAGTCCAGTGTCACTCCAGCAGTCAGTTAGTCGATTTTCAAAGAAACAAGCTGGGGGTAGATCTCTGTCTTCGGGTGGGGCCTACCTCTGGAACAGCCTCCCTGCCACTCTAAAAATTGAGGCGCACCATCTCCGGTTCCGGAAGTACCTCAAGACCTTTCTCTTTGCTTCTGCCTTTGCTCCCACTCCCCCCTGCTGATCCGTTCTCTCCTGGTACGGTGCACCTGGCCACCCTCTGTCCTCCAGGCCCAGGTACCTGCTCACCCTGCCACCCTCCCGCAGTGCCTCCGGGTCACCCCTTGCACTGGGGTCTGTATCTGCACCCATACAGTCCCCCCTTTTTCTTCCTGCACTTATCAGACCTACCTTGTTTGCTGTTTTAAACCCTGCACTTGCCACTTGCTGGCTGCACTACCACTGTTTGTTGCCTTTATTATTTATTTAGTTATTATTATTTATCTTTTTCTCCTTTGCTCCGCACTTTCCACTTCTCCCCCTTCCATGCACTTTTCCCCTCCCCTTCTCCCATGCACTTGCACATTCTCAATGTTACTGGGCCTAGTAAGATCATTGTTTTGTTCTCCCCTGCTCCCCTCACTTGCCTTGTCGCGCTCTGAAACACTTGTGTACGAGCGCGATAGAAATAAAATATGAACAAAAAAAATAATCTACCAAGCTCAAGAAGGGGCAAGCAATGTGGAGTAAGCGTCCCTGTTAAACTCGATCCAAGCGGTTAATGTACATGGTGAAGTCTGTTTACCGCCTGATGAGGCGACTAAAGCCATCCAAAATTCAAAATGTAGGCATGCCCCTGGCAGTGATGGGATACCAGTTGCCACTTTTGTTGCTTGTCACTTTGCACTAACATAGCACTTTGACATTCAGCATTTGTTGTTGCATGCTTTTTTGCACTGACATAGCACTTTATGATAATTTGCACACTGCTTTGTCATTACTTTTTTGTCAATTTAAATAGCATGATATCCATAATTTGATAGAAATACAGCCACTAGCCCTGACTGCAGCAGGGTTATATGGAATTGGGTCCAGTTAGCACTACATGCTATTGATCATTATTATTCTCTCTTCATTTAGACTAAATATTTCTACTTGATGCAGTAATAAAAGCCATATGTATTTTTATAACATTTTGTACTAGTTTTATGGCAAATAATGTGCTCATTATTTTTTATACTATTGTATGTACTTTATCAATAAAATATGAATATGTAATTCCTTACTGACCGAGCTTATCCCCTTTGTTCGCATATTAAAGTCGATACTATTTGCACATTTTTCTTAACAATTATTTGCCCGTGTGACCACTCTTCTTGGTTTCTTGATTACGTATGCTCCCCAGGTCCACGTTGAAAGGGATACCCATCCTTTTGTTTCAATACCGGTTGAGTTTTACCAAGATAACAGTGAAATGTGGGGTCCAATTTTAACAATATTGTTTGATACAATATTAAGTACAAACTTCATATCGAAGGGAATGGCGAAGAGAAATCATTTTCCCTATTTATAAAAATGGTTGCAGAAAAAGCCCACAATCATATTGGCCAATATCCATATTGAACACAAGCTTTAAAATGTTTGGGAAGGGCCTACTCTAAAAACTGGAAGAGTGGGTCACAACCTATGAAATTGTATCCCCAATCCAATTGGGTTTCAGGTCCAAACTAGGGACAATGGAGCAATGTCTAAATTTGTATATGATAATTGCCCATTCCCTGAGCCTCAAACAAGAACCAATTTATCTAGCGTTTATGGACCTGAGCACTGCTTTCGATAAAGATAACCGGAACAAACTATGGCATGTGCTCAGGTCATATAATTGCCCAGCTACCATCCTGGATATCTTGGAAGTCCTGCATAAGGATAGTGAGGCCTGTATTTGCTCTGGTAGTGAGGGACATGTCGCATTTTGATTCTCAATTAAGTCAGTGGTTTAGACAGGGGTGCATATTGGTACCCCTGCTGTTCTCCCTGTATATAATAAGCTCCTGGAAAAACTGCTGGAGTGTAACACTGATGTACCTAGGCTGGGTAATATTCTGATCCCAGCCTTAATCTATGCTGATGATACAGTGCTCATTGCACTGACCCCAAGATCATTCCAGATCCTGGTTAACAAATGTTCTGCTTATATGAGAGATTTGGACCTGCATGTTAATGGCTTGTTTAGTGAAAAACAGATTGTGTAAATGGCCGAAGATTTGTTGTAATGGGTTGGTGTTCCCCAGAGTGAACCAATTTGACTATCTCAAGGTGTGTTTTAATGAAAATTTCACTGGCAACGGACATATACAGAAACAGGTCCCAGTAATGAAACAATCGACTAGTGGCATTTATGAAGCAGCACAAGCAACAACTGCTCTGTATCGTGGAAAAGATCTATAACGCTCGCCTTACATGGGCAATTAAATATGGTGCTGTGATCTGGGGGTATGGGGATAATGGCATGCTGCAAAAAGAGAAAAATCATTTTGTCAAATCAATCTTGGGTCTACCTGTGTCAGCACCAAACTTTGCATCCGACAAAGAGATAGGCTTGCCCTTTCTTCAAAAGCTATTGCCGTGGAACCTTGCATGTTATGGTTGCGTGTCTGGTCTAATCCAAAGGCAGGACTTACACAGAAATTGTTAAAGGATATGTTGGGGAAAAAAGGTGCCAATAAAATCGGATGGCTAGAAAATGTAAAGAAAATGTTGGGAAATGTAAATGCCAGCAGTATGACCACTAAACCGCAACTACTGGACAATAGTAGGTGTTGTCTCTTAAGGTAGAAAGTTGAGGAGTGGGTAAATGATGCAAGAGAGATGCAGGAGCTACTGAAACCAATGAATAGACAATTGATGAGAATATCATCAAACACAATCAAGGAATACCTTGTCTGGTCCAATTTCAAGTACCAAAGGGCCCCTACTTCAAGGGTCCACTTTGGGTGTATGGAGTTGAGTGAGGTTTTAAGTTGGAGATCGGGCTGGGATTTTGAATCCAAATGCCTGATGTGCCAAGCTGGGCATGAAGATCTAGAACATTTCTTATTTTTTGTGCAGCTTACTGTGAATCATAGAAAAGGTATTTGTTATCCATCTTTATAGGAAGAGGCTTCACTCAACATAGGCCGGAACCTATCCCTATACATAAGAACAGCCTGGCGAACACATGAAAGGAGGCAAAGAGAAGCTATCCTAGGAAGAAGTGATGAGACTAGATGAGTTGGTCTTATCCGCTTTAAGCTGGCTTAGGCTTTTATTGGTTTTAGATAACCTTTACGAATGCTAAATTGTATTATATATGTGATTATGTAAATTAATTGCTGCGCTATACTTCTAATGTTTGAAAAAAGTGTGTGTCTAATGGTTTTAGACCATTTTTAAATAATGTGAAATTGTCTTATGTAAATGATATTGTAAATTAATGATTTACTGTCTTAGGTTTTAAGGTTTGGAACAATTTGCCTAATGGTTGTGTATGATGTATCTTTTTATGGATTTTCTATTTAATCCAAAATAAAGAAATTACTACTACTACTTCTATTGCCTATAGAAGATCAAACAATAAAGATAGTCAGACATGAACAAAAAGCCATGCAGGCATTAACCCTGCTACCCGTCCCCTGTTTAACTACACAGGTAGCAAATAGGCCTCAACAAACTCAGGCCAAAAAAATGGTACATGCATTGATACACATTTCAAACACAGTAGTAGAAGAATAGAAAAATAACTGCCATTAAAATCACAGTTACTCAAGAAAACAGAGAAGATAAGGAATTAATTCCCTTCAAACCATAAAAAGATAGGGGCTTATTATGAGTTTCCGGGTCTGGAAAAAATGCCGGTAATTCTGGCACCGACATTTTTTCCTGAACAGGGAAACACAAGTTTGCTTGTGGGTGCAGTTAACTAACGACAGGTCTGATCTGCTAGGAGTTCAGGCCCCTACAGGCAAATAAATGCCGGAATCATCGGCACCGGTGTTATTAGTGCAAGTAATTCCAGCAATCCCATCCCATGGAGTACTATGGCACTCTAAGGAATGGGCACTTACGAGCGTTATTACCGGGATGTCGGGTGGCGGAAACCGTAAGGCAATTTTGCCGGTAACCAGAAATATCGGCGGGATACCGGAAAAACTGTAATCAGGGCCATAGAAGCATATACAGAAATGCAAAAAAGGCAAACAGTAAATCCTCTGTATTACAGTGTCAAAGCAATCTATTTAAACCCTTGTTCTGAGTGCTACATTTCGAACTTAGCTGTGCCCAGTGGCTTTATTGTGTTTCAACCTGTTCTGCTAAATTGCAATCTTAGCTGTGCCCAGTGGCTGCATTGTGGTTCACCCTCTTCTGCTAAATTTCGCACTTAGCTGTGCCCAGTGGCTGCCTTGTGTTTCACCCTGTTCTGCTAACTTTTGACCTTAGCTGTGCCCAGTGGCTGCATTGTGTTTCACCCTGTTCTGCTAAATTTCAAACTTAGCTGTGCCCAGTGGCTGCATTGTGTTTACACATGTTCGTCTAAATTGCGATCTTAGCTGTGCCCAGTGGCTGCATTGTGTTCCGCCCTGTTCTGGTAAATTTCGACCTTAGCTGTGCCCAGAGGCTGCACTGTGTTTCATCCTGTTCTGCTAAATTTCAAACTTAGCTGTGCCCAGAGGCTGCACTGTGTTTCATCCTGTTACGCTAAATTTCGAACTTAGATGAGCCCAGTGGCTGCACTGTGTTTCATCCTGTTCTGCTAAATTTCAAACTTAGCTGTGCCCAGAGGCTGCACTGTGTTTCATCCTGTTCTGCTAAATTTCGAACTTAGCTATGCCAAGTGACTGCATTGTGTTTTAGTCTGTCCTGCTGTTCCTGTCTTGTTCCATCTCTTCTGCTTGCACCCCCATCGTGTTCTCCCACAGTGTCTCCACCCCTGCTTTCCGCTCCTCTCTCATTCCCCACCCACCCCTCTCGCTCTCCTCTTACTCCTCCTCCTCCACATCACCCATGGTACTCTCTGTTTTTCCTATCTTCTCCAGCTGTTTCACCATCGACTATCCTACTCTTCTCACTAAGTCTGGTAGGAAGAAGTCAAAAAGGATACCCTGGTCTCCAACCCTGACCTCCCTATCGCTGACACCTCCACCAGCACTTCCTCCAGACAGACCCTCACCGACATCCTCTTTGTCGTTCCTTCGCCAGACCTATGGACTCTTCATATAATCTCTCTGCTCTCTCCTTTCTTCTCTTCTCGCATTAATGGTGGCAACCATTGGGAGGCCCTCCTGGCTTCCTTCCACTCCTCTAAGGTGATCATTAATGTTTACCATAATGGCACCATTTTGGTCCAACCTCCTCCTCTTTGACCGACGTTTCCTGCGACTTATCAATTTCCTTTCCTCTCCTGCTGTGCCCTCTCTCCCTTCATCGACTCCCTTGCCTCCACCCTGTGCCACCTCTCTGGCCCCCTCCTCCTCCTTGGCTACTTTGCCCTCTTCTCCTACCTCCTCACCCTCCCTCTGGCTCCTTCTTCACCTTCGCAGGGAGTACCTCTAATTTTTACTCCTCCCCGGAAGTCTTCCAAGAATGACAACCTTCTCTACCTTGCCACTCTTAACTCTCGCTCAGCTGTCAAACACTCCTCTGACATCTGTCGTCTCCTGGAAGAACTAGACCTTGATGTCCGTGGTCTCACCGAGACATGATTCACGGCCAGCTCTGTCACGAGCTTTGACACTCTACTTAATGATGGCTGCAAAATCCTCTCTACGCCCAGATCCAACAGTCCCGGTGGGGATGTAGCTTGATCTTTCCAGAGTGGACCCCTGCCTCTATCATTCCTATACAGGCCTACTCCTCCTTTGAATGCCTGGTCTGTAGGCTTTCTCTCTCTGATTGCCACGCTCTCACAGTGGCTACTATCTACCGGCCACCTGGTCAGATCACCGCCTTCCTCTCTGAGTGGGCGGCCCTCTCTTCCTCCCTCCTGGCCTCAACCACTCAACTCCTCCTCCTTGGAGACTTCAACATCCATCTGGATGCTTCCTGTCCTGACACGGGACTCTTTTGTGACCTTTGCGACTCTCTCTTTCTCTATTCTTCCCTCTGGCCTGACTCACTCTGCAGAGCACACTATTGATGTTGTGATCACCCCAGACCTCCCCCTCTCTAACCCTCTCACCACTCCTCTCTCCTGGAGTGACCATTTTCTCCTCTCCTCTCATCTCTCTCTCACTACCCCCCCGGCGAATTCTACCCCCAAACTGCCAAACACCTTCTCAGTCATTCGACCTATGAAGCGTGTCACTTGAGGCTTTCGCTGCCTCTTTCTCTCCCCCTCCTGCACCTCTGGCTGCTCACACCCTGACATAGCCCTCTCCGTGCTCCACTCTGCTATCTCCGATACTCTTGATGTACTTGCCCCTGTCATGAGAATCCGCATGAAGCTTAAAATCAAGTGCAACTCCTGGTACGACTCTGACCTCGTCACCCTTAAACGCAAGTGTAGGGTGGCTGAGAGGAAATGTTTGGCATCTTGTACATCCTCTGACAAACTGGTCTGCCGCCTGCTCCAAAGGCAATAGTGACTCTCTGTCCTCACTAAGAAGAGAGCTCACGTCCAAGACCGCATTTCTGCAGCATAACAACTCAGCCCAACTCTTTAAAATCTGCAAGGAACTGGCCAATCCTGCCACATTCTCTATCTCCCCTGACCCTTTCCAGGCCCTCTGTATGGCCCTGGCTTCTCACTTCATCTCTAAAACCCAGTACATTCTGTCCATCCTCTCTGCTTCTCCTGCTTCTCCCTACACTCTCTCCTCTTCTTCTGGCCCCATTGCGGCAACCCCCCTCCCTTCTCTGCCTTTCCCCTCTTCTCCCCTGACAAGGTTTCTAGACAAGTCCAATCTCTGAAAACCTTAATTCTAACCTCCCCTCTGCCCCTCTGTCCTCATCCTACTGGATCTCTCTTCTGCCTTTGCCATGCCATCCTGCTCAACCGGTTCCCTGTTAATCTGGGTATCACTGATCAGGCTCTGGCCTGTCTGACTTCTTTCCTCTCTGACTGCCCCCCCCCCCAGGTCATGTTTGGCTCTGTCCTCTCTATCTCTCTCTCCACCTGTGGTGTTCCCCAGGGGTCTAACCTTTCTCCCTGGTTGTTCAACCAATACCTGGCCCCTCTCGCTCACCACATTGCTGCTCTCTGCTCCAACTTCCAGTGCTGTGCGAATTACACCCATCTCACCTTCTGGCTCCCGTCTGCCGCCTCTTCTCCTTCTCTCATCCCGGATTGTCTGTCTGCAATCCAGGAGTTATTGCGTCATCAATTAACTCTGCCTGAATGCCAGTAAAACAGAGATCCTCCTCATTGGCACACCCGCACCCCTCTTTCCTGCCACTCTTGGCCGGACTCCCTTGGCCCTCTTCCTGCTCCAACCTGTGAGGTTAAGAACCTCAGGGTTATCTTCAACTCCACCCTCTCATTTGCCCCTCACATTTCTGACATCTCTAAGAAGTCAAACTACCAATTGCACCTCCTCAGAGGTATCCTTACTTTCCTCTTCTTCCCCCAGAAGCTCACTGTCTCCAGAGCTCTGGTTCTCTCTAGGCTTGAATACTGTAACAGCCTCTTTTTAAATCTACCTGCCTCTACTCTCTGTCCTCTGCAACTCATCCAGAACAGGACTGCAAGACTTGTCCTTGGCCTCAAGCCCAGGGATCGTATACCTCTAGCACTGAAATCTCTGCATTGGCTCCCAGTGGCTGAGAGGATGAAATGCAAGACCCTTTGCATTGTTCACAAGGCCTTCTGGGGCCTGGGACTAAAATACCTCCAGCTTTCTCTTCACAAGTATCTTCCTTCTCAGACTCTTTGCTCTTCCACCTCCAACTCTTTGAGGATCAGTCGCTATTCTAAGCAAGGAGTTGGGGGCAGATCTCTCTCTTCAGCCGGCGCTTCCCTCTGGACCAGCCTCCCTGCCTCTTTGCAACTTGAGCAGAACATCTCCAGTTCCGGAAGTAGCTCAAGGCTTTCCTCTTTGCTTCTGCCTTCTATCTTCCACTTCCCTGCTGATCTCCTGTCTGACAATAAGATGGTTACCGGGCAACTCTCTGAACCACAAACCCAGGTCCCTGCCATCCCATTTGCACACTTGCACTATCTCCTGGCAACCCTGCACTTGGGGCTGTATCTGCATCCCTACAGTCCTCCTACTTGCAATTATTTAACACTTGTTGTCTGCATTGCCACCTGTTGGCCGTACTCTTTTTTCTATACCCTGATCCTATATCTCGCACTTCTCCTCCTCCCCTTCCCCTGGCACTTTTCCCCTTCCCTCTCCCCCGCACTTCACGATCTCAATGTCACTTGGCCCAGTAAGATCGCTGTCTTGTCCTCCCTTGTTTCCCTCTTTTGCCTTGTCATGCCTTGAAACACTTGTGTATATAGGCACACTACAAATAAAATATAATACATTATATCATACAGGGTATTTCATGGAGGCAAACTGTCCTGATGACCCTCTTGGTGTCTAGGCATGCCCTGACAGAGGAAAGGTGCCAGTCTTGTGCCCATACCAGTAGCGCGTCCCTGTCCCTCTAGGACACTTTGCCAAGGTATATTGGTTATTCCTTTCATTCAGGTGTTTTGCATGGGCCTGTTCTGGGGTATATCAGCCCCCACAGAGGTAATCACTCGTATTTGGTTCATGAGTAGCAGCTCTTCAGAGTTCTTTATCATTCCATTGAGGATTCCATTCTGAAAGAAGGCTTTGGTTGGTGTTCTGTGGAAGTTAGATTGCCTGAGGGTTTTTGGGAAAAACTTTTGGCATTGTGCCCTCAGTAGCCTAAAGAGAATAGTGTATGACATATTGACTATTGCTGTGTACTGTGCTTCATGCTGGTGTATCTAGCAAGGGTTGTACACACACAGAATATTTTTGTAGATGCACTACCTCTTTGTCTCTTTGGTGTGTTGCTTGACCCTGGTTTTAGATACTTTGTGGAAGGCAGAGTTCTTCAAAGCATCAACGGAGGGTTGACAAATATCAAGCTTCCACTGCTGGGGGATCCTGAGTCTCAGAGCATGGAGCTTTGTTTACACATTCTTTTACATGCCCTCTACATATTCCACTATTTTAGGTTTGGACAAATCAGGCAGCAACAACATGATATATGTGATGACACAAAAAGGTCCAAAGAAATTGGCTCTATCAACATCATGTCTGGTTTTCAGGGTTTCTATGAATATCTGGCTAATAATAATTAGAAAACAAATATTGATGGCACAGCAGCACGTCCCTGAAAGGTGTCAAGATTTACAATCCTATCAAACCAAAAATTCCAAACATTCTAATATTAAATATACCACAATTAGGGCAAAGCAACAGTTCTGTAACCGCACCCAGTCCTCAGTATTTATCAATGACTTATCTGCTTTAGACTCAGGGTGTAAGGTGGCTCTTCCCTAGTCCACCTTTTATCTAACAATTGAAATCATAAAAGGTCCTATGTATCTAAGACAACAGGTCTATTGTTAATCAATTCCTGAAAACAAATTAAATCTAAAACAAAACAAATAACCCAAGCAACATCCAGTGTTTCTGGACACCTTATTGAGTAATAATTGGTTGTAAGAGTAACTGCAATCTAAAAGGACACAATGCTTTCCCATTTGGTTTCAAACCAATGATTTAATAATCTTGATTGTTGTGTGACCAAATAAAAACAGTGAATGACGGCCAACACATGTTTTCACCCTGCAGATCTTTCTCAAGCCTTGCTCAGTATAAAATGTAAAATCTGAAGGGTCACTGGGCAACTAACTAAATTAGATGATTAGACATCAAAGAAATAGGTGAGGAAACAAAAAGTCACCCCTACAATTCTATGCAGGGATCAATATACATAGAGTTTTCAAGACACTTAAGCCCACTGGATTCATATGCAGCTGCAAAAAAGATGCTGGTGGATTACTTCAATCACCTAGCCATTGCTGACTTGGAAGGATTCCAGATTTACCAAGCATGACAAGTGGCACATAAACCCATTAATGCATTCCACGCCTAACCCCAAAGTGTATCCTAATACACAAGACGGGTAGGGTGAGATCTGAGCTCATTCAGGGATGCTACTCAAGCAAGCAGAGGAGGCACATTCTACGGGAATCAGACCTATTGCTCTAGTGCATCCTGAAGTTAGGTGTCCCCCACAAGCTCATGGTGATGCATGCAGAATGAATGCAAGTGTCATTCCAGTACATGTTTGTGTCTGAATTAAATGCAGTGATAATGAAATGGCAACCAGGCGGTTACAACAAACCACCTCCAAATGATGCAGCAAGCTAGATCCAATAGAAGCTATGCCAATGTGACAAACATGTGGGTAAATAGCTGCACAGAGGCCACTGCCCAGCCAGGTATGCCAAATGTGTTAAATGTGATCATGTGAACCACTTTGCAAAATTATGCAGGTCGGGAAGCAATCAGATCACGGCAAGAGAACATGGACCCTGTCAACAGAAGGTACGGCAAGTGACCACTGTGCCAAGGATGACCAGGAGGATTCAGCAGATAAGCATGAATAGTTCTGAATCTTCACCCTTGACAGCAAGCCTAATCGATGCCGCCAATCTTGCTGCAGCATACTATTCTCAGAATCTCCCATGCCCGCACTTATTGACACTCGAGAATCAATTTGCAAGACCCAGACCAATACCTCAGTTCAAGCCCATCAAACTGAGGATACTTTTCTACAGGACAGACACACCCATTGACTAAAGGTTTGTTGCACGCATTGAGTTCCAGCATGGTGACATCAACGTGGCAGGAAAGGGAAACATTATGCCAGAAGATTCTGCCATGTTTTTTAGATCTTTAACTCAAAGTGGAGCTGAAAGACATTATCTGTGAATTCGATGTTGTTTTTCAGGGCCTTAATCATTATAAGGAAGATCCCTTTATTTACCGGCCAGGAGCATTTGCACAGCCACGCAGGGCCGTAAGCAAAGACGCAACGATGTCTGAATCAACAAGCAATTTATACAAGTAACATACAATCGTCAGCAGCTCCCAAACATAAGCAGGGTTGTTTCGTACTTGCTTATCATTGGTTTGAATTCAGGTAATAACCTCCACCTAATCCCCTTTATTTACACAACCCTGTCCTAGAAGGACATTTCATGCGTCATGTGTATTAGGAGAAGACAGCTTGTGTTTGCAAAACCAAAGGTATCATCTCGCCAGCACCCCGTACTCACAAACATCATGATTCCTTACAAAAATGGATGCCACCAAAATCAAAATGGCAGAAACTGTCTTCAATATAAAACCAAAAAGTATGAAAGGCCAGTCACCCCTTTTCAGTTTTCTCCTTCATTCCCTCCTTTTGGGGATTCTATCACCATACTTCGATGATTATGAACTGTGTGAGTGCAGGGGCAAGCGGATCGAGGTAAAAGTGGCACTTGCGAAGGTAAAATAGGAGTAGATGGTAAGGGATCAGTGATTGTATGGGCAGGAAGCATTGGGATGGCAGAGGAAGAGCATTTCTTAACATATGATAGGATAACCTGAAACAGGACACAAATAAGCAGAAAACCAACAATGAAAGGCACCAGCACTTTCAATAGTCAGAGGGCACATCCAGGCAAGTTCAGTGACCATCCAGAGAACCAGTCTCCTGTAATGCCTTCTTCTGCATAAAGGCGCTTTTGCAAATCATGAAGAACTATGATGGCCTGTCTTCCTGAGGATGCTCTAAGCATATCCAAAATGTAACGGTTCTGAAGAACGGTGAGGCGAATGCTACTGAGTTCCTTCTTGATAGCATTGAGCCCATCTTCAATGGCATTTAAATACTGCATCATGGCATATCTTATTTTTTTGCAGCCATTTAGCATTAGCAGTGATTTGTATTCCTGGAGCACTGACAGATGCAAAGGAAGGCTCTGGTTTTGCTGAATATCTGATGAGCATCAGGAATTTCTGCATCAGATACAAAGTAATTGCCTCTCTTGTGTCGGTGCAATAAGGTGACAGAAATACATTTCCCAAAGAAGGTGTGAAGAGCTTGCACCGGGACAATGACAACAGGAGTATCCAATGTAACCAGTGAACATAGCCCTGACCAGCAGTGAGGCAGCTGCTCATATGCCAACCCTTCACAGAGCCAAAATACATCCATAATAACTGCAGTGTCTAGCTACAAGTCTTGGATATCCATTATATTTATTTATTGGGTATTTATGAAGCATCTATACAGCTAAAGGTGTTTCAAGGTGCCAGTAACACATTCTAGGTTTGTGCCTATCGGCAACGTTCCAATACCCTAGTAACACAACTGGGCAGTGCCAAATTGCAGGGAAAGTGTTGAAGGAGTAGTGAGAACATCCAGGCAAGTGAAGAAGCATATTCTGTATACCAGGCAGGCCTATGGGAAGTCAGAGACCCAACAGAAGGGAATCATACCTATTGGGCTGGAAAGGTGAATAAAGTGTGGAAAGCAGAGAGTTAAAAAGAACCCAGTGAGTGTGTGGAATCCAGGGGAAGGGAGCCATATCCCCTGGATTTTCTAATGGCATATGTTGGGAAAAGAACTGTGACTTTAAGCTGGCAAGA
This sequence comes from Ambystoma mexicanum, assembly GCF_040938575.1. Taxonomy (NCBI): domain Eukaryota; kingdom Metazoa; phylum Chordata; class Amphibia; order Caudata; family Ambystomatidae; genus Ambystoma; species Ambystoma mexicanum. The sequence continues at coordinate 971,527,404 of NC_090928.1, forward strand.
AGCTGAGAAAATAAGGGGGAAAGGAAGCTGCCTCCTGTGTGTTGTGGAACTTTGGGGAACTTTGATCATTTGTTTGTTTGTATACCTTTGTTTGGAACTTTGTGTTGGAACATTATAAAAGCTACAGATGGCAAGCGGAAAGACTTTATCCCATTACACATTTCTTTTTGTTTAGCTAGTAAGGGTCAGGATAAGAATTTGGACACAGGACGGAGAACTCTTTATTTTTGGACATTCTGACATTTACATCCATTAGTTTCATTAAGGCAGGGAAGCCCCTCATTGTGATAGGACGAAATAGATCTTTCTCCAACCCTTCTTTTACCTTAATACAAGTCTATATCAATCATCATAATGCCCCTGTGTCTTGCTCCTGATTCGTTACAACAGACAGATGCTAAAAGTACTGCCGTATTTCTTGTAAGAAAGGCATTTCAAAGGTTTGGCATTTGAACTCAGACCAGATCAGATAATGAGTCTCACTTTGTCAATAAATTGTTCAAACATGTTTGTGAAATACTCTCACTCAAACACAAATTGGTTACATTATGTCACCCACAAGCAAATGGCGTGGTGGAATGAATGAATGGATTGTTAAAAGATAAAGTTGGCAAGTTGTGCTCTACATTAGAGACACATTGGTTGCACTGTTTGCCCATTGCATTGTTTTCACTTAGAAATAAAAAAGGTTTTGACCATCATCTCATTTCTCATAAAATAGTTAATTGTAGGCCCCTGGTCACTCCTCTGGCCATGAGGAGCCATACGTATGATACTAAAACCAGAACTAAAGTGTGCACAGATGAAATGGCTGGGTATTTGAGGGAGTTTGTCTCTAAACAGGTTCTTCCCTACGTCTCCAAAGAAAGTCACAACCAACAAGTGATCCTGCAAGTAATTATGGGGGATTTAATCTACACCAGGAACTCTGTAAGGAAGTAGAAAGATCCTTGCTTTGAGTGACCTTTTGAAGTACTTTTGAGCACTGCTGCAGCCGCAAAGGTCAAAATCAGGAAGCTATGGTTTCACCTTTTGGACTGGCGGTTAGCAGGTCCCCAAAAGATACTGGCTCCCCTATCCCCTAAACCGAAAGGCTTTTACCCCAAATAAGCAATCTTTCACTGTATTTTTTGTATTTTTTTTTTGTTCTGTTTGGCTTTATTCTGTGGTGTTTCCATGATGATATCCCCTTGGCTCAGAGATATGTCACTTTTGTTGTTAGGTCAGCAGTATCTCCACAGTTAATCCCGACAAAACTTATGTGCATAATCATTGAGATGATAATATGTGTAGTACCTATGTGATAACACCACAATCAGGCTGTAGCTGCTCAAAATACTGTTTAGCATTTTATTTGTTCTACTATTCCACATGCAGCAAGTCAGAACCCATTGCTTATTCTTAATGAGATTTCATATGAGAAATTCAAGTTTCTCTTGCATTTAGCACAATGTCATTTGGGTGGGCAAGTACAGTTGTCAGGATTTCAAGTTTTATGTTTTTTGGTCAATGCCACCCACTGGAATCTAGAGGGAGTGAAAACAGCATTTCTTATTAATGGTGTAAAAGGACCAAATTTGACATTTTGTAATGCATCTCCTCCTGACTGTCAATTTCAACGTTTTTTAATTGCAAATGCAGGTTTATGGTGGGGACCATGAGTATGAGTAAAAGTAACATTTCCAATATGTGGGAAAATGGAACTGAAATTTCCAACACTGTTTTTTTAAAAAAGTTTTTATTTTTGTTCAGAGAGAGTTACATCAAGGCTAAACTGGCCGGCAGTCGGCACAACACATCATGCAAAACAATATTAGGGAATACACACGTTATAGTTTACATATTGTCACATTGTTCAATTGTTCTTAGGAAGGTGATGGCATGTTGTCATCTTCTTCGAGGGGCATATTACATAGATATAGTCTGAACAGTGCCCATATGTCCTTGGGGCGACACCTTGGCAGTAATGTTATAACAAATTGTTCCACGCATTCATTGACCATTGATAGGTCTTTCAAAAAGTCCCATCTCCTGGGAGGTTCTACTGATTTCCAGCATTTCAATATATTCCGTTTTGCAATGACACATGCCGCATTGAACAGTCATCTAGTGGTTACTGCAACCTTTCTGATATCCCCAAATAGGTATTTCCGTGGGGAAGGTATGGCTGGTATTGCAGTAATGTCTTCTAGAATCTCTGCCACTTCCCCCCAAAATTTAGGTACGGGTGGGCAGGCCCAGTACATATGGTAAGAGTCTGCATGTGGGGCACCACATTTGGGGCATTTTTTACAAACGTGTGGTATTTTACAAACTTAGCTAATTTGGCAGGAGTTTAATGTAGTTTGTTTCGAACTTTTAACTGAATCAAGCGCAGCCCCTAGTTCATGGAAACATGTTTGGTCAATTGGCAGTACCTCAGCCATGTGGCTTCACATAACTCCATCCCCAAGTCCTGTTCCCATGTTTTTTTAATGTTGTTGCATGGTTTAGAGTGCGTTTGGACACGGTTATATAATGCGCACAGACTTTTCCTATGTCCACCTGGTTCCGTCATGGGCGCAATACATTCATGTGTGGGTGGCTCTGCTGGGAATGAGGGCCATTTAGCGGTAAAGGCAGTTTTCATCCTGTGGAATTGGAATTATTTGAGGTAGCCTCCACCCTCCGCTCTAATAAAATCATCCAGTTCACGAACCTTTCCTTCCGGGAACATATCTCTCGTATTCTAAATTGTTTCTGTGGATCCCACGCCCCCTGAAGTACCTTATCAAATGTGGGTGTTATACCCGGGAAGTTCCATAGCGGTATCTCTGGATCGTATGGGGTTGTGAGGTCAATTCTCTTGTATATTATAAACCATGCTCGTGTGGTAGTGCTCACAGGGTCATATTCACATGTGTCTTTACACTTGGGGTCGAACATTACTGCTCGTAAGTCTGAGGGGGATGCTGCATATCTTCCAGGGGGCTGTGTGGTGCTGTGTCCTCCAGGTCAAACCAGTGTCTTGCAAAGTGTGCCTGCGATGTTAAGTAATAGAGTTCAAAGTCTGGTGCCATGATCCCACCCTTTTCAAAAGGTTCCATCATTTTGGACCATTTCACCCTGGCCGTCTTCCCCCCCCATACAAATGTAGTGGTCAGCGTGTCCAGTTTAGTGAAGAATGTTCTGCCCGGCCATATCGGTATGCTACAGAAAAGATATAATAGCTTGGGTAGTACTACCATCTTAAGCAACGATATATGCCCGTAAAGGGATAAGGGGAGTTTGTTCCAGAGTTGTAATTTGACAGTGAGAGAGTGTAATAATTTGCTGTGGTTATCTGCATACAGTGTACTTGTATCCCTTTATATCATAATCCCCAAATAACGGATATGTATAGGGGACCATTTGAATCATTGTGTGTCTGACATGTCTCTAGTGTTGGGAGTGAGCGGGAATAATTCTGACTTAGATATGTTGATCTTATACCCTGAATGTTCGGAAAACTTCTCAATCTCAGCCCTAATCGGTGCTAAGTTTTCCTCAGGGTTCTGGACATATAGTAGAGTCATCTGCGTATAGCGAAATAATTTGTGGCTTTCCGGTCATTCTGAGGCCACTGTATGCATGGTTTTGTCTAACGTATTCAGCCATAGGCTCTATTGTGAGTGCAAATAAAATAGGGGAAAAGGTGCAGCCCTGTCTAGTGCCTCTAACCAGTTGGAATAATGATGACATAGTTTGATTGGATAGTATTTTGCCCCCGGACATGTGTACAGTAATCGAAAACAGTTTACAAAATATCGACCTAGCCCGAATCTTTCAAGAACTAAGAATAGATAGTCCCAGGAAACCGAGTCGAAAGCCTTCTCGGCGTCTAGGGTTGCTACAACCGCGTCTGACTTTGGGTTTATTTGTGCCATCACTACAAAGAGTCTGCGCAGGTTGAGAGCCGTGGACCTTGTTGGTATGAAGCCGGCCTGGTCGGGATGTACCATTATGGGCATGTAGGGCAGTAGCCTGGTCGACAGAATTTTTGCGAAAGTCTTCGCATCAGTATTAATGAGTGAGAGGGGCCTATATGAACCCGTGTTTTGAGGGGGTCGGCGGGGTTTGAGGAGGACCGTTATTACTGCTTCTCGCATAGGGTCCGGTAGTATGCCCCATTCCATTGCCTCTTCCCAAACTTTCAGCAAGGCTGGGGCTAGAATATCGTGAAATTCTTTGTATATTTAGGCACCCAGACCGTCAGACCCGGGGGCCCTACCTGGGGTTAATGCCTTAATTGCCTCTGTAATTTCCTCAAGCAATATGGGGGTGTCTATTGCATTTGTGTTTCTGGGATTAGAGGCGGAAGATCGAGTGCATGTAGATACTCCGTTATTTCTTCCCTTGATTTGGTGTCCTGATTGGAGTATAGTGACTTGTAAAACGCGGCAAACATGTCATTAATTTCCTGTTCGCTATTTACCATGTTCCCACTAGGCGTCTGAACAGCCGTAACGGGGGGGGGGCAGTTTTCGGCCTTGAGCATCTGGGCCAGGAACTTCCCAGCTTTACTGCTTTCCCCATATCTACGAGCCTGGGCAGGAGCAGCCATGTATTGGACCTCCCTCTCAGCAAGTTTATTAAATTCCGCCAGTGTCGTATGGATGTCTGAAAGGGCCTCTTTGCTATGTGTGGTGGTGTACTCGAACTCAAGTAGTTCAAGTTTGGCTTCCATAGTATCCAGTTCTCGTCTCACAGATTTCAGTAATCCGGTAGTCTTGGCCATGATTGCACCTCGCACCCATACTTTAAAAGTTTCCAATACCGTGGCATATTGGTCTACTGAACCCCCATTTAATTGGAAGAATTCCTCTATTTCAATGTATAATGATTCGCAGACAAGTGAGTCTCTGAGAAGGGTGGGGGGGCATTCTCCATCGTCTGGCCCTTGGGGCAGTATCGCAGATATTTAAAGTGATTGATATTGGGGAATGATCCGAGAGGGTATGGGGGTACATCTCGCAGATCAGGACCATGTTTGTGAGTATTGAGCTAATAGGTCAGTGATCTATTCGGGACTCAGAGTCATGCACTGACGAATAGAAAGTGAAACGCTTTTCCTGGGGATGTAATTCTCGCCAGATGTCAACCAAGGTCATCTGTTGCATTATCTGCCGTATAGCTAATGTAGTCTTAGTTGGGGATCTATGGGAGGTTGTGGACCTATGCAGGGCCGTGTCAAGGATCGTATTGAAATCTCCCCCCCAAATCACTGTCGTATCTTTAACTTAAGTTAACTTATTATGTATGGTATTGTAGAATTCGGGGTCCTCTATGTTGGGGCCGTATGTATTAACTATAGCCATCCTCCGTCCCGCCACCTCTCCCCAGACCAAAACATATCTCCCTTGCATATCAATGTTGGTGTCATAGAGACGAAAGCCCAATTTCGTATGTATTAGAGGGAGAACACCCTTGGATTGGGATGAATACTCGGTATAGTATCTTAGTGGGCCCCATCTTGGGAGGAAGTTGGTGCAAACCTGTCCCAGTGCATGTGTCTCTTGTAATAGTATGATCTGGGGATTATGCCTGGTGATGTATGCTGCAGTTTTTGCAGTTTTCCTGGCCTTAATCGGGTTATTAAGTCCCCGGATGTTCCATGAGAGGAGTTTGACTGTTATGCCCTTGTCACCCTGTGCCATAGTCTTCTTTTGGTACCACTTCGTGTGTAGATTTGTGTGCACCGTTGGCCTTTACAACTGTGCCTGATGAAACTTGCCTCTCTGTTTTTAAACTGTTGCCATTTGTGGTAAAACTTTGTGCCCCCCACCACCCTCTCCCGCACCATCAGCCCCAACCCGATGATGTGTCCCTTCCCCCATAACCTGTGGAACTTTCAGGAGGGTCGCTCGTTGCAGTCGCATGGCCTCCATTAGTAGAGGCTCCTGATCCCGGCTGTCCCATTAGTTGTAAAATGGAGCCGTTGATATCGACTGGATGGGCTTCGCAGCCCGAGTAAGGGTCTTACCGTAAATCTGTTTCAGTCAGCTGGGCCTAGTTCGTCATCGCCTGGTCGCGGTGGCCTGTTCTGATCCCGTGCTTGATCTTTGGGAGGCATGGGGATGCCTCCATGTTGAATTCGTAGCTTTGCCGAGAAGATGAGGGCGTATGGGATGTGGCGAAGTCTTAGTAGCCTTTTGGCCTGTTCGTAGGATCTCTATTGTGTTTGCACGCTGGTCGAGAAGTCCAGATATATGTGAACTCTACTTCCCTCATATTGTAAGGTACCTTTTTCTCTGGAGAGCCTCAGGATCGTGTCCCTGTCTCTGTAGTTGAGAAGGCGAACTATGCTTGTGCGCGGCGGTGCCCCAGGTTTGGGTGGTGCTGCCAGGATGTGGTGCACCTTCTCAACAAGGAAGTGGTCAGAGAAGGATTCTGAGCTTAGAAGAGTTTTCAGCAGACCTTCTACCTGCCGCTCCATCGGACCCTTGCAGAAGGATTCCGAGATGCCGACAATACGGATATTGTCCCTTCTAGATCTCGATTCAAGGTCTTCGCATTTTACTTGATTCTTGCGCAGTTCTCCTTTCAATTGTGCTATGTCCCGGCTATGTTGTGTTATTGCATCTTCGTTTGTGCTGATCCTGTTCTCGGCATCTGTAATGCAAGAGCTTTCCTTGTCTACTCTAGCCTTAAGGGAGCTAATTGTCACAACAATATCATCCAACTTGACATTCACTGCTAGGAAGCCATTCTGAACCATAGTCATTAAGCGATCTTCTCTGGCATTGGGTGGTCTCTCGGCAGGATTGTCGTCTCCCATGGACGTGGTGGAAGGCGTCCCTTGGGGTTGGGAGCTAGCAAAGTAGTCCATTGGGTCAGTTTTCTTTCCACCTGTGTTTTCTTCTCGTGGCGGACCATGAGTGGCTGGCGTAGATCAAGGATAGATAACGTGGATTGGGCCAGTCGCTTGTATTGGTATAGTATAGTCTATATAGACGTGTTTCCCTGTCTGTATGTTGCGACCCGTTGGGTACCAGTGTCTCAAGTCTTTTGGCCAATCAACGTTGTTGCTGCCATGATCCTTGGGTATTCCGTAGTTAGGCTGTGGTCCCCAGGGTTCCTCCTGGCAGTGTATATCGGGTCCTTGCCGTGTGTTCAGGACGATGGTGTTTTTCTTTTGGGGAACCAGGCTTTGCTTGGTGGTGGTCTATATAGTAGCGTAGTTCGTCTTGTGTCTCTTTAGGCTGCTATAGCCAGCAGTGCACATGTAGGGTCTTTGAATGCCTCATCCACTGGGGAGTCCCCTAGTGTTTGAACTGTCCGTAGTGAGCACAGCCCCAACACCTGTTACTGAGCTGTCAGCTGACGTGCGGATCTTGAAAGCCAGGGCAATTTCTATTGGGCTGTGTGCCTTGGATGCGTGGCTATTTGCGGCGTTGCAGTCCAGGGTTGTTCCTGCTGTAGGTGCGATCCACCTATATATTAAATTGGAGTGGGGCTAAGTGCGGGCTACTGCGTATGAGGGTTTAGTTCCTGCACAGTGGTTCGGTATTGGTGGGCCTGCACCTCCGGTCTCATGCATCCCACATATGGATCCCCACAGTTACCACTGCTCGCTGGCCCTCACACAGGTAGCTTGTGGCCTCCCATGTGTTGTAACGTGTGGTCCCTGGTCCCTGCTTATAGTGCCTTACCCCTCGTGGTGTTGGGCGCGCGGCTCCCCGGTGCAAGCGGGCCATGCCCTGTGTCGCAGTTCAGCTCGTCACGCCTTCCTTCTCTCAGGCAGCGCAGGGTTGCCGCGACACTCTCCTGTGGGCACAATCGGAGGGTCAGCTGGAATTAGCAGGAGTCTCCCAGGGCAAGACCCGTCTACTGCGAGCCGAAGGTGTTGGAGGTGCCTTGGTGGTGTTTTTAGAGATGGATTGCGTTCGTTTACCATGTGATTCGCCAGTCCGTCGGGATTCAAGGATAGACAAATTCGTATATGGGGCCCTCGCAGTGGCAGATATTATTGGGGTGGCACCATCAAATGTTCACATCTGAGGATTCCAGGTTGATTATGGTTAACGGGCCACTACATGGGTGGATTATATCCTCCTGCGTCTTATAAAGTATCTAGGTGCTGGCTGGTATTTATAGTTTATTTTCCCTTTTCCTATTTTGTACCCTTTGAGCCTCCTCGTGGTTTTGGGCACATACCTCCTCAGCCCAGGCGGGCCGTGTCCCGCTCCCCAGCAAAGCTGTGGCATATCACACCCCGCATTCGAATTCCCTGTGTAGCCCGAGGGGCCGTGCACCTCTCACTTTCCCTGCCCGCCCCCGCAGCACCGACCAGCAGGCCCGTCCAGCTATGGACCTTTGGCCGGAGCCAGCTGGGCCTCCGCTTGGGAGACGGTACGTCCCCTCGGCAGCTGGTCGGGGAGCAGGTAGGTGTTGTAGCCTATCTTCCACTCGGCCAAGGGTTTCCGTGCCAGCCCACATGATCTGCTTCCAAGCCTGCACCGCGGAGCCGCCACACAGGAATCAGCGCTCCTTCCCTCACACGGCCTTGTGTTGTTTATTCGGCCGCAGTCTGGCGTGAGGATCTTTCGGATCTCCGTAGTGGATCAGTTTTGAATGAGCTGCAAACTCCTGAGCTCTTTCGCGTTTCCGGGCCAAATTTGCACAGAATGTGCCGTGTGTATTGAGGCACCAGCTGGATAAGGTGTTTCTTCCAGTCACAGCTCCGAAAAGGATTTATTTAAGTATAGGATGTTCGTGGGATCGGAGCACTCCGATCAGGTGACCATCTTAGTTACGCACAACAGCGCCCCCCCTTTCCAACACTGTTTTTAAGACTTGTGTATTTGAGTACGGTACCAAACTCGCAATCACACTGCCTGGTTTACTCTCCTGCGAGGACTTTACTACAATGTTCTCTGGATTTGGGTGTGGGTCCCATACCCACAATTACACTGCCTGGTTTACTCTCCTGCCAGGTATTTCACAATCTTCAACACTATTAAGGACACAGGGAGGTATACCTCTTCCCCAAATACCTCTTTCTTATAGTCCTTCACTGTTATTTACTTCTGTGTACTTGCCCTTTGACATCCCCAGCACTGGGATTATTGAAAATGCTCCACCGTGGGCTCACCGGCATTGTGATGACTTCCCAGGCTTCACCGCACTCTCTCGGGTTTTTCTCCATGGTGCAGGTGGCTCGGCCTTGCAGTGGAAGCGTGCTTGCCTGATGCTCTGTCTTCCCTTGCTGGCACAAAGTTTCTCCACTGCCTCGCGTCCCAGTTCGGCATCTCTGGTGCCCTCAGGGATGCGTCTTTTGGATGGTGTCTGCCTTCCCTTCTCTCTGTGCCTTGACTCTGCCACACTCTGCACTCTTTGGGTTTCCCAGCTTGACGCTAGGGAGATTTCTCTGCTCTTGTCTGTCGTCTCTGTGCTGGATTGCCCGGCTGAAAGCGTGGCTTATCTCTGCTTCCCGACTTGCGCCGGGTGAACTGAATCTCCTTCCATCTTGACGCTTCCTGCTTTTAAACATAGCGCCACCTCCTGGACTCCACAAACAACTAAAGTGCATCTCCAGCTCTGTGTTCTGTATTGCTCCCATGCTCTTCCTCATCTCAGTGTCTTTACTGAAGATGTTAGAAAGAATTCTACTATTGGTGTAAGGTTGGTGAACTGGGTCTATACCACAAAAAGCCATAAAGATATGGGAGTTCAGGGGGATGCCCTATTCTGAGTATAAATGCGGATGCGAAAACCTTGCCATTGTGTCTTCTTCTCTCCCTTGAGGGTTCTCTCACCCCCATATGATCCTCCCTCGGACAGCCACCCCCAGGGTTGGTATCAGCTAGCAGCTGCACTACCCGGGCCACATGGGAAGAGAGTTTTCCCTGAGAGTGAGTGATGACTTTGCTGGATTCATCACAGTGTAAAAAGGGACATGCTTCAATCTATTTGGAAAAAGAACAACCCCCCCGAGAAGATACCTATACCTTTGACATCATTCCACTACATCGACAAATTCGATATGCAGATGCTAAAATGGACCAACCAGTTTCGGGATAGTATCTCTAACTGTTTTAAAAGTGGGTCCAGTTGAGAATTATTGCATATCTGACATTCTTTAACATACATGAGAAGCATCTCTAACATGTTTTGGACAACCCAATCCTGCTGTAATGCAGACATCATATTTTATTTGGATTTGTAAGCTGGGAGATTTAACTGTGTGAGAACAACAAGAAGCAACCTTTGTGGCATCACTACTTTCTCTGAAGTCTTATGTCTCCATATCCCATCATGTAATTCCAACCCACATCCTTTCCACTCCCACAGTTCTTTTTCCAGCTGTGGGGCCTGCCCTTGTTTCTCTGTCAGGGCAGTCCAAGACAACTGTGTGTATGGGACATCAATATAAAAAACAGTACTTACCTGTCACACTCACCTGGGTCTCTGCGGGAGCGATGAAGCCTTCCGGACTCCTTTCCTGCTTTCCCGGTAGCTTGGTACTACAGGTATCTGTGGAAAGAGAGGGGTGAGATGCTTAGTCTACCTGGATTTGGGCCCCAATCCCTCTTTCTCCCTCCTCCCCGTGTGTGTATTGTGATGGTAAAGTGTAGGAGTTTGGCTCATCTTTAGGATAGATTAGGCGAACTCTCCATCCTGAACTAGGCAGGGGCGCTGTGTCTCTGGGACCCTCGGGTCAATACTTTGTTAGATTCTGGGTAAGTCTCTGTTCTGACACTCGCTGTGTTCCTTCGCCCGGTGATGTTATTGCTGATGAGTTCGGATTCCAGTTGCTTCACTGGTGCAGTTTGCAGGTAAATTCTGATTTTCCAGTTGCTTCACTGGATCGGGTATATCTGCAGGTAAGTTCTAGTTCCAGTTGCTTCCCTGGATCGGGTGTTTTTTGCAGGTAAGTTTTAGTTCCAGTAGCCTTACTGGATCGGGTATATTTGCAGGAAAATTCTGGTTATTCTGCGTGTCCGGGGTGAATTCTTACTATGCTGCGAGTGGTGCGTACGGTAGGTAATTGCGGATACCAATTCTAATCCTGTTCTTTCTTTACAGGTTGTTTTCAGAAGAGTCCGCTGAAAAAGACGTGCGCAAGAACTCTGAATGCTGCTTTGAGGTCTCCATGAAGATTTGGGTAACTGATGCTGCTGATTGCATGTGCGCCTGCAAGAAGAAGTTGGTTTGCAGCGCGAGCCCTTACAGGTACTGACTTTCTTGTGTTTTCTTAATCTTCCAGATGCTGAGTTCCAGAACGTGTGCGCGGATGAAGCCGAGGCTGGCACAGGTCGAGGATCGTGGTGAGCATGTTGCTCGAAGCCACAGTTGCAACACGAAACATGGGTTTGCCTTTGGGCGTGGCTTATATAGCCAACCACGCCCAGAGGCTAGAACATGCTACTGTATTCACAGGGTTCACAGGAAGGCTTCCAGGGGCCATCTTGATTGTACAGGAAGTGTGACTAAGCCAATCAGATTCCCCCAAGGGGGCGGGGGCCAACTGTGAAATGTACCTGAGTGCGAGAGTGTGGAAAAGGAGTGTTGGATGCTTGCAAGGCGTGTTTATTCTGCCAGGCTCTAACCCATCTTGCCCCTGCCTGCTCTCCAGTACATATGACATTACCACTAACACCTGTTCCAATGATGAGGAATAACCGTGTTCATTGTTGCTGCACTCTCGGCTGCCTGTTCTGCTAATGCATTACCAGTGGAAACATGGTCCTTTCCCTGCGTGTGAGCTGCACATTTTACTACCTCTACTTCAGTGGGTAAGTCAAAGTGTTTGAATAAGGAGATGAAGTAATTTGGTATGCATGACCGGAGAACCATCACATTTTTTTAAACCTCTCTTCTCCCATCTTTGAATGCCTGAGTGTACTGTGGATACAACATAAGCAGAATCTGATTAAATAGTAACCTGTTGCTTGGATGCATGAGCAAGGGCCAACATAATGGCTGCTAGCTATGCAGCCTGAGCAGATGGATGTGGTTGAAGTGAAAACTGTTGTATCATGAAATACTGTGAGTCCTTTTCCTCAATTACAGCAGCTCCTGTGTACCTAACTCCTATTCCCTGATCAATGTTAGATGGCCCATCAATAAAGAACACTCTACCTTCTGGTAAGGGATCCTCATGCACACGCGAGTGTTGGGTCATTTGGGGCATATACGTACCACAGTCATGCACTTTTTCACCTTTCTATATAGGCTGGTGCTAAAGATAATGCTGATTTACTGCATGACATCTTAGTATAATCACATTCGGGGCAGATAAAATGACTTTGTACCCTGACGTAGTCTGCACAGTAAGCATGGATTTCACTATCTCAAAAATAGCATGTACAGCATGCTCCACAAAGAGTGTAACAGGCCGACCCAGCACACACAGAGATGCTTTTTCCAGTGCAGATGCTTCTGCCACTAGTGATTGTACACATGGGAATTACCCCTGTAATGTTGGATCCAAAACAGCACTGTAGAATGCCAAGGGGTTGTGGCTTAAGGTGGTTCTGGAGGTCTCAATGCTGCGGCTGACATGATGGACTGCTTTAATGCACAGAATGCTTGTGACGCCCCTTCTGTCCAATCCAAAGGTTGTCCTATCTGGGCTTCTTTCAAGATACTCAAAAGAGGTTGAATAAGTGTAGCATAATCAAAGACAGAAAGCTTACAATAGATACATAATCCTAAGAACTGCTGCATTTCCCTCACGCTACTGGGCTTGGGAGTTTTCTGGACCATCTCTTTTCTATCAGATGTTAGGGCCCTGACAATTGCAGAGATATGCTGGCCAGGGTTCGTCACTTCAAGCTGACAAAACTGCAACTTTGCCTTATTATCCGTGTGACCTTTCTTCACTAGGGCACATAATACTGTAACCATGTCCTTTACACATATCTCCTCGTCAGTACTACACAGTAGAATGTCATCGACATATTGCAGGACAGTACTCTATGTAAAGGGATGTTAGCCAGATACATGCAAAGTGCCCTATTGAATATACTAGGAGATTCACAGTAATCCTGGGGCAAACGAGTGTAAGTAAATTGCTCTATCCAAAATGTGAATGCAAACAAATACTGAGAATCTGAATGTAGGGGAATTCTAACAAATGGCACGCTAAGATTAATGGTTAAAAAATAAGTTGAGTTTGTTGGAATGTCTGCCAAAATGGTAGCTGGATTTGTAAAGGACACTCTGCCTCTACTATAAGGTTAATAAACCTAAGGACCGATACCATCCTCCATTAATTGATTGATTGATTGATTTATTTATTTATAGAGCGCTTTACACCAAGGCGCTGTACAATGGAACAACAAAATACAGAGTAATAAGTATTACTACTAGTATTAAGAGCCCTTGGCTTTTTCCACAGGGAATATTGGGGTATTACACAGGAAGGAGGTTAGATATATCACTCCCTGTTTCTGTAAGTTTACTATAGTGAGTGGGATTCCCTCCTCTGCCGCTCTGGACATGGGATACTGTTTGACTCTGGGCAAGGGAACTCCCCTTTTCAGGATTATCTTCTCTGGCCCTATCCTTCTCAACAGACCCACTTCTTCTGGATGCATGGTCCACAGATTCAGTGGTACTTATGCAAGATCCTGCCAGTGCGCCTGACCAGTGTGACAATTCATTTGGGTCACCGTGGCAGGTCTAGCAATCACCTGAAGGGTGATTGGGCAGGGCATTTGTATTGCCACTCCCCATTTCCTATTGTCCATCTCCACGTACCCTTGAAAAGAAGTGGGCGGAGGTGAATCCGCCTGCAAGATTTGCAATGCCTCATGTTCTCTTAACTTAAGATGGGATTCATTCGGAGGATGGCAACCCATAAAATGTTATACTCAACTACACCCACGTTGGAGTAATACACAACGGGGAAAGAGTCACCACCCTAATCATACCACTCTCCTTGTCTTCAATAGTAATGAGTGGGATTAGAGTAGCTCATGCTAGTACCTGGGTTATTGTCTTTACAACACAACCTACCCCTTCAATCTCTGCGAATATTGTGGGTAATATGGGCAGCAGAACATCAAATGATTGAGGAAGTTCTGAATTTCAATGGACCCTAACCTAGCTTGAAAGTAATATATACCCGGGTTCTCACAAATCAATCCTTCTTCCATAAAGGCATTAGTCATGCCTAGCCTCACTAATAGATCTCTGTCTACTAAATTTAATGGGGAGCATACAATAAGGGAGCATTAAGAAACTTACCACCTAGGGTGACTTATAATGGTTGTGTGATAGGTATCGAGTGGACAGCCCTGAGAAACCTTGTGTGTCCATAATGCTACAGGAACAGGACAGGTGAAACCCGCCCTCCCTCACATTAGTCCATCCACTGAAAGTTGAACGATTGGTTCCTTTTTCAGATCTGGGGTAATCACCACCACTGGACACTGAATGTATCCCCATAGGCTGTCCTATGGCATCTGAGTAACATCCCCCATATAAGGCAGTTGCTGGTCTCGTGCTCCTTAAAGTGACCGCTGAGGTAGTGGGCCGTGGAAATTCTCATTCTGTGTCGGTCCTGGGGAACCATAGGGAACCTGTTCACCTTGTCTCATATGTGCTATGCGGCTATCGCACTCCCTTGGAAAGTGACCCAATTTGTGACAATATCAACATTCTGAGAGAGGTTTGAGCACACCTCTTCCCCACTGAACCATCTATGATTGTTGATGTGGTATAGCAGGCCTAATTCACTTGTGGCTCCCTGCCTCTTCCTCTTCCTCTCCCTCCTTGATTCCAGGCCCTTTGTCTCACAGACTCAACCTAAGACTGGGGTACCGCAGATCTGGTCCCTTGTATTGCATTAGAAATTACTGCCCCTTCCAACATTGCTTTATCAAATGTTTCTGAATCAACTTTGTTTCTCATCTTAATTTCTGATCTTGCTTCTCTTTCTCCTTGGTATGCATTAATTTATAAAAGTGTACTATATGTGTCATGATTCGCCGTTTACTCCCCTTTTGGACTTCCTGGTCCATGGTGCACCGCAACATTGGAGCCGCGATCCTCCCAACATGGCTGCCGGCTCAGATACGTAGCGGTTCAGCGTTTACGCAGGAACTCTGGCTTTCTAGAAAACGGTCACGCCCCTGCGGTGCTGCATGTCTCAACGCTCCCTTTCGAGTTCACGGCTAGTGTGCTCGCTGTTTCCTTCCTTCTCTGTGTACCAACCATCCGATATTCTTTCCCTTCCTCTTCCTTCCTGAAGTTCTAGTGCGGCCTTCGCCTCCGCCTGAGGCCGCTCATTCCATCCTTCCTGGAAACCAACACGTTTCTTCCACACTCGCTGCAATTCCCCTGTCCTCTGCGAGCTGTGCTGTTCCCTTCCTGGTTCCGCGCATCATCCCGGATATACACTACCTGATTCTTACCTTCCTGGAATCCTGAACTCCTGTCTCCTTCCGAGACTGCCTACGGTCCCCACACTGGATACGGAAGATCACCGCCCTTACCTGTATAAATCCCGGATGTCCCGGAATGCTGAAAGACCTCCAAAGAAGAAGACGACCAAGGGCAAACAGGTGACAACAGGGGCTGAGTGTGACAGTTTGAGACGCCAAAGACCTGATACTGAGTTCAACATGGAGGCTGCTGTCCAGGACATCATGAGATTAATGCAAAAACTGACCACAGAGGTGCAAAACCTCAAAGCCGAAAATGCTGCGCTAAAACAACTTGTGCTCTCCAGAGATTCGGCGTTCCAGGAAAGTGCCCTGGTAGGGGGCATAGTGGACAAATATGACGGTTCCTCTAAAACACTGCAATCCTTCCTTGATTCTTGTTTGGTGCATTTCACATTTAAACCCTACTATTGTTCTACACCCCAGGCCAAGGTGGGATTCATAATATCACATCTCGCCAGTAATGCTTTGGCCTGGGCAACTCCCTTGGTGAATGCGGGAGACCCACTCCTGGACAATTATGATGGATTTGTAGAAGCTTTAAAACCTTGTTTGACCGCCCTGAACAAGTCTGCAGTGCTCAGGAAAAGCTCCTGGAGTTTCAACAAGGGAACCAAGACATGTTGTCTTGTGTAACTTGCTTCAAGCAATTGGCTAAAGAGGCTGATTGGTCCCAAGAGGTGAGTTTTACCTTGTTTCAGAGAAGGCTAAATGACGAAATCAAGGACGAACTCGCCAGAGTAGCCCGTCCAAGTTCTTTCCAGGCTTTAATAGATTTGTCCCTCCAAATCGACTTTCGTATCCAGGAAAGGAAGGCAGAGAAAAGAAAAACAAAGACTGCTTCTCCAAAAGTGTCCATGGATTTGCCTTGCCCAAAGGAAACGACTGCACAGCACTCTCCTGATCCAGAACCCATGCAATTGGGCTCCTTGCGGGGTCCGATATCTTCACAGGAAAGGATGCGTAGGATTAATACTGGACTTTGTATGTATTGTGCCTCAGACAAAGATCTCGCAAGGAACTGTCCTACAGCTCCACCCACGCGTTCGGGAAACGCCAGCTCCCGATCTTGAGCGGAGCCCAGCTTCGGGAGATACATACTTGCTCCACTTCTGTTCCTTCCTTGAATTCTCCTCGATTGAACACTTTGGTGGTCTTGCAAACATCCTTGACAACCGCCAATAAGGAAACTCATTCTATCCTGGCCCTAGTGGACTGCGGTGCCATGGGAGTGTTCTTGGACCAAGAATGGGCCTTGAAGCACAACATTCCTCGAGAATCCAAATAAACAATCCAAGCTGTCGAAGGAATTGATGGGAAACCACTGTCTTCATGACCCATAACCCAACAAACCTCGGAGTTGATGCGGAGATGCTTTGTTTTGATATCAGCAAAGCAGCACACTACCCCATGGTTCTGGGAATGCCTTGGCTACAAAAACATAACCCTTATATTAATTGAGCAACCGGATATCTATTTCTAGGCTCTGAATTGTGCTTGTCTCATTGCTTATCCCAAAACATGGTGCAGACCTTATCTGTGGAACCCCAGACCCTCGAACAACCATCCATTTGTATTTCAAACCTTGCCCAAGTACCCGAAATCTACCAACAATACTCAGATGTGTTTTCGACAGCCATTGTCCAATCTTTACCACCTCATCGACCAGAAGATTGTGCAATCAATACAGAAGAATCTGTAGTGATACCATTTGGAAGAATGTTTATCCTTTCCGAACCTGAGAAAAAGGCATTACGGGAATACTTGGATACCAATCTCGCCAATGGACCCATTCGACCTTCTAAATCTCCATCCGGAGCCTCCTTGTTCTTCGTACCCAAGAAGGACACCAAGAAATTTCGACCCTGTCTGGACTATTGGGGCCTTAACCAATGCACCCTTAAAGATCGTTACCCCCTGCCGCTCACTTCCGACATACTGGAAGCTGTCTGGGGTGCTGTAATCTTTACTAAACTCGATTTACAGGGCGCCTACCATCTCATTTGAATAAAGGAAGGCGATGAGTGGAAGACCGCATTCAGGACACCCTTTGGGCATTTTGAATACCTGGTAATGCCATTTGGTCTTGCCAACGCCGCTGTGGTTTTTCAGCGCTTCATGGGCAGAGTTCTTTTCAGATATGCTGTTTCTCTTTGTCATAGTACACCGGGATGACATACTGATCTATTCCAATGATTCCCAGTTACACCAGGAACACGTGACATCAGTCTTACAACACCTACGAGAGAACTAACTCCTGGTCAAACCAGAAAAATGCATATTGCATGCCGAAACTGTTCATTATTTAGGTTTCGTTCTGAGTTCCTAGGGAATAGAAATGGATCCTGCCAAGGTTGACTCCATTCTCTCATGGCCAGCCCCTACAACAGTGAAACAGATACAATCCTTCCTGGGACTTGCCAATTTTTACCGGAAATTCATTCCAACCTTCTCAGATACTGTACACCCGATAGTAGCAATATTAAAGAAAGACATTCCCTTCATTTGGTCAGATGCTCAAGAGACAGCCTTCCAGGAGTTAAAACGAAGATTTACTCAAGGTCCCATCCGGGCACAACCGGATATCAATAAACCCTTCCTGGTAGAAACTGATGCCTCAGAACATGCAATTGGGGCTGTACTAAAACAAGAATCTGAGGATAAGACGGAACATCTCATTGCTTACCTGTCCCGAACACCGACTCCCAGCGAGACCCACTATTCAGTCCTGGAGAAGCAATTGCTTGCCATCCGGCAAGCTTTTACTGAGTGGCTCCATTTACTTCTGTGTGCCAAATTTCCCGTCCAAGTGCGAACTGATCACAGAAACCTGCAAATCCTGCAATCCTTAGAATGCAGGAACAGTTGCCAAGCTCGTTGGGCCTTTTTCTTTGCTCAGTATCAGTTTCGCATACACCATGTTCCTGGCACTAACAACGTAATCACTGATGCACTATCCAGGTGCCCAGATTACGAGCCGGTTGAAGCCCGTGCCTTCCCGAAGATGTTTCCCTGCACGGTTTTTGTGGCCCAAGCCAACTCCTTATTGGAAGATATCCGTGCGGCAACACCACCTTCTGATCTCTGGAAGGATTACATCAAGACAAACTGATGGACTTTAGTCGCTAAAGATGGCTACCTCTTTAAAGATAAGAGACTGGTGGTACCCACGCAAGAATTGAGAACCAAGTTTATACACCTCTGTCATGATACCTTCCATTGCGGGGTTCGAGGCGTTACTGCCACTCTTCACTTCGTTCAGAGACAGTTCTGGTAGCCTTACATGATGTACACTGTAAGGGCATATGTCCAAACCTGCCCTGTCTGCAGCCAGAATAAGTGTGATAATAGAAATCCAGCAGGTCTTCTCCATCAACCTGCCTTGCCAGAACGTCCTTGGGAAGTAATCGCTATCGACTTCATCGTGGAATTGCCCCCTTCCAAGGGGTTCACTACCATCATGGTTACTATCGATCTATTCACCCACATGGCTCACTTCACCCCCTTGTACAAATTGCCAACAGCTCAAAAAATGGCAGGGATATTTTTGAATCACATCTTTAGGCTACATGGTCTTCCTTCCAAGATCATTTCAGACCGTGGTCCTCAATACATTTCCCAATTCTGGAAACACCTATGTCACATGTTAGTTATTCAGCGTGCCTTGTCCTCTGGATACCACCCCAGACTAATGGAATAACAGAGCGAGTGAATCAGACCCCAGAACAATATTTGCAGTGTTTTTCAGCCAAGGTCCAGGATGATTGGTCGGTTTTGATTCCAGTTGCCGAATTTGCCTATAACAATTCTGATCACTCTACCATCAAGACTAGCCCCTTCTTCTGCAGTCAAGGCTTCCATCCATCTGTCCTGCCAACAATCCTACCTCATTCCACCCCAGTTCCGTCGGTTGATTCCTGGATTGACAGACTGGTCACTATACATAAGGATGTAAAAGAACATTTAGAAAAGGCCAGGATGGATGTCAAAAGATATGCGGATGCCAAACGGAGACCTGGCCCCATGTATGGAATTGGTGACAAGGTCTGGCTATCTTCCAAACTCTTGCCTCAACATCTACGACCTAATAAACTTGCCCCAAATTCTATGGGCCTTTTTCTATCAAAGAGGTTATCAACCCTGTGGCATATCAACTTCAGTTACCAGACTCCTGGAAGAAGATTCATCCAGTTTTTCATACTTATTTGCCCAAACCTTATATTCAATCCACCAGATCAGCTCATCGCCCTAACCCTGTGATTGTCGACAACCAGATTGAATTTGAGTTTTCCAGGATCTGTGACTCTAGATATAGAAGAGGTCGGCTACAGTACTTAGTGGAATGGAAGGGATATCCTCCCAGCGAACGAACATGGGAACCTGTGTCCCATATGAATGCCCCTCGTTTAGTGCAGAGATTCCATCTAACTCATCCAGGCAAACCCAGTGGAACAAGGTTCAGGAGGGGGCATGTGTCATGATTCACTGTTTATGCCCCTTTTGGACTTCCTGGTCCATGGTGCACCGCAACATTGGAGCCGCGATCCTACGTTCACGCAGGAACTCTGGCTTCCTAGAAAACAGGCACACCCCTGCGGCGCTGCGCGTCTCTACACTCCCTTTCGAGTTTGCAGCTAGTGTGCTCGCTGTTTCCTTCCTTCTCCGTGTATCAACCATCCGATATTCTTTCCCTTCCTCTTTCTTCCGGAAGTTCTAGTGCGGCTTTCGCCTCCGCCTGAGGCCGCTCATTCCATCCTTCCTGGAAACCAACATGTTTCTTCCATGCTCACTCCAATTCCCCTGTCCTCTGCGAGCTGTGCTGTTCTCTTCCTGGTTCCGCGCATCATCCTGGATATAGACTACCTGATTCTTACCTTCCTGGAATCCTGAACTCCTGTCGCCTTCCGAGATTGCCTACGGTCCCCACACTGGATACAGAAGATCACCACCCTTACCTGTATAAATCCCGGACGTCTCGGAATGCTGAAAGACCTCCAAAGAAGAAGACGACCAAGGGCAAACAGTGTGACAACATGTGCTTGAATTTCTGACCAAGGTTTCAACTCTAACCCTATCACCCTTTCCAAATCCATCTGAAGTGGCTGGGGTAACCCCTTTTTATAGTATGGAAGAACAAAGCCAGATATCCCCCAAGTCTAGTCCCATTCTGGCCCTACCTCAGCTCTCCACTGTTCTTGTATACGCGTTATATAATCTGTTGGATCCTCCCCTGGTTTCACATTACTGCTAAGCAGTGCCCCTTCATCTGGTTTGACTGGATACATAGCCCGAAGCGCTGCCCAAATTGGAGTGCAGAACTAATTAAATGCAGCTCTGTCATATGTATCATCTGTGATAGTAACTTTATATAATCCTACTTGATTCATTCAATGGATTGTTTTTTCCCCAAAATATACTGAAAGCAGGCTCTTGATGTTTCCTAATGCCAGGGATACATTGGCTGTTGATATTCGAACCGATAGATCCACTTGCCAGCCCCATCTGATAGCAGGGCAATACTTTCCTCAGATTTTCCCTGTCCATTTGCGGCCATAGGATACATTTCTAATTATTTCTCAGGAGCTGGATGAGTGGAAACTACATTGTAAGTGATCCTGCCTTTTCCTTAGCTTCTTTTTGATCATAGGTTTCCCATATTAGTAGTGCTGCCCTCATGTAGTCATAATCCCATTCATGATCCTCATAACCACTCAAATGCACAATCTAGCTGTATCCATGTATCTTTTTGGAAAGGATCCCTCTCTGGGCCAAGATATAATTTGGGGCTTTAATCCCTCTGTCCATCCTGCCAACATCCAGCAGAATGATTGTCCACAGAAACCCATAGAATCCTTCTTTTATCGTTTTACTGGTGTAAATTCCCCCATAGGAAAAGATTTTCATTTCCCATTCACCCTTCACTTTCCCACTGCTTTAGCTACTCTTTATATGGGTTTGGATGCCCCCCAATCTCCTCTTCATGTGACCCGCCCTTTTCTTTGCTCCTTGTTCTCCGAGCAGTGGCTTCCTTGCGCTCGCCCACTCCTTCCTCCCAACTCCTTCCCTGTCTTTATTAACATCCTCCTCCTCTTCTTCTCTGTCTTCTTCTACCTCCATATCCACAAGTTTGGCAATTTTTTGCAATGGCTTCACCAAATCCTTAAAGGTTTTCCCTCTTTGTCCCATATTAATAAGTGCTGAAAACTGTGCCCATTCAGGCTCTTCTCTTTCTTCCTCTAATAATCCAGAAATTCCCCCTTTCTTTTCCCCTTTACTTGCACCATGAGAGCGCAATCCCTCCAAGGGTGACCCTTTCTTTTTTCCCATTCCCGTTCATCCCGCAATCTGGCCACTGTCTGTTTAATCCTACGTAGTTCCTTATCTGCTCTGTGTAATGTTTCTATGGTGGCCTCCGCTTTTTTACTTTCCCATTCCATCAATTAGGAATTGCCGACCTTCTTTGTTTTCCCTTCTTTATATATATATAGGTACCAGTTTAACCTTTTCACCCTTTCTGTTGGGCTCTGTGTCAGATTCTACGACAGTTTCAGAATGTATACTCCTGGTAGCAGTGTCAGGGCACCGCGATGTATTTTTCCCCCTCTACCCGGGGTTATCTGAGTGGTTGCATTTACATACTGTGACTACCTTCTCAGTTGCAGGGTACATGGAGCTGGGAGATCTATCTTCTTTAGTCCCATATGGAGGTGGGGCAGTGGGTTGTGCAGCGGCATGCATATTTCGCTCCTTCGCATGCCATTAAGCCTCAACTCCATGTTTCCATAGATCTAAAATGCGCAGTCTCTTTTCCCTTTTTTCCCTGTCATAGTTGCCTGTAATATAGTATGCATGTGTTCCAGTACTTGGGGACAAAAGGACCCCTCTTATGGCCATGGCATGGTATACCTTTTTGTAACTTGTGCCATTCTGCACAATATTTTTGTATCTTAGTTTCATTCGTTACGTGGCCCTCACACATAACCTCCAATGGCACCATTGTAAAATCCAAACTATCACCTCACAGGACAAAACATCCTGTGGATCCCTGCTTCTTCACCTGAGGAAAATCTGCTCAATGGGTCCGTACCAAATTCATGGGTGTATGGTGCTGCAAAAATATTCTCCCCCCCTATATCCATATCCCGGTCCCAATCACATTCCGTTTTTGCAAACGTCTACATCTTTAAGCTGCATGAAACCCAGGTTCCCTCACCCCTTACCGTATCCCCCCTGGACCTCCACCCCTCAGAGTGCACAGGCTTTCAGCCAAAATCTTGGCAGCCGGCTTACCTTATCTTGTTTGCCCATGTGAGCAGCATCTGGGGAGCAGAGAAGGACACGAAGGGCTGGAGGACTCCTTGACCTCCTACCTGGCTCACCAAATATGTGCTAGAATAATCATAAAAACAAGAATAATATACAACAGAGGCGATGGCTCAAAAGGAAGATCCCTTTATTTCTCGGCCGGGAGAATTTGCACTGCTGCGCAGGGCTGTAAGCATAGTCTCAACGATGTCTGAATCAAAAAGTAATTGATACAAGTAACATACAATGGTCAGCAGATCTCAGATGTAAGCAGCATTGTTTCATACTTTCTGATCATTGGTTTGAAGTCAGGTAAAAACCTCCACCTAATCCCCTTTATTTACACAACCGTGTCCTATAAAAACGTTTCATGTGCCATGTGTTTTAGGAGAACACAGCTGCGTTTGCAAAACCCAAGTTATCGTCGCACCAACCCCCCACCCTCACGAGCATCATGATTCCTTACAAAAATGGATGCCACTCAAATCAAAATGGCAGCAATCTTCTTCAAATAAAACCAAAAAGTATGAAAGGCCAGTCACGCCTTTTAAGTTTCCTCCTTCCAAGTCGCGACACCACGCTCTGAAAGAACCAGCTGGCCCAGGGAGAATTCAAGCGCCAACCGTTCTGTATCACGGCCGGAGAGGACAGCATGATCCCAGCAGGAAGATGGCCATCAGCCATCACAAGGAACTCATCTAATTTCCAGATGTTAGCCCATGTCGAGGAGGGAGAGGACGCTCCGAACATGTCTGAGTGACCGTGTCAGTGAGAGAGGTGCAGACCCATCTGAACCGATGCAAGGTCCGGGTGAGTGGCCACAGTCCCCCGGGATCTTCAAAGGCACACCCCTGATGTCCACTAATGAGGACCTACCTGCATCTCGATATTTCGGTGCAAGTGCAGAAGAGAATGCCAGGCAAGTTCAAAGACTTCGTTTTCGAGTGACTGTTGACAAGACAAAGAAAGCGTTGAGACAATAGATCTTTCACGTGTGCGGCTTTGTGAGAAGGGCGAGGTGTGATGTTGTAAGATGAATGACGCATCAGGCCGTACCAAGTAAGTCACAGCCCATGCAGCCACACGCAGTACATTTACTCCTGGACGCGCTGATGAGGGATCTTGTCTCTCGGTCATTAAAGGGTATCTAGACTATCCATCGAAATTAGATTCATCGAATTAATATCCAACAAGTTATATTCATCGAAAGCCATTTCCATCGAAATGCACTTTCATTGAATACATTTAGTTGGATTTCAATTAGGGTTAGGGTGGGGTGCTCTTGGGGTCCGGGGAACCCCCCAAAAAACAATAAACACTGAAATGTTACATGAAGCTTGCCAGTGCCGAAATACTTTGAAGATTTCAGCGCTGGACAGCTCCATGTAACGCTTTAATGTGAAAAATAAATGCATCGAAATGCTATCTTTTACATTTAAAAGTACATATCCATCAAAACGTGTCCATTCTTATATTCGATGGACAAGTTTCGATGGATATGTACTTTTAAATGTAAAAGATAGCATTTCGATGCATATACATTCAGTGCTTTTACGTCGATGGATTTCTTTTTCGATGCATTTCTTTTCATTGAAAAGACAATAAACCTCAGTAAAGAAGAAAGGCTTCCCCGCAGGGGTGGGAAAGCTACGAAGGCAAGCGGAAAGTCAGTCCTCCTGTGCAGTCTGCTTATCCTTGCTGCCTGCTCCTAGGCGAGAAGACCTCAACTGCTATGCTTCAGCAGCAGGGATAAGACACAACATCCACACCCCCTCCTGCGCGACTCTGCTGCCAGCCTTTAGTCAATGACATTACTTTCAAGTTGTGGGAAGAATATTGTGTTTCTTGTGTCTGTTTCTGAATGATTTTTCCGTCATGGAATGAAAATGTACCAGTAAGTAACCAGGCCGCTTGTAACCATTAACTGCTGGAGTTTACTGTATTACAATTTCTCGACAGACACTATTGAAATGACTTGAACTTATTGAGAACTGGGCTTTAAAATGAATCTCTGAATTGTTGGTTTTTATGGACACTATTTAATTCATTTGGGTCAAATGATCAACGTTTTGCAATCATAACTACAATTGTATACAAAGCTGCACACGCTTCATGCTAACGTGCTCTTCTGAGATTTATTTTCTCACTTTTGTTTACTATGCATTTTTCACGTTTCTTCATTTGCCACTTATCAGTTTTCTTTTCTTCAGTTTACATTTCACCTTGCTCATTCTCTCACCTCTGTCTTGTTTTCATTTTATGTTTGGCTGTTAGGTGGTGTTGTAAGCTCTGCCTATAGGCCTAAACTATTATCATGGGGAGTGACAGCAGGAAAGAGATGAGATATGAGGGACACAGCCTATGAGTGTGGTTTGGTTATTTACCCAGCCACTTGCTGCCCCTGGCCTTGCAACTCTGTATGGCCATTCCCATCCACTACCTACTCCTCACTGCCAAAAACAAGCCCCCTAGGACCTCTCTGAGGCAGGTCTGGGCTTTCTGAGCAGCCTTCTGAAAGGTAAAGACTTACTTGCAGCTATGAACTAGCATCTGCTGTAAAACCTATTTTATTACAACACAGGCCTTCAGCCACTTGATTTATGAGCAGGTAGGTGTGTCCTTGCCATTATCCCTTGCACTGAATTCATGTTAAAATAAACATTGGTGATAACAGTTTTAGCCCTTGGATAGGCAAAATATAGGCATTTGTCTGGCACTGCCATAGTATGCTCAGGTACTAACTCCATTTGCCAGCCATTGCCATTTCATGGACAGGTAGTACCATTATTGGCAGTGTATGGAAAATTCTCAGGCCATGCTCGCACAAAAGCCCAGGCTTTTGCCAATACTTGTTTTTTTTTCTTAACTTCAAACAGCAAGACCAGCTACTACAGAGAGTGACAGAGATATATGATCCAATTCTTATTGGCGTAACCCCATTCGGGTAGAGACCAGGAGCAAAGCTGTTAAACAGGCCACATAGCATTGGCAATACGAGTTTCAACTGCATTTCCTTCTTCTCTACGTGTAATTGTGGGAGACTGCATAAGGCTCTGAAGATGATGAGATTGAAAGCATTGTCAGAGTTTTATTATCAGAAAAAGTTGGTATTCTTTCAATGGTGAAGGGGGTCTTGTCTGCCCTGGCACTCCTTGGAAAAATGGCTTCCCTTCCAGCAAACTAGTTTAGTGTTTTAGTGTTTCCCCTATCTTCCTTCTACATTATTTCCTAAATATCTACCTTGTCGAGCTCTTCGCTGATCCGCCTCCAACTCCCTCAGGGTCAGTCGCTTCTCCAAGCAACAAGTTGATGGTAGACCTCTTTCTTCAGCTGGGCCTCCCTCTGGAACAGCCTCCTCGCCAACCTGAAACTTGAGGAGAACCATCTCCGGTTCCAGAAGCACCTCAAAAACATTCTCTTTGCTTCTGCTTTCTCTCCACCTCTCCCCTGCTGAATTCCTGGCTGAAACTGTACTGGTTACCTGGCCACCCTCTGATCTCGGGCCCAGGTCCTCTCCCCCACCAGCTACACACTTGCACTGCCTCCCTGGAAACCCCAGCACTTGGGGACTGTTTTCTGTATCCCCACAGTCCTCCACCAGCACTTGACACCTGATGTCTGCACTTACCCTTGCACTTGCCACCAGCTGGCCCTACTTCTCTTATGGTTTTTATTTATTCTATTACCCCTTGTACTGCACTGTCCCCACCCCACTCAGCACTTTTCCCCTTCCCCTGCACTTGCGCGATCTGAATGACACCTGGCCTAGTATGATCGCTGTCTGTATTCCCTCTGTTCCCCCTCCCTTGCTGCATCATGCCTTGAAACACTTGTGCACAGGTGTGTTATAAATGCCATATCATATCCTATCATAGCATTAAAGCTAGGCTGCTGCCAGTAGTGAAGCATTTCTCTGAACAAGGAGTGTACAGCACTGTCTGAATGTGGTGTATATTTTCATAACTGAACTTTGACACGCTTTTAAGTCAGGGTGAACACGTTCTGTATATGCACAAAACAGGCATTATGCCTTGGCCTGAGAGGGATTTAGTCACAGTTCCCCTGGCTATGGTCCTCTGCTAGAAACAGATCCTGGCAGATCCATGAAATTGCTTCTGTGGTTTACAAGCGTCATCTGATGAGACTTTCCCTCCAAACCTGCCCTCACTCCTGGCAACATCCTTTATTGTAATGATGACTACTGGTGGTTTTCTATGTGAAACTGAAGCCTGATTCCCTTCCCTGTGCAATGCCCATCACCAGCCATGCCTCGTCTGGCTTTCTTGGAAGTGACCTGGCTGCCCGTCAATCCGACAATAGGCCGGCAAACCCCTAGCATTTGGTGTCAAGAGTGGACGTGTGACGGTCTAGAAAACCCAGTAAGCATTTATCACCTTTATTTTTTTATCATTAGAGAATGATTAAGTGATTTATTATTCTTTGACCTGGGAGATATCTTGGGAATTTCACTGAGTTTTTGTATATTTCCATAATTTCTCGGAATTTCTTTTCCTGGAAAAAAAAGGTGAGCAGGTTGAGTTTTCGCCAAAGTGTCACAGTGCAAAGGGAAGTGATGGTTTAGTTATTGGGTCTTTGGGGTTACTGACACATGCTCAATAATGCATCCCCACACTACGACCCGTTCCAGTACTATTCACTTTGGTAATCTTTAGGACTAGGCCAGACAAAGATGGGACACGAGGCAGGGATTTGGGAAAAGTGATGTGGGATTTCTTTGTTCCCACTGGTGTAAATTATTGTAAAGACATGAAGTAATAGCTGTACAGTCTTAGCCAAATGTACATGAATTTGGGGCCTACTATTCTACACACTGAGGTGGTGAGACTGGAACTTGCCATAATATTCCAAGCACATTGTTGTCTTGGGTAACCAGTTATTTTATATATTTAGTTTGGGCAGGTTGGGCTCTGGCCCTCCTCACCCTGGCACATCCAGCGGGCAGTATATCTTGATCAATAGTATTTCGGGACCAAGCGCGGGTGATTTCCTAGTTTATTTCCTACATCCATTTTTTCTATATAGATTGAAACTTTACTTTCAAAATCTGTTGCTCCCACTTCCATAGAAGCAATTCGACACACCTCCATGATAATCGTAAATGATTGTGGTGGAAATATAACATTATGCTGACTAAATGATTTGCAGACATAGAGCCAGCCCGATAGCGCTCGCTTTGACATCTGTGCAGAGCCTGCTGACTCAGGTTCGAATCCCAGCAGGGCCAAACTTAGCCTATCATCCTTCCGAGGTCGATAAATTCGCTGAAATACCTGAGGGTTCGTAGCGCTATATAAATGCTAAATTATTATTATAGGTCCATACATGTCCAGGCACTGTCAACAACATACCAAGTGACCTTCGCCCAGGAAGGTCAGCATACTCTGGAAACTGACAAGAGGAATTCCTGAATCGCTTCAACTTGGGGAACTGAGAGTGGCATCTTTTGACATATCTGGTCAGCAAGATTCAGCCTGGCTCGGATCTGGCCCCTAGCAGAACTTTGGACTCAGGACCAGGGTGGCATCAAGAGTTGTACTCTGTCTCTCAGGAACATTCCCGCGCGTATTGTTGGTTCCACAGAGAGCTATTCATTTTACTGAGGATTCTTCTTCTTCTGTGTCCCTCACTCCAGCTGTCACATTGTGCTTGGGATATTTAAATAAGCCCCCCTTTTGATACTCCATTTAGAGTGGGCGAGTCCTTTGTTGATCCGACCCCCTCATCGTGACAGGCATCACTCACCAAAGCTCTTCCGCGATTCTCCAAAGCATCCGTTGTGAACCCATATTCAAAATGAATGTTCCATGTTCTAGGGCGCTACCACTTGTAATAGTGGGTGTACACTCATAACAGTGAGAATCGGATCGACCCATTACCTAAAAGAATATGTGTATGCATTAACAGACATTAATAGTCTCATTCCATTAACTTAAAACATCCCTTGATACACGTGTGTTTAAGCAATTAAGTCCACAGTCACTGGTGCATTTGCTCAGGCCTACCAAAGCTCGGGCTGGTGAACTGTTAAAGCCCATGTCTGCCCCCCGCCGGGGCGTGAAAGCTATTTGCACCCCGGGATTTACCGGGGTGTGGATAGTTTTTCTTTTTTTCTTTTTTACTTCCGATGGGAAATCAGCTCAGCGCGAACGCATCAGAGAATTTTTTTTTCTTTTTAAATTGCTACCACCATTGAAATGAAAACGGGACTAGGTCCCTTTTCGGATGACGGCGGGCATGGAAAACATGTTACAATTTGGGGCAGCCATCATCCGAAAAGGGACCTAGCCCATTTCTATTTCAATGGCGGCAGCCAGACGGGAGGAGCTGTGGCTCCGCAACGCAATGCCCCGGTCCTGCAGGTAAGGGAGAGAGGAATTGGGTGATTTGGGGTGGGAGGGTGGGCTGAAGCAACAGGGAGAAGCCCTGTTGCCTCCCCATGTTAGAGAAAAAAAAGAGGGAAAAAATCCCCATAAGGGGAAGGACCTCGGGTGGCTGGAACAGTAGACGGAGATTGTGTTTTGTTACCCGCTGTTCCATTCACCTGATTGGTTGAACCTTCCCAGGTGTGAATATAAATGATTTGAAATACATGCAAGCAAATATATTATGTGCACACTTCCTCTGACATGGCTTCACCAATCATCTGAGGGTTATTTATGTTCAAAACAGAGCTGTAAATAATTGCATTCCTAGTGAGGGCCCCAAGTGTTAATTATTCCCATGGGCCCCTCATACAACTGATGCCACTGAAAGGGCTGGGCAAGCACTAGACAAAGATATCAACGCCTGGTGCTGCGAGTTATCCTAGGTGGATGCTGCACTACCTGTGATGTTTGCAGTCGAATCATAGTTTAGCTTGAGCTGAAGCCTCTCTGTACAGATTTGTGAGCATGATGCATCCATGTGAGCCGCCATCTTGTATGCATGTCTGCAGATACTGATTATGCTGCGGCTCTGTGGACCTTGACATATTTTATGTGCCATCGTTAAAGTTATACCACAAGTGGAGGCGGCATGGGAATGATTGCATCTGGTTTGGATATTGCAAGAGTCAGCAGAACTCTCTGAATTGTTAATGAAGATAAGCACACCACAGGCTCCAGTGTGTTAAATAGCTGTAGGCTAATCGTGAACAGTCATTCCTTTTGTCTAAACTTACATACTGTCTGCAAAATGGTGTAGAATAAGCAGTGCCTTAAGTGGCACTACAAATCGAGCCGGGGCCCATCGAGGGGGCGTGGCCTAACAACGGGGGACTTGATGGGCCATTAGGCCACGCCCCCTTGACGAGCGCCGGCTCAATGGGCTACTGGCACCCCTGCCAGGCAGCCTTTTGTAGAGATTAGCACCCTCTCCCCTTTGGGGGAGAGAGTGCTGATCTCTGCATTTCTATTCTATAGGCTTGCCTGGCAGGGGACAGCGCCTCTCCTATTCAGCCTTAATTATGGCGCTGCCCCTCGCCAGCTGGGGAGGGGCAGCGTCACCATTAAGGCTGAAAGGGTGAGGCCACTGGAAGCAGAGGCCTTTTTCCTAAAGACTGAAACTCCCGAGAATCCACGGGAGCTACAGTATTTAGAAAGCAAGGCCTCTGTTTCCAGTGGCCTCACGTTTTCTCCATAATGGTGGCGCCGGCCCACGTGCATCCCTTGATTAAAGGGATGCCTCGCTGGTGCGGCGCCACCATTATGGCTGAAAGGCATTTTTTTCTGAAGCCCGAAGCTCTCGCATAATAGCAAGAGCTTCAGGCTGTAGAAAAAAATGCTTTTTCCTGTAGTGGCCGGGGCTGACAGGGGAGATTAGTGGGCCCCGGCAGGGCCCCGCCTCAAAACGAAATTTCGGAGACTGCCGGGGCCCAGCCCCGGCAGGCCCCGGCCCACTTAAAGCCCTGAGAATAAGAGTACTGCCAAATAAAGACACAACCTACTTGCTAGGTGTCACCATTAAAATACCTAAAAGGGACTCCTTCTCTGGTCCCGTGCTACCTTCACACGTAGTTTGGACACTATGCTGTTGGATTCTGGCCTTTGAGCCCTTTATGGAGTCAGCAAACCAGAAACACCAGAAATTAGATTAGGCAGAGGCAAACTCAGAAAAGAGACTTGATTAGGTTCAGCAATACATATGTAACAGGCACAACAATGAACATGCCCACAAGGTCCCCGACAGAGCTGAAGTGACACCATTGCTGTATTCAATCTTTTCTCCTTGTTAAGAAGTATTTCTGAACTCTGTCCAGGGGGGGCAGAGGTTCAGAAGACCAACCTAGTTTCTTGGAAGAGGGTAACCAAAGCCAGGCCAATCAGGGTAGCTATGGCAGGTGGTCAAGACTAGCAGGCCGATTCATGTAATTCCACACAAAAGTGTCGCACGCGGCTGGCGCACAGCGTGCCCGTGCGAATGTCTGCGCCAGCCGCATGCGATAAAATCAATTTCCGCGCACAGCGTATTCATGGATTCTCGCCTCCAAAAGCAGACGTGGCGCAGTGTGGCGCAGCGACCCTGCAGCAGCGCCAGTTACTCCCCCAAGAACGTCCTCGCGCAAGGAAAAGCCATCAAGATCGCAAAACCATCGCAAAGGGCTGCGCCAACCCTGTACCAGTTTACCGGACTGGCAAACAGCAAACGCAAAGCAGGGAACGTGTATTACGGGTTTCGTGAACACGCGTGCGCGAGAAGTCTCACACGTGATCTGGCCTGGGGAAGCGTGTGCGTATATTTTAGGGGTGCGTGAGAAGTTCCACACGCGATTGGCCTGGGCGCGTGTATTCCAGAGGTGCGCGAGAAGTTCCACACGCGATCGGGCCTGGGGGAGCGTGTGCGTGTATTTCAGGGGTGTGCGAGAAGTTCCACACGCGATCGGGCCTGGGGGAGCGTGTGCGTGTATTTCAGGGGTGCGCGAGAAGTTCCACAAGTGATTGGCCTGGGCGCGTGTATTTCAGAGGTGCGCGAGAAGTTCCACACGCGATCGGGCCTGGGGGAGCGTGTGCGTGTATTTCAGGGGTGTGCGAGAAGTTCCACACGCGATTGGCCTGGGCGCGTGTATTTCAGAGGTGCGCGAGAAGTTCCACACGCGATTGGCCTGGGCGCGTGTATTTCAGAGGTGCGCAAGAAGTTCCACACACGATCGGGCCTGGGGGAGCGTGTGCGTGTATTTCAGGGGTGCGCGAGAAGTTCCACACGCGATTAGCCTGGGCGCGTGTATTTCAGAGGTGCGCGAGAAGTTCCACACGCGATCGGGCCTGGGGGAGCGTGTGCGTGTATTTCAGGGGTGCGCGAGAAGTTCCACACGCGATTGGCCTGGGCGCGTGTATTTCAGAGGTGCGCGAGAAGTTCCACACGTGATTGGCCTGGGCGCGTGTATTTCAGAGGTGCGCGAGAAGTTCCACACGCGATTGGCCTGGGCGCGTGTATTCCAGAGGTGCGCGAGAAGTTACACACGCGATTGGCCTGTGCGCGTGTATTTCAGGGGTGCGCGAGAAGTTCCACACGCGATCGGGCCTGGGGGAGCATGTGCGTGTATTTCAGGGGTGCGCGAGAAGTTCCACACGCGATTGGCCTGGGCGCGTGTATTTCAGAGGTGCGCGAGAAGTTCCACACGCGATTGGCCTGGGCGCGTGTATTTCAGAGGTGCGCGAGAAGTTCCACACGCGATTGGCCTGGGCGCGTGTATTTCAGGGGTGCGCGAGAAGTTCCACACGCGATCGGGCCTGGGGGAGCGTGTGCGTGTATTTCAGGGGTGCGCGAGAAGTTCCACACGCGATTGGCCTGGGCGCGTGTATTTCAGAGGTGCGCGAGTAGTTCCACACGTGATTGGCCTGGGCGCGTGTATTTCAGAGGTGCGCGAGAAGTTCCACACGCGATTTCAGCAGGGTACGTGTATTTCAGGGGTGTGCAAGAATTTTCACACGCGATTTCAGCAGGGTACGTGTATTTCAGGGGTGCGTGAGAATTTTCACACGCGATTTCAGCAGGGTACGTGTATTTCAGGGGTGCCGGGGAGTCCTACATGTGATTTGGCAGTGTGGGTCCTCCCAGGTGTCCCCTGTACTCCCTCCACGGCCCCTGCAGGCAGCCCACACCACAGGGGACTACCCTGCATCCCTGGTCATGTCCCGCAGGAAGCCCACCCAACATGGGCATGCCCCCCAGCAAAGGCACATGTCCCCTTGCACTACTGATCACCAACTCATGTCCCCTTGCACCCCCACCCCCAGCATTGCGGGGCACCTGCCAGCAGGCCCCCACTCATGTCCCACTCATGTCCCCATGCACCCCCACCACCCAGCATTGCGGGGCACCTGCCAGCAGGCCCCACTCATGTCCCACTCATGTCCCCCTGCACCCCCACCCCCCAGCATTGCGGGGCACCTGCCAGCAGGCCCCCACTCATGTCCCACTCATGTCCCCCTGCACCCCCACCCCCCAGCATTGCGGGGCACCTGCCAGCAGGCCCCCACACATGTCCCCCAGCCAACATGTCATCACAATCTAGATCCCTGGCCCTTATGGTCAGCCTCCAAATGCAAAACACCCACTCGAGTACTGCATATACCCACTTAGAAATGGCAATGACATGATAGAACCCCAATAGCAAGTTTGGAAATGAACACATGGAAATGAACACAGAGGAGGAGAGGGACGCCAGAGTGCCCGACAAATGTACGAGACCCCCGACCATGACCGCTCCCAACTGGGCCACGTTGGCACGGTGCTCTTCGTGATGACGTGCGTGCTCCCCCCGGGAAGCACGCACCTCATCACGAATGACAGCCGTGCGCAACGCGACACCAATCAGGACCTTCTCCATACGGCCAGGGGTCCCCTCGTCTGCAGGTGGAGGGGAGTCAGATGACATGGACATCCCCCCTACCTGCGGACGGGCCTGGGATAGGGCATCCCTGCTGGTGCATGGTGGTGCAGTCACAGTGTCAGGGACAGTGATATGCACAGGCACCTCCACCACTTGCACCAGCAGGGATGCCCCCACCAGGCCCCATATGCGGCTCAGTAGCGGCCTCCTCCTCCTCTGTGGAAACCACCAACCTGGATGGCTCCACACCGTCTTCTGCCATTGCAAGCCCATGTGGGGGCTCACCCACCCCTTCCGCGGCAGCCGCGGGGGCATCCCCGCCGCTTAGCTCCACAGCGCCATCTCCGCCCTCTTCTTCACTTTGCGCTGTGTAGAGGGAGACATAGAACACAAGCATCAGGGTACTGTACAATGGTCCCCTAGACAGGAAGCAATAGCAGATGAGTGGCACTGTCAAAGATCACTTCCATCATGTCCCTCCACAACACATGGGTCAGTGCAGGCAAAACACATGCAGTAACAGGCATGGCGCATGCTATGGACATAAGCAAACATGTCCAAGGGACACTTGAGTCATACAATGTTGTTTTTGGACTCACATGCATCATGGGTCATGCCTATCACATGCACACACTTCAACGTACTTTCATCCATCTGGACTTGTACACCCCAGACACAGTGGATGCAAGGATAACTAGGCTGCATCAGTGAATCTGAACATTGTCACAGACATGTGTCATGCATCCATGGCATTCACAAGTCACAGACACGCAGGTCAGAAACACAGACATGGACACCATACATGTACATGGCATCATCACCCATCCCTCACCCACACCCATGTCCAGGAACAGAGACTGGCATGCTCTCATGTGTCCATTCCGCATAGGCCTCCCCATGTTACATTTAAACACATACACCAACCGTGTGCTTCACACATTACTGGTCTCACATGCATGACCATAATGTCCCTGCACACACACGTGTACATGGCCTATGTCACACATACAGGCAAGTATCAGACAACCAGCACGCTGCAACATGCCCTGTCTCACACAGCAATGCTTGGCCACTTACCGCTCGACTCCAGACGGGTCTGCCTCTCAAGGATCTGGGCATGGAGAGCTGCGCGTACGTGTTCCAGGATCCTCATCTGGATGGAACTCATGGTGCCCCGGCCCCCCTCCACGAGGCGCCGGGCCTTTATGAGGGTCCTGGACCTGAAGTCCTCCCAGCGCTTCTTGACTTGCTTGATGTTGCGGGTTGCCACCCCCTCCGCGTTGATGGCAACCACAAAGTCGTCCCAGATCCTGTCCTGTCCTTCCTTGTCGGCGCGTGGTGATCCGAAGAGGGCATCATAATGCCCCAGGACAAGCTCCACCAGGACACCAACTTCCTTCTGACTGAAGCTGGTGGCCCTCTGCCCCTCTGGCTGGGGGTCGCCAGTGGTCTCGGATGGTGTTTGCCCCAACATGGCGACCCCCGAGGCAGGCGTGGGTGGGCAACTGGGTCCTGGGGCTGGGCTGTGGAGCAGTGGTATCCCAGTCGGGAGTCTTCTGTTCCAGCAGGGGTGGACACAGCAAATGGACCCCTGCAGATGGCTGATGTGCAGGTACCAAATGGCAGGGCACGGTGGCAGCAGGCAGGCAGGCAGCAGCAGATGGCTCGTGGGAGGCTGCTCGGGGCTCCGGGGGGCAGTAATTCGGCCTTTTGGGCAGGAGTGTGGTCTTCCGTGTGCTTACGCGTGGCCAGCTTGATACGGAGTGATTTGGCATGTGAAAATTCTGCACGTCAGCGTGTAATTCGAGGAAAGGCCCTTAGCGCGTAAGTGCGTCAGCACGCATACGCAATTCCATTGGACCAAAGGCCCTTAGCGCGTATGCGCATCTGTGACGTATCGCGCACAGGCGTTGCTTTTCGTGGGGTGCGGTGCGTGTGTTTTGCAGGCGTTGGGGTTCACACGCTATCACTTCACAGCGGGTGGGTGTTGGCTACGCGTTCTTCTACACGCAAGGCAGACGGTGAGTGGTACCCTGCTCCCCCAGGCCCGATCGCGTGTGAAACCAACCGCAAGCCCCTGAAATACACGCGCCCAGGCCAATCGCGTGTGGAACTTCTCGCGCACCTCTGAAATACACGCACACGCTCCCCCAGGCCCAATCGCGTGTGGAACTTCTCGCGCACCTCTGAAATACACGCACACGCTCCCCCAGGCCCAATCGCGTGTGGAACTTCTCACGCACCTCTGAAATACACGCGCCCAGGCCAATCGCGTGTGGAACTTCTCGCGCACCTCTGAAATACACGCACACACTCCCCCAGGCCCAATCGCGTGTGGAACTTCTCGCGCACCTCTGAAATACACGCACACGCTCCCCCAGCCCAATCGCGTGTGGAACATCTCGCGCACCTCTGAAATACACGCGCCCAGGCCAATCGCGTGTGGAACTTCTCGCGCACCTCTGAAATACACGCACACATTCCCCAGGCCCAATCGCGTGTGGAACTTCTCGCGCACCTCTGAAATACACGCACACGCTCCCCCAGGCCCAATCGCGTGTGGAACTTCTCGCGCACCTCTGAAATACACGCGCCCAGGCCAATCGCGTGTGTAACTTCTCGCGCACCTCTGAAATACACGCACACGCTCCCCCAGGACCGATCGCGTGTGGAACTTCTCGCGCACCCCCGAAATACACGCGCCCAGGCCAATCGCGTGTGGAACTTCTCGCGCACCCCTGAAATACACGCGCCTAGGCCAATCGCGTGTGGAACTTCTCGCGCACCCCTGAAATACATGCGCCCAGGCCAATCGCATGTGGAAATTCTCACGCACCCCTGAAATACACACGGCCAGGCCAATCGCGTGTGGAACTTCTTGCGCACCCCTGAAATACACGCGCCCAGGCCAATCGCGTGTGGAACTTCTCGCACATCCCTGAAATACACGCGGCCAGGCCAATCGCGTGTGGAACTTCTCGCGCACCTCTTAAATACACGCACATGCTCCCCCAGGCCCGATCGCGTGTGGAACTTCTCACGCACCTCTGAAATACACGCACACGCTCCCCCAGGCCCGATCGCGTGTGGGACTTCTCGCACACCTCTGAGATACACGCACACGCTCCCCCAGGCCCGATCGCGTGTGGAACTTCTCGCGCGTGTAGGACTTTGGCGCACATTTTTTTCCTGCGCAGGGACGCTACCGCCTGCTTTCGTGTGGCGGACATGTATGGGCCTGTGCGCGTCTTTGGCCGTGCACTGTTTTTCCCTATTTGATTCCATGAATACGTGTTGTAGGCGAGCGTGTGGGCGTTCTGCGCACTTGCCACCTGTACTTCCCCCGTGACGCCCACATTTTCACGAGTTGTTCCCCATTCTGCGTGTAACACCCCGTGTTACGCCTACTTTTGTTATGTGCGCCGCGCTATGTGCGAATTCGCTGTGGCCTTATCGCATGGCGTTCAGTGACCTGTGCGCCAGCGTGCGCCAGCGTGCGCCGCGCACTTTTTCATCGCACATCCCACATTTTGCGCGTGCACGGACTTCCATGAATAGATGTGCGATGTTTTCTGTGCGATAATCGCACTTGCACTGCGATAATCGCACTTGCACTGCGATTTTCGCTATTTCACTGCGAATCACAGGTTTTCGCACGCGTGCACCGTTTTTTTCGGCGCACGTTGATTCCATGAATCGGCCTGTAGGTCTCAGGAGGGATGAGGGTGACTGAAGGACCTCAATGAGCACACAGAGCAAGGACACTTACAAATTACTCCAGACAGGTGTTATATTAAAAATATAGACACATTTAATACAAGGCCTCTGTAACACAGACTATAGCAAAGAATCACAGTAACACTAAGTAAACCAATACCTCACACTCAATACAATATATATACAAGACCAGGAGGGTCAAAAGGGATGACTGCACGAAATATGTTGAGAACCTAGAGGGGACGAAAACAGGCAGTGCCGTTCATCTTTAGACCCAATTCAACATCAGTTATTCACCTAACTAAGAGGCAGTCCAATCCCTAAGAAGAGTGGAACCTTGGGCTCAATAGTACATGTGTGCCAAGGCACGCGGTTGTTCGAATGGACAAAGCAGGGTCTCTTTAGGGGTCTCTAGCAGCTCGGGAAGGTGGATACATCGATGAAGAATAAGTTCCCACTATTCAAGAAGGACCTCCACTTGAAGGCACAGGCAGTTCAAGAGTTTGGGATGGTGTCGCTATTTCGCATTAGCAGTGGACAGTAGAGGGGCACCCAGGGGCCACTTGTGCGTAAAGTTGGGCTCTGGCACTAGGGTCTACCGGTTGGGGTAATGATTACTCACCGGTCCCTGAGGCAAGGAGACCCAAACTTCAGCAGGTTAGTCCAATTCGGTTGCAGGTTTGACGGCGGCAAAAAGGACGTCTCGGCACCTTTTAGTTCCTGAGATCCAGTGAGGATTCCCAAATGGGACAGTGGCGATTTCACCGCTCCGGGGGGATGAATCTCCCCAGTTTCACTGCAGCAGGTTTCAG
Source organism: Ambystoma mexicanum (assembly GCF_040938575.1). Taxonomy (NCBI): domain Eukaryota; kingdom Metazoa; phylum Chordata; class Amphibia; order Caudata; family Ambystomatidae; genus Ambystoma; species Ambystoma mexicanum. The sequence goes on from NC_090928.1 coordinate 971,565,482, forward strand.
GGGCAAGAGGGTCACAAATGCAGTGGACTTGCAAAGGACATTGCCGCAACAGGGCAACAGGGTAACCGCATTTACTCCGGCCCGGGTGCACTCGTCTCACTTCAGACCTGGGAATGCCAAGTGTACGAAATTCAGTGTGAGGGTGCCGTGGACACAGAGCTAGCAGTATACAAAGTTTTGAGGGACTCCTCGAAACAACGGCGGAGACAGAGCAAAGGTTCTGCGTAAACTGGGCAGCCCACTGGTTGGCCCAGGGACACTTCCGAGAAAGCTTACTTACAGGTTTTGTTGAAGGTGCCGAGAATAGTTGGTCCCACTATTCCAATGGGTCAAAGCGTCTTCACAGACCTTCTAGGATGACCAGATGCAGAGGGGTCCTATGGGACGACAGCTGGCTCAGGGTGCCAAACCTTCCAGCGGGTCACCAGCGGTTCCTCGACTCAGCTTCGTAGTTGCAAGATACTTGGATCCTATCCCTTGTTCAGTGAGAACTCAGGCGATCGACCTGGTAGTGGTGTTTCCAGCCTCCTCTTATCCAAAGTTCCCTTCGCGCCAAAACTGAGAGGACCCAATGGGAGATCTGCTCACAGACACTCACTCCATACGTGGACCAATCACAGACCACGGTGGTCTCAGGCATTCAGGCCACTCCAAACTCTCTGGCACCCAGGATGTGTATTGGGACCAGACATCCCAGCCCACATCCTGGAGGCACACACACAAGGCATGCAGAATCCCGCGAAAGTATTGGGATTCGTGGGAAAATGCATGACCAAATAAGGACTGGCCCGGGTCGACTCGACCTGGGGAAGGTGAAGGGGCAATATGGCCAAAGGACAGGAAAAAGAACATCGTGGCATGGCCATTTTGGAGCCAAGCCACCTATTCGTGCCAAACGCGGTTAACGCGGTTAACATGGCAGGAAAGAGTTAAAAATAAGGCAAAACGATAGCTGCCACCAGTCCTGTCCATGACACATCTGCACAGTTCATAAAAAGTCCAGCGAGAGTATATAGGGCCTTTAGAAATGACTATAGACCCAATGGTAAGATACATTGCACACTTGTTACATGTTGCACAAAAGTTGCAACAGGAGAAAAGGACTAAGGGAAACAAAGTCTCCCAGTACTGACTGTCTTAAGTGCATGTCAGCTTCCCCATAAAAAGTGAGCGAAAGCCCAGAGGAGTGCAGCTGAAGGCTGTGCTTCTCTGGCAAAGTCAGTGAGTGGTGTCTAAAAAGCAGCAAAAAGTTTGGGGGTTGACACATGGAGGGAAAATGACATACACATATGAAATCTTTCCTACCACTCCTTAAGCTCTAGGGCATGCAGGGGGAGATACTCCAAACCCTCCAAGCAGCCAAGAGAGTATGACCTGCTAAGGAAATCGAAAACAAGGCGAGCTTACCAAGTACCTGAATATTTAAGATGTAGGGTTACCATGAATTTGCTGAAATATTTCTTAGAATGGCATATCGGGAGATATGTAGGAATGTACTGCAGAAAAAAGGGCACCTGTTATCCACTTTGACCAGCACTGAACAATGTGAATGTTCTCTCTATGCTTACTCATCTTTGCGCGTGCAAGGTGACCGTGGCCTGGAAAACAAGAATATTTGGAGACCCAGTGAAGTTGATGTCCTTTATCAGAGCTAACGCAAAGGAGGAGATGGAAGGGGTCCAACAGTTTCGAATTTGAGTATTTGTGGTGATTTACGGCAGTTACCTGTTTTTGATGTTCACTGTTTGTACTGTATATTGTGTATCTCTCGCTTGCTATTGCGTATTCTTAGATGAACGCACTTCAACAATGCTTACATGGTCATTCATTTCTTAAATATGTGGTGTTGTGACAAACGCTAATTCTGGGCTCGTCCCAAAGTCAAATGTAATGGGACACGTGTGAGGCGTATCATCATGTCAATTAAGGGCCGAGTGGCTTCCGGCTTGGCAGTCAGTTACCACCATGACTCCTGCCCCCTGACAGTGATTTAGAATGGCGGCAGCGCTAGGCACTAGGCAGTGGGCCTGCCCTGTAGACCCCTTCACCACCTGGTCCCAGCACCACCGTGTCCTTAACAACCGGCAACAAGGATGGTATCCGGTGCCCCACCGATCCCAAAAAAATGGGGCTCAACCTGCCTGTGCCATATGGCCAGAACGGCCGAGCTCACTCCGGGAGGAGCTAGAGTGGCCCAGTGAATCGGGCCAACGGTGTGGATGAAGCCGTGGCACGCAGGGCAAAACAGCCACGATGGTGGCCACAACGAGGGACAGCCGGTCAGTGCCATGCGATTAGTATGGCAAAGTGTGCCAAAGGCATTAAGGAAGCCATGGCGTGTCCAGCGCTAAATGCCAAGATGGTGGCCACAACGAGGGGCTTGACCAGCCTTGTCATGCAACCGGCATGGTAGAGCTTCCTCCCCGCTTGGGAGTTCACGCGCATTCTAAAGGGTACAAAGCCTGACACCTGCCATAAGGTTAGCCTCCCCGGCCTTAGCAAAGCTCGGCCCTGGAGGGGCTGGAGTGACAATAAGGGTACTGAGCCCTCCTGGAAGTCGGCCTCCCCGACGCCCAACAGAGGATCTGCCGGTCTCCCTGGTATACCATGTACACATTGCTCCTGCCTGGGGGAGCCTGCTCAGTGTTCAGCCCGGACTGCTGCCGGCGATGGCTCCAGCCTGGGGGAGCCTGGACAGGACTAGGCGGCCAGTCCGCTGTCCTGTTCTTGCAGATTGGGTTTGCCACCATCAATAAACTTTTCATCGGCTGCCTACAGCTTGCCCCGACCCCAAATAATGAACTCCCAACTGGTGGAGAGAAGATGTGGCAACTGCAGCGGCAGCTGCAAATGAAGGAGACTCTTGCTCCTGTAGGTTGAATTGCTGCCGCCTATGGCGAGAGAGGGTGTAGGGTCCTCCGTCTACCGCATCCATCAAAGGGTGTCCCCAACCCGCAACGGTTGCTTCTGCATGGGGAAAGAAAAGGAAGAAGAGCGGCGCCTAATGCAGGAGTGACAGGACACCACGGGCGGCATCACTCGGACTGCGGGTGTGTTGCTGCAGAAAAGGGAAATATCCGCCACCACAGCAGCATATCAATGGATATATCAGCCGATAGCAGTAGCTTTGTTAACTCTGTCTTGCACGTTAATATAAATGTATGATTGGAGGTTCTTAAAATAGATAGAATTTGCAGCAGAGTGTTTGTTTTAGTAGCTAACACACATTTTCTGTACAATAAACACACTTTCCAGACGTAAACACTATACGAGGATAAGAACCCTAATTCATGTCTTATTATCAGCATCGGTTGTCCTTTGGGAAGAGAGAGTACACGTTTCCAAAACAAACCTTCCAACTTAAGCCAGAACGTTTCAGGTTTCCATGACTCGGTCTCAGCACCATACAGTACTGTTGGCACTACCTTCTGGGTATAAAATGTTAACACTGTTGCACAGGAAAACTTTCCATACTTTGCATGTATTATCCATGCTTGTGAGATTGCAGTTGTCATCTTATACCTAACCTCCAACATGTATGGGCGGCCCAATATCTGATCATTTGCATCTACTGCTAATTATCGGTACTCATGGACCACCTCTAGAGTTGTTTTGTGCAGATATCATTTATAGGCTCTCTGATCTTCCGTCCCTTGCCACAGTGTAAAACCTTCGTCTTGTCTAAATTTCTGATCAACTGATTCTGCTCTGCATATTCACTCATTGCATTCAACAGGTTTTGGAAACACTTTGCCGTCTTGGAAAGTAAAACCAAGTCATCTGGGTAAAGGAGCCATGAAATTGGATGGGGACCCAATTTGGGTGAATCTGACGTAATGGTTGCAAATTTCCATTTTAAGTCAGAAATGAAAAAAAATAATAGGGCTGAAGCCAAAATACAGCTCTGCTTGAGCCCTCTGAAAGTTGGAATTGGCGAGGATAAATTGCCATTTAATGTTTTTTTTTTTTTTTAAATATATTTTTATTTTATCTCAACCAAACAACATTACAACGAAACATAAATAAAACACTTCAATCAACAAAACCAAACAAACAAAAAGTAAGGCACTGCAATCCCCATCCCTCCCCCCTATGAGCCTGTAGAGTGTCCACCATCAGTGTCCGTTCCGTGCGGTGGGGCCACATCGCTCTCAAGTCCAGCCGAGGCCGATCCCGCTCCAAACAGCTCAGCTAACAATAACTTCCATGCCGTGAGAGAGCCTATTTCTTCCTCATCCCCTGCCGTACTACCATCTTGCCACGCTATCGTTTCGGCATCCGCCCATTTTTGGAGATCCCGCCACCAGACCTCCACTCGCGGCTTATGACATTTCTTCCACTCCATGGCTATCCTACGTTTGGCAAGCACATAGGCCAGATCTTTAAGTTTCTCAACATGTCGAAGCTCACGCGCCCTGGGATACCCTCCCAGCAGACAAGCCCAAGCCGAATCCACCTTAAGTGTGATACCCCTCCCTGCCAGCCTCCGCGCCACTTCACCCCAGTAAGTTGCAATCACTGGGCACGCCCAGAACATATGTATCATGTCCGCATTCTCTTCGTTACACTTGGGGCACGCCTGGCGCCCACTACCCAGAAATTTGGAAATTCTAAGGGGGGTCATGTATGCCCTGTGCGTAATATAGAGCTGTATCTGCTTGAACCTGGCGTTCCTCGATACCTTTTTGTGATACCCCAGGGCGCGCTCCCACATCCCATCCGACATCGGGGCCCCCATCTCCGCTTCCCACTCCAGTCTCAGGTGCCCCAAATCCTTCCCAACCTTTGTCAGCAACATTTCGTACAACCTAGAGACCTCGTGTCCACCCTCTGATGCGTCATACATTGTCTCCAGCGTGGCATCCGGTTCATCGGCCAAAGTAGTTTCCGGCCACGTGCTCCGGACCTCCCGGACCACCCTATGATATGTTACATATTGACCCCTGTGTAGCCCCAACCCTGCCTCCAGTTCATCGAACTCCATCAGGGTCCCATCCTGCCAGATGTCGCCCATAGTGATCAATCCCACTGACTCCCAATACGTCCGGATAATAGTTCTCAGCTGCCCGTCCTCCTTTGCCAGGGCGATCAGAGGCAACTGCGGCATACACGGCAAGGGGTCACCCATCATCCGACAGGCCCGCCGCCATATATTCCTGCCAAGGGCTAGCATCTTAGGACGCTCTCTCATCCATGAGCCAGTCACCCAAATCACCTCCCGCAGATAGAAGGGGGAACAGTCTCTCCCCAGCAGCCTATGTTCGGGGGTCTCTTCATCTGAAAGCCACCTGGCCACATATTGCAGTTGCGCCGCAATATAATAGGCCTCAAAGTTCGGCAGCTTCACGCCACCTTTCTCGTAAGAGTTCTGCAATTTCCATAATGCGACCCTGTTGCGCGTGCCGTGCCACAGGAAATTCCTACACACGCTATGTAACTTAGCGAAAAACTTCCTAGGTATCATATACGGGATGTTATTAAAGTAATGCAGGAGCCTGGGCAGCACCACCACGCCATTTAATGTTAACCGAATTTGAATGGTTGTGTATGCAAAAGTTTAATCAAAGTACTAAGGGAATGCGGATATTGTGCTCTATATCAATTTTCCATTAGCAGGTCTCTGGAGACTGTATTAAAAGCTGACCTTAAGTCAATGAAGGCCATGTACACCTGTTGTTGCATTGATTGACAATGAGCTTTAATAGCACTAATCAACACCATATTAATAGATGTACCCAGGACAACTACAAAACAGTTTGAAAAGGATCTCGATGGTGGTGTTCAGTTGCCCATGTATTGAAATCTCTCAGGATCAAACGGTCAAATATTTTGTCTGGGGCACCCAATAAGGCAATTGATCTGTAGTTGGATGTGGACTGTCACCCTTTTTAAAAATGGGGAAAGTTATCGTTTTTTGCCACAATGAGGGCAGAACTTTTGTTTCGAGGACCTGTTTAAAGATGGTAGAAAGAATTTTAGTCCATGCCTCTGGATGCTCTTTAAACATAGCATTATGATTCGGGCCAAGGGGTCTGGAAGAGCTTGATTATTTGATATAGAACTTAATGTCCTCCTCATCAAAATGAAGGTGAATGTTATCAATTACTGATTCAACAGGAGGAGAATTGATGGGAGAGGGAAGGGTGTATAAGGCTAAGAAATGTTCCTTACAGTTGCTCTCTGACACTGCGTGAATTTGCAAAGGGGTCTGAGTAACATGAATGGCTCGATTTAGGAGATTCCATATCTGGGCCGAGTTCTTAGTTGTAATCGCAGCTAACATGTACCCTCCATCATGTTGCAATAGTAAAGCTTTATGGGCTCTTAACCAGTTTTTGTATTGTGCCTTCAATCGCCTAACGGCAATGGATCGAACTAGTGGGGGCAATAGCTTAGTTGGACTCTTATCTCTTCAATAAGTTGTCTTTTTTTGTGCAATTCTGGATAATATTTGTGTTTATGTTTATAGATTTACCTGGTTGTCATGGACTTTGTCTGTATAGATGTAATCGATAATACCTTCCATATGCTGTCTCCTACATGTACTTTTAGTGGGAATATCACCCGTAAGCGCTCCATTCAACATCACTGACTGTCTATCTCCCATAAGAGAATGCCAACGACATCCAAGGGTGTCTTTGGCGGTAGTGACGTGAGAAAAGCAGTGGAGATTCAAGTCTCCTGCTACAATAGTGTGGGCAATCGTAGGATCACTCGCAATAAGGTCCTTTTTCTAAGTACTGGAACAATTGGTTAGCTTCACTACCTAGGTGGTTCCAATAAATATTAACAACTGCTATGTTTTTAGATGGTAGACTGATTTTAACCAGTTATATATATGAATTTGGGGACATGCATGGTAAGAGCGAAATAACAGATGATATTTTGGTTGCAGTTAGGAGACCAGATGTTGGTCTACCTTTCCTAAAGGTTCTTGAAGGGAAAAGGGAAACACATTGTCCTTCCCATGCTGCCATTTCTATTAACCAGGTCTCCTGAAATGCAATAATATCATAATAATTTATGTTTTTTCAGGATGCATTCAGGAGATGGACAAAACCACGAATGTTTCAACTTGCAAATTTGAAAGTTTGTTTATACTCAGACTTGGGTTGTTATGCATTTGTTGCACAGCGTAAATGCTGCTGATTCTGATTGATTGGATAAGCATTGAGCCGATGCGTAACATGCTGGACAGAAGATGAGCAGGTGACTTTTAATGATATTGGTACTTGTGTTGCATGTTTTAGACCATCTGGTCCATTAGGGTCAGAGGGTCTATCTAAAAGAGAATCTTCAAAGATACTGAAGCCTACGGTAAAAAGTTCAGCTCTCGCGTGCCATAGCATATTGCGAACCACTCCCGATTGCAACCACAATCTCGCATCAGACAAGTCAAATTCTGTAAGACATTCAACTTGATTTATATCCGAAGATGTTATATCCTCTAAACTAGTGACATCACCGAATATATTAAATATACTCGACCTATTAAGGTCACATGGCACACACAGAGTAGATCGACACTGTATGATCAATTGATGGTAATGCACTTGATTGCCTTTAGGCTGAGTGGTAGAGCCCGGTAAGGGTTTCATTTTTTTGTTTGGTGAGTTAAAGGCAGCGAGGTGTTTCTCATACCTTGCATAGATTTCAGCACAATAGGCTCAGATTGCGTTCGGGCACTGGAGCTGTCAGTATTAGAAGGTATGCAGTCATCTAGGTCGACCAAATGGCATGTATCTGTATACTGGATACTTTTATGGCCTAACTGTAGGGGAGCGCTGAAAAAAAGCACCAGAGATTTTCCTATCTCTGTTCGTCTCTGTTCCAGCATCTGAAATGTTTCCTCAAGGCTAGTCGCTAAACCGGGCTGCGACAAAGGAGCTTCGACGGGACTGGACACTGAAGATTCAACCTTCTGCAGGTCTCCAACTAATGATACAAGCTCATCTAAAGCTTTATAACTTAAAATATTAGTCGGAATTCTAGCACTATTAGCTTTTCTATTTTGAGAGATAGTCGGGTATTTCTTAATTGCAGCCGACCTTGCAGTCTCCATCTGATTATTTGAAAGGGTTAATGATCGTATAGAAATGCTTCGATGCAGAATGTGTCTGTGAAGAAGTTGGTTTCATGTTTTACGTTTTTTAAAATTCTGATTGGGTTTGCTAGGTTTTTTCCTATTAGGTGCAAAAATGGTAAATTTTTGTTTGTTCACACTTGGTTTGGAGGCCATCAATTCAGTTGTTGACTGCACAAGTGACTGAGTTCAGTCAACGTGCACAGATTTAACACCGATAGCATTAGTATTGCCAGTTGGATTATTAGAAAATGATGGAGTCTCTAACGGGGGCATTATGGCACAATTGACTTAATTCTGGTGTGTACTGCATGGGGACGCCAGCTGGTCGCTGACTAGGTCTATGGCAGGCTGTGATAACACTGAGTTTGATCTTCAATTGGCAGGAGCTGTTGATAGAACTATTGTCTCCCGTTGTAATAGTTGAGTAATGAGGGAGGTCTGATAATTGACTTTAGTCAATGACATGAGAGTAGTATTCATAGCAGTTAGGATCATATCCAGACAGGGAGATGCCACGGATTGACAAGCTGTTATTTCCTGAGGGCATGAGACTGACTCTTTCTTTCTCAGAGTCAGCTTTGTGGATGAAATGGATAGAGCTGAAGAGTTACGCGAAGAATGAGGAAACATGATTGGGGACTGAGGCAAATTAAGCCTACACGTTAGAGGTGGTGAGGCTAGCAAGGGCATGTTGGCTTGAACCAACATATCTAATGGTTCTGGCATAAAGCTACTAAGTGTAGAAGCAGAGGTTTTATCGTTTTTCACTTGTTTGGAAAGCTGACCAAGCGGCTGTCCAGGAGAGTCTTGAAATGACGTTGAGTCATTGGGAAATCGTTCTGTACTTTTTGAAAGTGACACGGCATGCTTAGTGGTGCCGGAGCCCGGGGTGGCGGATTGTGTGCCTGTTATGAGTGTATTACACAAACTTGCAGGCGCATGCAATGAGGTTATCGGAGGTTTGTTCAAGATGACATCATCTAGAGAAGATATCAAAAAACCTGCCCCCATTAATGAATCAGGGGCAGTCGTCAGTTCTGCCATGGGCGGGATTGTATCATCAGAATGTGTGGAAGAAGAAGTCACCACTATTAAATATCTGTGATGTTTAGACTGAGATTGCGTAATAGACAACGGGGGGCCTCCGGCTGATAAAAATCACGAATGTCCACTGTGTGTACTTTTGGTAATGGGGGAGCCCCGTGATGCATGGCTTCTTGGCCGCGCTCAAAGTTGGAGGTGTTCTCCTTGGAGTGCACTTTAAATGCATTGCTAATTTAGAAGTCTCCGTCTGGAGGGGCATGGTCGAGTTCAACGTATAGATGCCAGTAGCCATGTTTGAATTGAGGGGCTGTTCCATTGTCCGATGAGTACAGTCAGGTGACCACAGGAATAAATAAACAAAGAAAAAGCTTCAGTAAATTAAAAAATAATAAGATTGGACAAAGTTTCACCTGGAAAAATGGTCGTCACACAGTATGGAAACAGGGAAGTTGCTGCTTGCTGCACAGCTAAGCAGCCAAGTAGCTCTTCCGAAGCACCTCCCATATGTGTTCTATTTTATATCCGTGGCATGGGATGTTGGGATTAATGCCCATCCTGGGCTCATGCCGAAGTCACGTGTAATGGGACACGTGGGAGACGTGTCATCATGTCAAAAAAGGGCATAGCGGCTTCCTGCTCGGCAGTCAGTTACCACCATGACTCCTGCCTCCTGACAGTCATTTAGATCGCCACCAGCAGTGCACACTAGGCAGTGGGCTGCCCTGCAGAGCCCTCCACCACCAGGGCCTGGAACCACCGGGCCCCTTAACATGTGGGTGGCGCTGGCTGGGTTTTACTTATGCTAGAGCTCCATCTTACCCTACATATCACGGGTCCATCAATGGACTTCCAAACCATTTGTGGGCCTTACGTGCATTACCTCGCATGGCTTATTACTAATTGCGTTCCTGTTCCCCTCCTGCCCTTTCAGACGAGAGGTAACCCTTGTTCTTTCTGTGGTAGCGCCTTTTGCTTCTCACTGGTCCTTCATTTAGTGTTGATGTACTGTGGTGCTTTCTGTCAGTGCCAGATGATCTAGGCGGTTAGGTTCTTACGTCATGGTGCCTGAAAGCCCTTTACTTATCCGGCGTGGGATGTTAACCCTGCTTAGTCATTTCTAGCATGCTGGCAATGTTTATTGGACATCACGTGCTTGGATAGCTTTCTTAAAAAAGTAGAAAATGATGCCTCGTTTTTACTAAGCTTAAGCCCTCAGTCCTGTTTTTCTTAGCGACCCACCTAAGAGCAGGAAGCTGAAAAGAAAATGATCTTCTGGAGAATACAAAAAAGCTGGAAATAAAAAAGGCAGTCTTGCAAACCTACCTTTACAAAGCTCTCCGTTGCCAGATTGTGTGTCAAACTGCAGATACAAAAGGGACATTTGTTAGTGTTGATTTACAGCAGTAACATGAAGCCTGCAAGCAGTTATGGTCCTACTAGGCCCGACTCACTGTTATGAGAAATAGGCTAAGCTCAAGCAGCCGAGTTGCCATGCTGAGATGAGCATCAGAATTATTCATATCTTTCCATGTTAAATTGATTAGCTAGATGTGTGACCAGCATAATTCTCCAGGCACTTGAATAATTCATGTTGTTTTTTGTAAATTTATATTTATTTACCAGAAATTTGGACATCGAATACAACAACCGTAGGTGCAAAACTAATAACACCCACGACATATGCTGTATTTTCAGTTTATGTTGTGAATTTGTCTTTTTCCGGTAACTGTATTACTCTGCAGACCAGGATATGGCTAATGTGGCCCCTTGGTCTATGACATCAACATATGTTTTTTTCTACAGTCCATTAATGTGTTTCACATGTAAGTGTATATAAGGACATTTCGTTTTTTGTCTAAATACAATTAAGCATATTCTCTGTAACAGTCCCCACTGTGTATGTGTGGCTTTTCTTCCTTGACAATTTCATGTGCAATTAACTTTGGGATTTATTCCTTGAGTTCCAGTAAAAAAGGCTCCCCAATACAATTAAAAGGCTGTTCTCCCTTTGAGGAAGCAATTGGGTCGAGCCCAGAAGTAGCAGTACTACCTTTTAGTGTTTTCTTTATCCTGTATGCCTGAGTCTGCTACTTTTCACCACAGGCATTCCGAGAATATATATTTTTTGATGGAGAAGATTGTGTGCTTCAATTGTAAGCAAATCACAGACAACATTTTAGGCTGAAAGTAAATATGTTAATCCCAAAACCCACAATGTGCTGATCCGCAGGATCGAGGCGATGGAACTACGTGATGCCTGGAGCTTCTGCCATTCTGCTTCTAGATAATTCATTTTCACTCCTCTACATATGACTCACAAGCCCAACCTAACCGGCTTTATATCTGCCTAAAAAGATGACCAGCGTCTTGTATGATTCCTCTTTGGTACTTACAAACTATGCCCTGGTTATTGAACTGTTGGACCTTATCAAGGGTACTAACAAATGGTGCTCTAGTGAAGCGCACCTTACGAATGTGACAGAAGGGAGACTCGGGGGAGCTCGCAAGCAGTGGCAGGAGACTCAAACCAAGAGACACAACATGGAGATTGTGCTTATTTAGAAGGTGGTGGTCAATTATTATAATTGCAATTGTTCTTTTATAACGCACTTAATACTGCAAGCCCGGGTATGCGTTGTTTTGCTTTCAAGACAAACGCATTGCCCCTAAACTATCCTCCCCGCCCTAACAGCATATGCAGTGAAAAAGGCAAAAAGTGTACAGCAATATAACAAGACTTCTGGCTTGAGGAACTACAAACTGTATAGAACAAGGAAAAGGGAATACTGCATTCAGAGACGCAAACTGGATTTCCGAAAAGGTAGTAGACAGATGGATAAGGAAGGCCAATACCTCTGGGCTGATGGACTCTGGCAGCTAATCACCCACCTGCCCATAGAAACGAGATAACAAATAGATGAAAGTCTGTCTCTAAAGCGCATGTGTTTTGATCAAAAAGAATCAATGGGCCTTGTTAAAAGTTCGGCGGTAAAGAAGTTGCTAATTCCGCTCGACAGAATTACTCTTAAAGCCATAGCAGCCGGCAGAATTAGTGCAAAATATGAGTGCACGTGTGTGCGCCCAAACCATCGGCGATAACAGTAATTATGTTCAACAGAATTAGTATAAAAAACCAGCATTGTTTGGTAAATCCCCCACCTTTCTGCATAATTATGGTACTGCCGGAAAAGTGGAAGAATTAGCAAACGTTAACTCCGCCGGCAGAAATAGCACAGTGGGGAAATAGTGGCATTGCATGAACAGTAAGTTCAGTGGTGGCCATCTTTAAAAAATCCATTCACAGTCATCCATTTCCTGTTGTCATCAACGCCTAAAAGCAGTACCAAGCAAGCCAGGATCTAAAGGCAAAGGGAAGTGGCCCGAAATGCAAACCCAAATTCAGCCAGGCAGAGCTCCTTGTCCTTGTGGAATGGATGGTCAGCCATGCTGATGAGCACTTAAAACATGCAATGCAAAACATGTGTCCAGAGGAAGAACGCCATCTAGACCGAGATATGTGAGAAGGTGGTAGCTGTTGTGGAAGGACTTGAAGGCCATGTTATAGACCCTAATCTCATCCACTGACGAGAGACAGTTGCCACTGGAGGTTGCACAGCTGAGCCACTCCCCCTTACTCCCTGGGAGCAAAAGGCCAGCCGTGTCCACCACATGGGTGGCACCGAGAGAATTGGTGTAACAGAGGATAGAACAGGCAGTCAACTCGAGCCCGATGTGTAGGAATGTCATCTCTCTAATATGAATGCATACCCTCACTCCCTAGCCAGGCTACGTAATCAGATTGACACAATGACAAGGGCAAGGCCATGCACCAAAGACCATGGGACCAATGCTAGGGCAACAACATGTATGTGCATCCATGGCTGGACACCATGTCCACTACTACTAGATTATCATTGAATCTATTTAAATGTGACCCTGTGTAATGTGAAGATGCACCTATGAGGCAGCCCATGGACATATGGGTAACTAAATTCCCCTCAGCCCACATGCACCCCAAAACACCTCAAAACAATGCAAAACTGCATTGAAAACATCAGTGTCAATAACTGGCCTGACCAAGGTAAATGTCCCCTGACAAATGCATCTGTCAATGAGGGCTCACATAAATGTTAGGCCAAGACCTCACGTCTCCTTGCCCTTGTCCAACCTAGCTTACGGGCCCTGACAGAATATCCTGTTCATGATGGCACAGTATCATGCTTAATCCTCAGAGAAATCCACGGTGTGAACATGACAACAAAAGCCATGCCACACCCAAAAATCAATTCTCACATTCAGCAAGGTGTGTGCACTTCGAGGGTATGTGTACCAATAGGTGAGTAGTGTTGGGGTGGCCAGGAAGGGTCCCATCATACATGAGGTATTCATGTTGCAAGCGCCATATTGATGACTGGGGATGCAGCGAACTGAGCGAGGTTTACTTTTTGTTCAGAACTAATACAATATTAGCGTGCATGCGTGCCGAAAGATAACGTTTCAAATCTACCAAATGTAAAAACATACATGCATGAATGTCAATATAAATGCTGTTTTCACAATGAATCAGAACATAGTGATTCGGGCTGTCTTGCTAAACGCACTTTGACTTCTAAACAGGTTTTCAGAGGACAGAAGGCAGGTAAATGAGTAATCGTAACCTTTACGGTCAGCATCTGCAGACATAGCCTTGAGTTTATCAACTGATAAATCTCATAGACAGTAGATATAATCTCCTGACGTTTGATAATCTCTGTGATCTAAAGAGCTTTGATGTTTATTCTGGTCAGTAGTAAAACACGGGATAAGCTAAATGCTTAAAGCTATTTAGGAGTTTCAATTGTGCAATAAAGTGGGAGCATGGTAGATTGGGGGGTTGCAAGGGAACAGATGTTATCGTGCCCTTTGTACTACATTCCTTAGAGGGGGTTAGTCATTTGTTCGGTTAAATGTTTTTCCAGGTCATTAGAGGCTGTATGTAGCCGCATGACTTAGAAGGTCTTTTAGAGGTGACAGGAGTCTGTTGAATGGAGATCGTGATCTATGGTGCAAGGAAAATCCTGTTTAGGGAGACCTTCCTCTGTTTGCTAAAATATGTCAGTGAGACCATGTGTAATCCTACTTAAAGTTAAAGGTTTTAGGCCAGTTATTGCTAGCAATGTATTATGTTTTCAAGACTAATGTTTGAACCATGCACCAATGTCAGGATCTAATACAATGAATTCCAAGAAGAGGTGTGTTTTGAATATGATCTGAAGATAATAATGAAGATAAGCCTGCCTATTGAAAATGGAAGAATTGGGGAAAGATGGGATCTCTTTGAAAAGGTTTTGTCCAATCATATTTGGTGGGTGGAGAGTAATACATGTATCTGGGAGTGTTTTAAATTGTTGCAAAAAGTACATAAATATCAAACTGATGTTGTGTTGATGAAATTTTGGTTAGTTTGGTCCTGCAACACCATATAACCGCTCCGCTCAGCTTTTGTACTATAAACTTGTTTTCTGTACAACCGTGTACTCACTTCATAAGGGATGGGCCTGTTTTGGGTTAAGGTGATTAAAGATCCACCCCCACATTAGTCATCCTCCGCAAAATGAACCCACCCAACCACCATTAGCATTTGTTCACCATCCTCCAAAATGCTAAAGGTCTAGCTATATGATGTACCAGTCCGCATAATACCCAACAGGTTCATCGACAAGCCAGAGAGAGGAATCCAGGCCCACATCAGGGTCAATAAGACAGTCCGTCCCTGGCAGATTTTCAAAGTCCTTTGTTTCTGTTGACAATTTCATCTTCATACCTCCTCGGGTCCACCTCGTACCAGTACTAGCACAGTAAGTGATGTAACTGTCTTCTGTGCTCTTCTTCATCCTAGTACTTTTAGCTTCAGCTATATTCCATGTGCTACAAACATACCTGGGTTTACTTTGAATGGAGAGGGTGGCTAGGGAATGTTGGGGAGTGGCATTGCTCAATGGACTGTACCCTAGCTGATTGTCCCTGTCCCCAGAGGGGGAGTCCATCCCCTTGAGGTCTTCCTGCATTAAACCACCCATAGAGGGACTATTGGGTAGGGGCCGCACCTCCCTAGCCTCATGGAAAAGGGCTCCCCCGGGGAGAAATGACAACACCTTGCGAATCTTCACACATCCAAGATGCAGAGCTGGTAGGTTACCTCCAAGATCTCTTTTGCAGTGTACTGCAGCTCCCAGATTCTGCACACATGGACATATGCAGAAAATACATAATATACACATCCCTTCAACACAATGACAGCCTGATGTGCTGTCAAGGGATCGGTTTTTCAAAGTAAAGGAAAGGATTGTGTCGACAGGAAGGGGTACCAAAAAAATTACTTTTCAAGATGCATAGATTCTACTATTTCAGGATCTAGCCCAGGAGATTTTATCTAAGAAGGAAAGTCTCAGATTGGTCACAGGTGGCTACAAGAGGAAAACAAATCAAATACAGATTGGGTCATCCTTGTAGTTTACTCTTCGAGAATGATTTGGAATTTGATAGGATCCTCCCTGGTATTTTTCACCAGGATGAGAAAGAGTGCACACATTACTCCCATGCACACATACCTTTCTCTTGAATCATTATGATGCTGGTATCAACGATCAGATCCCTAGGGTGACTGAGGTTAAGATTGGATCACAATTTCTAGCGGACCATGCTCCAGTCTTTCAAGAAACACACAATCCAGCCTCCCCTCAAACAAGAAGGAGGCTATTGATTATAAATGGCATGGTCTTGAGAGATCCTTTCATTAAGCAGCATATTGCCAATGTTCTGATATGTTTTTTCCAGGAGAATATATCAGGACAAGTAAATTGGGGCACAATTTGGGACACCAGTACAAGTAATGCAGGGGTAATTAATTAGTAAAACAGCAGTGTTTCTGGCGGTAGAGAAGCAATGAGTATTGCATTAGAAGCTCTGGTCAAGGTTCAAGAGGAAAAACACAAACAGACCAGATCCTTAAAGGCATTGAGAGTGCTTAATATCGCGAGAAACCAATTGAAAGTGCACTTAGCTGATTGCTCTGTCCTACTACTCTTATGAATTAAACAATCTTCCCATACAAAGGGAGATAAAGCAAACCGTCTATTTGCAGATAAACTTAGAAACCTTAGAATGAGGAACTATATTGCGGCATTGAAGGACCATTGGGAAGGAAAAGAGTTGAGAAAGGCGCGAAAACAGAGATGATCATAGAAGCATACTTCGGTAAACTCATCAAGGCAGAATTACTTGACTTAAATCTACAGCAAAAAAATTCCTTGATTCATGTAACAAATGTATTTGAAAACGTAGACTACTTCATACAAGTATGGAGTTCAGTTACAAATCGCCCCGCGGTTGATAATACGCAGGGACAGGGAGGATAATGGAATATGTCCAATATCAGTTGTTTCAACAACATTAATCTATCTTTTATTAAATGCAGCTCAATGAAATTTGGCACAGTTCCGCAAGGAACCTGGTGGGGCAATAATAGCACACTGGCGGCTAAAAATGTGGGAGATATTGACTATGGAGAAGATACTAGCATTATCACACAATGGTTTTTCGTTCAAAATACTCCAGAACTTTGTTACTATTTATCAGAAGTCAAGTCCTTAAAAAAACTGGGGTGACTCATTAACGTGGGATGTGATATCCCCAGAAATGAGCATATCAAGGTGAAATATGCAAATGTCATTCAATTGGCTTTGCATAACAATACAAATTGCACAAGACAAATGGCATTTGCCTTATATAAAATCAACACACATAAACAACCAAGAGAAGATATTTTATTCTAATATTGTTTTGAAAAAGTTAAAAGGTGTGCATGTTTTAAACTCCAAGAATCAATTACAATGTTTTTCCTGCAACACGCAGTCCTGAAAAGCGGTTTTTTACCTTTGGTTGTTCGCTAATTTTCATTGGCTTATCTGTTCTAGTGGTGTAGTGGTGAAGTGCTTGGCCTGTGAACCTGGCAACTGCAGTTTGAGTCCTGAGGATGGCATGAGTTTGAAGAAGTTAGTCAATGATTCTCATTTTGCACAGGGGGGCGGCGTCTGACACAGTCCACCCGTATTCACCCTCCACTTGAGCCCTGCTTTATAAAATATGTTAAAGATAGGAAAAGACAGTTTTATAGACCTACACTAATGGAGAACAAAAATTCGCTCATCTTATGGTCTTATAGTTGGGCTGGGAGACTGAAATCTCACGTTCAGGGAAGACAAGTTCTATGTTATGGGTTGTGATTGCTCTATATCAAGGCCAGGGCTTGCGGGGGCTGGAGAGACGCTCTCACCCGATCTCCGTTCCATAAAAAATATTTTATGAGTAGACGGGAGGCACATTTTTTTAAATCTTTTTTTTTGTTTCTTTCTCGCTCGTTATAATGATGTCTTGAACGTTCAAGGAATTTTCTGTTTTGATATTAAAAAAAAGTGAAGTTGCTGATGCAATTTTGATTGAGACATTCTGCAAGTTGATACTCTATACCGTGGTGTATTTCCCAATCGGAATGTCTAAGAATTACAGTTGTTCTCACGTTCAAAAGTAAAGCTTTTCAAGAAAAGGTTTAAGAGAGATGATGCTAAAAAGGGAGTCATACAGCCACCTAATGCATTTCTGGAAATATCTCCTCAATATAATATTATGGAAATTAACAGTGAAAGAACATTCTGTAGAATAAAGCAACAAGATGATGCAGAAAGGGAATATTGTAAATGTGATTTCTGAACACGATTATCTTACCTGTATGAGTAGGGTGCCTGTGGGAGGTTCTGTCTTTGTATCAGCTGAGGTGCTGTAGAGTCTGATATAATACATAATAAATCAAGATTCTATGGCTTTGATACAGGTCACAGAAGCAAAACCAATGACAATGTCTACTACTTTGTAGCTCTAGCTAGACACCTGATGAAATTGTCACTTAAGTTATGGGCTTCTCCATTTTTAAGCACATTCAAAAGAGTCCACAGGGTCCACAGAGTCCTTGCCTCTGCAAATATCTTGCGTTGTCAGTGTAGCGGTTCTCCAGAATTGTTACATAACATCCAAAAGAGTTGGCGAGCATGAATGCACTGCTACTAGATCCACCGTCAGAATCTCTTAAGTTACCATCTATGGGCGATCATTCCCAGGCGCTATGGCATCTCTCCCGGAAGTAGAGAGCATGGATCAAATTACATGCATACCTGCTTTGTGAATTCTGCTCTGCATTTGACATGGTACATATAAAATACATTTGGTTTGAATTGCCTTGCTTGGACATTACTTCAGGGCCATTGGAGATTATTATCGCCGTCCATATCGACACATGGACACATTTGGACTCATTTGCTCCCTCTTTTCAATTTAACAATTTCCTTTCAAATGCCATTAGGTGTCTGCGGTAAACCCACGCTTTTTCCACGTGTTTGATGGAGGGTGCTATAGATTTACTCATGTTTTCCAATATTTAGTTTTACTCTTTCAATAAATCATTAGGCTGCAAGAAAAGCTTGAAATATTGGTATTATGTATGAAATCAAATAGATTGGAAAGACATAGCAAAAAGACCAAGAACATGGCATTTGCGAGTGTGGACATATGTTCAATGAAGAACCTCTCGAAGAGAGGGATTAATATCTGGGTGAGATATTTGCCACCCACTTAGCACCTCCTCCAGTGGAGTAACTTTGCTGAAAATGTTGGCGGGGACATCATGACAACTGAAAGAAAGGGGCGGAGTGGAGAGGGCGGATGTTTAGCACCGAGGAATAAGACTAAACTACTACACGACAAGAGTCACTTGCCGACGCGCTCTGTTATAACTTTCATAAGACTGGTGGATATCTTTAAAATTCAATTCTAAAGGCAAAGCCAGTCTTCTGAAACGTATAACACAAAAGTTGGTCTTTAGAGTTCAGTACATTGACAACAGTAAAAAAGCCTGAGCCCCCCCTACCTAAAGGGGGCCTGCAAGCATCTTGCAGAGTATTGTGAGAGAATGGAGTATTGTGTGAGTAGACACTGTGAGAGAAAAATATAGAGATTGGTGGGGCGAGCATTGTGTAAAGGGGCACTTTGCGAAATGAAGGGCCAGTGTCAGGCTTTAATACTCAGACCGCCCTTGTTTTTGTTACATTTTTTTGTTCAAAAATGCAAATGAAATACCACATGCAATCTTGCAGAGTATATCTTTATTATATGCTAAGTCAATTTGCTGCCTTTAAGCACCAAAGTCCTTGCTTTAGGCAGTCCTATTGCAATTGATACAGCCTTTATGCGATGCAGCAGGCTATTTACAAACCTTACCTTGTCAATCTGGAAAAATGAATACCCTTCATTTGAATGATAGATGTAACTTGATGGCCGTGGGCCAACCGTCTTATGCACCGAATTATAGAAATATAAACTGCTATGCTTGACCAACGAGCGGCCATTTTAAATGTAGCAAGAATCACCATTTTGCTTGTTAACCATTGCTCATTGCTTTCTGTCTAAAAACTGTTTTGCAGTTTGCAATTCTTGCGGATTCTGCTTACTCTGCTCAACTGTTAACATTGTTGTCTGAACATGAAAGGACAAGGTCGCGGGACTGAAGAGTTTGTTGAAACTCCTCATGAGTAGCCCAGAGAGGAATGCCCACGCTCCCTCTCTGTAGCCTTGGGAGGGAGCTGCAGGGCATTTAATCACTTCACAGCTGCCAGCCAGTCTCGTACGATGGTAGAATATGTTAGAATAATACAGCTAAAGGCTTGAATTATGCTTTTCTTACGGCCCCCCTTCGCAAAACCCTTTAGAACGTGTCGGCTCCCAGGACACGAATAGTACCTCATAAATAGCAAAGCTTGGAATGTGGCTCTTCCCCCGTGTGCAGCTTGCTTCCAAGAACAGAACCACTGTGTTCTGTTCAACAACTAAAAGATGCCTCCGCACTTTCTAATTGCACATTGTTACTAGAATAGACATCGAAAATGTTATAATCGTCATACTCGTCGGATATGTCCATCGTCATCCCGAGTTCAAAGGAACTTAATAAAGAGGGGTGTTGAACATGACTTTGCTGATTGTATGATATGCATTTTGTATATATGTAACTGATGTACGTAATTCGCGCTCTTGCGTCCCTCAAGGTCTAGGAAACTCACGTCGCGGGGCGTGAGATCAGAATTGGCCAATTGATACTATCTTTTGCTTGCAATAAACCCTAGCATTGGGAATTTGAACCTCGTGTCTGGCGCATCTTTTCGTGCATGGTTATTGCCTTGTTTCCATAGCATGAGGGACCCCTAGGGGCCCCTTTCAAGATGGCGCCCGAATAGGGACCCTCCCCCACTTGCCCCATAGTATACGTTGTAATGGAGTAAAGGCGGAATAACGGCGAGGACGGGACGGTCGAGCCGGGATCAAGAAGTGTACGGGGCGCCCTGTAGAAGAGAGGAGAGATTCCTTCCGCAGATCGGCACACATCTGATCCCTGATCGACGTACCGGGCCAGAGGGCAAAGGAGGCGAGGGTCCCGAGACGAGGCAGAAGCCAGACAAGCGCAGACACGACGTTGGGAGAGGTTGCGTTAGAACAGGCGACTTGTTTTATCAGGTGAGTCATTCCCCGATTCAAAGAGAAACCTGATTTTTGGTAGAGTGTTGATTTTGCAAACTCAAATGTCCAGGTAAAAGTGGCTAACCAAAGGGGAAGGTTAAAGAAACATGCCTGGAGTACTGTCCACTTTAACGGGGCTTTTCAGCTGCGGTAGACAGTCCTTGGAATATGGCCAAAGTGCACCGCCTGGGGGAACGCCGGCTTATGATATGTATGCAAAATATGGTGTGGGTGCGATAATATTTTGTGAAATTTGGCATAGGCAAACTAGAAAGCAACCCGACCATCAGTGGCCGATTAATGGTAGTTTTGAGATTGGGAGGATAGATAACCTAGAGAGGGTGCTGATTAGAAAGAAAGCGCGACCTGCAGCTTACTACACATAGCAGACGAATTAATGGAACATTTGTTAACTAACACGGGTCGAGGCCCAAAACCAGAATCGAAACCAAACACGCCAGCAGTGACTGCGCAGGCCCAACCAGTAGCTCTCATACCCCCTCCCGCAGCCCAAGCACTTCCCCTCACGCAAGCGTTAACCCAAGCCCCGCCCACAGCGCAAGCACTCCCACAAGTGCAGACCGCGGATACACAATTTCCCAGCACCCAGCAAGGCCCTTCACAGATGCCACCTGTGTCACTTGTCCCATCCGCACCTCCCGCTCTAGAGACAGATTCAGCACCATCCGCCCCTCCAGAAGTCGAAATTGAGACCGGGGAGGCGAGAGGCGGGGCTGAAGGAACAGGATTTGGACGGGTAACTCGAAGCGCGATCAGCAAAGAAAGAAAGATTGAATTGCGACAAGAGGCAGAAATGGACATAGAAGGAAATGATGAGACAGCAGCATTGGCCTCATTGTATGGGTACCGAAGAAGAGACGAGAGACAGGTAGTGTTGGAATGCATGGGGGGAAATTTTAGTGGGAGAATGGAAAAAGATACTTGGGAATTTACCGCCATAGCGATTGTTAGATTTGAATAAATTAGCACGCAGTGAGCAAAGAGATGAGGATGTAAGAAAACATGTGCACAAACTGATTGAAGTAAAAAATGAAATGGAAGACAGATATGCTGAAAAGTTTGCTATACCTGAGTAAAGTAGAGAGATAATTAAGAAAGGTAGGAAGGAGGTGTCAAGGTTGAATATGAAAATATCATGGCTGAGGGTTTTTCCAGGTGGTACAAAGCATTTGCCGGTACCGGGACAAATAGGCGATAAACAAAGATTGCAGGTATGGGTAGGGGAAACAATGTGATGGATGTCGAACAAAAGAACGTCAGTAACGGAAGTAAGTGAGATATGTAATGGGTACCCATTGAAGATGAGAAAAGAAGCGATGCAAACGATAGTAGGGGTGTTACTGCAGCAGGTCATTGGATACAATAGAGGTAGAGGAAACGCACAAGGCCGGGGAAATTTGAATAATATGCATGGGGTGTCATTGGGATTAAATCAATGTGCGTTTTGTAAGGAGGAAGGACACTGGCGAGCGCAATGCCCGCACCTACAGAATAGGGGTGGGTTTGGTCAGAGAAGGCCTCATAGAGGAGATCAGGGGTCAAACGGCCCAAGCAGAAATAACATGCAGCAGCAGCAGGGATATACCAATGGAGGTACTCAAACCCAATCATATGGTCAAAACCAAGCACAACAGAACCAGACACTGAACCAAAGTGTTTCGAACCAAAATCAGGGCGGGCAGGGCCAACAGAGAAATGATCAGAGTAGAGGACATCGAGGGGGAAATGGGAATATTTTTGATACACAACCAAACACGTATTATAGTAGTAGCGGTGACTACACATCGGACGATGTGTTATTTTCGTGATAGGACAGACGACAGGGGTCGGAACCAGTGTCTATTCCCGTGAATCAGAGAGGACCCTATGTATAAATGAGAGTCGGGAATAAGGAGCACCGTTTCCTTGTAGATACAGGGGCACAGAAGTGCTCGATAGACCACCACTTGGTTCCGGAGATACCACTGTCGGGGCAGAAGAATGTTTCTGTAGGGTTCGCAGGTACACCAGTAATTAACCCCATGTCCGAAGCTGTCCCAATTACAATAGGACCGTTTACGGAACAGTGTCCATTTCTTTTGACAGAAAATTGTGGAGAGAACTTGCTAGGATTAAATTTGTTGAGAAAATTGGGGGCAGTCATACATTGTACGGCAGACTGGGTTTTCCTCACGATGTGGCCTCACGATGCACCGGTGACAGAATTTATGTCAAAAGAGTTGCCAGAAGAGCTAAGTAGAGTACCAACCTGTCTGTGGGCAATGCATGATAATGATGTAGGATGCTTGAAAATAGAGCCAGCAAAAATAACTTTGAAAGAAGGTGTCACACTACCACGAATTCCCCAGTATAACATTTCTGTTGAAGGTGAGAAGGGATTGAAAAGCATTGTTACTGACCTGGTGAGATTGGGGGTGGTTGAGGAAATTGCAGGTAGCATGTGCAACAGCCCGATTCTTCCAGTTTACAAGAAAGGAGGAAATGAGGTACCCTATCGTTTCATAATTGATCTGCGCGCATTAAACAAAGTGGTAGACCCACAATTCCCTTTGGTCCCAGATGTCACAACAACACTGACAATGATACCGGCCACTGCAGAATACTTTAGTGTAGTTGATCTGAAGAACGCGTTCTTTAGCATTCCAGTGGATAAAAGCAGTAGATATCTATTCGCGTTCACTCTTCTCAATCATTCACATTCACACGCATTCCACAAGGATACACAGAAAGCCCGAGCATCTACAGCAGAGCGCTAAAAGAGCAGCTAGACATGCTAGAATTACCCGAAGGTTGCGTACTCTTGCAGTACATAGATGACTTGTTATTAGTTGCTGACACAAAAGAGATCTGCAAAGAAAGTACTATATTACTATTGACACACTTAGCGACCCATGGTCACAAGGCAAGTTTGAAGAAATTTCAGCATAATCAGAAGGAGGTGTCTTATTTGGGTTACCTACTTTCGAAAGAAGGGAGAAGATTAACACCAGAATGCATAGAAAGTATTTCTAGTATGCCTATTCCAAAAACTCAAAAAGGAGTGAGAGCTGTAATAGGCATGGCCTCCTATTGTCGGCAGTGGATCAGTAATTTTGCGTTGATTGTGAAGCCGATGATAAAGTTGACAAAAAAGGATGCAGAGATGCCTTTACAGTGGGATGAGGAATGTCAGAAAGCGTTTGAGTAATTGAAAGCTGCATTGTGTGTTGCGCCAGTTTTAGGCACTCCTAACTATAAAAAGATCTTCAGACTATTTGTGAGTGAGAGTGAAGGCTGTGCATTGGCGGTTTTGACACAGGAACAAGGTGGAAGAAATAGGCCGTGCGGCTATTTTTCTTGCGCGTTGGACCCTGTAGCGCACACACTACCACGATGTTTGCGATCCGTCACAGCGGCTGCTGCGTCAGTGAAACAAACTTAAGGAATAGTATTGGGGCACACTTTAATTCTGATGGTGCCGCATGCGATAGACGTTCTATTAAATAGGACGCAGACGCAACACCTCACCTCAGCTAGACTGACAAGATATGAGCTCATTTTGTTTGCACCCCACATCCAAATTATGAGGTGTAGCGCATTGAATCCTGCAGAATTAATGCCACTGCCCATAGCAGAAATTGGTGACAACGAATCACCACCCCATGATTGTTTAATGATCACTGAAGAAGAAACAAAGGGGAGGATTGATTTGAGCGATATCCCACAAAAAGAGCCAGATGGGGAGTTATTTTGTGATGGCTCTTGTTTTAAATTACCTGATGGCACATCAATGGCCGCATATGCAATTACTACCCTAAAGAGTGTTGTAGAAAGCAGAAGAATCCCCTACAATTCGGCACAAGCCGCAGAAATAATAGCACTGACCCGAGCCTGTGAACTCTCTGAGAATTTGAACGTGAATATTTATACTGACAGCCAGTACGCCTTTGGCGTGGTTCACAACTTTGGCCGACTTTGGGCTGAGAGGGGTTTCTTGACATCACATGGAGCCAGGATTCCGCATGGCCCTTTGATTGTGCAATTGTTGTCTGCACTCACGTTTCCAAAGCGCCTAGCTATAGTGAAGTGCGAGGCGCATAAGAAAGTAACATGTAGAGTGGGAGAGGGAAACGCATTTGCAGACAGGATTGCGAAGCAAACAGCCACAGATTTGGGGAATAAAATGATGACAGTACAGACTGAGGAAGTCCCTTGTATGATAGAGAATGGAGTTGCCACAGTCAAAGAAATGCAGGCTGAGGCCACGACCGAAGAGATTCAGGGGTGGGCTGAGGGCTCTGCTGAGTTAGATTTGGAAGGATGTTGGGTGGACAAGGAAACAAAGAACTGGATGTTGTCAAATTGTTATGTAACTGCAATGGTTATAATGGCGCATTGAGCAGTCTGCAGCAGTCTGTCTACTCTGTTGTTCGTGGGAGGTCCCACTTAAAACTCAGCATACACCGCGGAGCGGTGAGCGGAGCCTTGAGCTGAGGATTGAGCAGTCTGCAGCAGTCTGTCTACTCTGTTGTTCGTGGGAGGTCCCACTTAAAACTCAGCATACACCGCGGAGTGGTGAGCGGAGCCTTGAGTTGAGGATTGAGCAGTCTGCAGCAGTCTGTCTACTCTGTTGTTCGTGGGAGGTCCCACTTAAAACTCAGCATACACCGCGGAGCGGTGAGCGGAGCCTTGAGCTGAGGATTGAGCAGTCTGCAGCAGTCCGCGGCAGATTCCCGGCAGATTCCCGGCAGATTCCCGGCTGTCGGCGTGCTTGTCCTTATGGAGCCCGTTGTTGAAACTGTAAATCTAACCCCAGAACTTTCCTATCTGACGACTTCTGTTGGGTCAGCTTTGGAAGCACGGAGACTCAGGAGTAACCGCAAGGTTCCAGAACCCCATGTACTCCTTGTACAGAAGTCCTTAACCAGAAAAGCGAAGGAGACAAGGACTGGTATAAACCCGCCCTCTATCATAACTATTTCACCAAACAAAGTCACAGAAATGGCAAAACCACAGTTTGATTTTGAAAATCCCTTCGACATTACTCGGCGCTCCCCATTTCTGTCTCCCATTAATCCCTCCATCACTAATCCATCGGTGGAGCCTGTGGAGATTATGACTGCCACAAGTCATTTCAACTTTTCTGTCGCTGTTGCCGAAAAAACGGCATTAACACTCTGCAACACCCCATCTGTTGCTTCGCCCCAAGTAGAAGACCCGATCATGCCTCCGACCCTTCCCATCTCACCTGTGTTGTGGGCCGCTGCGCTGGAGGCGTGCCCCTCCCCTGGGGGAGCATGCGAGTCGCGCTCACCGCGACTGAATCCCGAGGCGACGATTTTCTCTTCCTCCCCTTGTGCGGCTTCTTCTGTCCAGCCTTACCGCCAGCCCCTCGGGGTGGCGAGTGGAGCGGAGGCCGTGACTGTTGGAGGGCAGCCGGCCGCCACCCCTGAGCTGGTTGCTCCACCAGGGGAGCGACGTGATATCGCGTCCGCGGGAGTTAGCCTGCCTCCCGGAGGACAAGCTCCGGGCCAGGAGCCAACGAGGGCGGGCGGTTGGAGGGTTCCGCCAGGGGAGGTTGATTTCCCCTCCCCCGCAGCAACTAAGCTCAGCCACCTCCACCATTTGCAAACCGCGGAGGATACGACTGAAGGCTTGCAGGGCCGTCGACTAGACGTCTCTTCTACCAGCATTACCAACGTGAGGCCAGTAAGTACGACGGTACTAGCACAAATCCATGTACCATGGAGTCCTAGCACGGACTCGCAAAAGCAAAAAAACGAAGGCCTGCAGACTGAAACCGAAAAAATGGGCAATAATACACCATCGGGGAAGCCCCTATCCCAACCCTCGGAACGACATAGAAACAACGAAATAAATGTTCAAAATGTGCCAATACCCATAGAGGCACCTTCTACTATTCCAAAAAAATCTTCTGCTTCCTTACCAAGACAACTACCTGCTGAAAAAGACTCAAGCAACACTATAGAAGCGGATTGTTCTGCACCACAAAACATCAAAATCCCTAAAAACCAAAAATCAAAAAGTCAAGTTTCTCTGGACAAAGTCGATAAAGCCGCAAAAACATCGCGTCAAAAACCGTCGAAAGAATCCAGTTCGTGTTTTCAGAATATACAATCCTCAAAACTCAAAAAAAAATCCTTAACAAAAAAAAACCTTCCACACCCGCTTCTATCAATTGCACTTAAAGACTTTTTTAAAAGACAATGCAAGAGAAAACTGGACCAAGTACATGAACTTTCGGACGCTGAAATCCTTGAAGCTATCCAAGATCTCCCCCCAGTGTCCAAAGTAAGGAAAGTGATAGAAACAACAAAACAAAAGTCATTTGGTTCATCCACAAACGACGAAATCTCATTGGAAAAAAAGAAGGACCCCAAAGGAGTTTCAAGATCTACGGACGCTCAAAATTCGTCCATAGTAAATCTTCCTGGAGAGATCACGGATCATGGTACACCAATAAAAACGATTCCAGAAGGTCTGCCCAAAACAAACCCAATACAACCAGAATTGCAAATACAAATATTCAGTAGCATTAAAGCCACTATAGACCAAGCTCAGAACGGATCTGCATAACCCCGAGCCGTGGAGAGCCCACTAAAAGAAACATCACCCTTAAGAGCAATCTCGGTATTGTTGCCACCCTCCATCCAATACCGACCTCCTGGCCGTTTAGCAGTCGACCAACTGGAACCCGATAATTCTTTGCCACAACCAACAAACTTGAAAAGAGCAACTCAGACAGATGAAAGCTTTGCACTATTAATGCCATCATCGCCGCTTAGATCAAGAGATCGGTCGCCACCTAAAAATAGGAGGCTTAGCGAAATATCTACACCTTGTACCAAGAAAGCCACTCCGAAAAACCCTGACCTTACAACTATCATGTCTGCTATAACAATAGCATTGGCACCCTTTGGAAAACTGTATGAGAACATTAGTGATTCCTTAAAAGATCACATTACAGTTACAGCAATGATGCACACTAAATTGATCTTTGTTGAAGGTTTTATAACTGCCTTGGACCAAAGGAATAAGATACATAGCAATACCTGGGACTTAAAACTAGCCGCGCTAGACGAACAGATCAATTTTTTAAAATCTACTACCAGAGCTAAAAAAATCTTGATTGATAAAGAAACCCAGACAACGCTACCACCTACATCCATAGAACTCGCGCCGGTGTTTGCAAGATCAATTGACAAACTCCCCTGCATACCAAATAAAGCACCCAAACCTGCTTCACCCAGTGAGGGGCCTCAAAAAGCGGCGCCCGTAGGGAAACATCATCCTGTGTTGAAACTTGCTTTGGGTGCCGACAAGATTATTTCCAGTTGAAAACAGTGTCCGCTCTCGATTTAGTGTTAGCGCCAAAATAATCGCCGAAAAACAAACAAAAAATGCTCGATGGAAACCAGGCTACACTACACCGGAGCGAAAGCAACGTCAACTTAGAACCGGATTCTATGCCTTCCCCCAGGACCTGTGAGGAATTTCTGTCTCGAAGCCCTTTGATAGATCTAACGCAACATTGGGATACTATAGAAAACACAGAACTGCAAGCAGAAAGTGTATCTAATTCAAAGCTCGAAACATCTAATGAACCCCCTGGATCTAAGAACGACAAACTTATGGTGACATCAACTAATCTCAATCCGGAGAGAAGGGCCAAAATTACAACAATACTGCCTCTACATCCTCCGAATCTACACCAAAAGGAGATCTCAAAACATGTGGCAATCTTTTCTGAGCAAAGACATGTCAAACAACGCAAACTGTCAACTACAAAACTGAAAGAGACGCCTCTAAGTTCTCATGCTTTCAAAACAACAGCTACCCGTCTATTCAAAATAGAACAAAAAATTATGGACGATCATTATATGATTCTGAATAGAAGAACAGTACTTAAGATCCTAAAACAAGTTGACACTCTTCGGTCCTTAAAATCAGACGACTTTATCTTAATCGAGCCGTACCACAGGTCCAAGCAAGCAAAAGCATATCTCCACATTAAGTCATCGGCAACTCGCGAAATTTCAGAAGGCGTCTATGCAGAACTAGAACAGTCGGGCTTTATACTCACTGAGGTCCCGGTCCAAAATACAAGTAATAAGAGTGAAGAAAACTCCAAGACCTCACCTAGCAAAAAATACAGATTTAAATCTCGTACGGAGGACTTATACGGCTCATCGGGACAGAGAAAAACCCCACCCCGTTGGAGTGAATCCAACTACAACCCTACTAGATCAACTAGGGACCGCCCTAGCACCTGGGACAAACCAAGATACGAAAAATCGGAAAACGGAAGAACACGAACAAGAAGAGAGCCTAGAAGCCAAAATGACTACGGGAGATTTCAAACCCGTAGATATTCCCCAAGAGTACGTCACCAAGATCGTCGACCTTCTCCACTTCAAGAAACTGAAAGCAGGAAAAATCCACCACACCCTTCGATAACCAACTCGGACAGTGTCCCAAAAAAGGGTCGCTGGTCTTGGATACGAGATGTCTTAACACCAGGACTAAAAAAATAGCAGCAAACAGGGGGCCCAACTCCATATTTTCAGCCCCCCGTCTGAGTCAAAAGGATCTTCAAAATTCATTTCTGTCCATAGCATCATGGAACACCAGAGGCCATATGCATTTAACTAAATGTGACAGCTACAATCTAGGAATCCACGACATCGTTTGTCTTCAGGAAACCTGGCTATTGGATAAACCGGCTCTGGACGGTTACAATATAGAGATCTCTCCGGCCCACAAAGGCCCTCTAGGCCGCCCATCATCGGGCCTACCTATAGCCGTCCGTATAGGCTCAGGGATACACATCACTAAGAAAATAGAAGCATCCTACGGACTGCTGGCAATCCTGGCCACATGGCCGGAGGAATCCTCGCCAAAAGGTAAAATTTCCTCAGAACCGCTTGCCGTCATCAACATATATTGGAATCCCCAAAAAACATCACCAGAAACCTTTTGCGATGCTGCCTCTAACATCATTGACGAAATTAGAATCAAACATCAAATTTCGAATATTGTTATCTGTGGGGACTTTAACGCAAATTGCGTGGCTTCAAACGTGCCAAAAACAAATGCACTACCTAGTACTCTGGCCGAGAGAAGGGGTAAAATATGGCTTACATTAATGACTTCTAGAAACTTCCATAACGCTGTCAACGCGATGAAGAATCAAAACTTGATCCCAACATGGGAACGCGACAACTCATCGGCCACTCTTGACTATATTTTTGTTTCCGAACAAATCTACCACCGCATAACCACCTTTGAAATAATTAGAACCAAGGAGAGTGATCATAACCTTTTGAACCTCATTTGTAAAACTGCTGCTCATGATCGCCAATTTTACAAACAATCGATTGAGATAAATTCCCAGGCAACCCGCCTTTGTATGTCTATCAAAGACATCAAATCATTGACTGCCAATTATAAAATGCTAACCTCCGCCATTGACACTAAAGATGTAACTTTTAGAGACAGCTATATTCCTCTACTCCTTCCGTTTAAAAAACCACGGAAATTTCCTAACGATTCAATGCTTCAACATAATCACATCTACAACGCCAATTTGGTAATTAAACGTAGGACGCTAAGGAAAGCAAAGAAAGAAGCTGCTGCCTTGAATACAACCATCTCATGGGAAATTTACCTCACAGAAAAGAGAAATTACAAACAATGGCTGAGACATGTACGGAGTTCTCTCTATCAGTGTGATGCAGAAAACATGCTTAAGGTGTTAGCCTCGAAAAAATCGCGGGATTTCTGGTCTATGATTAACCAAATAAACCATCACCCGAAAGCTGCTATGACCAATTCGGTCGCTGAAAAAAATTGGGTCAAACATTTTTCTGAACTTTTTGAGGCACCCTCAATAACTACCACTCCTCCAAAGCAATTGCCAGCGAGAAACTGGGTCTACCTTTCTGACGAAGATGCGATAAAAAAAGCCATCACAAGATTAAAACTATCCCGAGCCCCTGGTCCAAACGGGCTAGCAAACTCGGACCTCAAGCGAAACCCTGACGACTGGGCAGCAGCAATGAGCCTAATCTTCAAAGATTGCAAAGACCAAAAGATAATACCTGACTCTTGGACCCAGGCGGTCGTCGTTCCGATTTTCAAAAAGGGCATTAGGGAGGACCCTTCGAACTATCGCCCTATAGCCTTGTTAGACGTTATAGGCAAGGTCTTTGCTACTATGCTTTTGAGCCATTTCCAGAGCTGGGCAAGGCTATCCCCCTCTGCAGACCCACTGCAAACTGGTTTTCAAAAAAATGCAAGTACGGCAGCTAACATAATGATCCTGAGTATCATCAAAGATAAAGTCTTGTCGGGAGCACCAAGAGTCTTCCTAGCATTTGTTGACCTCTCCCAGGCGTTCGACCGAGTCGACAGGTCAATATTGTGGAACAAATTGAAAGCGTGGAAGTGTCCTGAAGATATCCTGGACCCCATAATTGCCCTTCATTCGAACACTAGGATGACCATTCGCCTGAACAACCAAGGACTGCTATCCGATCAAATTCCATCTTATCGTGGAGTGAAGCAGGGATGTCCGCTGGCCCCCGCACTCTTCATATCCTTCGTAGGCGACTTTAAAGACTCCCAAGATATGATCAGGTCATTTCCACCTAAAGTCGGCAATCTAGGGGTCAAACGGCTTCTATACGCCGATGACCTGATAATCTTGGACCATACGCAGGTCGGACTTCAGCGGCAACTCGACAATCTTGTCCAATACATAAAGGATAACAACTTGGAGATAAATAAATCAAAAACTAAAGTCCTGATTTTTCAAAAACAGGGGACTAAAAAGAAAGAAAATCTACAGTGGTTCCTCCACCAAGCAAAAATTGAAGTAGTTACAACGTTCAAATATTTGGGAGTCGAAATTGACAGCTCCAAGAACACTACCACAATGCAACAAACTCTATGGATAAAGGCGAAACATCTAACATCCCAGCTTCAAGCAGTCCATAGAAAATATGGCAAATTCAGTCTCCTCCCTGCAATCCAGTTTTACAAAGCTAAAGTAATCCCGTCTTTAACATACGGCATGGATGCAATACCCACAATCCCGTCGACGCTCTGGACCAAACTAGAAGGCTACATCTGGCGAACAGTACTTGGACTTCCTAAATCCACATCTTCTGCAGCAATAAGACGTGAACTAGGCCTGCTTTCTATAGCTGCAGTGGTGACACAAAGTACGATTCAGCTATTCAGAAAAATAAGACATCCAGAGAGTCTTCAAATATACCGTATGATCAATGAAGAAATCAGTAAGGGAAACAATAAGCTACTTAAAAACTGGGTTGAAATTCAGCAACAAATCCTGCAGGAGATAGCCTGTTCAGAAGACGAACTTTAAGGATAAAATCAAAAATGGAGTGGTTAGATTGGTTAGATTGGATAAATACTAATGAAAAAGCAACATCAAACAAGCTGCTAAATCACCTACCACCCGTTTTTAACAAACTTAAAGAGCCTATGGAGTACTGCAAAAAATATCCCTGCAAGCTGTTAATGAAAACTCTATTGAAAGCCCGTCTCAATTTGCTTCCTACAAAAGAAATTTTAGCCATCCGAGCTGCCACTAACGAGAAAACATGTCATCTCTGTAAAAATCTTGAAACTACAGAATCTATAAGACATCTCCTGATGGTTTGCCCGGCGATCGCCCAGGAAAGGAACGCCTTTTTTGGTCCCTTGCTTATAAACTCTTTCATCAACGACGAAGACACGTGGTGGAACCGCTTAATTACAGGAGCTCAAACTAGATGGCTAATCCCGACGGCAAAACTACTAAATATCATCATGGAAAAGATCAGCCATCTCTGACATTTAACGAGAAAATCCCCTCAACTTTGATAAACCTTGGACGGCGTAAACAATAACATTGCTCTAAACATCTATTAGCTCGCAACTTTCTACATTTCTTTTGTTAGCTATACGTAATCATGAGAACTTCTTTTGTAAAAATCTAACAAAGATTATATACAAAAATAACAACAAAAAAAATAATAAATAATGGCGCGTAGCCCTACCCACATTTGCACAAAGAAGATGGTACAGCATTTATCCACAGTATGGAAGAATGAGCACATAAAAAAGAATGCAGAAAGACTAGTGCAGAATTGTATTACGTGTCTGCAACACAATGTAGGGAAGGGAACCGTGACTCCAGCCGGTAGTTTCGGCCAACCCTCTATGCCATTTGAGGTGGTCCATTTTGATTTCATAGAAATGGAAAGGTTCCAGAACTACAAATATGTGTTAGTGGTGATTTGTGCATTCAGCAAGTGGGTGGAGGCATATCCTTTAAAAGACTGTACTGCCATGTCAACGGCAAAAGTAATGTTAAAGGAGTATTTCTCCCGGTTTGGGTTGCCCCGTGTCCTATAGTCAGACAACGTCCCCCTCTTTGTGGGCGCAGTAGTGCTACAGATCTGTGCAGGTCTGCAAATAGAGAAGAGATTCCACAGTTCCAGGCATCCCAGTTCTGCTGGGCTTGTGGAGAGACATAACGGAATCTTGAAGTCAAAGATAGCAAAAAGTTGCGCTGGGAGCAAGTTGAGTTGGGTGGATGCATTACCCCTAGCGCTGTTGTGTATGCACACGTCTGTGCAGGCTAAGACTGGGCTCTCCCTCTATGAGATTATAATGGGGAGACCAGCAAATGTATGGTGCGCACCGCAGCCCAAAAGATTATGTGAGGTCGAGCATCCTATGTTAAGCACTTATTGTGGGCTTTTAATACAGAAGTTGCGTTTTATTCATCAGCAGGTGCAGGAGGCGTTACCAGTGTGATATACCGGACCGGGGCACTCGCTGGAGCCTGGAAGCTGGGTGTTAATTAAAACTTTGAACGGAAGACAGCATTAGCACCCAGGTGGCGCGGCCCCTATGAAGTACTTTCGGCAACGCAGACGGCCATCCGAGTAGACGGACGGAAGGCATGGATCCACGTGACACATGCCAAAAGATTCCCAGGACTGCTGACAACTTCCGAGGACCAGAGAAAGGAAACGGTCTCGGAAACAAAAGAAACTGTTGCCAGTCCAGTGCCACAGCATCAGCCTGAGCGAGAAGTGAAAGTTGAACCAAAGCGCAAACGAGAAGTGAAACTTGGAACAGAGCCTGAGGAGGCTGCCAGTAAGGGGAAAGGGCGGAAAGTGCCCCAACTTTGCTCAGCGGAAACAACATCACTGCCGAGCGACACAAACCCTGCATTGCAAACACGAGCACAAACAACGCGTGTACCCCTTTGGCGCCCACCAGTTCCTGCGAATGCACCAAAGCCAAAGAAAGAAACTACATCATTGCCACGGCGCTAATCGCTACCCATCATTGTGCCACAGGCTGACACTGAGCCTGATACTGGAAATGCAACGGCACTATTCACGGATCATACAATACCAGGAGTGAATCGGTATAATTTGTGGCCTCGACAGGCCAAGTGATCCACAGATCTTTGGTGCTTTTCTTTTTGCCTTTGGTTCCACTCACGGGCGGAGTAGGAACCAGGGGCGTAGAGGAGAGAAGTGTGAGAATTGTGCAAGTCGGACAATTCAAGACTCACGGCTCCTCAGTGCGCTTATAAAAGTACATGTGTCAGGAGCCAGAGCAGGACAAGCTGGACGCACATAAGTACTAAGGCTGATAGAGTACATGTGTCCAAAGCCAGAGGGGGACAAGCTGGATGCACATAGTACTCTATCAATAAAGAACTGTCTGGAAATCGTCTGAGCAGTGGGAGAAAGAACAACTAATCTTTCTCGGAGTCGATAGATGATCCAGCCTGTGAAAAGGCTGGCAGAATTGAACTGTGACATTTCTCGTTGAACTTTTCTGGCATCAAGAACAAGAGACATTCACGACGAACTTTGCCAGCAAGAAGAAGGACGATGAAGAACAAGTCAAGACCGGTTTCAGCTTCCTCCTGCACCCCTGCTGAAAAGATAATAGATTTAGAGACTGTAAATTTAGGGAAAAAGCATGGTAAAAGGAATAAGGTACTGATTTGGACATTGGTCCTATGTTTTTTAAGTATGATAGTACCAACAATAACAGCTATTACACTATGGTTCCTGGAGTACGTACACCCATTAGAAACACTTTTGCCAAAAGCAGCTACTGAAAGCCCGGTTCATGTAATCACTGGTACTTTGCCCCCAATGGAAGAGAGACATAGAGAAGGATACAGCAACAATACATTGTTGCTCATCATGAACATGACCCATGCGGTTTTAAAGAAAAAAGATTGCTGGGTTTGCGCCCATTTACCACAGCACGGTGGGAAAGGGATAGGCTGGTATGTACAACCGTTGCCATTGATTTATTCATGTGAAGTAACATTAAGTGCAATGTTCTTTGGGAAATGGAACAAGAGTAATACGGGTCAGCTAGATGAGACCAATATGAATGAATTTGAGGAAGTGATCATGAGACCTGTGGGTTGTTCCATATTCCAAAAAGCTTGCGTGTTTGCACTAGAACCCATGAGAAAGAATACACGAAAAATAACAAGACTAGATAGATTACATAGACAGAATAGACCAACCCCGCCAGTAGAAAGAACATCAGTAATGACATTTCGGATGAGGGATGAATGGAACAAAGATGCTGTGCCCCCTGCCTGATCACAGCCCCAAAACTGCTCCCCTATGTCTACAGAAAAAGGGTTCCTATAAAGGGGAACGTTTAGCAACTGCCTGAACACAGTGGTTTTAAAACATGAAATAGAACCTGTGTACGTAGGAGACCCTGTTTACTTTATATGTGGAGGAAAAGCATATCCATGGTTACCTAGAAACTGTGGAGGTACATGCTACCTAGGTCTACTGTTTCCAGGAGTGTTCCTCTTGGAGACAGCAGAAGTAGCCAAACGAACTCAAAGGAGTAGCGAGGATGGAATGATAGCAATGGATATAGCCAAATCATTTATACCGTTCTTGTCCCAAATAGAAAATTCTTACAATATAAGAAAACTGTCTGGAATATTACAAAAAAACAATAGATTCCACAACGGATATTTTATTAAATATGATGTTAGAAGAAAAAGGAATAAGACTAATGGCACTTCAAAACAGGATGGCTCTTGATATAATATTAGTTGATCGTGGGGGAGTTTGCAAGCTCGTAAAAACTGCATGCTGTGTGTATATAGATGACTACTCCCCTACGATATTTAAAGCGATCTGGAAATTACATGTCATAAGTTCCACACTCTCTACTGAAGAAGGGGGTTAGGGGATAGGATCCTGGTTTTGGGGATTATTGCGGTCTTGGGGATGGAAGTTAATTTCGATACTAATGATGGTACTTGGGATATTCATAACATGCTGCTGTTGCATACAATGTTTACCAATAGTGTGCACTGAAATAACTGATGGATGTACTAAGGGATGCATGCACATGGTGTCGAGAGGAAAACAAACGCATGGCCGGAATAACAGAGACACTGAGGAAACAAAAACAGTAAAACAATTCATGGCGATAGACATTAATGATGAAGATGATTCAGATGTAGATACCCCACACCTATCCTCATTAGAGGAGGATACAATGAATAAATAAGGCGTTTGGCACATGGCCAAAAGGAGGGTTTGTCAATCTGGAAAAATGAATACCCTTCATTTGAATGATAGACGTAACTTGATGGCCGTGGGCCAACCGTCTTATGCACCGAATTATAGAAATATAAACTGCTATGCTTGACCAACGAGCGGCCATTTTAAATGTAGCAAGAATCGCCATTTTGCTTGTTAACCATTGCTCATTGCTTTCTGTCTAAAAACTGTTTTGCAGCTTGCAATTCTTGCGGAATCTGCTTACTCTGCTCAACTGTTAACATTGTTGTCTGAACATGAAAGGACAAGGTCGCGGGACTGAAGAGTTTGTTGAAACTCCTCATGAGTAGCCCAGAGAGGAATGCCCACGCTCCCCCTCTGTAGCCTTGGGAGGGAGCTGCAGGGCATTTAATCACTTCACAGCTGCCAGCCAGTCTCGTACGATGGTAGAATATGTTAGAATAATACAGCTAAAGGCTTGAATTATGCTTTTCTTACAGCCCCCCTTCGCAAAACCCTTTAGAACGTGCCGGCTCCCAGGACACGAATAGTACCTCATAGATAGCAAAGCTTGGAATGTGGCTCTTCCCCCGTGTGCAGCTTGCTTCCAAGAACAGAACCACCGTGTTCTGTTCAACAACTAAAAGATGCCTCCGCACTTTCTAATTGCACATTGTTACTAGAATAGACATTGAAAATGTTATAATCGTCATACTCGTCGGATATGTCCATCGTCATCCCGAGTTCAAAGGAACTTAATAAAGAGGGGTGTTGAACATGACTTTGCTGATTGTATGATATGCCTTTTGTATATATGTAACTGATGTACGTAATTCGCGCTCTTGCGTCCCTCGAGGTATAGGAAACTCACGTCGCTGGGCGTGAGATCAGAATTGGCCAATTGATACTATCTTTTGCTTGCAATAAACCCCAGCATTGGGAATTTGAACCTCGTGTCTGGCGCATCTTTTCGTGTATGGTTATTGCCTTGTTTCCATAGCACGAGGGACCCCTTGGGGCCCCTTTCAACCTCCTTGCATGCCAGCAGCTGGGGGACATGTCTAAATCCACTCTTTTACCTGTGATGGCTGGAGGGCTGATCCCAGGCGCTGCTCCCCTGATATCACTATGCTGCAGGGGCCTGGGCTGTCTGCGATCAAGTGGGCTCGGACTGATCTATAGTACAATAGGCCCATGGCCGAAACAAAAACGCAAAAGGCTGGTGTGGGCTAGTTTCTTTGGTCAAAGTGGGCCAGTTTGATGAGCTACTTCACTGGGCGTTTAATAGTTTTGATCAGTGTTGCTGAATAAATATTCTTTAAAATGCACAATTTGCATCCTATTTTATGAAACCCCCTTCCACAAAAATAAATAATTGGAATGCTGTAGCTCGTATTTTTGCTGCCACCATTAATAAGAAACATTTTCACATGGAGAAGTCGTATGCGCAAACTTTGAAGTAAATTGTTGATATGATGCAGAGTATTCTGGAAGTCCTTCATCTCACAAGGGCTCAGAAAAGTGGCAGTGCCCTCTTGGAGTTTGAGTTCCCCCGCAGCATTTTCATGCAAAAGTAAAGTTTATAAATAAAAATAAAAGGGGAGTCTTTTTGAAAACCTATATTTATAGAGAAACTCGTTTTGAAAACTAAAAGGGAATTAAACAGTAGCCACGTATTTGTATTTGTATTTTATTTATTTGTATAGGGCAAACCAGGCCCGGAGGCTACCGGGCGCATATCTTAGAAACAGTGGTTAAATGTGCCTTTGGTGCCACCCATTACAATTGTAGCACAAATGCAAACAGCTGAACATGCTGAATGTGCAAATAGCCAGTAAGGTGGGCAGGACCGTGACACACGATTGTGCACACTACGAAAGATTGACACACGACTACAGTCCTGTGCCACAGTGCCCTACCAGGTTACATTGCCACGCACAGGGGACAAATGACATGGCTCCTAAGTAAGCAAACAGGGAGTAGTTAGTGGGACGTAAATGGTGATCCACTGGGTAGTGTAAAGCATAGGGATTGCCAGCAATTCTAAGGGTGATGGGTAAAGGGTCTGCTACATCATGCACCCTGCAATAACAAGAGGTGCAAATCAAAGAGTAGAAAAAAAAAAGAAAAACAAATATTTACAAACTGTACATTGTAGCATAGCATGAACTATCAGCATGCTAAAAGTGACAGGTCACTCCTGGCCTCAAAATGTGACTCACCAGTTGTTATTGGCAAGTGATATCAGAGTCTTGACGAGGCAGAAATGGTGTGCTGTGTGCATGTTGAGAATTGGGAGGTCAGTGACTATGCCTGGCTACTAACTTGAAATGTTTACCCTGGGGTCACCGGATGGATACAGAGGAAGCAGGCTACCCACTCCTGCCCCCGCTGACTGCTCCATTCCCTAACCCCATGAAGAGAAGAGAAACAATGCTGCACAGATACACACAAGAGCTATCCCTGAGAAAGCCATTCTGGCATGTTGAAAGCCTGGATCCAATGCCTACAGAGGGCTGATGGTCCCCTATGCCTACCTCTCAGAAGGTTGGTCATATCAGCAAGCTGCACAACCGGTCCATATGCTGCAATATGGTCCTACAACTAGACACCTGCAAGAAGCCTATCCTGTAGATCCCTGGGAAGTGTGCCCACCCCTCAAGTTAGTAGAATGGGCTACCTCTTCTATGCAGAGAAGGACGCAAAGAAATTAAATAATGTGTGCAGCAATGCTCGTTTGGACTGGAGCCGTGCACTTTACTGCGTGTTTGCAGTAAGTAAAGCATTTTGTTAAAAAAAGCAG
The DNA here is from genome assembly GCF_040938575.1 of Ambystoma mexicanum. Taxonomy (NCBI): domain Eukaryota; kingdom Metazoa; phylum Chordata; class Amphibia; order Caudata; family Ambystomatidae; genus Ambystoma; species Ambystoma mexicanum. The sequence goes on from NC_090928.1 coordinate 971,604,624, forward strand.
TTTGCACATATGGAATTTACACTTTCTAATGAAAGCCTGAAATCTGAACTCTCTGGGCTCTGTTTAGCCAAACAAATCTCACCCGTGCTGTACTGTGCTGTACAACCCCCAAATAAAAACAAGCACTGGCAAGCACTGGCAATGCCAGCAGTTTTTGCTTTTGTGTAGGCATGCAAAAAGGACAGGCATTTGCTAGTCACTGCCGTAATAGTAATAACAGGCCACCAACGGTAGCCGCTGCAAAATCGTGGGAGCATCTGGGCATATAATAGCAGTCCCTGGCAAATGGATAATACTTACTTACAAGCTGAACCTGTTGGCTTTGCCAATGCGTGGTTTTAAACGACTTTAACCTCAATGAAGGTGATGGATAGTGCTTATAAATCGAGTGGCTCAAGGCAGACCTGGTTTATTATGTGCTAAACCTACAGTTGTACATCACACCTTTCAGTGTTTGGGTCGAGTTGACACACAGTTAAGGACCTGGGGCATGCGGATTCTGCAGCACAATGATTCACCAGCAGACGAAACACAGGAGGAAGACAACGCTAGTCTCATAAGGCTAATGGGTTGAGGGCAGTTAACCTCAAGAAACATGGGACAGGTGGCCTTGAGAGTGCTGGCCACGAGAGCGCAAGGCACTCAACGGCTTGTGTAGAGTACAGTAAAAGGGTGTAAGCGTTCAGGATATTTATTTTAGCAGAAACCGCCCAAGGAGCAGCTGCTCCTAGGGCAACAATTAGGGGGGCATTGAGGCGGACAACAAAGCAGAGGACATAGTGGGGGGCAACAAGGCCGGCTGTAGGGTATGCAGCAAGGGAGGGCAGCAAGGCAGGGTACATGTGGGGAGACGTACGGGGCAGCAGCGAGGGCCACAAGACGAAGAATGGCAGCAAGACATTTGGCCTCATCACGAGTTGGGCGGTAACGCTGGTGCTAATAGCGCTGGCGCTATCTGCCCTACCGCCAAACCCAGTAGCGCTATTAGCACCGGTTCACGAGTTTGGCGGATTTGGAAATCCCCATTACCCATTGAGCCCATTCGGGAATGCCCCACTCCCCATTGGGCTCAATGGGGAAATTTCACGCTCATACCGCCAGCGGATTTCCTGCCGGCGGTATGAGTGTGAATTTTCAGCGGGTTTCCCAGCTCAGAGCTGGGGAGAAATCCGCCGAAGCCCTGATTTGGCGGACCCTTAAATCCGGCAGTAACAGCGCTACCGCTGGATTTAAGGGTTACCGCCAAACTCATGATGAGGCCATTGTGTTGAAAAGATGGCGTGTACGCACATCCCGCGGCGGTTAGTGCGGGCAGGTGTGCATGTGAGTGCCGAAAAGGGCAGTAGAGAACATGGTAATATACATGTAAGGCCCTCCGTGTCACAATGTTGCTTCAACGTTGTGGAAAACACGCTGCAATAAAACAGAGTCAGAAACAGTAAAAGTAATTGACCCGGAATGCAAGGATGCATCCCTCTCTCCAGTGCTGCTGCCTTCCACAAGGATGCATCCCTCTCTCCAGTGCTGCTGCCTTCCACAAGGATGCATCCCTCTCTCCAGTGCTGCTGCCTTCCACAAGGATGCATCCCTCTCTCCAGTGCTGCTGCCTTCCACAAGTGTGGAATGTGTTTACCCATCACAAATAAAACTCATAAAGCACTCATCATCATTAAGACAGAAATCCTTGATTTCTGAGCAACTGAAATGCAAGTCACATATTAAAAACATGCACTAATGTTAACACGCTTCACTCCTCTCATTATCTGGGATGCTTTTTATTAACATGACATGCACTGGGCCAAGAAAATGGGAATATCCGTATAACAGACATCTCATTGAGATGTAAAGTAAGCTTGCCTTTCGGAGAAGAGGGGAGTGTCATTATTGCTCGCTGCCATAGTCGAAGGAATTTAGTGGGTGAAGGCCGCAGCCAGAGGTGCAGCACAATCTTCTCTTACCTGCTGTGTGATAGAATCCGGGCGGCTGACTGTGTGATTCGAATCTTCGTTCCTTCGGGCGCCTGCACGGCCACAACTTAGGCAAGGCAGAAGGTACGTGACCAGTGGGGAAACACAGCGTTCATAATGCGGCCCTCCTGCCAAAAGATGGGGGGGACAAAATGACATGCCACAAATGTTGGGGGGACAAAACCCCTTTCCCCCCTATAATTACACCCATGACCCCCTCACCCGCGCCCTAGTCACACATGCAATTAATGACACCCACAAGTCTAGGGGATGAGACACTATGCTTATTTTGCAACATGGGGGTATTTGCAATGGTCATTGTTTAAACTTTGCGAGGTGAAAATACTCCCATCGTTATTATGTGTTGATATCTTAGCGTAGCGTAGAGTATGGAATGATTAGGAAACACCACATTGGATGAAGGCTCATTTTGTAGAATAGAGTTGGGTTTAGCAACAGGTACAGCGGTGGCCCCTATTTGTATGCAATTGCCAAGGACAAGCTCAATGAATATGTCTGCAAAGCAATATTTGTTTTTTTGGCACAGTTAACGGAAGGATACCGGATACGTGTTGGCTAAAAAAAGATTTCTTCTTGTATATGCAAACCATACAATTAATTAGCGATAGACAGATGCATATAAATTGACAACGCAAATTAACCTGCCTAAAAATAGTTTAGATTGCAGTATTTACCTAGAAAGATTGATAGCTCAGCTAATAGGATGTGTTGGCAGATAAAATGGTTCCATGTGTTAAAATCGTGGCAAAATGGCAGAGGTTTTGCCACTGCAATCCATGTAATGGACACCCCACAATGCCCGGACCCATTATACCATTTAAAGGTAGAGGTACACCCCCGCAACCCCTGCTCCCCTTAAATGGTATAATGGGCACACCTTTACCGGGTAACACCACAGCATTTCTGCTGCGATTTTGTTTACAGACGACATTTTGCCGTGATTTTATTACTGCACACTGATACAACTATGCCCCAGAATTCTCCTCAAGGCCCTTTGAGGTGCGCATTAAGTTGCATAATATTTAAACTAAGAATCGTACAAACAGAACTTGCAGCGAGGTTGGGTGCATGGTGCCACTTGACCGCAGGTTGCCTGTGACAAGATTGTGTTGTTCTGAATGTAAAGTTGTTCAAACCTGGTGCATGTTTTCTAAATGTCACAAGCTTCAGAGACAGCATAAATATGTTCTGTGCGAGGACGCAAAAATAAATGGAATTTTGATAATTGATAATGAAATTTGAAATTTTGACTAGAAGACCAAGATGATTGTTTAATTGGGCAGGGTTTACATTTCTGGGTGCTTCGCTGAAATAAAATGATAATATAATTTGTGCATTTGGAAATGTTCTAAATGTAAATTCGATTACTGGTGTTTTAACTATTAAGATTGGATTGCATATAAGCATTGTAAAGCCACAATGTCATACACGATATATTATTGTGTAGCTTGTCAAAACGTGCATGGAATGTTCAATTGGCCCAATGCTGGACCAATATCGCTTATTATGTTGCTCAATGGCCAATGTGCATTAGGAAAGCAACAATTGTCATGCTCCTCTACACACTATACAGCCCTGTGCCGTCTCCTGCAAAGGCAGCCAGGACAATCTTAAGCACTTTTGGGGCCCGGGGCACAGACCTCTTTGGGGCCCCCCTCCACTGAACCGATCACAACCCAAAGTTTGATATGCTGCCTCGCAGCAATCAAAATGAGCCATAGTGAATGCCCAAACTATGTATACCACAATGAACACAAACCATTACAGGATGAATTGATCAGAGGAGAATGTATTTGTCATCAGGTAGGCATTAGGTTTAGACCCTCAGCAGTCATAAAATATCCTAACATGCTATTTAAGTTAATGAACAATGGAAGCAGACTTCTTTAGCTCAGGCAGCACTGTGGGGCCCGCCTCCAAGGTGGGGGCCCGGGGCAAGTGCCCCTTTTGCCCCCCCTTAAAGACGTCTCTGAAGGCAGCGGGCCAGAAGTCAAGGCAAGAGCAGGTGATGTGGTTGTGCACAGTAGCAAAAAAGAAAAACATATCATTTCAGATTTAATCATTTCTGACCAAGAGTTATATTGTAATAGCATTGAGTTGTGCAGCAGTCACAACTATTGCAACACTTGATTGGCATGACTTTATTCAACGATTTGATCATCTGACATGCCTACATTACTCATGAGCTATCTTCATCACTCCAAGGACTTGGCGCTATATCTGGGAAGGGTGTGTGATGTGACACGAGCTCAAGGTTGAGCACTGGGATGAAGGTTATGGAAGAACTCTGCACAAAATGTGTGTGCACGCGTACAACCATAGTCTGAATATTTTTAGCCACACCTTCCAGCATTGGAAAATGCTCCTTATCATAAGGTGGCTAACTTCACAAAATGGTTCCGCATGTGGGTGTGGCGCCACATCAGAAGCGTCCTGCAGTGTGCACGATTCCATATGGTATCATTTGCACCGCACCAATCAACCTTTTTTGGTAACATTAGTGGTAGATGGCATTTTAACACATACACATAAGAACAAAATAATACAACTGTAGAACAATTACAGATGCAGGAAATCCACCTATTAGAGCTCTGTTCAGGCCCTGTGGGTCAAAATACATGCAAAACACTCCCTAATTTGCCTATGCGTTACAGCAGCAGAAGTGACTTCACAGAAAAGGACATTGCAAGGAGCATTGAAGGAACCATGGAAGTGTCTTTAGACTAGGTTGAAGCTTTTTGTGCTTCCCTTTAGACTAAGTTGCCATAAGTAAGCCAAGTCGCAAATAGCGTTGTGGTGTTAAATACCTAAATTGCACTATTATTAAATATGGAGCAACTACATAGTTATTCAGCTTTTTTTTAATAATAGAATTTATTAATATTAGCTATGAAGTGAATTACTTACAGAGGCTGCAGATAAGACACAGTGAGGTTAAATGATTTTACCTGGATCATACACTACTTTAAATGATGAAACCAGGATGCGGACAATTTAAGCAACTAAACACATCTAGACCAGTTTTAGTTGATATAGATATTTATTATGGTTTTGCTTTGCCTCTCATGAGATTAAATAATACTTTACTATAGCAATGCCTTGGAAGAAAAGCACATTACATAAATAACTAGCATTTTCTAATAAACTAACTTTACACTATACATAATCATAGACATGGGGCAATAAGAGTATGGCTTTAGTTTTATTCTCCCCATCTTGCATGGAAGGTCACAATAGCACCATGCAAATGAATGTGAGCCTAACAAATCCCCCTTGGGTTTTAAAGCCATAATCAATCTTTCATAAAGCATGCAGCATTATGCATCCTTCCCACTTCCTGCAGCACCCTCACTGGCAGCCGGAAGCAAAAGTGGGACTTTTGAGTCCCGTTGAGAGGGTCTGCAGATCGTGGCACCTGACTTCGGGACAATCCCGCACAATACTGGACAGTTGGACACCCTACTAAGATGTTTTATTGTTCCTCTTTGTGATCAGCATTCCGGCTGATCCCCTGACAATGACTATACATGCACCCCTGCATTTCCATTCACATTCCCTCTGATTCAGTTCCTTTACAAATGCTAGTCTGTCTGTTTCCTGGCTGTTCTCTATCTTTTCATATTTACGACTGCCAGCATGTCTATTTTCCTATCCTTACTCTGACTTTTCCCTTCCTCTCACCTTTTTCCTTTTCCCTTTCTCAACAAACCAAGGGCTCGTTACCCCGGGCGATGACCTAGAGTGGATTGGAAACCAAAAGAGGCCCTGGAAATAATGTTCAAAGTGGCCCCATATTACACATTTTCATCAAGCACAACTCTTTTCCTATGAGAACATTTGGAAATAAAAAAGGTTGCCACACAAAAGAGGCCCGCAGTGCAGAGGCCTACCGGGAAATCTCCGGAGTTCCCTATCGGCCAGTCCACCCCGGGCGGTACACCCTACAGCATTTTCCAGACTTGCTCCAGTGCGGTTACGCTACTACAGTGGCGATGGCTGTGGTATAAAGGCTTCCTAACATAACATGTGCCAATGCAATGAACACTAGGTTATTGCAACAATCACCCGCGTTATTGAGCTCCAGGACTCCACCATGCAGAGCGCTTCACCACAGTGCCTCTCTAAAACAGTGTGCGCAAGCCGTGACCTGTGCTAGAATAGTTTTCCCAGGACCTGCTCAGCCTGTCCTCTCTTCTTGCTCCACGCCGCCTCGGCTTCATTCTTGCATGATCGTATCTCTTGTCAATGGAATTCACTTCCTCCTGACCTGCGTCACTGTTCTTTGTACCTGCTTTAAGGCTTGTTTGTTGTTATCTGCCTGTTGGCGGCCATTGTTGCTCGAGATAGCATTGCCTTTTTTGTTCCGCCTGACAACATCTGCTTTGATTGACAGGCAGTGCTGCTTCCAGACATAGAAATAAAATATTGCAGTGAATGTATATTACAGCCTGTTTTTTTAAAGTTGGGAGTACAGTGATTTTAGTTGGGCAAAAAAGTAATTCCCATTCCTAGTATTTTTTATCTCTTGTATATTTTTGGTAATCCATACTTCATTGTAACTAGTAATTTACACAAATGGAAAGATGTGTGTTTACCTTTAAAATTCCTGTCTTCTGATCAGACTGTTATATTAATGGAGCACCGACATGTGCTGCTGCTCTTCTGGTACCACTAATCCAAACGCATCCGTAGAGATGTGTGCGTGGAAGTAGGTGGGACGGCTCCTGTGTGCACGCTTTTGTCATAGTATAGGTACTCTCAATTTTTTGGGGAATATTTGCCTCTCTTTACGGAGTAAAAGTGGTTGGCCATGATTTGTATGGCTGACCGTTTCGCAAGACAGATGGTGAGGTAGTTGCTTTTTGAATATTTTATAAGTTTTAAGATAATTATTATAGAATTCTGACGCCCTGCTTCACAGAGAGTCATATTATTTAATCCATATTCTACACACCATTTTGTAAATGTCAGTATTATGTACACTGGTATTTATATCGTACTAACAGAAGTACCCGTTCGCTGAACGGGTTCAGTAGACAGACATGATAACATTGGTCCTGCAGGTCACTGTTCTGAGTCGCTTATCGCGCTTTGCTCCCTGAAGTAAACTGCACTGAGAATGGGCATGTGTGGCTGGCTGACGTTGGAGGGAGGCGAGAGTAGGTGTTCTGCTGCATACTGGGTCCTTATCTGCTCTCTCCCCACTGGTCGCCACACCATGGCGTGGTGCAGCTCTTGAGGTGCAAATATCTTGGGAACCGTGCATCCTTGGGCCTGGACCTCGAGTTTTGTCACTCGTGTTGGGACCTGTCCTGTTACGACCACATTGATGTTTTGCTGATTTCAGGCAACCGTCTCATGTGTGAAGGTGCTGAAATCTGGTAAAAGGGGTTGGGGTGTAGTAATGTCCGGAGGGTCCTAACATGTAACTATGCAAAATGTGGTGCAGATTGGTGAAACAGTGTGTAATTGTAAAAGGAACAATGCTTTGTAAAGCCACAAACCCACACATTGTGACTTGCGCTAAAAACCAGGGAAAGGGGTGGAGTGTCCTAATGCCATATAGCCAGTAATGTCCGGAGGGTCCTAACAGGTAACTATGCAAAATATGGTGCAGATTGGTGAAACGGTGTGGAATTGTATAAGGAACAACGCTTTCCCACAACCCACAAACAAATGTTTACTTGTGCTGAAATTCAGGGAACGAGGTGCAGTGTCCAAATGTCATGTAGCCAGTAATGTACAGAGGGTCCTAACAGGTAACTATGCAACATTTGGTGCAGATAGGTGAAACAGTGTGGAATTGTATAAGGAACAATGCTTCACCATGATTCCCACCCCAAATACATTTTGACTTTTATATATAGAGATTTGTGTGGATAGGGTGGTAAAGTGTTGGCAAGAGCACACACCACTGTCTGGTCAATCCCATGGATGGGTGCCCTACATTGTCCGATGGTTATGAGTGGTTACACATGGACAGCCAGAGATGGACGAGGAGGCTAGACCAGCCGTGTAGCCTGCTGAGACAATGGTGTGGATAAGAGTTTTGGTGGGGTAATGGAGAGCAATATATATCAATGAGGTTTCAGATTGCTATCAAAGAGAACCCCATGGAGCATGTGGTGCGGTTGTAAGGATAATGAAGAGGGCAGGGGTGTGGCCTTAGTAACCGTGGGGTAGATCACATCCGTTTTGGGACAGTAAGGCATCATTCAGGAAATCACCATCCAGTGGCATGCAACAGTCCGGGGATGTATGTCTTTACTTCTTCTGTATTCACTCTTAATCACCTTTGCCGCATTTACCTCTTCTTACCTTCACTTCTTTTGGCTTTCACTTCTTCTAGCATTCACTTTGTCAATACAGGGGGAGATGCCCTGTACCCCCCTTCGTTTCTAACCCACATTCTTCAACCTACCCCACCACTGACCCCAACTGTAATCTTACAGCTAACCTTAGCTATAGCCAGATAGCCATAACCGTGGCGATGTGAAGATGCACACAATGGCAAGAAAAAGTAAAAGCAAGAATGAAGTAAATGGGAGAAGAATTAAACGCAAGAAGAAGTGAACACGAGAGGAAGTAAACACGAGAGGAAGTAAACACGAGGGGAAGTAAACAGGAGAGGAAGTAAACGCAAGAAGAAGTAAATGTCTGAAGAAGCAAATGCAGAAGAGGTGACTGTAGTAGAAATGTTCCAGGCAAAGTAAAGGGGGCACCCAGTCAAGCAGTTGGGGATGCGGTTAGGACTGTATGCTCCTAATTTAGACCAGAGATTTCCCACTGACCCAGGGTTATAGCTTTATAGTGCTATTTCTGCTGTATAAGTGATATATTGACATACTAGAAAATGCCATTAATGTTATGTACTGTGCACACTGATTAACACACATTGTTTTGGATTAAGGCATTTTAATATTTCAATGGGTTGAGGTTGAGCTGCTGAAAGAATTCGAAGACCTAATTTATTTATGAATGAATTGACTTCGGACCAGCAAATGAAAAGGCGGATGGAGGCGACTGGGAAGAAGAAAGATGTGACAGATAGCAAAAGACAACGTGCAAAATGCAACCTAGACTTGCCCTCTTTTGCCAATGTTTTCGCGTTGAAGTGTAGGGTTCAGGCACTGTGCAGCTCATGCAAAGCGCAATGGACTCACATGCGAGTTTCTATCGCTACCTGCTCCTCATTCGCGCACAACTGTCCGGCTGTTTATTGAGGCAGTGATGGGCTACCGCATGTCTGCAGTTTGCGGGTATGCTAGATCATGCATTAACAGGATGCTGGTCTGATTTCCTTTGGAGGACACCACACCGCTTCCTAAAACAAATTAACGTACAGTCTGTTCTGATGCATTCCTCACCAGTTTTCTGGCCAATCAGCATGAAGTCCTTGTTCGATGCCAGAACTCTAGGCAGGGACGTCATTTAAGGGTCATCAGGGGACTGCTGAGGTCTCCCTTGCTACCCCTGTGGCCTCCCTTGCTACCCCTAAACATGTTTTTTAAAAACTTTTTTTTTTTTTTTTTTTTTTTAAATTGAAGCTCCTGGGCTGTGGCCTGTGCCTCTTTGTTTCTAGAGTGGCTGCGTTTCTTGTGGAGGCTTCTTAAAACATCAGTGGGTTCCACAAGTGTAACACTTTGAGTAGTGACCCCAAATAAAAAAGAATAGGACTAACAAATCATTTGTCTTTCTGGAATTCTAATCAATAATTTCTACACTCATTAAAGGTTTATTTCAGGCACGCTTCAGGGTCAGGGGGTGAGTCCCTGATTTATTCTGTTCTTAAACACCTCAAATTCACAATGCAGACAAAATACTCAAAAAAGCATTTAGAGTAGAATAAGCATCCAATTCGGACTATGTATTTTGCGTTTTCGCAAGTTGCAACTATGGCATGTTTTTTTTGCCGATACATACGGTGATCAATTTTTGTATGAAATTTATATCACGTTACATTCATATTGTAACCATATTTTTCATAGTGTACTTAGAAACTATGTTATGTTATGTTATGTTAAGCTTACTTCTAGAGCGCACGGTCACCCTGGGGTATCTTGGCGCTGTGGGAATGGGGCCGCAGCCAGAGCCTAAGCACAATTCAGCCTAAAATAGGCATGTTTTAACGGCCTTTCTAAAGGCTAAGTAATTACATATTTTCTTAATAGCTAGCAGAAGGTCGTTCCATAAAACTGCAGCGGGTACGGAGAAAGCACAACCTCCAACCCGTGCCCATTTATAGATTGGTACCACCAGCCGATCAGGCGAGGCGGAGCGCAGACTACGGCTACGATGGTAACGCGCAAACTTAGCTTGAAGGTATTTGGCACCCTGATCATGGAGGGCACAGTAAACTATGCACAGTGCTTTGAAATTGACCCGCTCAGTCACCGGGAGCCAATGCAGGGCTCAAAGCACTGGGGATATATGAGCTCCATAGGGCGTGCCAATTGCCACATGCACAGCTAGATTCTGTAGTCGTTGCAGCAGCTGAATCAGGCTCTTTGGTTGTGCCAAATACAGGGAGTTGCAGTAGTCTAGCCGCGATATCACCATGGCTGCCACCACTGGAGGACGTAGTGGGGCAGGGATCATGGGAAGCACTTTCTTAAGAACTTTTAGCTGAAAGTGGCCAGCTTGACATACCACTGTGCTTGTCCATAGATAATGACGCAGATAGGATTACCCCTAAATTTTTCACCTTGCCCACCGGCACAGGGAGAGGACCCAAAGATGAAGGCCAAAAGGAGAACACCCAGAGTGTAGGATCGGGAGGACAGCCCACCACCATCACCTCAGTTTTGTCCCCATTCATTTTGAGCGAGTTGCAGTTCCTCCACTCTTCCACGGCCGCTAGACACTCCCGCAGGCATGACGACATCTCAACCTGATCGAGATCTAATCAGATCAGGATCTGAGTATCGTCGGCATATGAGTAGCATCTGAGGCCGAAGGAGTGGCTCAAACATACAAGGGCACAAATATAGATATTAAATAGAATTGGAGACAAGGAGGAGCCTTGTGGCACTCCGCAACTGAGGTGACAAGGAACAGAAAGAAAGGGTGACATAGCGAGTGTCTGTGTACGATCCGCCAGGAATGAAGTGAACCAGGACAGTACTTGGCCAGATATGCCCAACTGGGCAAGACGGGACAGCAGAATGGAGTGGTCGACCGTGTCAAATGCCACTGATAGATCTAACAAAATCAGGGCCCCCACTCCACCTGCATCCACCACCAGTCCACAATGCTATGTGTGACCACTTCATAATTTGTCAAGGGGTAAACGGTCGAGTTCATCGCTTCCCGTGATGTCACTTCGGGGGTGGGGTCAAATTACATCACTTCCTGTGATGTCATCAGAGGTCAAGGGTCATGTGATGTCACTTCCACTACACCTGTCATTTTGGTGAAATGACATCCTTGACAGTAGGTGCTACGGTGATTAGGCAACCTGACTTCCAGACAGCCCCTTGGGGAGTCTTTCATTTTCTTGATGTATAGCAATGGAGGAAGGTGCATACTCGCTGCTGACATTACTGCTGAAATGCCCCTCTGAGCTTTTAGGTCTATCTTCTGCTGGTTCACTTGAAATCTGTTCAGCTGAGCGGCTTCATTTTCATGAAATGAACTGCATTCTTTTTCATTTTTAGGGGTTCCTTTTTGGGTTGTTTTGCCACTATGACAAGCAACTTTAGCCTCAAATGGTATGCTAAACTTGCTGGTAGGTGGTGGGTTCCTGTCCTGTTGGCTGAGCATCACATCTAGCTCTAGTTCGAGGTGTTAATGATGTTTGCATCCTTCTACCCGTCACGATTTCTTGCGGCATGAGATGGTGGTCAGAACCAGGTTGGTTTCTGAGTGCATACAGTGCCAGTGGAAGCCAGTGCAACCATCCCTTTTTTAGAGTAAGCTTCAACTTGGCTATCCTTTCCTTTAACAAGCCGTTGAGCTTCTCGCATATTCCATTCCCTTGAGGATGATACGCTGATGAAAACGTGCTTTAGACCAAGCAACAAGCTGATCTGTTCAAATGCTGCATTAACAAAATGAGGACCATTATCCGACCTCATTACTTCGCACACTTCCCATCCCATCTGCGAAACACCTCCCTCACCAAGAATTTGGCCACACAGGTAGAGTCTGGGTGTGTACATGGACCTGGTCCTATCCACCAAGAGAATGGACACACCACAACAATTAAATAGCTTTACCCCTTACATACTTGAATCATATTGACATAATCGATATGCAAGTGCAGAAAAGGTCCAGCAGGCCTTGGGATGACTGCTCTAATCACACGTAGTGTATGCCCAGCCGTGAACTTCTGACAGATTATGCAATTTATCATAAAAATGCAACGTGTTCTGCCAAGCTCAGTATAAACTAGTCTTCGGCAATTGTTGCTGCTAGATTCTCTTTTGTCATGTGATGTGCGCTGGATAGTGTAACTATCTTCAATAAGGCTATAGGCATCACTGGTTTAGCAGTGCTGTCTTATTGCCACAAGCTCTCAGAGGGGTTTAAAAACACCCTCTTCTCTTCCATAGGTTCTTTTCTTCGTGTGGTGCTTCTCTTTGGAGCTCGATTAACTGAGTTTTTGGCATATTGCTATAGCCTTCCGGCTCACTTCGTGCAACAATCATTTTCTTACGCACATCAGACATTTACACATTAATTATTATTTCGTCTTCGGTTGCCACACGCTTGGCTTCAGTGTCTGCTGCTTGATTTCCACGTGTGGGCTGCACATTTCACGACTACTTGCCCACTGGGAGCTGTAGTTCCTTAATGAGCCTGTCCAATAAGGCAGCGTGCTGCCCTGGCGTGCTGTCTGCTCGGAGGTAACCCCTCCTTTTCAAGTGCACTAAGCCTGCGTGCACTGTCAATGTCACATAGGTGGAGTCACTGTACGCCGTTACTTCCTGGTCTGCGTGATTCTCGAGTGCAAGTATCAATGGCAATAATTCTGCCGCCTGTGCTGAATAATGTGAGGGTAACCGTGCACTAATGAGTACTCGGAATTCCCCATTTGCCGTATGCTTCACCACTGCGGCACCTGTATATCTCTGTCCGTCATTTTGATTGATCCTGGAAGAACCATCAATGAAGACGATTTCTCCTTCTGCCAATGCATTTTCTTTCACTCTGGGAATCTCATCATAAAATTCTTCATAGTTCGCGCAATCATGTATTAGCTCTCCTTCAGTGACTGGCTCTGCAATGAACATAGCTGGGTTCACTATTTTGCATCAAACTATTTTAATTGCTGGATTTGATATGACCACTTCATAAACAGAAGCTCTTTGAGATGTCAATGTGCCTTTTGGTTTCTCTAAATTGGCAAATAATGCATGCTCGACGAATAACGTCACTGGGCACCCCATCACCATGGTTGTAGCTTTCTCTATGGCGAGCGCTGCGGCAGCCAAAGTTTTGTTCGCACAGAAAGTGACCTCTCATTACTGGGTTCAAATTCCCACTGTGGTATGCCAGAGGTTAATACCCCAACGTGTTTTTTTGTGTAAGGACTGCTGCCATGACACTGCCATTCGTGTGTGAAAAAAGGTAAAATTCCTCTGCATAATTGGGAATCCCTAAGACTGGTGCCATGCAAATGGCCTTTTTTAATTCATCAAACCCTTCCTCCATGGTCTTAGTCCACATGATTTTTTCTTTCGTTGCCTGTGCTTTCTTTAAGGCTTGTAATAAGGGCTTAGTATACAAACTGTAATCAAAGACCCATGCTCTGACATAATTGCATAACCCTAGGAAACTCTGCATTTGTTTTATCATGTGTGGCTTGGCTTTTTTTTAAATGGCTTCAGCTCTTTCAGGGGTAACCATCTTCCCTTCATGTGAGATCAGCTGGCCTATGTACAGCACTTCTTGTTGACAATATTGTAACTTCTCTTTGTCAACTTTATATCCTTTCTCAGCAAGTATAGTCAATAGCCGAATGGAATCACGTCTGCACTTTTCCTCTGTCGTGCTGCAAATTAGAATGTTATCCACATATTGCAAGACAACACTCTCTAATGCAATATTGCTTAAGTCCATCTGCAGGACTCTATTGAAAATCTAAAGAGGCTCACAATACCCTTGAGCTAGTCTACTTTTCAGACGAACTTGTCTGAACGTAAATGATGTCAAATACTGGGAATCTTTGTGCAGTGGGATTGAGAAAAATTCATTTTTTAAATCAATCAGCGTGAAATACTGTGCCTCAATGCGTATATCACATAGGATCGTGGACGGGTTTGGGACTAGAGGAAACTCGGCCTTGACTATCTGTTTCATCGGGCGAAGATCTTGTACTAGCCTCCAAGACCCCCGGATCCCTTTTTCATGGGGTAAATCGAAGTATTGCATAACGACTCTGATGTCACTAAGATGCCCTCATTCATCATTGCAGAAATTGTCTTCAAAATCCCTTCATCTGCCTCCCTAGACATGGGATACCGCTGTGCCTTTGGTAAAATTGCTCCTGGTTTCAGTTTAATCTTCACTTCTCTGACTCCTTTCAGAAAGCCTACTTCATAAGGGCCTGTAGTCCATACTTAGACAGGCACCTTTGCCATGTCGTCATCAAAATATTCAGGACGTTTTTGTGCCAACATCATTCTCTGAGACACCTCTCTTTTAATCATTTCCACCTAATAAATGAGATTTACTTAAAATGTCATCTTATCTTCACCTATTTGTTTTTCAAATAGATCGTCGTCAGTGACGTCAGTCAATCTGTGACCTTCCCCAATGGTGATTATTGCGCCCCATTGTCTGCCTTCATGATCACAACCATTAAGCAAAGCCATCCCTCCTCACACTATGGCTGCTTGTATTGTTAGGGAAACACTTGTCCCTTTTCCTCATGCATAGGTATTCTTGGTCTGAACAGAAACTCATCTGGTGTTCTCATTGTTCTGTCTGAGAGGCCTGGTAGCCATGACATTAATATGCAAACTCCATATGCGAATATCTTGGTTCTAATGTAATAGCTCTTATAGTCATTCGTCCTGCGTATTCTCTAATCATTTCGCACATGTTCAAATAATGCATTCCTGGAGTTGGACATACTATGCCCTTCTCTGTGAACGAGATTGTCATGTTTAGCTTTGTCATCAAATCTTGTCCCAATATATTTACAGGAGTCTGCCTCGAATATAGCAGTGGCACTTTTCTCCTATGAAAACTGGGAGTTCACATATACACGAGTACGTCGCACCTGTGTCAACTAAGAAAGAATATTCTGTATCCCCTATAAAGACATTTAGCCTTAGTTCCTCATGAGGGTCCGGTGTCACTGATAGGATAGAACACATCAGGGGGGTAATTCATGGATTATTTGCACCGAAGAAAATAGGATTTGTGCGCCATTCTGCTCGCAAATCCCCATTTGTTAAACAGGGATTTGCGGGCAGAATGGCGCACAAATCCCATTTTCTTTGGCGCACATAATCCATGAATTACCCCCCAGGTCTCCCAGTGAGCTGTCCTAGTCCATATATAATCTTGTCCCACTCTGTGTGAATGGATTTCCTCCATCACCAGTGACATCTACTATTCCAGAAATTAGTACGTGTCCTGTGCCTGTTGTTTGTAACAGTTGCATTGGCGACTGTTGAGACTGTCCCTGTGGAAAATGTGTCCCCTTCTGCTGTGGTTGCAAGCTTTCCTGTATTCTTGGTGCTTGCTGCTGCACCATGTGATTCTGCACAAATCCATTTCCATTCTGCTGCGAAAATGCAGATGGTTTCACCATCCCTCCTCTTGTGAATTGATCGTTTTGCACCATTCCTTGACTTCTGCATGTACGTGCTATATGCCCTGTCATCCCACACGCCCAACATGTTGCCGGTGGTCTGATTACTTGCCCATTTTGCATATCCTGGTTTCCGTTTTGCATATTTTGAAAACCTCCCTGATTACATTGAAACCTCCCTGATGGCTCTGCCACCCTCTTCCTCGAAAGCCTCTTCCTCTTGGTTAAAACCCATATTGCTTTGATCGAACTGCCTCTGGTTATTGACCTGCTGCGTATTTGATCCATCTGTGTTAGTAATCATTGCCCCTTCAATGGCATATTTTGATAATTTTTTCTGCACTAATTTAGCCTCTTCGCCCTTTCGTGTAGCATCCTTTTTGTGATTTTTTTCTTGCTGCAGTCTGCAATAGTGCGCGATGGTCAGCTATATCTCAGACCATGGCTTAGCCTCATTCCCTACCACTTTCTTGAGCATTTTCTGTGCCTGTTCTGGCAGCCCTTGGCATAAAATATGGTAAAACACGGGTATAGATTTCCCTCAAAATTCCCGCGTTTCCAGTACCCATGCGTCTTGGAAATTCTGAATATAAAGCAACGGATCATCGCCCTCCTTCATCTTGCGTGTCATTATAGCTCCCATATCAGAAGTGTCTGGGTATAGCACTCAAAGCACTTTCCATACTGCGGTTCTGCAATTGTTAAACAGCGCTCTGTCATGCGCAGTATTAACTGTAGTCATCCCAGGGTAACCTGCACATGTCCACACATCGTCAGCTCAATCACCAAGTATGGTGATAAAAAGACTCTTAATATCCCCTCCTCCCGTCATTTTCTCTAACTCATGTATCCATTTTCTGGCTCCAGATGTCAACATTGGGAGCTTATTTTTCAGGTTTTCTCTATCCATCTGCGGCCAAGGTACATATTGTGGCCTCGTTCCTCCATTTTCTAATAAGGGGAACTGCGATATATCAAACTCCTTTTCCTCTCTCGTCATTTTTCTGTGCACCGCAGGGGTAATATTCCTGTATCCCTGTCTACCTGGCAATGACGTTAACCTGCTAACATATGGTGGTGGAGACACCCCCCTCTGACTGTGTGACACACCTTCATGCCAATCTGATTTTGTGGCCAACCCCGGTGCCTTAGGTGCAGACCCAGTTCAATCCGACCATCTTATTCCCTTTCCCCTATAGAAGCGTTTTTCGTGACTTCTCTCGTCTTCTCTTTCTTCCCATTCTTCTCTTTCTGCATCCGATATTGTCTGTGCCCAACTCATGCAACTTCTCTCATCCTCCTCATTTCTATTTAAAGTCAGCCTCTCTAAGGACAGCTCTCTATGTCTGCTACTTCGGGAGGGGCGTCCTCATTATCATACAACTGAGTGCTCTCAAGACGCTCATTCTCTCCTTTCCCATGGGGTATGTTTTCTAGTCCCATCTCATCATATATTCTATCGATTGTCTCATCGATTCTTCTGGTATCAAAGTCATCTTCTGGATTTACTCTAGACGTGCCTGGTACTGAATCGTACTTAGGAAAGAATTCTTCTATATCTTCCCAGTCTACTACTGGATCGGGTTTCTTAACCTCTCTTTCCAGATATTCGAGATCCCGTGCTCTCTGTCTTCGCTTGCGTTCTATTCCGTCATCAAATTCTCTACGCTTCCTCGCTTCCTCTCTGACCCTATCTTCTTCTTATTTCCACGCATCTCTTTGTTCATTTGCCCTTTGCATTTCCTCATCTCTTTGTCTTTTTATTCTGTTCTACTATATTTTTTGTTCTTCTACTTCTATTCTCCTTTGTTCTATTCTATCCTGATCATCAGCTGTTCTCTGCTTATAATCGTGTTTTCTTTGTTCTTCCGCCATTTCCTGTTTTCTGACCTGCTCGTCATGGTATAACTGCTCTTGTTTCTGCCTGTCCTTTTTCTTAGCCGCTTCATCTCTTAAACGTTTTTCCTTTTCCTTCTCTTTCCCTGCTAATTCGTCTTGTTCTCCCCTTTGTTTCACATCCTCAATGCCTTTACCATCGAGTTTCGATAAAATCTGACCTCCCATCCATTCGTTCTGTATGACTGCTATCTCATCAGTCCTATCCTCATCTACTTTACATCTCTTTACCTCTCTTCCCATACCTCGAGATATACTTGCTTGTGCTTGATCTCCTTTTTCCTTTTCTTGTCTCTCCTTGTCCTTCAGGACGTTGGAGGTACTATCTCTTTCTCTATCATTTTCTGGGCTTTCGTCACTACTTTGCGTAAGCAACTCATATGAAGGGTTGCTATATCCCGTGGATGCTTTAAGTTCCCTCAACGGGTACAATCCTTCGTCTTTACTAGCTTTGCTTTTTATTTCAGATGGGGCGGGTGGCACAGAAGGCTCTTCACCCCCTCTGTGCTTATATTCAGTAGCCAATCTAATGGTGGCTCCTCCTCTTTTTCTTCTTGGTACATTTTCCAAAGTTCTAAACTAGCCAGGCGTTTGTCTAACTTTTTGTCAGTGTACGTGGCATGTAAATATGTCGTCATGTGCTGCAGGACCGTTTTAGATAACGATCCGCCTTGGGGCCATGGCATAAACATTTTGTTTGCTGTCCCTCTAACCCATTCTGCATTGCACTGTTTAAGCTTAGGTGCATGCTTCAGCAACTGTCTGCACAAGTGTACCAATGGGGTAATCTCTTCCATGCTTAACCTGCCTCTCCTCTCTTCATATAACACTTTATTATACTTTTCCATTTCACAAACAAAATCAACAATATGGGCGAGCACCAATCGTCGCAAGCTCCAATTCTGTTTTTTCAACAATAATTTTACTTTTACTTTTGTTAACAACAACCATCAACTCATGTCATGCAACATTTTGTCTCTACAATTGTGTAATTTTAATGCTATTTCAAAAAAGGTTTTTTACCTTAGGACGTCATACATTTACTAGAAGACATAAAACAGATAGATAGACTGGCCGGCCACACAAATCTCATGCGTTCTGCTTCCTCAGATGCATCCTACCCCTATTTGTATTCCGACATGGAATCTAAGCCCATTTCTTTCAGATCGTCTTTAATCGATTTGGTCTCCTACGTCATCATTTCAATTCAGGACTTTAAATGAAGGCTTCTTCTAGCGCTCTTAAAAACCTAGGCACTGGACGTATACTCTTATCGTGTCCTCACTCACGGTATCTCTTTACATTGCTTGGCTACTCTCGAGTCAATATTTTCCCCTTATATATACATTTACGTTATACTCTTACTCTGACGTTATAGTTGTCCCACCTCCCTCAGTTACCTTCCCTTTACTTGTTTGTAAGGCATGCAAGCTTTTGCCAAAGCATTCAGTCTTTTTCACTCACCGTTCGCATGTTTTTCCTCTCCGGACACTCGGGATCACTGCCTTCGGTACCGCCTTTCTATGCTGCTCATTCGATCACCTGCTCATAGAAGTGCGAAGGGGTTTTTGGGGGAAAGCAAAGGTCCCTTGACACCTAACCTGCAAGGTTTTCAATTAAACTTACCACTATCTACGGGGAGCTTCTCGTTTTATCAGCCGGAAGGCAAAGGACTCGTGATATTTCCAAGGACCCGAAGTTACTTATGTTGACGGCCGATGGGTATCTTATCTAATTGAACCATCAATCTCTGCTACCAATTGAACTGGATGGTCTCCGGCCAGCCCTCCTGACTGGGGATCTAGTCCTTTGTTCAAAATGGCCACTATGAACGTCACTAAAAGTATGACGTCCCTTTGGCTTTACTCTCTATAGACCTTAGATTACATGGTCCACTATGATTGGGTTGGCATCAACCCCACTCATACTTTTCCACTCACGTCTAGCAGCATGCAGAAAGACCAGCCAGGTGCAGGGAGTTTGTCTGCACCCCAGCTTCCCTCCAATTATGAGTCATCACTTCAGTGGTCATGTGTCAATTACTGCTGAATAGACCCATCTGGCTGAGACATGGGGACATTGAAGTTTCTGAGAAGGATGTTATTAGAGAAGGAAATAATTCCATAGGAGAGAAGGTTGGCGAAGTCATCAATTAATTCACCATTCCCCTGAGGTGGCCTGTAGATTAGGTGAAAGGTGACTGAATCGTGGTGTGTTAAAGGGAACCAGCACGAGGTTGGATTTGAAAGGGCTGGTTGTGGGTTTTGGGATTACCGCACAGGACCAGTCTATCTTATGAATGACTGCCACCCCAGCTCCAGATTTCCCTGTGCAGTCAGTATGTTGGATACAGTAACTGTGAGGTAGGAGTATGTCAAAGACGTGGGAGTAAGTAGGTGTGAATTAGGTCTCAGCGATAAGGATGCTGTCAAGATCATTGTAGGATATGAGGTCAGTGGCATGAGCAACCACAAAGGGGGTGGTAATCAGTATACGGGCAGGCAGGTGTGAGTAGTTGGCGCATGTTGTAGAGGTTCAAGTGGATGTTAAGGTTCCTCAAGGTATCTGTCCGGGGCTGCCTTGAGTGCTTGGCAGAACAAACCCAGCAGAGGATGGGCATTGGCTGTGGTGGCAGGAGACACATAGTGGCTTCTACCTTATGTGTGAAGTGCAGAATAACTGGACTTTGTCCAAATCAGGCACAAACAGGTGAGGTCATTGGCCCTCATCACAAGGTTGGCGCTACGGTAAGAACGGCACCGGTAAGGCAATACCGGCATCCATTACCGGGCCGGTGTATCATGACCCTAGATGCCGTTGCTACCGCCATCATCAAGGACCCGCTGTGGCCGTGCACCACCGTACCGGCATGCGGGCACGCGTGCAGCTGTGGAGGCCTTAATACCAGCATGCCACAAAGAAGTGGACACCACAAGTCACACGTACAAGTACATACCGGCATCGAGATGCCGGTAAGAAGGGCCACCATGATGCCGGCAATACCGGCATCGCGGACCACCCGTAAACAGCAAACTGCTGTGTAACCAAGTGCCTCAGGTGCACTCAATCAGCACAGGTGGAGGCAATGGAGTCAGGGTCAGCACAAAAGGAGCACACCCACACACCGCACACTCCAAGGCAAAATGCTACCACTTGTACTTGCCATACTGGGCCTGGAGGACATGCCTGCACTGCTACTCCTTGAGCAGGCAGTACAACAGGAAACACAGAGGAGACGCCGGAGGAGAAGGAGGGTGAGACATGCCCAGCAAATCCCACCAGTTCAGGCAGTCGCTCCCCGCAGACAGCCAACAATCCCACGTATAAGGGCCAATCCATTTGACTTAACCCCAGCACAGATCCACACCCTGTACCGCCTGGACAGAGACACCATCACCAACATAGTGGAATTAATACAAGATGACTTGGTCAGCCTGATCAACATCCGCACAGCCATCCCCCCTTTGCTGAAGGTGGCATCTGTGCTCCACTTCCTGGCCACAGGCACTTATCAACACACAGTGGGCCAAATGCATGGCATGTCCCACTCATGCTTCTCTGTTGTGTTAAACCAAGTGCTGGATGCACTACTGAAGCACGCAAGTGCCTACATGTCCTTACCAAGGACACCACAGGAGGCAAATGCCACCAAAATAGCATTCCATGCACTGACAGGCATGCCCAATGTAATTGGTGCCCTCGGCTGTACCCATGTAGAGTTGGTAGTCCCACATGCCGTGGAGGCGGTGTACCACAATCGGAAGCTATACCATTCCATCAATGTGCAGATGGTGTGTGATGCCAGCCAGATAATAACACATTGCTGTGCCAGATACCCAGGATCCAAGCATGATGCCATGGTGCTGCGGAACTCCTCACTACCCCGCTACATGGAAGGAGACGTTGTACGAAGTGGCTGGCTGTTGGGTGAGTCTGCCCTCTTGACGATGGGGGCAGATGGATTGGGGGGGAGGTACATGCATATGCAAGGGGAATGCCCTCTGGGCCATGGGGGCAGATGGATTGGGGGGAATGGAAGTTTCTTAAGTCATCCGCCGACACACAGCCCTCACATTTGCATGCAAAATGCCCCTAGCCAAGACATACATTGCCTGGTGCTTTAGAATCCTAGGACCCTAGGTCGTGTATGTCACACAAGGCTCGCTCTATGGATTGGCATGCACTGTACAGGGCTGACAGTCATGTGGATGTGGCTGCCAATGACGAGATAGTGCATATGAACTTGAATGATGTACAGGCTGAACACACCTGTCAACTGAGCCTCATCCTCACACATACCTCCTTCTGCTCCCCTGTAGGTGATGCTGGATATCCCCTGAAGCCGTGGCTACTCACCCCTGTCAGGAACCCGCAGAACAGGCACGAAGAGGACTTCAATCGTGCACATACACGTACATGTGTGGTAATTGAGCAGACGTTTGGCCTTTTGAAGGCACGGTTTCGCTGCATCAGCAGGTCGGGAGGGGCACTCATATACGGGCCTCAGAAGGTGGGCAAGATCATCACGGCATGTGTAATGCTACATAACATGTGCATCCGGCGGAACATACCCCTGCCACCTGACGTGGAGCTGCCACCACCTGGTGAAGTAGAAGGAGAGGAAGGAGTAGAAGTAGGACATAGGCCAGAACGCGAAACTTGTGAGGGTCACGCAGTGCGCAAAATGGTCATAGATCAATCATTCTGATGTACTTAAATGCAGAGGGTGCCATGTGTTGTGTACTGTGGGCACTGGTTGTGTGGGCACATGTGCACGAATCACCATGAAGCAATAAATTGACATACAAAAAATCAGCAATGTCCACTCATGTGATGTTTGTTAGACAACTGGTGTATTCGTGAGAAATTAAGTACAACATGATTCAACAATCCACGCCGCCTCCACCCCTCCAACTCCCCCACCCTACTCCCATGCCCCCAAACACCCCAGTACTACACACTACACCCAACACCCCTCCACCTCCCCCAACCTACTCCCATGCCCCCAAACAGCCCAGTACTACACACTACACCCACCACCCCTCCACCTCCCCCCCCTACTCCCATCCCCCAAACACCCCAGTACTACCTACTACACCCACCACCCCTCTACCTCCCCCACCCTACTCCCATGCCCCCAAACACCCCAGTACTACACACTACACCCACCACCCCTCTACCTCCCCCAACCTACTCCCATGCCTCCAAACACCCCAGTACTACACACTACACCCACCACCACCCTCCACCCACCCCCTAACACCCAAAGTCAACTATGGCACGACATGTGTCTGGATGTATGCCCAAAGGGATTATGCAGGGTGGCCCTGCTACTGTTGAGCCCCCTTCGGAGGATTTCTGAGCGGCGCAAACTCCGCAGGGACATGCGCACGGGGCTGGTCTGCCTCGAGCTCGATGGCATGGATGATGCGGAAGACCCAGATGGTTGTGATCCAAGGGGCAGGGTTTGCCGTTGGTCCATGCGGTCAGCAATCCTGGTGAGGATCTGACCCAAGGCATTGAAACCATCACGCACTTGCTGTGCACTTGAGTTAATGGCCTGGATAACGGCCGCGGTGCTGTCCTGGATAATACGGCGTGTTGTCTCCCCTTCAGCAAGGTACTGCTGCACATAGCCTTGCATCACCTCCTGCCGGGCCTCCATCCTGGAGAGACGTCCCTCAAGGTCCCGTATGGCAGTGTGGGTTGTGGTCGGTGGGTGATGTGGTGGCACAGCATGGACCATGGGGCTCTGCATGGCCGGAGACCACTGTCCATGGCTGTCCTGGTCAGATGAGTCCCGCTGAGGTGTGTCCTGTGGGGTGGCCTGCGGGCTTGGTGTGTGCACTACAGGCTCTGAGTTGACAAGTCCTTGCATCGCCCTCATTGTCCGGCTCAGCTACCTCATCAACACTATGATCTGCCGATGCAGCCATCTCCCCAATTGTGCTGGCAGCAGCAGAATGTGTGCCATCCTCCGTGCCTGCTGTGTCCTCAGCCAGTGTGGATGGTGTGACCACGGATGCAGGTGCAGGTGTCAGCTCGTCCTGTGTACTTGTCTGTGGTGCTGTTTTTGCACCGGTTCTTGGCCCGCTTCCCGCATGGCCCATCCTTGGTCCACTTGAGGTTGATGGACCTGTGCCATCAGATTGCCTCCTAGGCCTTTTGGCTGGTGTTGTGCATTGTGCACTCCCTTGTGCTTCATCACTGTCAGCATCTGTACCTGTGGGGGACAGAGAGTGGCAGGATATCAGTGATTGTTCCGCTTGCATTGTGCATGCATTAGTCATTGGACATGTGGCGCCATCTGATCAGTTGCATTTGTGGCTTTGTAGGGGACTGTGTACATGCAATGTTGAAAAGTGGATTTTGATAGCGTAGTCGTGTCCACATGTACGCATTGTTGGGTGCAGTTGGACATTGATGTGTTTTGGGAGGGTCGTCCTGGGTGGCACATGCCCATGAAATGTGTCTTGTGGGTGTATTCGTGTATGACCGCAACATGCATTGGGATGGGATGGTGGTAGACCCAGAATGTGTACATAGATATGTGTAGGTGTGCATGATGGCCCATTTGTTGGCTGGTGTAGCAGCCACATTTGGGGGAGGATGATTATGAACATTTTTACTGTTTCAGTAGGTACACTCACCTTCATCTGCCGATGTTGGCACGCCAAACTCTGCTCCAGCGACTCCTTCGATGGACTCCACGTCTATGATGGAGCTGCAGGTCTCCTCCCATCTGGCCAATTTCAGTGGGGAGTGTGGTCCTCTTCCTGTTGCCAGCCCCTGGCTCCGATTAGCTGACAATATGTGCCGGACTCTCAGCCTGAGGTCGTCCCAACATTTTTTACAATCACTCACTGTGCGTGCGGTGGTGCCGACTGCACATACTTTCTGGGCAACTTCTTCCCAGATGGCCTTTTTCTTGAGCTGGGCTGGACGCCTTAGGTCGTTGCAGAACACCACTTCAGCATTTGCCACAAGGGTGTCGGCCAACATGTTGAGCTCATCGTCTGTAAAACGTGGTTTGCGCAGGCGGGCCGTGTCTCTCCGGGTGGTCTTCGACATGTTGTCCGTGGTGGCCTGGGAGTTGGGGTGTAGAGGGTCCTGTAGGTGGAGGATGGCAATGGATTGTGTTTTTTAAAGATGGCCGCCATGGAATTTCCCGTTCCGGCGCAATGACGTTACTTCCGGGTCCGGTATTAACGCACCTGTTATTTGCACTATGTTAATAACGGTAACGGTATTTAGGGGTTGCCGAGGGCGGAGCCGTTCTGTGCGTATTGGTCGATGCCGCTGTCTGGGGGTTTGGGGGTCATTACCGGCATGCCGGTACAGCCGTAACCGGCATGCAGGGATGCGCGCTCCCGCGCACTCTTGATCATCCGCTATTTGCGGGTTGGTGCCAAGCCGGACATGTCATTACCTCCATGCCGGTACGGCCAGATTTTTAGCGCCAGCCTTGTGATGAGGGCCATTGTCTTTGTTGGTGCTTTGCCTCTACACCTAACGGGGAGCTGGTGAATTATGGGGCGAGTAGTGTAGTGGTGGGGTCTTGTCACATGACCAGCAGCCTCCTATTTGCTGTCTGCCTGGAGCTGGGCTGCAGCCCTAATGAAGCCACTGGGAAGGTGGATAATTGATGGTAGGTGGGAAAGCGTAATGGTTGGGCCTGGTCATTTGAACAGTACCCTTCTTAATGCTGTCTGCCTGGAGCTGGACTGGATCCCTTATGTAGCTTCCGGGAATGAAAAAGGGACACAGACTGTCCCTGTAACGCTCCAATGAAAGCGGCTTGTGTTACAAAGTAAAAACACTGGAAATATGAAATGGGAGAAATACATTCCCTGCACTTGTAGCTTTGGGGACTGACTACTACCCCTACAACATGTGAGTTGAGCAGGGGAGCGAGCCTAAAACGACCTCACATACCCTAAATGTAGCCATGACACCAAGTAATGCACATATATGCTGGGCGTTCCATTGAAATTGAAGGAAAGTTGAGGTTTATGCAGGTTTTGCAGGATGAAAAGAGGCTTATTGCCTAAACATGAAGTTGTTCTACTATTTCTATTGATGAGCCACTAGGCAATGTTCCTTTCTACTTTTCATGACCTAGAGGACACGTCTCATTTCTTTATTTGTATTTATTGAAGAGGACATGAGACTCCAACATAAACACAATGTATCAAATAGTAGGCTGACCAGTCCTGCAATTAGGCTACTTACAAAAGTATTGACAAGCCCTGAATAGTTTACATTTGGCCTGAGAGTAAACGAGGCTGGAGCGATATGTAGACCAAGGACAAATATGGATTACGCCACCGACACAGACATTCAGGGAGGTATGAATTGTTGTGAGAGAGAGTAAGTGCATCGGTGGGTAGTATGGAGGATTTGGGGGTTATATTGTGTAAGACGGTGGGTGCGCCGTCCTTCAAAGTGCAGGAGGTGGAGCTTAAGTACTGATTTGAATGAGTGGAAGTTGGTGTTTTTGATGTCAGGAAAGGGGTATTCGAGCAAGGGAGAAAGTAGGGAGATGGTGCGGCAGCGAGAGTATGCCCATCCTGGACCAGGGCTACTCCAGTCTTTCCAGAATGAAGACGGATCCAGGCGTAGGGTTTGGAAGGACAACAGCAAGAGATTGGGAATGCCAGGTGGCATGGGTAGGCAAGGCCATGCATACATTTGAAGGCAAGAATAAGACCTATAAAATGGGGGCACACATTACATCTATGAGTATCATATTATTACTAATTCTATATTTATTATTCCTGCCAAACACTTGAAATAAATATGGCAAGCGACCATCTATTTCATCATTTTAGTAATCAGTAAGCACATGGAATAAGACAACAAGTGGCATGTTGTGCACAGATTCGAGTAAAGGTTAGGGAAGGCTCTGCGTGGGTAGATAAGGAAAACAGGTTCAATCCAGGAGGATGCAGGCAACTCCTTGGTCGAGTTCGCCTGAACTAGTTGCACCTCTTTTCTTTCGTGGTGTTGTGGCTAGCATTGATGCCCCACCTTTCTCTCTCTCCATCCATTGCAAAGGCTGCTTTCCCATTCCAGTTTATGGCGCACTTCTGCCTCATCCCTCGTATAGGTTGCACATTCTGGCCCCACTGCCTTCTACAGACACTTGCAGCAAGACCTCCCCTTAAGTGTAGCTTGCCCTACCAGAGGCTTTGAGGAGGTGCAGTCTCTCGGCCCTCCTTGTCAATGTCAGGATATCTCAATTAAGGGAATAACGCGTACGGAAATGTGTGAGTTTTACAAGATACATTTTGGATACAGAAGGCTGACGCATTTTAAGCAGCTATCTGTGTTTCTATTTATAGTTTGTCTTTTTTTTTTACTTTTAATTTATTTTGAATTCATACCTTCCTCAATTTTTCTGTGATTAAAAATGCTCATTCATACCCTACTATTTTACCACCAAGATTGCTGTTCTTCTCTTCTAGTTGGTTTTCCTGCCTATACGATTGCCCCGTCCAGTCTGAAATCTCCTCCTCTGGACAATCCACTATCTTTCTCCCACTAGTCTTTGTTGGGTCCCTTTTCCCTCACCGTTTTCTTATAATCTATTTCTACGGCATGACAGGAGGTTTCCTTTTATGCAAACTCTCTTTGCATTTTCCTTCAAAAACTGTAAGAAAAGTGAAACAAAATTAAGAAACCTCTGTCCCTTCTGACCTACACATCTCATAATTCCATCCTGAATGTCCTCGATCCCTGCACCAATCAGCAGCCATCTTTAACCAAAAAGTCCTGACCCAATTATAGCCCGACCTCTTTTCTTCTACTTTTCTGAGCTGCAGATAAGTGCCAGCGCAGAGCTGTAGCATTGAGTTTTTATTTAGTTATTTTTATAATGAGTAAATCTGTGCTGACTTTTTTTTAGAAGATAGTCTTTTGTAAAGTGTGCAGCTTACCGAAGAGTTTGCTGCGAGTGATGCAGCAGCGAGACAGAAAGGCAGAGATTGCATGAAGCTAAGAGGAAAGTAGCTCTCTGAGTTCCATGCTCGGTCGGTGTAGGTGCGCTCTGCTCCTTGACCGGTTTCTGGTAGAAAGATGTTGGCTATGCAGAGGTAGGTACTCGCTTTCAGTTACATGGGACCTGACACTGGATATTGGTTTGTTATGGGGAATGGGAAGCACAGAGAGTTAAGGTGAGTGGTGATGAGGCGCAGTCTATTGGAGAAAGCTTTGAGGCATGGACATCAGAGTTATACGATATGATAGGATAGGTTATTTATAACGCGCTTAATACCCAGAGGTTTCTAAGCGCATACCCGGGGATCAAATCTGTGTTGCTCTGTGTCGTCTTGCTTCCAAGGTGAGCACGCTGCTCCTGAGCTTTCCTCCCGAGACCAGTTCATAGATTTTACTGACACCTGCATGGTGGGTGCAGGGCACATAGTATTTGCTGGCAAAATGAAGCTCATATGCAGACATTCAATGCATTGATTGACAGAGTAATGGAGTGACTCACGCAGGTTCCAATGATCAATGAAACAACAGGACTAGGGACAAACTGGCCAAGTGACTTGGGGTCAGCCCCTTTGCATAGGAAAGAGCAGCTGAAGAAAGCACCTGAAACACAAAGTAGTTTCATACAGTGAAATATCTCAGCCCATAGAACCAAGGAATGGGGCGGAGTAAGGTTTGTCTACATGGGTGATATGCAATGACTCCATTGATCCAAATTATCAGTTTGGTTGTGTTTTCCCTTTCAAAAGGCTAAGACTTATTCAAGATCTGTTGCCTGTGGTTGAATGGGGGAGATTCCACCATCATCAGTCACAATTCCAGACCCGCTGAGGTTGAGGATGACAGAGATAACGATGGAGACCTTGGGGAAGGCACTTCTATGCTGTGGGACACATTGAACAATGCTATTTTTAATACCATTTCAATCAGCCGCCCTAATTCTGGGGAACGGACACCCCTGCAGTAGGTGATCTATTTTGTGTGTCTGTGTTCCTCCGTAACAAGTTAGTGTCTACCCCACAGAGTAAAATGAATGGCTTTTCACCACATGTACCCCAGTGGTGGATAAGTATGGCCGGGACCTGTCCAAGGACATGGACAAGGCCTTGTTCGTGGAGCAGCTCCTCAATATCTCAGGGCCGCTCATTACAATATTGGGTTTGGCCCAAAAAGCAAACTTCTTGGGAAACAGCTGGTTCTAGGGGAGGTCAGTGAATGGGTTCAGAGGGCCCTATTCTTTGTTGGGGATGCAAATTACGTTCATGAAACAAGAGGAGGAAAGAGATTATAATGAAACTCAGTCGAAAGGTAGCTGGTTTGGCTGAATCGAAGGCGCTGTCAGCCACAGAAGAGCGATTGTTTGGGGACTCCTTTGTGAAGGAGTTAGGGAAGTACATTAAAACCTTTCAGTCAATGAATCAAGCTTGTGAGTGTTCAGAAAGTATAAGTGCAAAAGGGAGGGGGAATGGGATAGGTGCTGGGGTGCTCATGTGTGAGCAACAGGTGAAGTGCAATGTAAGCTAAGTGCGAACTGAGGGTGAACCGAGACAAGTGCTGAGGGTAGACAGAAGCTGGGGTGATTCTGTGTGAGAGGTCAGGGCCCCGAGGATGCATAAGGGCCCTGCACCACAAACAAGCAACTGTGAGATTAGTAGAGGAGACCAGGAGGGAAGGAGGAGATAAAGAGGAAGGTCTTGAAAATCTTCCGGAATTTAAGAAAGTCCTGCTTAAGATATTTATTAGTATAGCCGACACGTGTTTCGACCCTCCTGGGTCATTTTCAAGGCTAATCAATGTACATCCAGAAATTACAACAAGGTGGATCACCCAGATATTGAGTGTTTACCCAGCGGTGGTCAATCCCATTAGATATACCTGCTGCAGTGAAAACGTGGTCAATAGTGGGAGGTGAAGTTTATGTATTGCATTAGACAATCACTGGTGGAGCAATATGTTAAGTTACAGTCGTGTTTGATGAGAAAGCACATTGGTGATAATGAACAGTAATAATGAAGCATGCTTGGCAATATTTAATTAAATCATGGTGTTAGGATCATACAGGGAAGAAGGGGAGAAAGGAAGAAGGGAGAGAGAGGTAGGCCAGGTATTGTTGGAGTCGTGCCCCCCAATTATGGACATTCGAATGGTCTAACTCTGCCTAACTTGAGCCTCACTGAAAGAATGGCCCTTGACGAACTCAAGGATGATGATACTATCATAATGAAAGAAGCAGACAAGGGTGGAAATATTGTTCTGATGGACAAAACGGACTGCATAACTATGGCACGCACCCACCTAGAAACATCAGAATTCTATGAACTCCTGGTCATGAATTCAAGTAAGAGCATCACCATCGAAGCAAAGAAGATTATTGACAAGTGGTACAGAATCGGATTACTCACAGACAATGAGGCCCACTTTTTAGTTGTAGAACATCCTCGGCTGCCCACCATCTATTCCTTACCCAAGGTGCACAAGGAATGTATTCACATCCCAGAAGGAAGACAAATACTAAGTGGGATGAGATGGGTCACTGAACCCACAGCCCAATACATTAACAACATCATACCCAAAGATATAACCAACATTCCAACCTACGTACATGACACCATGCACATCTTACAAATCAGACCTGGAGTGGCAGCCTAACTGTATGCTTGTGAAACTAGAGATCCAAGCCCCATATATAGCCATCAAACACTCCTTAGCTCTAGAAGCCATGGATATCACCTACACTAACTAATCTGTATCCTTCTTTTCCCACTTGGAGATGATGAACAAATTGCTACCTTTCTCTTTAACGAACAATATGTTCCTCTTCAATGGTCTATACTTAAGACAAAAGAAAGAGGCCGCTATGGGGGCCATGTATGCCCCATCGATGGTCAACCTTTTTATGAACAAATTTGAGCAGGGCCGTGCTCTAGCAAACTCTGAATTTAATGAGAAAATTGTTAAGTGGTATTGTTACATAGACAATGTTATAATGATATGGTCTTGCAATGAAAGGGATTTAGCCCAATTTAACATCTACCTCAATTCCTGTATCAACCTGACCTGCAAATGCAGCATACGACCAATTACTTTTTGGACATCTGTATCACTGTGACTCAAGGGAAACCCGACACACAGACATTCCGTAAGCCCACGGAAGTCTACTCCTTGTTACACGCTACCAGCTGCCATAATAAAAATGTGATACACAACGTTCCATAAGGAGAATACATGTGAGCCAGTAGAAACTGCAAAAATGAGTCAGCTTTTCAGTATGAATGCAAACTACCAAGAGAGAAATGTATATCCAGAGGCTATCCAACCAATATATTAATGAAATCAGAAAACAAGACAAATTAACAGGAACATCCTCCTGACGTCAAAAGAAAGAGCTAGGGAATCACAAGACACCCAAATGAGATTTGTGACGCGATATAACCAGGACAGGCACAGAATCCAGCAAATTATCAAGAAACACTGGCATCTCCTTCAAACTGACCAAGAGTCAAAACATAGGTCTCTGATGTAACACTATTTTCTTTCATGATATCACTCACACTGAAAAACATCCTTAGTCCTTCCTTCATGACACCGACCACCACCCACAACATGAACTGGCTACTAACTTCGCAAGCCAAAGTGTTTGACAAATGTGGCACCTGTACTATGTGCCACTATGCCAGCAACACCAACTCAATCATGTTCTAAGGCACCAACAAACATATCAGAAAGCAGTTTATCAACTGCTGCTCCACGTTTGCTGTACATGTCATCATTTGTCTTTGTGGGCTAAAGTAAATATGCAGCATGATAAGAGAATTACGCATCAGGATTAGAGAGCACCCGCAGCTAAAAGCTCTGAAGATACAAGGTATCCTCTTGCCACCCACTGGCAGGTGCAACATCAATGGGACAAAAAGAAGGACCTCCGCTTGGTGGAATTAGAACTGATCCCCTGCAATATCAAAGGAGAGGATCGTGAACTCAAACAACATGAAGCAAGACTCATCTGAAGACACAATGGGCTTGATCACGAGTTGGGTGTTAGTCCTTAAATGCAGTGGTAATGATATTTTGGGCAATAACCGCCCAGCCGCTACATGTGTTCTGGTGCTCATAGCGCTGGACTGAGTAGACGTAGCACTATTTGTGCTGGCAGTATCCCAGCAGTATAGTGATCAGGCCCATGGATTGGACTAAATAAGGAGCATGAATTGAATGTTTTCTCATGAAGGGTTTTTTGTGTCAAAAATTGTCACCATCCCAACCTACTTTGCGCAGCCTGCATGCTCCTATGCAGCAAATATGAAGGCATGTCCACTACATGGGACCCACAGCAAAGGTCCTCAAAGCACACTTTTTTATTTTATTTTTTTAAAACTTTCTTTATTGTTTAACCATTAACCATTTCAAGGCTAAAGCAAATAAACCTTCCCTCCTCTCCCTCTCCCTTCTCCTTGCCCCTGGTCGACTCACACAATATCACATTAGAAGAAAAATATCCAACATCAATTAGTTATTGCACTTTGAGCCTGTAGATATCTCGAGTTGATCATGCGGGAACACAGACTACCATGTTCCCTTAGAGCCGCACCCGCCTGCGGAGACCGCGGGTTGTCCATCAACGATCTGAGGCAGATCCTGGAGATTGCGACCTCTGGTCTATGTCTAGCAAGTATTGCCTAAAGGGAGGCCAATAGTCGAATGGGCAGCCTCAAAGCACACTTATCGCCTACTGGCCCCAGCCATCGACCTTCATGCATGCAACTAATTATATCCCTGATTGATCTGGGCTCTTACCAGGGCCACACTACCTAACTCACTGACACCCCGCCCACTTAAAACCTTGTAACAACCATCTCCACTGGCTCACTCCACTCAAACGCCCACTCGTTCAGTGGGGTCTGTGGTAACCAATCTGGACAGCATTTGCCTGCCTCCTACATACACCAATCATGGGGAGGTCCGCATTTGTGAGTTACACACAACTTTGCCCACAAGAAGGACCACTATGCAACCCAAGGACACTCCCAGTCAAGCCACCTTGCCATTGCGCATCCCAATTCAAACAATTTCAACATACATTTGCAGGGCCACCACCCCTGACGTGATCGCACTGTCAATGGAGAGGAAAAAATGTCAGCCGGGACTGCATTACCAGTGCAAGCCACTTGGCCACTTGGTCACGCCATGACCTTCAATTTATTTATGAAAAGCCGGGCCTCACACGGCCCTTGCCGTCTGCCTCACCTCCGCCATGCAACTCATTTAATCACCATGTAATAATTTGCATATCAGGCGGTACCATATTTATAAGAGAGTTCCCCAAGTGCCCTTCCTGACTGTGACCTATATACGCAACATGTTATTCAGCGCCGGTACTTTCAGAGCACGGGGAGTGCAGCGTTTTCTTAACTCCAAGCCCCCTGGTTCGGGGACATTGGCTAATGCATTTAGGACAGCCTGGCCACACTCCCTACATGAACCCACACCTGCAGGCAGCCACCTGCCGACTCTCAATACTAAGGGAACCTCACATTACGGATGTATCGGTATGACCATACTGCTAAGCATGAACTAATTTGCTCTCCTGAGCACACTGAAAACAGCAAACCACTAGATTTGTAATTTTGAATTTTTTACATGTATAAAGCACTGTTACAATAAGGCTTACTTAGTTACAGGAGAGAAAACAACATGACAAGCTGTAGGTGTTAATGGGTACAGTGAGAAAGATACAAGAAAGCACAGAGTTACAAGGACATTTGCATGATGTGAAGCCTTAATCCTGAAGGTTCCAAGGTTACAGGGGAACCAGTTGAGGCTTGCAGTGAGATTAGTTTAGCGGCGGCGGGGGACCTAATTGAAGAGCTTGCTTTTGACTGATTTACCGAGTGCTGCGTGGGAAGTTTCATTCCTTAGTGTTGTGGCCAGGGCATTCCAGTTTGTAGGTTCATTGTTATGGGTTGGATAACAGAGAAGTGGGTAGATATGGGCTTTTAGAGCAGGTACTTGTATTTGTGAGATTTTTGCTATATCTCCTAAAACGGTTTCTTCGTATGTTCAGTGGATGCCTTTGCAGGACTGTATGAGAAATTCCTGGGACCAGTTGCGAATGAAGTGGGTGTGTGAGTTGGGAACTGACCTTTCTGAGAATTTGTGGTACAATAGCTGGAGGGCTTCAGTGAGAGCCAAGGTTGACTTAAATCTGAGGTATATTCACCAACGTCTTTTGAGCCGTATTTACTGGACACCGGTGAGGTTGAAAGGGTGAGGTTTGGCTGATGTGGACTTATGCTGGGGGTGTGGAAGCTTGAGAGGGACTTATTTGCATATGCTCTGGGAATGTAATAGGGTGATTGACTTTTTGAGAGAGGTTATAGATTGCATTGATATGGTAACTGGTATGTTATTGCCTTGTACCTTTTTATCAGCGATTTTCCTTTCAACTGATAGTTGGAATGTGGAGTTGAGGGACTGTTCAGATTGGATTTATAGGGCATTGTTGATGGCCATAAAACAGATAATGAAGGTGTGGAAGTCTAGGAAGAAGCCGCATTGTGAAAATTGGGTGGCAGATATGCGTACGCTCTCTTGGTATGAGAAGACTCAGGCAATTCGAGATCATAGGGAAGTTGAATATGAGGAGAGGTGGGGTCATTTCGTGATCTTTTTGGATGAGATGTAGTTTATGTTTTTTCTGTTAATGGATTTTGAGACGGGTGGGTAGGGGTGTTTGTTTTGTGTTGTTGTTGGTTTTGTGGTTTTGTCTTGTGTTGTTCTGTCTTGTTTTGGGGTGGGTGGGTGGGGATGATCTATGATTTCTTTTTATTCTTTAAATTGCTGTTAACTTAGTGTGTAATTTACATTTCAATTAATTGCTGTATATGGTGTGATTTTTCGCTTGTTCTCACTCTGAGATTTTTGAGGTTATTCGGTTGTATTGTATATTTTTATTAAATAAAGTTGGTAAAAAAAAAAAAGAAATAGGAAGCTCGAGCCCCCAGCTTTGGCTCTTTTGAAAGTAGGGGCATTGAGCTGATTGGAGTGGTGGGATCACTTAGGTCTATAAGAGGTGGCTCAGACACTTTTTTCTGATATGTATGGAGGTGTTGCGAGTGATAGGCACCTGTGGGTAATTTCTAGGGTTTTGAAGACTATCCGCTCTTTGACTGGGAGCAAGTGAGCATCCCGTCTTGCCTGGGAGATGTGCTCCCACTTTGGAATGCTCAACGCAGCTCTGAGGGTATTATTTTGAGTGATTTGCAGTCTGTTGAGGTTTTTGGCTGACGTGCCTGCAAACAGGACGTTACAATAATCCAGTTTGGCCTCAATAGTAGCTCTGGCTATAGAGAGGCAGTTTTTGGAAGATAGGTAGGGTTTGATAGCATTGATGATTTTGGTAGTGAGTGCCGCCGAAGACGCAATGGTGCTAACTTGGCGTGTCATGGAGAGAGGATCCAATGTAAACCCCCAGGGTTTTGACTGTTGGTGAGACAGTGTTTTCTATGTTAATGGAACGGTATTGAGTGTCAAGCTTGCTGAGAATTTCGTTGGGGCCGACCAGGAGGATTTCTGTTTCGTCCCCGTTGAGACACAGTCCGTTAGCCGCCACCCAGGCCTGGATGGATGCATACGTTTTCCACAGTGTAGTTGCATCCTGCTCTTAGGAGCCAGTGAGAGGCAGGAGAACTTGTGTGTCATCGGCATAGTTTGTGTATGCTATGCCACGATTGTCCAGGTCATTGAAGAGTGGTAGAGTGAAAATATTGTACAATGTGGGCGAGTTGCAGGAGCCCTGTGGGACTCTGCAATGGATGGTGGATGGTGCAGCGCAGGCCTGGTCCAAAAACACTCTCATAAGTCTCCCTTCAAGGAAGGAGGTGATCCAGGATGTGGTTTCAGGGGAGAATTGGGCTGCCTTCCTGAGTTCTCTGCAGAGGGTTTTGTGGTCGAAAAGATCAGATCAAACACCACAGACAAATCAAGGAGCAGGAGCAACACAGGCTTGCCTTTGTCCATTATTTCCCCTAATTGGATCTTCTGATCCAGTAAGGCCGACTCCGTTATGTGGCCTGGCCTGGGCCTGGGCGGAATCCCGATTGCCTGTTTCCAAGGATGCTGGGGACAATTCAACCCTGCGATCACCATTATGTATACTGTCTCTGCTTAATCAGGCTACTCAGGCACCTAAGCATGCCTCAATTGCCTTATTTCTCCTTAACCCCCGCAGGCTTATTCTTTCTCCTCAGACATCCGTGGGACTGTAATCTCAGGACTACCCCCTGCCACTGCTGTGGCTCCAGACCTTGATCACCAAGGACAGTGACCTACAGTTAGGGACCCATCCACTGAATGACAATCTAATTACATCATTAAGCTCAGTCCTGCATGCCTTAACCTGATGCTTATGTTAGACCATGCACAGGCCCAAAATTGGGGCCCACGACTCCAACAATACCTGACCTAACTCTCTCTCCCTTCCCCCTTGTTTCCCTTCTTCCCTGTATGATATGATATGGCATTTATAACGCGCCTATACACAAGTGTTTCAAGGCGCGACGAGGCAAAGGAGGGGGAACAGAGGGAAGACATAGATCTTACTAGGCTAGGTGACATTGGTGGTATGATCCGAACACCATGATGTAATTCAAATATTGCCAAAAATGCTTTATTATGACTGCTCGTTTTCACCAATGTGTTTTCTCATCAGAAATGACTGTAACTCAACATATTGCTCCACCAATGATTGCCTAATGCAACACATGAACTTCACCTCCCACTATTAACCATGTTTTCACTGCACTGGGCAGATCTAATGGTATTGACCACCAGTGGTTAACCACTCACTATCTGGGTGATCCAACTTAATGTAATTTTTGGATTAACATTGATTAGCCTTGAAAATGAACCAGGGGGTTGAAACACGTGTCAGCTATAAAAAGAAATATATAGGTAGCCTAAACTGAACCAAGAATTGTATCATTTTCTATTGGACAAATCATGCTCTCAGTCTAATTACATCACCCAGCGCATATGTTAAGGGTTTCACACCCAAACTTGCCAAAACCCAGCCAAGGACAGCAGGGCACTGTCCCAAGCAAACCCTATCGCACACAGCAGGGAATCCCATAACCACCAGATCAAACACTGTGTCCCGCCTTTCTAGTACTCCCCTTTACCCTAGAATTACAATGGTAGCTCCAGAATCTAGAGACATGGAATGGGAGAGCATTTCTTTCCTTCTGCCCTAGATCCACGCTTATAGTCGGATGCACACCTACATGGGTCGAGGGCAAGTGCGGTTGTGTCTGGATTGGAGGTCCAAGGTCTGTACAGGAGCCTCATTATCATCTAAATTGTTTGGGGATTCTTGCAGGGTCCTTTGCGGTCCAGTTTCTCAAAGGGCAGATCCTAATGCATTCTCAGCTTGTTGATGGACAAAGTGTCAGCTGCTTAATCCAAAACAAGCTCCGGGCCATAAAATCCAAGATGCTCTCCGATCTGGCTGTGAGCTTCTAAGACGTCTGCCTTCAATATTAATCAGGTTAAATTGATGGCAGAGTACCTACTTGTTTTGCGCAACCTGGTAGCAAATTGGTGCTCTTGGCACTGGAAGGATGCCAGCGATTGGCGTTCCCTCAGCATAGTCTTACTTGCCATTCAGTGCATTGTTGCATTGTTGCAATATTTGTTGATATGTTACTCTTTTATCTAAGCGGCAGTCCCTGATATGATGCTCCATGGTATACAATCCCACCCCACAATTCTGGGACAAGAAACAGGCTGTATTTATAATCAAAACTCAAATGTAGTTAAATAAAATAAAATAAAATATGTATGGTTCCCTAACTTTATGCTGGGGAAGTCACCACAATGAAATCTCAAATCACGTTAATAGCTGATATACAGAAAGTAATTTGCCATCCTATGACATCTGACTAAGAAACCATGCAGACATGCAGTCACACCATATAGCCAGTGAATATATTTCTAACATTTCTAATCCTAAATAATACAATGCACCTCTAAGCAGCACCCTTAACTCTATGACAACATTTTCCGCTTATCGGTCAGTGTATTAAGTTAACATTTACATGAAACCAGTGTCTGTTAATAAAAAGTAGATTCAAACTTTTATTTTCTCACAAATCACAAATCACAAACAAGTATTGGTGCCAGAGAAAAGTTGCATAGAAAAATAACATTTATGCAAACATATTTAAATGAATCCTCCCTGACTCCTTCATATTATTATGGGGTTGTAGGTCTCTAACATGTGCATAAATACAATACAAACTATGAAGGTTTGCATTAGGATCTACAGGCAAGTGTTTAGGGAAACCATGCTATTCATTTAGCGCACTGAGTTGAATTATGAACTCTATGGGCCTCATTACGACCCAGGCGGCAAGTTACCGCCTGGGTCGTACCTTTACCACCATGGCGTAAACTATGTTTACGCCATGGTGGTTGGCGGACTTACCGCCCCATTCCGAGGTTGGCGGGCGGTAAATCCCCATTAACCCATTTACCCTTCCCCATTCCCCTTTTTGCCCCATAGGGCATAATGGGAGTGGGGAAGGCGTTAATTACGCCACCGTAAATTACGGTGGCGTAATTAACAACAAGGTCCCTTAGGAATCAGGCGGTAAGGGTCGGCGCTGTTTACGCCGCCGTAAACCCCTTACCG
Source organism: Ambystoma mexicanum (assembly GCF_040938575.1). Lineage (NCBI taxonomy): Eukaryota > Metazoa > Chordata > Amphibia > Caudata > Ambystomatidae > Ambystoma > Ambystoma mexicanum. The sequence goes on from NC_090928.1 coordinate 971,642,956, forward strand.
CCTGGGTCCTAATGAGGCCCTATGTATTCACCGCAGATTTTGACTTTCTGAAAGGGCAAACCCCACGTCTCCCCAGTCTGCTTGAATTACTTGGGTGTATTTAGTTAAGGGTTTTCTCACTTCAGCAAACAACCATTGGTGTAATCATAGATTTTATTTGTAAGTGCATCTTTTCTATAAGAAGAAAAATGCTAAACTCCCTTCCATACTAATCTGTATTTTTAAATATACATACTTTCACAGGTGTGGATTGATCAATTCTCTGTTTAGGCTAGGAAGCATGGGCACTGGTTCACAGTCAAAGTTGTTGCCTATAGCTTTGAACACTGTGGGATTCAGTTCATTTTAGCTATCATTTACAAAATGCTACACTCTTGGCACAGGGAAATTCTCCCTCTTTACACAGTGCACATAGCAAAGAGAAAGCATGTTTGTTTTTATAGAAATATAATCTCACTCAGCTTTATGTTCAGTTAAAGCAGAATATAACTCACACTAATGAACTACAATATCCTATTCTCACACTGTTAGAAGTAATGTAGCAACCCCTGTGCTCCCTGCACAGACAAAATGCTATGCTTTCTTCAAGAAGTCAACTCTCACTTGACTTCAAATATAGTGAGAAAGAACTGTTGCATTTCACACTAAAATATCAATATATACTGTTCGGAATGAGTTCTCCTAGTGAAAAACGCCTTCCCAGTGCCCTCCCACTCCAGGGTCCTAGCATGGGAATGATTCTAGGGTACTTATATTTGCAGAGTTTTCATACTCACTTTTGAATCATTGTTCAAGGACGAGAGCCATTAGAGACCCTCACGTGTTGCTATGCAATTCCCAGTAAACTAGCCTCTTCTATTTCCTTTCTCCCTTTTTCAGGAAAGAAGATCTGTCTCAGGTTAATCTGGTTCAGGCTTTTTCAGGTAAGGAGGTCTGTCTCAAGTTCATATGTGTCAGACTTCCTCATGAACAAGGCCCATCCATTTCCAGTTATTATCCAAGATCGGCACTCATCCATTTCAGACAGTTGTTCTCCATCCCTGCAGCTTTTTTCCACAGTTCTCCAGTTGTTGTGTCTCCTCCCTATTACCTACATGTTGCCCTTTGTTTGACAAGTGATATTCCCACACTTTGTTATGATAACAGACTTTTTGATTTGTCAAATCGTTCTATTGGCTTGCTTAATATTCAGACGCTCTCAGAGAATACACACCCCAATCTCCATAGGTTGATCATATTTTCAACACATGTCAAATGGTGGGTGCTACCTGCTTTCACCCTTTTCAATTCAAATAATTTGTATTGCACATCTTCTCGTAGCAATATGGCACATTGATGAAATATGGTTTTATGGTATCCCCTGGCACAGCTGAACATAGGGATATGCAACATAACCATGTACACTGATTCTTCAGGAAGTTATTAATATTCATGACTTTATTAATTATATGAAAAAGTAGGAAATTCGGACTGGACTTCTTTGATCAACTAGAATCATACACTCTTAACAGACTTTTCTGTTTGATTCTATATCATGTGGTGGATTTATATGAAAAAACATTTTCAAATGCATGAATTTTGATTCCAATAGCCCATTATATTTCTGCAGCAGGGTTCCAACCTTAAGTTCTGTTTCTTGGATTTGTGAAAATCCTCGTGTTAGGAACATGAGTCATGTCAACAACTCTCAGAGGTTCCATTATCTATTTTCAAATGCTGGGCATCTTGTCCCCTTTATTGCCTTAATGATGTAAAAATGTAAAATTGTAAGTGTAGCCAACCTCGGAAGTAGAACCTACCTTCTTACAGGCTAGATTTTCATGCAAACAGTTCTGATTCTTATCAGGTGAGGAGACTGTGAGTTTGGTATCCAGTCTTTTTACTTCATTCTTTTCCTTGCAGCTTTTTATCCCACCTACATTTTTACCACAAGATACAGAGGGGTTCTTGGGTAAGGAAATATGGCCCAGGGATAGGTGGAAGGTTGATGAGGGAGGGTGGAATTTGAGGGCAAGAGAGGGTGCAGGGGATCTCCACCTGCATTTTGCACAAAACAAAATGGGTAAACAATTGGTGGGGAAAAAAGCTGCGATGAAAAATGTGTGGTAAAAAGACATACGGGTCATTACGAGTATGCCAGTCTGGAAATAAGGTGTCGGTAACAATGTGTACCGGCATCTTTTCTGGACCGGCATACTCTGAGTCTGCTGGTAGGGGCAGTGAACTACCAGCAGGACTGGGGTGTCCTGGTGCGAGAAAGGAAAGGGTCCAACAACCAGTAAAAATAAAAAAATAAAAACGGAACAGGGGAAAAGCAACACATTCAGTGATTAAACAAGAACATTTTCAAAGCTTTTAAAAAATATAGATGATCCTCGGTATTCCGAAGGGACAAAGGAAAAGAATTCCACAAAATGGGACCCTCTACTGAAAAGGCTCTACCACCAACAGTGGATTTACAGAAACGAGGTACATGCAGCAGGCAATGATTAGCAGAGTGAAGGGTCAGATAGGGGCCCTATCTCCTGATCTTCTGACAACCTTGTGCTGGGGTGCTAAAGAAAGAGACACAGCAATTTTGAGGCCCAGGTTTTTTACAGTAGCAACTGGGGCAGGAAGCGGACCCAGAGCAGAAGGCCAGAAAGCAGCCGACCAAGGGGAACATGCCAAAAGATCAGCACCCAGCACAATAACCTCCATCTGTCAGCATTGAGCTTAAGCCAGTTCCTCTGAATCCAATCTCCAATGTGAGACAGACAATTACGCAGACGGGCAGCCACAGACAATGGATCATTGTAGAAACACAAAACTAACTGTGTATCGTAAGCATAAGAAAAGAACCTGCAACCATGTGCGTGAATACGTTTGGCTAAAGGAAGCAGGTAAATATTAAATAAGAATGGAGAAATTTGCCGAAACCTGGGGGGCACCGCATATTGCACGTACAAATCATTGTATGATCACAATAAGCTTCTACATTAATTTAGAAAAGTATCACTGTTATATTTTAAATATATATTCTTGAAATAATGAATCAAGGCTCCATTTGTGGTTGTAAAACAAAATGCACTGTTTACATTGTAACCTTTCTGACACCTTGGGCCTTCTCACATAATTGGATATACAGTTCCATAATTTGTAGTGAATTATGTGATTATTGATGACATGCAATGCTGCTCTGCCTTTTACCAACATTTCATATTTATTTATGTATTTATTTATTAATATACATTTAGCCATACAGTTTTGCATATACAATTACGAACATAAAAACAGTTAAATAAATACTTCAAACAACAACAAACAGTGTCAAGTGTACATTCCATTGGTCATCATTAAAGGTACATACTTGGATAATGAGGATCATAAAACAAATATCTGATGGCTTAAGACCACCTTTCTTTTGAATAGTAATATTATATCATACATGAGTTAAAACATTGGATCAGTCAATTTAAAGAAGTAAAAACACTGTCACATATTTAAAATGTCTTTACATTTCCAATAAAATGTTATCATTAAATAAATAAAATGTTGCTCATCTCCAGCCATTAATTTAGACCAAATGGATGTCATGTCAGAGCAATCAAAGCTATTATCATAGGCTTTGATATATCGTTCCCTGATAGGTAAGAGACTTGGACAAATTGTCATCAAATGTTCCAAAAATTTGAGCTTGTTGTCACCACACAGTCAACACAAGAGATCAGAATGAGGAAGACCAACTCCTCCACCTTGTATCTCAAGTGCCACACTCAGATCGAATTTGAGAAGCAGATACTGTCTGATTATGTCACTGTTAGGATAAGCATTAATATAGGCAGGCTTATTGTCACAAGCAATTCTGTAAAGAATATACGGACCACTATTGACATTAGTACTTCATGTAAATAAATAGTTTTTATGGCTATAGGCAGACCATTTCTGTTTCAGACGATTTTTCGATAGGAACACGTTCCTGGCGACTGCCCAACCTTCGTAGCCGTCTTGCCACTTCTCATATATTGTTAAGATGTTGCCCATGGTGCTTATTTTTGTCACCACGATCTAGGAATAAGAATGCTTCAAAATAGCTAACCATAATCGTGTCATTATCGAGCACGAGCAATTTTTCATTTCACATAACTGCACGATATATCAAATCTGACCTTGTCCCATTTAGATCAAATTCTAAATAAAATAATTCAACTGAGACTGCCCCATTCTAAATAGCATGCAGAGCATTTTAACTTCAAATTATTTCAGGTGGACACCATAATTATGGCCCCAAACTTCTATGCCATAATACAACTTATTTGTAGATTCCGGTAATGTACATTGCTACAGCCACTCGTATGGAATGGCCTGACCGCAGCTGTAATGCAGAGCCGGCGTCCAAAGGCCGCAACACAAGGCCAATGGAGCTCTATGCAGCTCCGCTGTGTCCACGATTATTGTGGCCACAGGGCTTGCAAGGGCAAGTGCCCTCTCGTTGCTGTGCAGGGGAAGCCACCGCTTTCAAGATTGCCACCGCCCGCAACAAAGAAATAGCAATGGCCCCACCTCGCACCATGACGCATGTCCATTAGCCAGAAGAGCCCACGGCCACTCATATGCAATGGCCTGACCGCAGCCAGAAGGCAGAGCAGGCGTCCCAAGGCTGCGACACAAGGCTCCTGGGCTCTCTATAGCTCTTAGCTGTTCATCGCAGGAGACCCGTCCAGCAGCAGTTCCCGCCTGGCAACCAGCAGTCCAATCGCCAGAAACTAGTCTTGCAGTGCCATTTGGGAACCAAAACGCTACCGCCACGCAAACGCTGGCATAAAGAAGCCTGACACCAAACCTGTGCTCCAAAGTAAGCGTGCATATGCTCCAGCATGCAATGCTTCTCTGCTGAATTGTACCAGTCTGTCTAACATCCCCCTGGCACCCGCCACTTCACTTCCAGGGCTATTCTGCCAACTGAGCCACCGCCTGTGTCTCACCTGTGCCCAAACTACACAAGCCAGCATCAACGTATGGTGTCACAACTGTAAGTCCACACCAGCACCATTTGCCACTCTCGCCCTCAGTCATGAGCCCCACTGGAACCTCCCCACATCCCCCTAAACTCACAGGCACCACTAGTTTACAGCCCCTTGCTGCAACAGGGGAGCAGCTCTATGCTGTACCAAGTTCTGCTCAGCCCAAGACCATATCCTCTAATATGAGGCAACCAACACAGCAATCGCTCCACCCCTGGGTTAAAGGTCACCCATGGTACACCCACCCCCCAGAGACATCGACCACCCATCCACCCACCCTGGCATCAAGAAATGAGTCTACTATGCAGAACAGCCCCAGAATACCCAACATATACACAGACCATCGCCATGAGAAACCTCAGGCTAGTAAGCTGCATCCATACAAACACTTCAGCCTACCATAGAAACTATGTATCCCCCCCACCAGAGCCTCACACTATGCACCCTCTGACCTCGCACCACCGTCTGACGTAGTCACTACTAAGCCACATGCGACAACACCATTGTCACACCAGGCCTTCACCAACACCCCAATCTCACAACCAACCCTATTAAGAAGTGCTCTGATTAATGCCATATCAGTGTCAGCCCATGCCCTAGATATCCACAACCTCATCATCTCACACAACTTGGACCTCCTCTCCATCACCAAGTCCTGGCTCCACCCAGCCTCCGGCCGGGTGCTATCCCTTGCCATCCTCTCTGGGTTCACCATTCAAAGAGCAGACAGGCAGGAAACTAGCGGAGGTGGAGTTGCTCTAATCAATGAAGACAGCCTCAATATCAGAGAGCGCCCGGCCAAACTAGGCGGGAACTGTAACCTGCTCTCCATTAAACTCACTGGTCCTCATTACTAATGTGGCGGAAAGGCAACAACGGCGCCGGTAGTGCTACCGGCCCCGTTGTTATCTCTCCGCCACATTACGAGTTCTGCTTACCGGTGCCAGACTGCACGCGTGGTCTGACCAGGCGTGCAGACCGGCACCCGCGAGCAGAACTCGTGATTGCACCGGCACCGCTATTAACGGTGCCGGTGCAGCCATGCTCCCAACTCCCATTCTGCCCTATGGGGCACAATGGGACTCGGGAGGCCGGCCATACCGGCACACGCGAATGGGCAATTGCTGGCCCATTCATCTCGTAATGTGCCGGTAATGGCCCATTCACTGGTGCCGGGGCCGGTAGTTAGTTTGGCAGTAGCCGTCCCCTTAATAAGGGCACGGCTACCGCCAAACTTATAATGAGGCCCACTGCCTCTGCCACTAGTTCAATATTAATCAACCTACTCTACAGGCCACCAGGACGTATAGGCACCTTCAAGGACGATCTCACCCATCTCCTCAATGCCAACCTCAAAACAACTTCTAAAGTTATCGTCCTAGGCAACTTGAACATAGGCCTGAATGGCCCCGCAGAACACAACGCTTCCTCACTGGAAAATGCGCACATAATACTAGGCCTCACACTCTGCATAAATACTCCTACCCTTGCTAAGGGTCACCCCCTGGACTGGTTGGGAGACCTACACTGTTCAGTGAACGTACGAGATACCTCTCATTGCCCGTGGTCTGACCACTTCATCATAAGCTTTGACTTCCTGCTAGCCCAGGACAACCAACCTAGCTATACTTTGAGACCCAACCTGGGCAAGATGCTCCCACACAATCACCAGGGATAGTATCGAACCACTCCTTGCCAGCCTTCACCCAGGCAACTTCATGCACTGGGCAAAAAACCCAGCACTGCTGGCTGAGCTCTACCAAACGGCACTAGAAAGTGCAGTCGATACGATCGCCCCCTTCGCTCCCCGTAAAGCTAAAGCACACGCCTATACTAACTCATAGTTTACTGGTGACCTCCAAATCCTGAAAGCTAAGAAGCGCCAAGTGGAAGCCTCCTGGAAAAAACAGCAGACTCCCACAAAGTATTGTTTAAGTCCACGGCCAAGTCTTACAGAATTGCCGTCATCCAGGCCAAGGCCACTTCCTACAATGAGAGAATTGCTAAATCAAACTCAAACACAAAGGAGCTTTTCACTGGAAGCCACCGCACCTGCCCACCAGGAATTATCAAAGACAAAGCCTGGTGTACAAACATCCAAGAGGCCCTCCTAAATAAAGTGGCCACCCTTCAGGATAAAATTCCAATTGATTGATATTTTATTTCTATCGCGCTCGTACACAAGTGTTGCAGAGCGTGACAAGGCAAGGGAGGGGAACAGGGGAGAACAAAACAGCGATCTTACTAGGCCCAGTGACATTGAGAACGCGCAAGTGCATGGGAGAGGGGGAGGGGAAAAGTGCATGGAAGGGGTGAAGTGGAAAGTGCGATGCAGAGGAGAACCAGATAAATAACAAATAAATAATAAAGGCAACAAACAGTGGTAGTGCAGCCAGCAATTTGCAAGTGCTAGGTTTAAGGCAGCAGACAGGGTAGGTCTGATAAGTGCAGGACGAAAAAGGGGGGGCTGCATGGGTACAGATACAGACCCCAGTGCAAGGGGTGGCCTGGAGGCAGTGCGGGAGGGTGGCAGGGTGAGCAGGTACCTGGGCCCGGAGGACAGAGGGTGGCCAGGTGCACGGTGCCAAGAGAGAAGGGATCAGCAGGGGAGAGGGGGAGCGAAGGCAGAAGAAAAGAGGAAGGTCTAGGGGTGCTTTCGGAACCGGAGATGGTTCTCCTCAAGTTTTAGAGTGGCAGGGAGGCTGTTCCAGAGAGAGGCCCCAGACGAAGACAGAGATCTACCCCCAGTTCGTTTCTTTGAAAAACGACTGATCCTGATGGAGTTAGAGGTAGAGGAGCGGAGCTGATTAAACGATTCTCCGTTAAAGTCCAGCTACTGAGCCTGCCACCATCTGTCCACCCAAACCAAGTCGCCTTCCACTTCCGACAGGTCTCAGAAACCGAAGTGAGTACCAGCCTTAAAAGTCTAAAACCTTCAAGATATAAGGGAAATACCTGCACTGCCCGCGTCATCAAAGAATGTGCAGAAGCACTCATCCCATTCATTACTAGTTCCATCAATGCTTCCTTCTCCTGTAGTATAGTGCCTACTGCACTGAAGGAAGCACGGGGCCTCCCCCTCCTAAAAAAACCTCACTTAACCCAGCTATGCCTATCAACTAGAGACCCATCATGACAGTGCCTTTTCTGCTTAAGATTTTGGACAGCGCTAGGTATCTTCAGATCCAGCACCATCTAGAATCCAACCGGATACTTGGACTACGCCATTCCGGTTTCAGACCTGGTCACGGGACTGAAACAGCTCTGGTTGCCCTAAAACTAAACTCCATCAGAGATTGAGGAAAGCCATCCCTTCTTCTTTTGTTAGATCTTTCCGCTGCCTTTGACCTGGTCAACCACAATATCCTATACCACCACCTCACCACTGCAGCCAACTTGTCAGATGAAACAATGACCTGGGAAGCATCTTTCCCGGTGGAAAGAACAATTTGAGTCTTCCCGGAAACGGCCTCTGCCCCCCCTCCCCTATCACATGTGGAGTGCCCCAAGGTTATTGGGTTTCCCCTACACTCTAGAATAAATCAACTGAACCCCTATTCGACCTTCTGGACTCTATTATTATCTCCTGCTCAAACTATGCGGATGAAACGCAAATCCTCCTACCCTTAACCGGCAACTACCTCGATAACTCACACGCCCTGAATTCAATCTACTCTGCTATCCAAGCATGGATGCCTACTAATGGTCTCTGTCTAAATGACGAGAAGACTGAGATTTTGATGGTCGGGCCCCCTCTCTCTTAAGAAACCTCCCACCTCAATATGCCAACTTCAAAATAGACAATTTGCACATACCAGTCTCCAACTCGGTAAAAAGCCTAAGAGTTCACCAAGATTCCTCACTCTCCCTAACACGTCAGGTCAACGCCATTGCGACTTCAGCAGCTTACACGATGAAGCTCATCAATGCTGCCAGACCCTTCCTAACCCCAACCGACTGCCTCACCATCGCAAGAGCTATCATCAGAGCCAGAATGGATTACTGCAATACCCTCTTTGCTGGCACTTCATCATTCAAAATCCACAAACTACAAGTGAGCCAGAACAATGCACTTAATAAATGTAAAAATAAATAAATAAATACAGCGCAACAGGGATACCAATTTTCATGAATACATAGAGTTACATTTTGAACTGGGGCTTTCAGCATTTCTTGTTGTCAAATTTAAAGTTGTTTAAAACGCAGTCCCTGGGCCAGTTCAAAGGAGTGTTCCTGGTGTGTCGGAAACTCTTCACCATTTGTATGGTGCTGTCTCAGGTAAGAGCCTGCATCCCATAGGTGTACCCTTTTCATGGTAGCTGGTAAGAAAAACACATCATGAATGAAGCAATTAATTATTGTGGTGCATTTTCACTTTAAATTGAGTCTCCAGGTCTCTCTTAATTTTTCCTACAGGCAATGGGATGCTTTCAAACAGTACTTTTCATCTTCATCTCTGTGCACAACTTCCTAGGTGCTTCAATTGGAGTCCAGATGCCGATGCGGAAATGGCAGATGCGCTTTTCCATTTGTGATGGAAAGGGATTCACTACACCTTAACGGTTTTGCTCATGCAATGTTACAGGCACAAAATTAGGGCACATAGCTAGTGACAGTCACTCCATCTTGGGCAGCTCAGTGTTGTTCGTCCACATTCTGGCAATGGTTTTGATTTTGCACTTTGTTTGCCTGAGAACATGCATCTTCCCTGGAGTTCAGGATCCCTTCATCCTCTTGTTCAGTAAGATTCCCTTTCACTAATGTCATGACGGGCATCAGGTCCTATAGGATCTGCCGGGGGACTTTCAGGGTCTAGGTTGGAGTACATCCTCAGGAGTGGCTATTCTTCAAAATTATAATGTGTTTTATAGATTGAACTGTAAGCCATTTTTTTCAGGTGGCATTGGTGGTCATTGATCTCCTTTAACATTGCATAATAGGGAGCCTACGTGCCATACCACGAAAGGTCAATTGCTCCTAGTAGGTTACGAGGGAGAGTTGGGATTCTATTAATGATACTGAGCTGAGCATTATCCTTACCTACTAACCCTCCCTATTTGGCGTCCTTTCGGATGTCGATCAACCTTCTGGGCAGGAACTCTTTTGATGTGTCTATAAGGACAAGGAGCTTCTCGATTTTGCCAAAATAGATTTGAATGGTATTGGTCTGGCTGGTGTTTTTGTCAAAGGTGGCATCCTTAGGAGAAGCCGAATTTGGGCAAAAAGAAGAGGGGCCATGATTTGTTCTTTATTGGTTCAGGTCTTGGAAGACGACTTCTGATTTGTGTAGGGATCAAGAATATTAGAAAGGACGGAGGTATGGGACCGTTCAGGAAGGACAGCATTTTCTCTGTTTTGCTTTTCAAACAAAATGAAAAAAGTAAATGCATAATACCTCAGCATCATCTTTGGAATCCCAACTCTCTGTGGTAACCTACTAGGAGCAATCAACATTCTCTATGTTTCTCATAGACACCTTTGCTCAGAATTCTGCCCAGTTTCTCCTTAATTCTCTCATCCTTTCTATGCCTCCTCCCATTTTCGTTCTTTTGTTCTGTGAATCACTTTCTCTGGAACACCCACTCACTGTTTGCACTCTCCTCAAAACTCACTTTTTTGATACTTCCAAAATTCCTTTTGCTAAATTAATCCTTACACTGATTGTATCACGCACATCTTCATATTTACTGTAAAAGAAATGCTTAAATAATTTTTTTTGCCGCTTTGTGAAATTGATCGATAAATGCAATAAAATAAAAAGAAATAATACAATAAAATACAATTAAAACTGTATTGCTGCTTAACAGACACCATTCACGTGGCCATTTGAAAGAGATATTATTCATAGACTTATGAGCAAATAATAGCATTGCTTAGGTTCATGCCTACGCCATCTTTCACCCTGGTGGCATCTCCTTGTGCAAGTTCTGACTACTGGCTTAAGAGAAGGAATGCCAACACGTTCCATTCTTAACTTGTACGACATGTTTGCATCATCATCTGATAAATAAAGCTGGCTGACCATTTGGCCATGCCTACCTAGTTTCACCACACATATGACACCCCTTCAAAATCATCTTCGTTGACACCCCTTAACTAGACCACATCATTCTGACATCCACTTCTCACTGGTCAGCCAACATCAACACCCTGCCCGAAAAGTTCAACCACTCTCTAACAAACATGGTCACAAAAATCATCTACAGCCTGATGCACATAAGAACTCATCAGCATCATCTTGCCATCCACAAGCATGACATCCTCTGGAGAAAATGCCAATGACAAGAAGACCTCACCACTTTGAGTCTTCTTTCATTGCAATGTTCTCAGCACCACCAAGACCAATCATGACACAGAAGAGCCCTCTTCAAGGCCTTCATATACTGCATCAGGCTTCACAAGATGCCACAGTTACTGAATTCAGGGGCAATTGTTCAACAATGAATGAGTTCTTCACAGATAAAATCCACAACATTCAATGCCACATTGACAATCCCCACTGTTGATCAGCAGAATTTAGCAGAATAATACTGGAACAACTCAGAAAACGTATTGCTGCTCTCAAGACCACCTACTTTGAGGATGATGTCATCACAGCCTCCATCCTGTAATAGCAGCACAGGGAAAACACTTATACCTCACTTTCACCTTATCGACCCCTCATTCACTCAAGGAATCTTACCTGATACAATGAAACCTGGTCAGATCTTCCCCTTATTTAAGAGGCCGACACTCGATCAGGACCTCCAACCCAAACTACCAACCTATCATACACCTATCTTTTATTGAAAACATAATAAACAAGGTGTTTAGCATCCAACTATGTCAAAAGATGATCCTGCACAATCTAATCACAAGACTACCAATCTGTCATCTGGTCCTGATACCGCCACATAGGCACTGCCATTGAGGTGCATGGCAACACACCCCTCTATATGCGCACCACTGCTTTCTGCTGGTCATGGTTTACCTTTCTACCCCGTTTGATGAAGCACTGTTCTGCAGCCTATCCACCCACGTGGGATTTGATGCCTCTCTCTCCCCTCCTACCCCTCCCCTTCCCCACTCCTTGCTCCTCCGCTGGCCCTTCTGCAGCCACCTCTCCTCGCTCCTTCTCTGCCTTTCCCCTGTTCTCTGCAGACAAGGTTCCCCAATCCTCCCCGCCCCAGTCTACTATTCCAATAGCGTTGCCTTTCCTAATCCTCTCGGCCCCAGTCTACTATTCCAATAGCCTTCCCTTCCCTAATCCTCCCCACCCCAGTCTACTATTCCAATAGCGTTCCCTTCCCTAATCCTCCCCGCCCCACTCTACTATTCCAATAGCGTTCCCTTCCCTAATCCTCCCTGCCCCAGTCTACTATTCCAACAGCATTCCCTTCCCCAATCCTCCCCGCCCCAGTCTACTATTCCAATAGCGTTCCCTTCCCTAATCTTCCCCGCCCCAGTCTACTATTCCAACAGCGTTCCCTTCCCCAATCCTCTCTGCCCCAGTCTACTATTCCAAAAGCATTCCCTTCCCTGATCCTCCCCGCCCCAGTCTACTATTCCAATAGCAATCCCTTCCCTAATCCTCCCCGCCCCAGTCTACTATTCCAATAGCGTTCCCTTCCCTAATCTTCCCCGCCTCAGTCTACTATTCCAATAGCGTTCCCTTCCCTAATCCTTCCCGCCCCAGTCTACTATTCCAATAGCGTTACCTTCCCTAATCCTCCCCGCCCCAGTCTACTATCCAATAGCGTTCCCTTCCCTAATCCTCCCCGCCCCAGTCTACTATTCCAATAGCATTCCCTTCCCTAATCCTCCCCGCCCCAGTCTACTATTCCAATAGCGTTCCCTTCCCTAATCTTCCCCGCCTCAGTCTACTATTCCAATAGCGTTCCCTTCCCTAATCCTTCCCGCCCCAGTCTACTATTCCAATAGCGTTACCTTCCCTAATCCTCCCCGCCCCAGTCTACTATTCCAATAGTGTTCCCTTCCCTAATCCTCCCCGCCTCAGTCTACTATTCCAATAGCGTTCCCTTCCCTAATCCTTCCCGCCCCAGTCTACTATTCCAATAGCGTTACCTTCCCTAATCCTCCCCGCCCCAGTCTACTATTCCAATAGCGTTCCCTTCCCTAATCCTCCCCGCCCCAGTCTACTATTCCAATAGCGTTCCCTTCCCTAATCCTCCCCGCCCCAGTCTACTATTCCACACCGTTCCCTTCCCTAATCCTCTCTGCCCCAGTCTACTATTCCAATAGCGTTCCCTTCCCTAATCCTCCCCGCCCCAGTCTACTATTCCAATAGCGTTCATTCCAATAGCGTTCCCTTCCCTAATCCTCTCTGCCCCAGTCTACCATTCCAATAGCGTTCCCTTCCCTAATCCTCCCCGCCCCAGTCTACTATTCCAATAGCGTTCCTTTCCCTAATCCTCTCTGTCCCAGTCTACTATTCCAATAGCGCTCCCTTCCCTAATCCTCCCCGCCCCAGTCTACTATTCCCATAGCATTCCCTTCCCTAATCCTCCCCGCCCCAGTCTACTATTCCAATAGCGGTCCCTTCAGGGCTCAAGTCGAGGGTACACGCGGGGGGACGGAGTCCACCCACTTTATTCAGAATGGGGACTCAGGCCCCTCAGCTAAAATGAGAAACATTGAATGCCCTCTTTGAATTTCTGAATTAAAGCTGACCTCAAGGATCAAACCGCAGTCGGCAGATTTGTAGGCCGGACACTCCACCACTAAACTATATAACTTGAAAAATAACAAACAACTAAAGGTGAAATTTCCTATTTCGGTACTGCAAGTACCAGGGAAATATTTGTATTGGTTCTTGGAGTTTGAAACATGCACACCTTTTAACGTTTTCCAAAACACTATTAGAAGAAAATATCCTCTCTTGGTTTTGTGTGTGTGTTGATTTTATGAAAGGCAAATGCCATTTGTCCTGTTCCATTTGGGTGGTTATGCAAAGCCAATTTAATGAAATGGGCATATTTCACCTTGATATGCTAATTTCTGGCAATGTCACATCCCGTTGCGTTTGTTGATGAGTCCCCCCACTTTAATTGTTAGGACTTGACCCCTGGTTCCCTTCCCTAATCCTCCCCGCCCCAGTCTACTATTCCAATAGCGTTCCCTTCACTAATCCTCCTCGCCCCAGTCTACTATTCCAATAGCGTTGCCTTTCCTAATCCTCTCTGCCCCAGTCTACTACTCCAATAGCGTTCCCTTCCCTAATCCTCCCCGCCCCACTCTACTATTCCAATAGCGTTCCCTTCCCTAATCCTCCCCGCCCCAGTCTACTATTCCAATAGCGTTCCCTTCCCTAATTCTCCCCGCCCCAGTCTACTATTCCAATAGCGTTGCCTTTCCTAATCCTCTCTGCCCCAGTCTACTATTCCAATAGGGTTCCCTTCCCTAATCCTCCCCGCCCCAGTCTACTATTCCAATAGCTTTCCCTTCCCTAATCCTCCCCGCCCCAGTCTACTATTCCAATAGCGTTCCCTTCCCTAATCCTCCCCGCCCCAGTCTACTATTCCAATAGCGTTCCCTTCCCTAATCCTCCCCGCCCCAGTCTAATATTCCAATAGCGTTCCCTTCCCTAATCCTCCCCGCCCCAGTCTACTATTCCAATAGCGTTGCCTTTCCTAATCCTCTCTGCCCCAGTCTTCTATTCCAGTAGGGTTCCCTTCCCTAATCCTCCCCGCCCCAGTCTACTATTCCAATAGCTTTCCCTTCCCTAATCCTCCCCGCCCCAGTCTACTATTCCAATAGCGTTCCCTTCCCTAATCCTCCCCGCCCCAGTCTACTATTCCAATAGCGTTCCCTTCCCTAATCCTCCCCGCCCCAGTCTACTATTCCAATAGCGTTCCCTTCCCTAATCCTCCCCGCCCCAGTCTACTATTCCAATAGCGTTGCCTTTCCTAATCCTCTCTGCCCCAGTCTACTATTCCAATAGCGTTCCCTTCCCTAATCCTCCCCGCCCGAGTCTACTATTCCAATAGCGTTCCCTTCCCTAATCCTCCCCGCCCCAGTCTACTATTCCAATAGCGTTCCCTTCCCTAATCCTCCCCGCCCCAGTCTACTATTCCAATAGCGTTCCCTTCCCTAATCCTCCCCGCCCCAGTCTACTATTCCAATAGCGTTCCCTTCCCTAATCCTCCCCGCCCCAGTCTACTATTCCAATAGCGTTCCCTTCCCTAATCCTCCCTGCCCCAGTCTACAATTCCAATAGCGTTCCCTTCCCTAATCCTCCCCGCCCCAGTCTACTATTCCAATAGCGTTACCTTCCCTAATCCTCCCCGCCCCAGTCTACTATTCCAATAGTGTTCTCTTCCCTAATCCTCCCCGCCCCAGTCTACTATTCCAATAGCGTTCCCTTCCCTAATCCTCCCCGCCTCAGTCTACTATTCCAATAGCGTTCCCTTCCCTAATCCTTCCCGCCCCAGTCTACTATTCCAATAGCGTTACCTTCCCTAATCCTCCCCGCCCCAGTCTACTATTCCAATAGTGTTCCCTTCCCTAACCCTCCCCGCCCCAGTCTACTATTCCAACAGCGTTCCCTTCCCTAATCCTCCCCGCCCCAGTCTACTATTCCAATAGTGTTCCCTTCCCTAATCCTCCCCGCCCCAGTCTACTATTCCAACAGCGTTCCCTTCCCTAATCCTCCCCGCCCCAGTCTACTATTCCAATAGCGTTCCCTTCCCTAATCCTTCCCGCCCCAGTCTACTATTCCAACAGCGTTCCCTTCCCTAATCCTCCCCGCCCCAGTCTACTATTCCAATAGCGTTTCCTTCCCTAATCCTCCCTGCCGCAGTCTACTATTCCAATAGCGTTCCCTTCCCTAATCCTCCCCGCCCCAGTCTACTATTCCAATATCGTTCCCTTCCCTAATCCTCTCCGCCCCAGTCTACTATTCCAATAGCGTTCCCTTCCCTAATCCTCCCCGCCCCAGTCTACTATTCCAATAGCGTTCCCTTCCCTAATTCTCCCCGCCCCAGTCTACTATTCCAATAGCATTGCCTTTCCTAATCCTCTCTGCCCCAGTCTACTATTCCAATAGGGTTCCCTTCCCTAATCCTCTCCGCCCCAGTCTACTATTCCAATAGCTTTCCCTTCCCTAATTCTCCCCGGCCCAGTCTACTATTCCAATAGCGTTCCCTTCCCTAATCCTCCCCGCCCCAGTCTACTATTCCAATAGCGTTCCCTTCCCTAATCCTCCCCGCCCCAGTCTACTATTCCAATAGCGTTCCCTTCCCTAATCCTACCCGCCGCAGTCTACTATTCCAATAGCGTTCCCTTCCCTAATCCTCCCCGCCCCAGTCTACTATTCCAATAGCGTTCCCTTCCCTAATCCTCCCCGCCCCAGTCTACTATTCCAATAGCGTTCCCTTCCCTAATCCTCCCCGCCCGAGTCTAATATTCCAACAGCGTTCCCTTCCCTAATCCTACCCGCCGCAGTCTACTATTCCAATAGCGTTCCCTTCACTAATCCTCCCCGCCCCAGTCTAATATTCCAACAGCGTTCCCTTCCCTAATCCTACCCGCCGCAGTCTACTATTCAAATAGCGTTCCCTTCCCTAATCCTCCCCACCGCAGTCTACTATTCCAATAGCGTTCCCTTCACTAATCCTCCCCGCCCCAGTCTAATATTCCAACAGCGTTCCCTTCCCTAATCCTACCCGCCGCAGTCTACTATTCCAACAGCGTTCCCTTCCCTAATCCTACCCGCCGCAGTCTACTATTCCAATAGCGTTCCCTTCCCTAATCCTCCCCGCCCCAGTCTTCTATTCCAATAGGATTCCCTTCCCTAATCCTCCCCGCCCCAGTCTAATATTCCAACAGCGTTCCCTTCCCTAATCCTCCCCGCCCCAGTCTACTATTCCAATAGCATTCCCTTCCCTAATCCTCCCCGCCCCAGTCTACTATTCCAATAGCATTCCCTTCCCTAATCCTCCCTGCCCCAGTCTACTATTCCAACAGCATTCCCTTCCCTAATCCTCCCCGCCCCAGTCTACTATTCCAATAGCGTTCCCTTCCCTAATCCTCCCCGCCCCAGTCTACTATTCCAATAGCGTTCCCTTCCCTAATCCTCCCAGCCCCAGTCTACTATTCCAATAGCGTTCCCTTCCCTACTCCTCCCCGCCCCAGTCTAATATTCCAACAGCGTTCCCTTCCCTAATCCTACTCGCCTCAGTCTACTATTCCAATAGCGTTCCCTTCCCTAATCCTCCCCGCCACAGTCTACGATTCCAATAGCGTTCCCTTCCCTAATCCTACCCGCCGCAGTCTAATATTCCAACAGCGTTCCCTTCCCTAATCCTACCCTCCGCAGTCTACTATTTCGCATGCTCTCCTTGCAGAGCGCTCTGCTGCTTTCTAGCTGGGTCTGTGCTATAGAACTCACCTACATGCTTACTACATAGCTAGTGGGATTGTCCACTGATATGTTGGTCAACCAATGCATATGACAGCTAATAGATAGGCGATAGATTATCATGTCCACGTCCAGCAATAATTCACTGTTTCATTTTTACAGGTTCACAGAAAATTGCATTTTGTTCCATTCCGGCAGGGAATGGCATTCCCTGCTTAAATTATGTTATGGTATAAGAAGTTTGTTATACTTGTTACCAGCAGCGCCACAGCTCATAGCACTGCGTGGACTGTCAGCGCTGTGACCCCATGCAGACTCGGTGGGACCCAAAAGGACGCTAATAGAAAAAATATAACAAAGAAAAAATAAGACGACAACATCCTGCGCAGATGCACGCGGGCATGCGTGCATTGACCAAACGAGGCTACTTTTGAAAACCTCTCTTCTGCCCAATCAGGCCGACATGCACGTCAGCGGCACTGCAGGAACTCTATAAATAGAGAGGTAGGAATTACTCACCCCCGGTGGTCTCTCTCAAACCATTTCCCATACTTGGGCTGTCTGGTGATCTCTAATGATCGGTCCCCCCCTCACTTCTCTGCCGCGAGAGAGCTCTACGTTGCAGCCTGTTCCATAACAAGGCCGCGCTTCAATGCAACCGGCGGAGAGGCAGAAACGGGTGCCAAGGACAGGTGGACGTTACACATTTCCTGAACTGTGAAAGCTGAATCGGCGAACCCCCTGCTTGTAGAGTTTGTAAGGTTAAATATGACGTAGTTGTTTGGGAAGGTAGTATTAAATACTGAATATAGTTTTATAGTTAGGCTTACTTTATTGACATTGCATCTGATGGTATGTTCATTTATGTTGTTGTAGGATATGTTGTGGATGTTACATTGTCGTATGTTCTGTTTCCCCGCCAGGAACTCCTAACGGTCGGATTATTATGCCCGTTAGACCAATCCCGCTAACTCACCGCGCCACTTGCAGCGTTTTGAAGCAGCCCAATAGCTGCGCGTAGAGCTTTACCAAAACGCACATTCAATTTACGCAGTGCAGGAAATTGGCCGAAACAAGACAAATTTTGTCCAGCGCTGCCCTGTCCCCAGACTCGGGGGCTTGCCCACGACAATCACGGATCTGCTTTGATGCCAAGTTATCCCAACAACGTGCGACTTGTCGTTCAACGAGCAGGTGGCTTTCAGAAGACAGTATTGCTGCGCGGATGAATTGTGATTATTCTGCTTCAGGATTCCCACTGTGAGATATGTCCTGAAGCAGAGTTATCACATACACGAGCAACCCGTCTCAACAAAGAGACACTGAATAAAGAAACAGGCAGCCAAAGCTTCACATTCTGGCAGAAGCTGTCCAAACTCGTTTATATGTCCTCCTATGTACAGGCATTTTTTTCTTAGGGTGAGTATTGTGACCAACCAAAACAGCAGAGCGCAACTTCCATTTATTCCTCAAAAAAGTTTCTTACGGAATTACTTTATGACATGTTTAAAATTAAAAAGTGTGGACATTCTTACGCTCCCATAATGCGCGTGGCTTTTATGGAAATCGCCAGGGTTGGGTTCCATGAAGAGATACTGTATTGGTGACTGAGCCTGGGGACACGCCCCCTCGACACGCCCCTTCCTCCCCACCAGGGTTCCCCAAGTAAATGTTTTCCATTTCCAGCACTGAATACATGAAGGCACGTATTTGTAATACGCACACGGAAACATGAGTTGTCTTGCTGTAACAGTGCTTTTATATGATTGCAACTATCACTGATTTGCATTGTTCAGTCTGACTAATTAAGTGAATAGAAACCTTAAGGGGGTGTCTTGATGCCGAAGTGTCAACAGGATGCTAATGCTTATTTTGGATTTCCGCTCTGCCTGCCAGACAGCAACCTATCAGGCTTCTAGAAAGTTCTTGACAGGCAGATATCTCCAAAAGTGTTAGGGACCACATTGAAGTGGAAAAGAGACAGCAGGGGCCAGGGAGAGGTCAACTCCTCAGAGGCATTTCTTTCGTACAACTTGAAGAGAGGCTGCAGACAAGACACAGTGAGAGAGTCATGAACACATCGCCACCCTTGTCACTGAGTCTCCCCTGATCATCCAGCTAAGACATCTGCAGCTAAGG
The DNA here is from genome assembly GCF_040938575.1 of Ambystoma mexicanum. Lineage (NCBI taxonomy): Eukaryota > Metazoa > Chordata > Amphibia > Caudata > Ambystomatidae > Ambystoma > Ambystoma mexicanum. Next base: position 971,662,456 of record NC_090928.1, read on the forward strand.
TACCAAAAGTAGAAATGGGAAGGCACCGGTTGGGTTCATTACAGCCAGAAAGGGCCTAGGGCCAAAGACCCTGCTCGTGAATAGTATTGCCTAACCCCCCATTCAACCCCAACTCAGAACTTACACCAACCTTTCCACCAATCCCATTCTGATCACTTATCTGCTCTCCCCCTCTTGGGCTTCACCCTAACTTCACTGTCTTCACTTAGCTATTTCCTTTAGCCTCTGTCATGCACCTTGACTTTGCTCCATTCCTCCATGTACACACTCTTTCCCCTTCTATGGTAGCCTTAAGCCACAACTCGGTTTGACTTCTACCTCACCCTCCACACTCCACATCTACCTCCCCCCTCTGCACCCCTCCAACATGATGCTCCCGTTCTCCAAATATCTCCAACCTTATCTATCCTCTCCACTACCACAGATCCCCAGCTGCTGTCCCCCACCTCATATCACTCTTTCACTTGGCCTCTGGTATGCACAATCCCTCTGTGATGGATTGCCATTTGGCAAGATTGTAGGAGCCCTGACCTTTTTGATTTTTAATAAAATAACACAGGTAATTCCATCTCTGAAAGGTAAAACTGTTGATCAGATTCCCCTTTCATATGACAAAAACATAGTGTTCCCTATTCAGAAGGGAAGGGGAGGGGCTAGTGTAGACAGGGGGAGCTCTGTACAGATGAAGGAAGATTCCCCCATCTTGTTTCTCCTTGCTTCTCGCTCTCCTTCTTGTCCCCTCCACTTCCTAGCACAAAGCACTTTGGCTGTGATGTCAGAACACAAAGTCCACTTCTTTCAAGAACAGGGATTGCACATATAAAGTAGGCTAGCTTTAGTCCAATCACCTGTGGACGTGGGAGGCAGGCCAAAATGGGGACGGCCATGTGGGAGACCCGACGCAGGGCCACAGTTTTGGACCCAGGGAATTAACAGACACCGATGAGGGTGCGTTGTTTATGCGGACTGGATCCCCCCTCTGGCAATAACAGGAGTGAACCCAAATGAAGGCACCAAAGTCTTTGCAGTAATAGGGAACAGATTTATTACAGGCAGAGAAGTAGACACATTGCCAGCAGAGTAAGTTAGGCACACTGGACACAGATGATTGTCTGCAGTGGGCTGCTGGCACAAGGCAGGGCAGGGCATTGAGGGCATTGATGGCAGGCATTCTAGGAACCAGGGACCTGGGGAGTACCAGTGGCTGCAGGGGGGCAGAAGGGACCCCAAAGGAGGCAGGGAAGGGTTGGAGAGGGAGTGTGAGGGGGGACTGGTAGAGACAGTGAGGACTGAGAGAGGGGTGAAAGAGAGAAGGGAAGAGAGAGTGAGAGTGAGAATGAGAGAGAGAAAGGCACACAGTGCAGGGTGGGCAAAGGGACCCCAAGGGAGGAAGGGAAGAGTTGAAGAGGGAGTGGGAGGAGGAGGGGCCGGTAGAGAGGGTGAGGGCTGAGAGAGGGGGAAGAAAGAGAGAAAGGAAGAGAGAGAGAAAATGAGAGGAAAATGAAGAGAGAGAGTGTGAGAGAGGCGCCCAGTGAGAGGCACACAGTGATAGAGGCGTACAGTGAGGGTGGTGCACAGTGAGTGACAGGCACATTGAGTGAGGGGCGCACAGTGAGAGGCGCACAGTGAGGGAGATGTGTAGTGAGAGAGGCACACAGTGAGTGAGAGGCGTACATCAAAAGAGGTGCACAGTGAGAAAGGCACACACTGATGAGAGGCAGGCAGGCACAGAGACAGCGCAAGAGAGAGGCAGTGGGGAGTAGGCACAGAGACAGAGAGAGAGAGGTAGAGAGAGAGAGAGAGAGAGCGTGCAACAGAGCAAGAGGCAGGGGGAACAGGGCAGATAGTGTGATGCTGGAAATGCACCGGAGGGAAAGTGCCTCCGAATCCTTGTCCTTTATTAATTATCATGTATGTTCTGTCTTGTTTTCCTTGCAGGAGTTCATGTGGGACTCCTGGCGGTGCAGCTCTTCTAGTCTTTGGTTTGGTGAACAGACCCTTGGGATACTCTTATGGCACCCATGGGTGGGAGTACAACCCTGTACTCCTAGTGTATGTTTTTGGGCACCTGTGTGTGGCCCACAGAGTAGGGTACGGGCTGGTGGCAGCTCCGTGCTGAATTGACAGGTGCCCTGAGCATCCTTCATTTTGGGATGCACATGCCCTGTCATTGGAATCAGTGGATTCCTGATGGAGACAAGATGGCCCCCGTGACCTCTTGCCTTCCGTCACCTGTTACCTTGTTTTCCCCAAAGTCCCTGGAAGCCCTGACTCTGTCCCTTCCCCCTGCCTGGGTGTTGGATGGAAGTTCCATAGACGATATTGTGGGGAAGTCCAGGCCAGACTGGCTGGAGCCTTCCCAATGACTGTATGTTGTGGGTACGCCCGTGGGGTGGGACCTGGGTGAATGGAGTGTGTGACGAATACACATTCTGTGATATGGGTGTCTAGTATCTGGTGTATGACACAATGACCGAGTCAGCCCTGCCCGAAGCTGGTATGAATGCAGTGTGGAGTGCTGAATGGCAGAGTGTTTGTCTGAATACACATTCTGTGTTGTGAGTGTATGGATGGAGAAGAATGGCCTGAATTGACTGCAAGCCCGATTGGCTGCCTGCCTGCCTGAATGCCCTTCCGAACGATTGGTTGCCTGAGTGTGACCCAGCAGAGTGAATGGGAGATCAACAGTATATATGGTGGCCTCTCACTGATAGAAATCGTTCAGAAGCTGAAGTTGATACTTGATGCTTAATCTTGAATCCCACTGGAAGAAGAAGAACTGCTGCTGCTGTCCTTCGCTAATCTGAAAGCTGCGTGACTGTCAAGGAACTGATTCAAGAGAAGACCTGGCTAGGAGACCTCTCCCCGAGCTATGATGGACCATTGTGCACCAGCTGATCTTTACCAAAGCTCCCTGGTTGTCAGACCTACGAAAGGCTGCTGACCAGAGAAGGGGACCGCCAAGGAGAATGAAGAGAAGCACCAGACAGCCGTCCACCGTCGCTGACTGCCGTCGCTGACCGAAGCCGGCATGCTCCCTTTGCCTAAGAACATTTGATCCATGGACTCCCTTGCTGATCATCGTCAACCGCTTTCGTCCTGCTGGTGAAAGTCAAGACCGCCGAAGACCGAGGAGAATCCACGGGTGGGTTTCCCGCCACCCGAAGACCTCAGAGACACCGACGAAGCTACTGAAGCCAGCCGTGGTCACGTCGTGTTCGCCGATGCCAGAAGCCGATGACTCAACGCCCTTGCTGGGCCAAAGTTCTTCATTGACTCTGTGCGGCAACAAACTATCGTCGTTGAGGAGCACCGCATGCCTCAGCTTGCAGGACGTTTTTGACCGATCGTCAACGAGCACGACAAGAACTGAAGCTGCTGCCTCCGACAACTGTGTTCACCCCTTTCTTCACTGAATCTCGACGACCCGCGGCTCCTGCCTTAAAGGGAGTGCGCTCAAGAAGGGCCCGTCGACGACTGAGCGAAGAACTCTACGAAACCAGATACTTTGGGGCAGTAGAACTTTTATAGAAGAAGATAAGACTCCAATAGACAATATATGGACTGGGATTGTATTATATCTTCATTTACAGGTTGCCCAGGTGGGGGTATCCTCACACAGAGCTGTGTCTAGGTAACGGGCCAGTATTCTGCCTATTGTTATAAACCAACCTATTTTCCGCCTAAGTCTATGGTTGATATCTTTTGCTGTATTGATTCATGTGCTATTTGAACTGAGTACAGTTGATGCAATTTAATGGAATCAGAGTAATTGTGGTACCACCTAGAAACTATATATTTACCATTTTAGAATTGTCGGAGCACAAAGTGTGTTATTGTGATTGTGTACATAACGTGAACCTAATTTATATAAAGACTGGGTTTTCACTAACATAGTGTGTGGACATTCCTTTGTGGGTGCTTGGGGACTACACTGTACTTAAGGACCAGCCCGCATCACCTCCTGAGAGCTAAGCCTTGATTGCTCGTTCATTGCTACCAACAATAGAGAATCTTGGCTGGGGTGCTCTGTGCCCCTCCTCTGCCATATAGAGAGCAGGAGGACAGACACCCCCTCCGGTGATTTACAGAGAGACACAGTGAAAGAGGCAGGGGGATCAGGGCATAGAGGCCAGGAGCCCTACTGGTAGAAAAGTCCAACAGGTTGGGGGAGGAAAAAAAGGAAAAGGAAGGAGAAGGGAAGACAGGGTACCTGTTGAATAGGCATCCTGAGTTCTTCTGCCCCCTCATCTCCATGTCCAACACACCACTGCAACCAAATAAAAGAGAGCCATGTCCTCCTTTCACTCGCTTACAAGGCTGTGGCCACCCCACTCCAGATTCTGCCCCCTCCCGCAGCCCCCTGATGGATACCATATGCCCGTGGTCCAAGTGACAGGAAACGGACAGGGATTCACATGGTGTAGGATTACACATGCAGGAACAGGTGCCCTCTTCACAACTGTTGCTTCCCCCTACAGAGCCTTCTGGGTAGTTCCCAGGCCTAGAGAAAGCTTGGTACAGGAAGAGGGCGGGGCCAGCTCTGAGGCTGCAGATTTTAAATGGCTATTAAGTGGAAGGCGAGGCAGGTGGGCAAATATAGACAGGGACAGTTCCTCCCCCACAGCTGCTGCTTTCCCTCTCCAGAGCTGAGGGGAAGAGTTTTTCAAGAAGAGATGCCATGATTACCACAGCTGTCCAAGTGACAGAAAGGGGGAAGGATGTCACAGGGTGGCGACAGGTGGGTAAACACATGCACCGACTAGGGAGGAAGTTCTCAGGAAGAGATGATTACACTGGCCTTAAAAACTGGCAACTTTAACTGTCACCGGGGGTGGGAACAAGTTCACAAGATGAAAAATACATTTGAAAAATGAAGTCATGCAATACATTGGAAAATGAAGTCATGCAATACATTGAATACAGTGGGGAAATGAAAAGTCACGGAATACACCAACATATCAAAAGTTATGAAGAAAAACGTAATGTGGCCCTCGGTATGAATGCGAGAACCATAAAAATTGAGAGATCTGTAGAATCTGACCCATATGCTGCCCACCGGGCACCATGTTTTTCATTAATATAGGTCAGGAGTAAATGAGAAAAACAGTAACTTTACCGCAGTAGGTCGCACAGACACAGGACAAAGCTTGGGTAATTTGCGGAAAAATATAGTGTTCAGAAATGCCCTCATATGTGTTGAATATGAAGATTAAGGGCACTTGTCACACAGTGAGATTACTATGTCCCGAGGCCAGGTCGAGCCCTCCTGTCAGAGTAAGATGACGAAGGGGTGCCCTCCCCATGTTTCTCAAAACACTCCCACCTTCTCTGGACCTATCAGCCCGCAGATGGGAGTAGACTTTTGAACAGTGCCCAATCCATTCTGCGAGAAAGATGACACATCTGCGATGTCATTTGCCTTATAAATAAGTTACTCTGCCTCAAATCAAGATGCTTCCTCTTCCAAATCCTGAAGTGTGCAGCTGCCAAAATCTGGAACCATCCCAGCCGAGTGAGGCCAAAATCTTGCAGTGGAGCCAGGAGCTGTAGTAGCTGGATTGGGACCCTTTTAGAGGACAGGGAGAATCCTTGGCTGTCCCCTTGACTGTCCCAGCATTGATGCTCTGACGCCCCCTGATGTCCATCGAGCCCTCTTCTGCAAGTATAGACATCCCCAGCAATAGTAGATTGCATAAACCCTGTCCTTTTCAGCATTGCCATAGAGATTTCCCCAGTGTAAAAATACCTTTTCTCATTTGCCTGTCCATTTAAATCATATTCTATTGAAAAATAGGTTATTTTTCTGTGCATGTAAGTAATTTTCCATTGAACCATATCTTCTTTCATTTGTCTGTTTATTGTAGTCATTGTCCTATTGAAGAATCCTTTGTGTGCCTGTTTATTTAAGTCATTTTCCATTTGCCACTGTAATTTCTCTTCGCCTCAATTATCCTACCTCAAAACCGAGTATCCATTTGTGAGTAAACCCCTTCCTCAAAGCTTACCTGTCATTTTCAGCATCAGTAAAAAGAAATCCCCATTTGTACATTCTTTTCCCTGGATATTGTGCTTAGCTTCCATAAAATTGATTTTCCTATTCTGTCCCCCTTTCCCTATTGTGTGGTAAAAACGATTTTCTCTTTGCATTCCCTTTCCATTGCCCATATGTTGCATATCCTACAAAAACCGATGTTCTCCTTGTGTTTTGAATAGTATTCCCTAAAATCCCTGCCTGTCTTTCTAAATATAATCAAGCCAGTTCCCTGCCTTTCTATTTCTATCCCATAGCAGTGGTGCTGAATAATTAAAAACCTATTCTTGCATTGTGCACTGAAGTGCATCCTTTGCTTGCCCCAAAGTGTTTCTGTAAGCACCACCCTAAATTCGATTTTTACCTTGTGTCCCCACTCCTTTCCATTGCCTTCCATCCAAAACTGCCACACATGTGATGTCATCAGTGATGTCATCAATGAGATTTGTGATGGCATCTTTGAAGTCCTGGGTGTTAGTCTTAGCAGTGCACGGTGGTGCCGCAAGTTATGGTTGCTTAGCTTACCATAACTGTCGAATTTCAGGGGGTTTTCGGTTATACTTGGAACATCCCTTTAACAAAGTTTTTTTCAGTGAATTCCATAGGTTTTTAGTAGCACAACTTAACCCTAACGTTCCTGTAACAAAGTTTTTTCACTGTATATAGATATATAGATAATGTAAATTTGATAAATGTTTACTAGGATGCCCTTAGTTTATGTAAATATAACATAGAATATACAGAACCCCCTACCTGTGCTAGTGGGTCTGATATCCGCAGACCATGCGCCTGTTCATGGACAGACTCGGCCAACATCAACACTATCCAAAAACTCAGGGGGTATGTTACATTGTTATATCATCCAAAAAAACACTAAACATGTTGAAAAAGCAGCACATAAATAAATTACATTCAATAATAAATAAGAACTGACACTGTGTATGTAAGACACTAACAGCACATTTACATAACATATGCACCATAGTGGAATATACCAAAGCAAAATAAATATGCCAACAACAGAATTACCTCACAGAAACTGCACAGCAAAAATCAACAGGACACCTATGGAGCAGTAACAGCAAAATTTAGCAAGAAATTAGTGGGTACACTACATTTATTGTATATATTTATAAACTTTCTGAATTAGGTACACTAAAACGAATATTTTTTTTTTTACACAGAAATGTCCAGTACTTTGAAATGGCTGGAAGAAAATGTTCCTCGGGATGAAGTGAGTGAAGACAGTGATACTAATGGTAGACATTACACTTCTCTATATAAGCCAATTAATAACCATTACTTTATGTGTACTTAACACATTTTTTTTAACAGACCGTACAGACATTAAAAATAATATACCAAGAGAGACATTAGAAAATGCTCTGCAACGAATGGAGCTAAACATGGATCTGTTAATGAAAAATGTTATTCTTTTAAAACACTTTGTGGAGGAGCATATAAAAGAAAACATCAAATATCACTGTCCCACATGTACGTGTTCCCCCTCTCCATGTCCCAGCTAACTATCCCGAAAACTTCCCCAGCAAGAAAAACGTTACAATGAGACTTTAGTCCCTTCCTCCCCTGCCATCCATGATGCCCAACCCCCTAATTCCCCTGTATTTGTTTCAGTTTCTGGTTCCCCCTCTCTTTCATAATTTTTATACTTTGATACAATAATAAAATATTAAGTCTGTTGTTACTATATTCCTCTGTGTCTTATTTTTAAAAAAATGCAGTTAGGGTGTCCGCGGACAGCGCGACTGACCAGGAGGTCCTCAGGTAACCAAATGGGGGTGTCCTAAGGACACTATAGCTGTTCGTATTGTTGGCTATCAAAATGGAAGTGTCCTTAGGACACACAAGAGGTCCGCCTGTCGGCAACTAACCGCAATGGGGGTGTCCTAAGGACACTATACCTGTTCGCACTGTCCTCAATCAAGATAGAAGTTTCCTTAGGACACACAAGATGTCTGCCTGTCCGTAATTAATCAAAATGGGGTGTCCTAAGGACACTATACCTGTTCTTATAGGCCGTAGTCAAAATGGGGGGTGTCTGCAGAACACTAAAGACGTCTAGTTCTTAGCTATGCAAAATAAAGTGTCCTAAGAACATTGCCCCTGTTCGCATTGTCTGTAACCAGAACAAATATGTCCATAGAACACATAGCCCTGGCCTGTCTGCAAAGTTGTGACATACATTTATTTTGGTCGGGACCTGAACACTGTCCGTAGAACACCCACGTGCATGCGTAGCACACCCTTTCCCCTACGAACATCGTACCTGTCCGCAACTGTCCTCTGCACGTGTGTCACACTTTTAATTACTTCAGGGACTGGAACACTGCCCGTAGAACACCCGCACGCATGCGAAGACCCGAACCCATGCATTTGGTATCCTACGGACAGCCGTCCCATTCGCCAACGTGTCCTCGATGTCAACATGTGACCGCACCCACGTTAAGCATACCGAACACTGTCCGGGCCCCGGAACACCTAAAAAGTGTCTTTTTCAGCAATCCAACGTATTTTCCTGGGAAAGTTCACCCTTGCACATCTCTCACACTATGTCCCTGGTGATCTACATACTTTTGGGAATTTTTTTAGACCTTTCTTGGTGTTCGTAGTGTCCTAGGACAGCACAGGTGTCCGTGAAGCACGCCCCAGTACCCCTATAAAAGGCCACACCCCAGAGCTGCTCCTTATTCTGTTTTTGGGCTTCCAGCACAGAGACTGCTCCTGTTGCATTGGATTGCTCTTGCTCTTTGAAACAGTTGTCCTGATGGCATCCATGGCTGCTGCTACTGCAGTCTCAGCAGCACCTTCATCCTCTCCACCACCAACCCCTCCCCGAGGGCCTGCAGAGTGGAACAGGGGTCAGGATACAGAGGAGAGTGATGAAGAGGTTGAGGAGGATGAGGTAGTGGAAGTCCCTTCTACTAGTTCTCACCTTAAATCATGCGTGTGGAGGTTATTTACCACTGGTGATGGAGTACCAAAAGCATGTGCACAGAAGGTGACCTGCAATCAGTGCAAGATGGTGCTGAGCCGTGGGAAACCGGGTTTCTACAGCTATGGTACCTTTCTCAATGAAGCGACACCTAAAATCGTTCCACGGTGGGGCTATTCGTAAGGTTGCACCTTGCGATAAATTTAGTAGGTTGAGTTCCCCTACAACATCCTCCGTTTCCACTCCTGCCACCACAAGAGACACTCCTGTGGGGCAGCACATCCCTCCAGCTGCCTCGCAGGCCATACATGATGCTGTTGATCCTTACCTTTCGAAGGTCACAGTATTGTTCATGTACTGTGACGGGGGGAGAACCTTCTAAGTGCTTTCGAGACTGTGGTCAAGGAGCATGAGAAGAACTGCTACCTACCTGAATAAGGCCCACCCTACATCTTCCTCTCTCCACCTGCCCTTTCTTATTCCAGTGGTACCCTCCATTACCTTCCTTTCCTTGTGCGTCGTGTTTAAAAGACAAAAAGAAATATAAAACAATAAAAACCCACAAAAAAGGCTCTTTTCAGAGCTGCCTTTCACAGTACAAAAAGAGAAGTGTCAATGAAATGCACAGGGCCCTGTGCATTTTTAGAAGTCCGTGGACAGTCCACAGACATCTAAAATCTGTGCAGTGCCCTGTCACAACCATGGCACTTTTCTCTGGGAGGAAGTGGTGGCTCTGAAAAGAGCCTTTTTGTGGTGTTTTTTGTGTGTTTCAAAAACTTCAAATGGTTAACACCTACTGAACAATGGATTGCTCTAATTCCAAAAAAGGTTGCAATGCATTTTGTATATTTTGCAGAAAAATCTGATTGCTGGCATAAGTAAGATGAACTCCATCTCTGCGAACAATGTGTGTATTACGAAACATGTTTTCATTGTGAAAAGAGGACATACCAACATCTCGCAAAAAGGCACAGACAGCCTTGTTAACATTGCGCCTTGCTTCTCCATTTGTGGACCAAATGAAGAAGAACGCAGCCACATTTGTCTCTGCGCAAAACGGGGTAGAAAGAGTGGGCGGGGGGGGCCTTCTTTTTTGTTAAAGGGGGCTTGACTCAGGAAGGCGGTTTTAGCATAAGGAACAGAAAGAGAGTCAAAAGCTACCCCAGGTCAACCGTATATAGTAGGTAGGTCTAGGTCAGCAGGAAACTAGTGTTTAATCACTAGTTATTGAGGGTCACATGTAGTTGTAGAAAAACAAATTCAATTTTATTTTACAAAAGAAAACACAAGAAAAACAACTTCGGAAATATCGCATATGAGCTTCATTTAGCTTATAATGGACGGTGAAACAAGTAAAAAGTAAAAAACTGTTGTTAACATCACAGTTGAGTTAAGTGAGGGTTAGTAGCATAAGTGTATCGTATGTGTTCCAAATACTACTGTCAGACTTAGTAGTATGATATTACAGTCAAAGAGAAATTGCAAAGAGATTCCAGACACATGTCCTACACTGTTCCCTCCACAATGAATAATAATAATGTCTGGATGACACTGTGTCACCAAAGCAGCACAGAGAGGTACCAAATCCAGCCACTTCATTCCACGCACTCCATGCCAGTGCACTTCCACATGAGGGAATCCAAGATGAACAGCCATTCCAGAGTGACCTGCATGCACGTCCAACCAATTTATCCATGAATCTCCCAAAATCCAGACAATCTGCTTTCTGAAACACACAGCCATAGCTATCTCCTCTCTTCACAGAAAAAGTCTTTCTGACAAACTCTCTGCTCACACACCACACCCAGTAAACCCTATTGACCAATCCCTTCCTGTGCTACATCTCATTTGCATCCCTCTCAACCTCAAAATCCCTGTATGTATTACGCGCTGACCGCGGACAACCGCACTGTCCGCGGACACATCGAAAAATCTGAGGGTGGGGAATGAAAATTTAAATAGTGTGCCCCACTTCCCCTTTGAGGTTGGCTCTGAAAAGAGCCTTTTTTATTTTTTTATTTTTGCAGATTTTTGAAGGCTTCTTTTTAGGCCTTTTTGCAGATTTTATCTGTTACATGACTTCACAACAACTTCCTGATTGTGGTCTGCATATTGCCAAGAACTATTGCATGACCAAAATCTGTGAAAGTCATTCCATTACAATAAAAAATTGCACTATCTTCCAAAAGGTTCTCATTTTGGAATGATGACATGCCCACAGAATACATAAAACAAGATATCCCTTCATTAACAAGACATCTTGCTATGTCTTGTTGAGGATTAAATACATGACAAGGCATCCATGCAGTCCTAGGTGGTATTTGTGAAAGAATTATCTTAGCAGATGGAAACAGGTGCATCAGTTCCTTTAGCAACTGCTTCAGTGCACCCAGCAAACTTGTTGCACTCAGATAGCCCAAATACATTGCTCCACAATTTACCACCAGAATATCAGGAGTGTTAAAATAAGCCATATTTCTACAAAGTGTATAAACACCTTGCAAATCGTTCCCTGGGACATCACACCAGGTAGCCTCCACTCCCTGCATTCCAACATTGTCTGAAATGCCACACATGTTTGCATACCACTGCAGATTAGTAATATAATGATCTCCCACTATCCACACTCTAACTCTGTCCATCTCAGCAACCACAGCCATTTTCACAGCATACAGCAATGAAAAAATGAATACCCTCTCTCCCTATGAATGACACCCTCAGAACCTGATTGGTTAATTCCCCTAATCCTATTTCCATTCCAGATATGCACAGAAGCCCCGGATGTGGCATGCCCTGTCTGCAAACAGCCGCACTGTCCACGGAGCGCTTAGCACTGGAGCAGCCCTTCTACTCTTTCCACTTCACTCTCTGCACCATTCCCTCATTGTCTACTGTTAAGCAGTCGCACAACCATCCACCAATCACATCCAAGAACTCTACATCTAACTCCATCATCACAGTTCAGCACTTTAGATGTACTGTTGATCACTCTGAGTACAATTGTGCTGTGATTGCAAAGCACCTACTGGGACAACTACTATAAAACTCTCCAATACCTCTGCTTGCAGATTCATACACATCCACATGCATAAACTCAAACTACAGTTATGAATATTTTCTGCACAGTACATGTACAGCTCTTGTGTAAGTACATATAAACAGGGTAACTTCTACTTACCATGTATAACCTATAAAAAAGCTTACTGTGATTTCTCCCATCTGCTAAGATTAAGTGTCACTTGCAAAACTGTCTGCTCTCCAACATTTTGTTTACCCATATTACTAATTGTAATGTGGAAATTGTTATTCTCTTTATTCATTCTGTCATTTGTGTAACCACTGCCAGCTATTTATCCACATTTGAACCATAATAGCATTTAATGCATTATAGTGCATTGCATGGACATACCATTTCCTTTCTATACGTTCTGGATATTTTACATACAATCTATCATTTGAACTTCCTTTAGGAATTAATATAATAGTAATCAGACACAACACACACAGCTATCTAACAAAGTGTCATGTCATGTTAAAAGATGGGAGAAATAACAGTATAATTATGGAAAAAGGCTTTCTAGTGTGTTATAAAATGACACGCAGCCAAGATGAGTACATGTATCTTTATTTATGCACACTGATAACCAATATAATGTCAAAGGCTCCCAGCTGAAACAACACCACTTCCTCTACAACTGTTCTTCCAATGTACACAGCTCTCTCATTCCAGCTGGTTGCCCATTCCGTTCTAGATTTCACAACAGCATTCAACTACGCACAGGTGCAGTCATATCTATCACATCATCTACAACGATGTACAGTGTTGTAAAGCAAGACATACAAGATCTCCCCCCTTCCCTTCAGTCTGCAACACAAGCACCAGGTCTTTCCTTGTAACCCTTACATTATTTCAGACTCTGCCATCTCCAAGCACCACAGAATCACCCAGTACTTAGTAATCACCTACTGAGTAATAAGCTGGTGACCCCCATCAAATCCTTCGCATTTATTTCCCCCAAGCAGCCCACATACCACAATCAAATTGTTTGGTGGTATTGTAGAGTTATGCTGCAGTGGTTGTGGCCAGAGCCTAGAGTCTAGGCCCTGGCCACAACCACAGCAGCATAACACACCCATAGAAACAAACACCTTGGTAAGGGAAGTGTTTTCCAGATGGGGAGTTTGTGAAGTGATGAGGTCAGATTACCAGTAGTGTGACAGGGCACTAGCAGAATGGCTGAAATTGGGTCAATCAGTTGCTCTTTTCCATGGCTGCCCACTTGACAGTGTTTTCTGCACAAAGATTAACTGGCAGGATGTAGACGGGCAAGGGAGAACATGTGCGGATAGTCAATGCCCTGGTGACATTGGGCCTCATTACACGGTAGGCGGTAACCGTGGCGCTATTAGCGCCATGGTTGCCGCCGGTATTTTACCGTGTCCGCCTTGGTGGATGGTGGAATTACCGCCCTACTCCAAGGTGAGCGGAGGCAGTAATTTCCCATTCACCAAGGCCCTTCCCCATTCCCATTTTTGCCCCCATAGGGCATAATGGGAATGGGGAAGGCACTAATTACGGTACCGCAGATTGCGGTACCGTAATTAGCTCCAAGGTCCCTTTGCAGCACCCTAATTTAACGGCTGGTAAAACCAGCCGTTAAGGTCGGGTCCCGCAAAGGGAACGCGTAGTAAGGCGGTAAGGGTTTACCGGTACCGGTGCCCTTACCGGTACCGGTAAACCCTTACCGCCTAACGTGTAATGAGGCCCATTGACATCTGAGGGCAAGATTGTTGAATAAGGTTGAATAAGGTAATGCATCTGTTTGGAAATATGGCGGACTCTTCGGAACAATTTGACGCACCTCACGGTCATCCCAGCCAATCAGAGAACACGACGCATGTCTGCGGACATGACGCAAGCTGATTATCCAATCGGTGTCCTGTCCACAGAGAGAATAGGGAAGTGTGTCGGCGGAGCGGACATAGATATCGCACATTTTTTTTCCAATCCAAGTGGTAAGGGTTCATTTAAAACCTTCCCATCATTATCGTTTTGGCTGTTTAAATAAAAACTACTGGACAGATTTACACCAAATTAACAAAAGCACGCTTTCGGGACCAAGCCGCCGCTCCTGCTGCAAATTTGGTGAAAATCCGTCCATCGGTTTGGGCTGTAGGAGCGACAGACATTTGTCTATGGGGAAAAAATAAATTTTGGGACCCCCCTATAACTTTGCCCCCCTTCACCAAACCTCACCCAACTTTGCAAAACAATTCAGAGTGGGCCATTGCAAAATTTGGTGAGGATTCGTCCAGGGGGAGCGAAGTTATAAGCCGCCCAAAAAGTGCTCTTCCTATGGGTTTAGTAACTTAACCATAACTGCATGGCCGCTACTGCAGGCCATATATATATATATATGTGTGTGTGTGTATGTGTATATATATATATATATATGGAGAGAGAGAGAGAGGGAGGAAGAGACAGCTTTTGTTTTGTACTTAGTTTATGTCCCATTTTGTTCACACCCTCATGAACTGTCTCTCTTGTCCTCATTTATGTGCTGTTGCACAGGCCTACTTCTTGAAATTCCTCTGCCATATGTGTAGGTGGTATTTTACTACATTTATTATCAAAACTGACATCCCTGTTCTTTAAAAACACAAATTCTAATACAAATACATCAAGCCAGGCAAGAGCCATCATTGCTTTTCAGTTACAGGTAATCATTATTCTTTTGGCAAAATTAGACACAGTATAAGGGGAGGCTCTGTGTGTTGAAATATTCCAAAGAGAAGCAACAACATAAGGTAGACAACAAAATACTGTATTTTAAAATCAAACTCTTGTAGAAGAGAAGTGGGTTGTTTTCCCAGGTTTGCCTGCTGTACCTGCACACCCAAGCTAAACCTCACTGATGACACCCACTGAAGTGGAAACATGTCTGGGTTTGCTTATGATATTGTGCATAAGGGCTATGACCTAGCCTTCTGGCTGGACTGCCCCTTTTGCGATTAGATTAAGCCTTATTTGCATATTGTTATCTCCCTTCTGTAATCGCATGGCAGGGTGAAAAAGATTGTGTGGAGGGTTGCTCGGGAAAATGTCAGTGGTAATCATTTATTCAAAACCTTCCAGACATCACTCCTTAGGCTTTCTTAAAGTTCCTCTGAGTGTGACAGGTTATTTCCAGACATGGGTCTTGAGGCTGCTGTACTCCAAGACTGATGGTTTTCCTAAACGATGAAAGCCAGTGAGGCTGAAACCTGTATGAGGTTGCTCGTGGCTTTGCGAATAAGGGATGTGAACTAGCAGTTCAGGTTGAACTACTACTCCTTTTGATGTGTGGCCACGTCTATTTTGCATATGATTTCCCCCCTTTTGTATTGGGATGTTAGGCAGAAACTCGATGGTATGGAGGTTTGACCAGAGCAATCCAAGTGGTAAGGGTTCATTTAAAACCTTCCCATCATTATTGTTCAATTTTGCTTAATTGTTTGTTTGACCATTGCTTTGCAATTTCGTTTGGGCTGTACTTCAAGTTTTCAGATTTATTCTCCGACCTGTTACTAAGAGATATGGTCTACATTAATGAATGCGTGTGTTTAAAATTCACGCCCCCTTTTGTGTAAAAGGAAGTATGTATTAGTCATAAGTAATCTGAGGGTTTAGTTTCACTTTTAGTTTTGAATGTGGTGAACAGGTTCCCATTAAGCAATGTCTGCTGTTGTTATGTTATGTTATAATTACGTATAACGCGTACGTTCACCCGAAGTCATTTTGGCGTGAGGAATTGCAAGGTAGAAGCCAGCAGCAGCATACTAGAAACAAAGGGTATTCAAAGTACGTCTGAATTGGAGGTGGTTCTCCATCGCTCTCAATTCAGCGGATAGATTGTTCCACTGCTTGGCGGCAGCAAAGGAAAAAGCCTGTCCTCCCACTTGCAAGAGGCGAATTTTAGGAATCACCATCAGATTAGCTTTGCTCGAACGGAGTAGGCGGCCAGGGACATAGGCCTGAAATGTATCCCTAAGATATTCAGCACCCTGGCCATAAAAGGCCCGGTGAACCAAGCACATAGCTTTGAACGTGATTCTTTGGCCCACAGGCAGCCAATCAGAGTCCGGAGCACAGGACTAATATGCGGTCCGTCGGGAGAACTAGTGGCAACCCGAGCCGCCAGATTTTGCATCAGTTGGAGACGATGGATAGAGCCAGCAGGTTGCGCTGGCTACAGGGCATTGCAGTAATCAATGCGACTGGTAATAAGTGAAACTAATGCCAGTGGACGCAGATGAACAGGGAGAAAAGGAAAAACATTACTGAGCACTCGGAGGAGAAAAGGTCCTGTTTTACATACCGTGCTTACTTGCTATATTATAGATAGTGAGGAGGAGAGGAGTACTCCCAAATTTCTGACAACCGTCACTGGAATAGGGAGGTCACCGAGTGTGGGGGGCTAAAAAGCAGACTTCCACATCCCAGAACCAACTGAAGAACCCACCAGCAAGACTTCTGTCTTGTTCCCATTCAGCTTAAGTCAGTTTGCACTCATCCACTCCCCCACCACCGACAGACACCCCCCGCAGCCTTGAAGATGCCTCAGCCTGGTCCAGATCTAATCGGACCGTGATCTGGGTGCCGCAGGCATAAGAGTAACATCGGACACCATGAGAGCGAATGAGGTGGACCATTGGCTGAACATAGATAGTAAAAAGCATAGGCGACCAGGCCGAGCCCTGGGGGACACCACAGGTAAGTGCTTACAAGGATGATTAAAAGTGTGATAAGAGCAGTGATTGACTCCTATCAGTTAGAAATGACATGAACCAGGCCAGGGCGTGGCCAGAGAGGCCTGCTGCTAAGAGCCGGGACAACAGGATGGAGTGGTCAACAATATCGAAGGTCGCGGATAGATCTAATAGAATCAGGGCTCCCACTCCACCCCTGTCAACCAGCATAGTCAGATCATCGACCACTGACACCAGGACACTCTCAGTGCCACACCTGGGTCGGAACCCCGACAGAAAGGAGTCCAGAAATAGCAGTGTTTCCAGAAAGCAGACAATAGAGGGGACATCAGGGATTCAAGAAATTTCATAAAGAAGGGAAGAAGTAAAATAGGACGGTCGTTAGCCAAAACCGAAGTATCCAATGACGGTTTCTTCAAAAGAGGAATAAACATAGCCTGCTTCAATTCCTCAGGGATGGCACCAGCCGAAAAGGCCAAGTTCACCGCCCCATGACCCAAGAGATAATGGTGGACAAGATAGCTTTCAATGTGGCCAGCGGGATAGGATACGAGGGGAAAGCAGATTTAAGTCGCAAACTGCCTATGTGACCTATTCAGGAAATTAGGTTCACACCATTGAAGGAGGATCAACCATCAGCAGAGTCGGGGTAGCAATCCCAACCTCAATCTGGGTAGTTTTCCGAATGTCCGCCACCTTAGTAATGAAGAAGGCTGATAGAGAGTCACACATTCTATGGGTAGGCTGAACTCCTGGCGATAAGTGGGTGAAGGAGGAAAAGGATTATACCACCAAGAAAAGCTCTTTGGACTGATTAAGGGCACATTCAACTTTCAGAGTAAAGAACAGTTGTTTAGCCACCTCAATGTCATGATGTTATTTATTAGTAAGCTATCAATGAGTAGCTTTTTTGCTGGGCAATAACAACAATGCCATGTACGTTCTGCCTGTTTGACCTGAAGGCGAGAAGCTTTCAGTTGGTCCGTAAACTACAGCTCAAAGTGGCACGGATGAGCTTGGATCAGTTTGAGAGGGGCTATATCACCAGTCACCTCCCTAAATATCACCGAAAGTGAAGAAAAATTAGCCACAGGAGAGCTCCTACACCCATCCAGAATTTGCGACGAAATCTGCTGGGGATCTACATTGCACCCGTTACGCCTCCAGGACGTTGCTGGAACGCACTTGGCAGATGAGATAGGCCCCAATACGGAAAAGGAAATAAGGTGGTGATCAGACCAGATCACAGGTTCAACAGAGATAGCTGCAATACTTGAGTTGCGGCGACTGAGAAAATCAGATCCAGGATACACCCTGGATGTGAGTAGGTTCACCCACAAATTGACATAGTCCCAAATCTAGCATGGACTCATGAAACTGAGCTAAGGAAGAGCCAAAGGAGTGTTTAGTCTCATATTAAGATCGCCAAGTATCAACAGATTAGCACATTCCAACTGGAGTGCTGCCACTAACTCCAAAAAAGGATTCAGAATCATCTGGTAAGGGCCCCGAGGCCTATATACAACCAGAAAGTCACAGACCTCAGAAGCTGACATGGCGGACTAAGAACGCTTCCATGTTGAGCCTGGGATCCAAGGGGATAGCAGAGAACTGTAAGGCTGATTTAAAAACAACTGCAACCCCCACACCAGGATGGGTGGAGGCCCGGTCACGATGCAAAATGCTATAACCATCTGGGATCGCATGTGACAAGGTTGGAACAGCAATATCCTTCAGCCATGTCTCTGTGAGAAATCCTACGTGTAACCACCCTTCAACCAGGAGTTCATGTAAAGATCAAGCATCTGCGACAACTGAACAAGTGTTAATAAGAAAGACAACCAATGAGTTTTCCTCCACAGTTCTGCGAATCTGCAAGACCTGCAGCGCACTATCAAAGAATTTGGGCAGTACTATTCCGGGATTGCGCATTTCCAATTGGGTAGCTCTAGAGTAGTACTTACCAACCAGGTCCTCCAGCCCACCATGACCTGTCCTGATCCCGGACAGGCCAAGACAGGCTTAACTTTGGTGCAACTTTGGCACGCCGGTCTCTCTCCCGCTGTGCACGACCGCTGCGCTGTCTGCCAAAAAAACACATGTATACAAGTGGTGTATTACCAGAGCCAATCGGCTCGTACTGCCAGTAAACAGTGATAGCAGACTGCCCACGGTGTCTTGTGTGCAGTGAGAAACAAAAGACAGATATGGACACCGAGCATGAGCCTCGGTGTGCAGAGGAGGCCAGGCACACTCATCCAATGAACGGCTATAAGGAAATGAAAGTATTAAAATAGAGACAAGATAAAAATAATCTTATAATAAAAGTTAACCTCACTACAGAAGTAGCATGCATGTGGGTAGGTAGCGCCCAGTCACGCGCCGTAGCCCAGTAGTAGCCCGGTACTTCAAAGGAAATCAAACGTGAGCAATCACAATAAAACTGAAAAAAAGTAAAAGATAAAAGTAATATGGCAAAGCCGTACCTCATTATCCGATGCCGTCTGGAACACAGGAGCCTAAAGCTCCACTATGGCCAATCGCCTCCCAGTGCAGGTAAACAGTGAAAGCAGACTGCCCCCAGTGTGATGCTGAGAATCATCTTGCTGTATTGCCCTGCTTAGAACCCAGGATCTGCCTAGAGGGCAGCTCAGGACAGTGCTCAGATAAGAAGCTAAAGCAGCCCAAAGCTCAGTCCAGGACCCATCCTAGGGTTTGGTCCAGACTGAAGCTCAGATCTGTCCAGATCCCAATTTTGAGTGATCCTCAACCTGGAGCACAGCCTTGCCTGTAGGCCAAACTGTAAGTCAGCACTAGGGCAGTCCCACTCAGAGCCCAAACCAGCCTAGCGTCGTGTCTGATCTCTGCAAGCTCTGCAAGACCTGCCTTGAGCTCTGTACAGCTCCACATGGAATGGAGCGCAACCCAGAACGAAGCCCAGCCGGGACTCATCCCAGCACAGAGTACTTATATCATCTTGTTTTGGATTCCACCCCAACCCACAAGTCATCCAGGAACCCTACAGACACACAAACATACATGCACACACACGTGTACACACACACAGATTCACTCACATGCATTCACACTCATCCAATTTCTCTTACACACACACACACACACACACACGTGCCCACAAACAATATTTCTTTCCGTGCAGTGATTTTATCTTCAATACCCTTCGATGATCCTGGGGCTCCAGCAGAGGCCTTAGGAAGGCACTGCCCTGGAAAGAGACATAGAGGAACATGTGTAGAACCCAGAACAACCTCTGGGCTGGAGCCAGCAGCACCAGTGTTCCACCTTTTAGCTCACCTCCTCAAAAAACACATAGCATGCAATTTATGTAATATTCTAGGTGGCCAAGCAGGCAACAGGGGTGATGTACTTGAGCGTTGGGAGATGCTGCCTTCCTCCCACTGCCTGGCCCTTTCAGTGCTGCAGTGTTATGTAGATTATTACGTCTGTACCCTATTGACTGATTTTGTGTGTTTATAAATAGCGGTGTGATGCCATCACACTTTTACGACGCTTGATGTCATCCCGTCCCGCTTCACTCACCGTGTTTGACAATGTCCCGCTGGGTTTCAGATTCAGCAGGGTTACCTAGTGCTCCTCAATAAACCATATTGCATTTTAGTTTAGTGTATTACCTACGGTCCTAATTTGTATACATTCCCATGCCCGGTTGAAACTCCACTAAAGAGCCATAACAAATTATTAGGTATACTGGTGCCATCTCGTTAGAATTTTCAATTTATTTGCATAATGATGCTTTCTTACCCCAATACCTATTTTGGTTATGATCAATCTTCTATGCACATTATTTATTTAAAAGATGCTGTCCCATATTGTCAAAAGCAGTTAGCTTCTGAAATATTAAGCACTCTATTGTGGGACCATACATTTATTACAGTCCAAATGCACAGCTCTACTTGCACAGTATATATCTGGGCAGTATATTCGCTTCAAACCATCACAAAATGATTCTTAATTATCATCAATGTCTCAGTGTACTTAGGCCAATTACCATTTTGTTTAAATGACATCATGACTATTGCTTGCTGCAAGAACACATTCATCTCACGTTCTTGATTAAGGCCAATGGTGGTACATCTCAATCTGCATATCATCCTGGATTCCATTTGTTTCAGGAGCAGTTTCTGGTCTCCTCCCTGACTACCACATCTCACTTTTTGGTGCCAAAAGAATCTAATACCAGTTTTGTCCCCCTCCTGATGTGATTCCTGCCAGTAACTAGCTAGCTGTAGTCTCTTATCTTGATTGCCCAGACCAGATAAATGTTGTCTTAATCTGATACGCAATTCACGTATGGTACTGCTTACGTATAGTCTTTGACAGATACAGATTGCGTATACTACATATCTAGTTAGACAGTTGATAAAATCGTAAATCTTAATTGCCATACCATCACATTCTGAATGCACAGATGCACATTGGGGAAGGGTTGTGAGAAACCAAAGGGTGTCTCACCTGATAGTCCCCGGGGATCTCGCTCACAGATGGCCAGACTTTGGATCCAGACCCTTGGGGTGGACCAGTATAGGAGGATCACCTGGGTCAGGGGTCTTTGGAGAGTGGGGGTGGGGCAGCCAATGGTGAGACATGGTATTCCTCCCTTTTCCGTACCCATGATCCCTCCTATTTCATGAGATTCTCTGATGTCCCAACTTCCACACAAACACTGGGGTGAGGAAGAGGGTGACTGAGCGTAATAATGCTAACTCTTACACTTCGCATTGGACCTGTCCCGCTAATTGGTTCAGGCAAAGTCAGGCACTTGACTCTAAGTGCATACATATGATACCAATTAGCTCTCCTCACACGGATAAAAGGCGGAACATAGAGCCACACTCTGGGCAAGGTGGAACACGAGTAAGAGTAGAGCTTCTGAGCGAAGGCGAACCTACTGGAGCAGAGAAACGGAACGAGGGACGAGAGCCACAGGTGGAAAATCCCAGGAGCTCCATGCAGGAGGTTGTTGCCTCCAAAAGGCCATGAAAGACACGTGTAGAAGTCCGAATCCCAAACAAGAACACTGCATTGTGTTTTAAGGATGCCAATGACCCTCCCAGGTGAATGACAGAGTTGGGGAGGCGAGGCCAAGCCTGTCGTACTAACCTTGACTCGTAAACTGGAAGACAGTAAAGACAAGAAAGAAATGCACACAGCCAGTGAGTTGGCAAGGGTCGCGAGGGACTGGTGTGTGCTTAAGTGGCAACATTATATCGCACAATTGAAGGCTGCACACTGTAGATGAGACGCCAAGAAAGTCAGGCCTGCAAATGAACCTTGAAGTAACGAAAGCTGTAAAGTCAGCGATAATGAGTAACGGAGTGGTCCTGTGAAAGGAAGTAGCCCACTCAAAAGTCTCTGTGAAAGGTGAGAAGTTTGTAGCATTACAGTGAATGAACTGTAAAAGCGAGGTCATTGAAATTGACCCAGAGAAAAGGAGAGAGTAAAAGGTGAACATTGAACTTTGGTGCATAACACAGTGAACTACCCAGACCAGGAAGCACTGGGGCAAATAACATAGGAGTGTGAGTTGAAAGCTAGAAAGTTGAAGTGGTCTTGCAGAGGTCTGTAGAGAAAAAGCCATGGACAATAGAAAGTCTTCGACATCAGGAAACGGTCCGAGCCCATCTCAGGGAGACAAAGGTGTAATAAGTTAGGGGAAGGCAACCCCTAAAGGAGGTGAAAGAAACTTGGAGAAGGGAACCCATACAAGTGCTGTGATTGTGAGGTCCGAGCCCGGTTGAGGGAGACATACGTTGAATCAGGTGCTTTTTGTTGAGAGATCCGAGCCCGACTGAGGGAGACCTATGTGAACTGCTGATACCTTGAAAGGTCTGAGCCCGACTGAGGGAGACTGATGTGAACTTTTGCTGTGAAAGGTCTGAGCCCAACTGAGGGAGACCGATGTGAACCTTTTGGTGAACAGTGTATTGGAAAATGGAAAGTAACACTTTAACGTGGAAGACCAGGCGGGCCTCGATCCACGTCTTGAACTGCCTTTGTGTTAAGAGCCTGAGCCAGAGTGTGTCATCTTGCCTAGAGGGACCACCTTACTCTATGCTGTCCAACATGGGGAGGAGAGCTGACTCAGCCACATTTATTCTTTATATTTGGACACTGATTTTCCTTTGCATACATATTCTCCTTTTCACATTATTTGTACAAGATATAGGACAGGCATTAAGAGTTTGTTAGTATAGGCCATCTTGATTTGACAGGCTTAACTAGGACTGTTTTATTTATTACTTGATGATCGAGACTACTCCCATCTTAGTTCCCATTTTAGCTATAGGATAAAGTAGGATTTTCTCCAACCCCATTGAAACTTCAATAAAGGTTTTACAAAGTGTAGCTTTTGTGTCAGTGTCATACTTGTGATACCATGCCTCCCTGCGTTCAGCTCCTGCTTATCCAATCTTCATTTCGATCCCTGCAATGCAATATGTATTTTAAATTGCCCATCGTATGTAGGGATATTAGAGCGGAAAACATCACCTGTTACTATAAGTTGTTGTTACTGCTGTTCTCAATGCAGGTTGACCATGAATTGTCTTAGATGTTTTACCTGTAGTCACTGCATTTTCTCCCCACAATTTAACATGGAGTTAAGTTCACTCTGGTTTGCAATGTGTGACACAACACTGAAATGTAACCTAACAGTGAAGCATGTTACTATCTTCTTACGGAAAGGATCGGCAGGGTGTTAGGCAAGGCATGAGTAGAGCAAACGCTTCTTCCCATTGTCCTCTTGCCTCCTGTGCTCCTCTGCCTGCTTTTGTAGTAACAATGCAAAGGTAGAAACTGCATGGCTGTTAGATGTCCCTGCATGCTTAATTTCCATAATCAGTAAGAGCAAGTTCTTCTGCATCGATAAGTTAGATGTGTGTTCTTCGCTATGGTGTCTGTCAAGCGTATCATGTCTGGTGCTCGTAACTGTAACTGCTTCATGAATGACAAAGAATGTGCATGGGCCACAATGTTTGCTGTGTTAGGGAGGGCAGAGAATGCTTGTTCAGGATTCGCATGAGCTGATATTGCTGTTCTGTAGTACACACAAGAAGGCAATGAGCAGATCCAGGACTCTGAGATGTGGATTTCTGTGGGTGTGCAAGTTACATTGGTATGACATCCCTGTGTGCTACATGTACAGCAGTGACTGATTTATCATACTCACCTATATGTAATAAACCTGCCTACTCCACCACCTCTTTACTGCTCCACTTGCTAATCCCTGAGTCGTCAGAAAAATGCAATTGCTGCTAAGAATGTTTTCATCGAAAGGTAGATAACATACAACAACAGACCGATATTCAAAAATGAGTTGCTTACCCTAGTTTTCGATCCACAGTGCATAACACAAGCCGCCTTCAATTAATACACCCCAAGGATCTTTCTGATGCCCTTTCATCACTTAAACTAGCCACATACAAAGATGACGCCCTAGTGCTGCCATCCGAAAGCAGGTCAAGGGCAATGCCCTCATGCCCCTCCTCTATATAGTAAATGCCTCACTCATCTTCACAAGCACTCTAAACATGGAACCAATCCACTCACTCCTAAAAAAAACACCCTGGAACAAGACGATCTAGCAAACTACTCACCCATTAATACCCTGCCAGTCATTGTTGAATTCATTGAGAATGCAGTTGCCTACCAACTCCGCGATTTGATTAACCAACACACTCTGCTCTATGATTACCAATATGTGTTCAAACCAAAATTTTGCGCTGAAACAGCCACCTTCCAGATCATGGATGGCTCTGTTCAAATCATTGATAAAGGCAGCTCATGCCTCCCAGTTCTCATTGACCTGTCACATTAGCCATGGTTGATCACCTGACACTGACCAGTCTGCTCTTGAGCAGAATGGGCATCTTGGGCACAGCTCTCAACTGGTTTGTATCTTAACTATTAGACAGGCTCCAAGCCCTCTGGGTGGGCAACTTCAAGTCAGATGGCCGCCTGTGATCTTTAATCTATACATGGAGCCATTATGATCACTTCAAAATGACCCTGATATCTTGCTCCACCAAAATGCAGATGATATCAAATGATACCTAAAAGTCAGTTGTAACCAGGGCATCTCATGCCTCAGAAATCCCCTCACCTCTGTCTAAGCCTAGATGACAATCACATACCAGAAGCTCAAACCCACAGAGAGATAATTTAGTTCTACTCAGTCTCCCATTTAGCAGGATTCCAGTCAAGGGTGGATAAAGGACATGCATTGTGATGGCTCCACACCTCACCTGGCCCTGACTGCTAATTCACCCGAGTTCACTGTAGATAGTATTCCCTCTTTCCAGGAACATTTTAACAAAAGGCCCGAAATTCCTACTAACCCTCCATCGGTGAATAAAAACCGTTGCTTCCATCCAAGGAATCAGAACCACAGTCCAGGCCCTGGTAATCACCCACATCTATGAGGGCAACACCGTCCTCACAGGTGTTCCGGCGAACAAAAAGCCTCCATTAGGGCTGCGCAACACGCTGCAACACGATTCTCATCTCCGGCAGTATACTCTTTCAGACTACCTGCATAAGGCAACCACTACTCTCATACCTGCCTACCTAGCTGAACAACACTGTAGTCCATCTCCTCCAGGAGCCAGGCCATTGCTAGGCTTGACACGATACAGGCACGTAAGGAAAAAAAAAAACAGAAAACAGGCTTTCTCTTGCTATGCCTGTGCCTACTGGAACCAGTCCAATGCTCTTGTAGTTTATGAAGGAGTCCATGACCTTACTCTTTAGTCAATGCCTGGGTGCAAAGCAGCCTCCGTGCGTTCTCACATCAGATCCCCACGGCCGGATCCTCCTCTGCCACATTCTATAACACCTCCTTCTTTACGCAACCATAAATGACATGCAGAGCGCTCCACTGCTTCCTAGCTAGGGTCACCATACATAAAACCCAAATACAAAGCGATGATGCTCAATGTTCTGCTCATAAATGTCATCACGCGCATCCGGTTGTAGTTAAACTACAAAGAAATCCTTTTCCTTACCAGGAAACAGTGTTATGTGCCCTTCCTAGCTTGCCTTTTGAGGAGCAGAGGTTATTGGCTTGCTGGTAGTCTTCTCACGCTTCCTTGACGATGCACGTTATTCAAATGCCAAAAAGACAATGAAAAAGAACAATTAATGTATTATTCACTGCTACCCAAGGTAAGACTTGACACAGATGCATGCATGTCAGCACCCTATCCCACGTGAAGGTCTATCACGCTTGGCGTCTTCTTTTGACACTTAAGAACGTCCTACTTCAAAGGTAGTGGTGCACCTCCAGCTGTTCCTTGGGTGCATTCACGGGCATTTATGACTAGCTCGCAGGCCCTTCTCTGGAGGGTCATGGCACCTCTTTTTCAGGTCCTCCCTGCATCTCTCTTGGCTGTGGCAACAACACTCGCTTGCATGTTTTGCCTGCAATGGGGCGTGATGTATTTTTGTGCCGAACAATATTTTCCTCATGATTGGTCGATTCAGGGACAAGGACTTCTAACTCCATGTGTGAGAACTTTGTTTTCCTTTGCTCGCTCCCTTTTATCTCGCCCCCACCCACCGTCGAAACGTGAGGCTTCTTTCCTTGCCCACCCGCACACCTTCTGCGGCAATGCTGTTGCCTTGCAAGTGTCTCCACACACCTCGGCAGTTTGGACATCCTTCCTGCGGGCTGCATGACAATAGGTGACCCTGCCCGCCGGGCTAACCTCAGATGCAGCAGTTTCATAGCAAGTGTTACCACCTTTGCACACCTGTTATGTTATATTATATTCAGGGGTGCCGAGTATGCAGTGCTCCGGGGCCCGGGCACCCCCGGGATACGCGATTTTCATGAAAGTCCCTATTCTTAGAATGGGACTTTTTTGAGTTGTTTCATAATGCAGTCAGCTTGCTTCAGAGGGACTTCTTCACATTTACACTAAGGAGAATTGGACATGAATAGCCAACCCACCAGGGTTCAGATTGCATGTAGGTCAACCATCGCATTGCTCCTGTGGGAAAACGCAATCTAGGCAAGGAGCAACCTCATCTCGTCATTAAGCTGGCTGATTTGTTCCCCTGTGACCAGCAAAGGCCAATGCTACGAGCCCCTAAGTTACCTACCCGTACTTTATGCAAGCTGTGCCCTATGGAACTAGGTCTGATTTCCACCATGTGCCCAACTGCTCAGACACCTTGCGCGACCAACAGTTTGGGCACAGCATCCCGTGAGAAACTGAACTGAAAAACTCTGTAAAATAGTTCAGACAGGACACAGAATGAACCTCAAAATATGTGTATGGGAGGGCTTAGGAAAAGATCAGGCAATCTACAGGCCCTCCATGTAAAGCACCGGATCATTTTCAAAATGTCTGCCATATTCTGGAGGCGTGCCACACCTTGATCAAAACTGGGCCTTTCCCAGAGGCCTCGTCTATCTTAAGATGGGAAGGTAGCTCAGTGGGTTATTTCATCTGCTGCAGAGACGTGTGTGGAGCCTGCAGGTAGGGCCGAATCCAGCGGCCCCAACTTAGCCTTTCAGTCAATGAAATGAGTTGATGAACATCAACAACTGTTATTTGGCTTGCTACTATGCTTCCTTGTCGTGGCAACAAGGCATTGTATAAAAACAAGTTTTCCCTGTAATTATTTCTGTCCTGACAGGTTCTCGCCACTCACAAGTTGGCAAAGGAAGGGCGAAGCACCTGAGAGTTCTGCAGCGGGTTCCCCCTGGAGCGGGGGTTAGCGCTTGCTGCTTTTCGAAATTCGCAACCATTTTACCAAAGTACTAATAATTCAATCTTTAGTCAAAGAGTGCAGCGAGTGATGGGCAAACAACTCTCCGATCAGCTGAGCTCGGCTATGCAAGGAATGTCACACCTAGCCTGTTGCATAATTAAAGCTCTGGGTTTCCAAGCAACAGCCCAAGTAAGGCAATAGAAACGTAAACCGGCCCTGTTGCCAGGCAGTGTGCAGCGGATTTTGGAAAGTACTGAGAAACTGCATTCAAATATAGTCACCAAAACATCGCGTACACAAACACCTCACGGGAGACACCGAGTCCGCACATCTTCGCAGAACAAACAGTGCACTTAGGAACAGACAGCAAGCGAACAATATGTTTACACAATGCCCCGATTAGGGAACAGACACGACTCGTAATAATCGCCGATATGTTGCGTTAATACATCTCACCACTGGAAACTATAAAAATGCACAATGTCAGTAAACGGTACATTAGAACGTGCCAGAAAAATACCAGCCTTGCAGTTACAGTTACACGAATATTCAAATGCAGTCTTGCGGGATAGGGGCAAGGGCGTTATTACTTTACGTTGTCAACATTTAAAAGTTTTAAAAAAATCCAAAATACTTCGAATGTACAACTGGTCTGCAAGGGCGGCTAAAAATAAGCACTAGCTCCTTAGGATAGGATGTTTCAGCATCACCCACCATGCCCCTAGCCGCCATTTTGTGATCTAAAATCCTGGAACACACAGGCTTTTGTACACTTACTGAGGGTACTCAGAACATACCTAAAACAAAGAACAAGTGACATGCGTGTCAGGGGTCTGCAACCTACGGCTTTCCAGATGTTTTGGACTACGCTAGTTTTGACTCACAAATGCCTGAACAACAATGCCCCTCCGTACCTCTCTTCGCGCCTCACAGTTCATTGCTCTTCCCGTCCCACCAGATCAGCCCAAACTCACAGCCTATCCCTACCCACATTTAAACTCCAAAAAGCGGGTGGTGTTAGCTTCCCTGTCCTAGCTTCCAAACTGTTGAACACTCTGCCAGCCCACTTAAGAATTGAACCTTCGTTCCTAACGTTCAAGAACAACGCCAAAGCTTGGCTGTTCACCCAGTAAGCATGAGGTTTCTTCACGCTAGCCTAGCTCTCTACCTGCAACATATCCGACTTGTGTACATATGCCACACTGTTTCGATCATAACTTGTAAATGCTGTATTTGTATATAACCTGTAAATTTGTACTTGTGTATAACTTGTAAATTTGTACTTGCGTATAACTTGTAAATGTTGTATTCTTGTATACTTTTGTTGTAACCTTTACCTAAGATTATGCGCCCGGTTGCCCACCGGCCTGGTGCGCTTTACAAATAAACTAAAACTTCAAACTACGACTACAAGGATTGATGCTCCACTGGCTAGGTTGGCCTATTGTGTTTGTGTCGGTGTTGTGTCGTTTGTAATGTGAATCGGTATGTGAATGATTAGCCTCATTGTCGGCATTGCTGTGAGCAGTACGTTTTTAAGGCTGCTCGTTTTCCAGTATATTGTCGGACAATTTACCAAAACTTCATTGGTAGCTGGCAAAGACAATCGTTATTTGGACCCGTGAATAAACCTGTTGCTACAAAAGTCAGTTGAAAATGTAGTGGTGAAGCGACAATGTTGTTTTAGCGCAGGGGTCTTCAACCAGTGGCTGTCCTGATGTTCTGAACTAAGATTCCTTTGGATACCTCAACCAGTGGCTGTGCTAGCAAGGGCTGATGGGAGTTGCAGTCCAAAACATCTGGCAAGTCAAAGGGTGCAGACCTCTGTTTAGGCAAATGGAGTTGTGGTCATGTGATGACGCCAGGCAGACTAGGATCCATAGGAAGGTATACATTGCAGGCATTATGGTGTGGCCGATCATAGGTCTATTTGTGGCTGCTGTGTTGTATGTTTTTTTTTTCAAACTTTCTTTATTGTTTAAAAAAAAACAATACTCCCCTCCCCCATATCTCAATTTAGACTTACAACTTTACCATCACAGTGCACTTCCGATTCACAGTTCAAACATATATTACCGCACCAAACTATTATAATGCCCGGAGAAATCAATTACATGCGCAGACCACTCCAAAATAATCGCTCATGTACTCCTCCTCTACTTTAGCTACCCAAGAAGGAATCGGGGGATTGCACCTCTTGTGCTTTGTCCATTCGGTATTGTCTGTATGGGGGCCGGTAGTCAAAAGGTCGGCCAGTACACGGAAGTGTTGAAGCAAACATAGATTTTCTTCGCTCACATAAATCCATGCAGTCCAACCACTTAGCGAAAGTGGGGGGAGGGGTTGCCTTCCCCCACGCTCTGGCCAAAAGGTATCTATTTATCACTGAGGCCATGCCCAGCAGTTTCTTTTCAGTGCGGGATCTCCCTTCAGTCAATGCTAGGAGCCACAATTCAAGTGGATATGTTCGTGCCGACGGTAACATCTCCCACATGGCCTCCTCAATTTGCCCCCAGAAAGCTCTAATATTGGGGCAACTCCAACACACATGATACAATTCTGCTCGATCTGCACCACACCTTTTGCATGTAGACGGTTGGTCCGGGAAGAATCTGCTGAGGGTAAGCATAGTGTAATGGACTTCATGAATATATTTATAATGAAGTAGCCTATATATCGAGAGTTTAGGGAGATGTGTCGCGCTTGTGTGCAGATGAGCTTCCATTGCTCTTCACTTAACATTCTCCCCAGAGAAGCCTCCCATGTGGCCCTGTAAGGTCGCTCCTGTACAACTCTCCCATCTCTCACCAGCTTATAAATGGTAGATACCAACTTTGTAGGAGATGTGGGGCGGCCTATGTAACATAGGGCAGGTTGAAGGGGTGGGACTCGTGGGAATCCTGGCCATTTAGCCCTAAGTAAACTCTGCAGTCTGAAATAATGAAGTAGGGTCACCGCGTCAGTGTCACCTCTAATGTTTAGTTCTTCCCACTGTATAAACCGGCCTTCTTGCACTAGATCCCCCAGGGTTTGTATTCCCAGCACTTGGAACCGACCCCTAAAGGATCTCTCATGTGTAAATGGAATTCCTGCTACATTATACACCGGTAATTCTGGTAGAAAGTGAGATTCGGATTGAAGTAATTGGTTTATTCTATCCCAGGCTCTGTATGTTATCTACA
Organism: Ambystoma mexicanum; assembly: GCF_040938575.1. NCBI lineage: Eukaryota > Metazoa > Chordata > Amphibia > Caudata > Ambystomatidae > Ambystoma > Ambystoma mexicanum. The sequence continues at coordinate 971,693,132 of NC_090928.1, forward strand.
CCGGTTTGATTTCACACTTCGGGACAGTGTCTCTATCGCCCCACAACATACCCGTCAGAGCAGCGGGGTGGATGAGGGCCCTAGCTAGCATAGCGTGCAGGGACTCTAGGCTGGGATGGTTCCATCCTGATATGTATTGTACTTGGGCAGCAAGATAGTAGAGCTAATTGTCGGGGTATTCCAGGCCTCCGCCCCATATGGTCGAGCGAGAGTATCATAAGCAATCCTGGGTTGTTTGCCCGCCCACACCAATCTCATCATCAATTTCCTAATACGAGACCAATAGCTAGCAGGGGGCCATATCGGGACATTATTATATACATAGAGAAGTTTAGGAAGTATCACCATTTTTGCCAGGATGATACGGGTGGCCTGGGAGAGTGGAAGCCGTATCCACGCCTCTACTTTATGTTCTAAGATTTCTAATGGTGTAAGATAGTTATCCTTGTACAGTTTATCCCTGATAGTAGATACCATAATACCAAGGTAGCGTATACCTTCCGGACACCACCGGAATTCATTACCCACATCCATACTTTGCACTCCTGTGGTTAGGGGGAGCACCTCCGATTTCTCCCTGTTGATCCTGAGCCCTGATAATTCCCTGAACCTGGTCACCTCCTGCATTAATGGGGGCAAGTTCTGGCGTGGATGCTTAACATAGAGAAGAACGTTGTCAGTATATAAGGATATGATAGAAAGGTGCGTGTGTGCATAGATCCCACACTAGAAAGGTGCGTGTGTGCATAGATCCCACGCTGCGCATGTAATTCTCTAACATGACATGGCAGAGGTTCCATTGCAAAAGCAAACAGAACTGGGGATAAAGCGCACCCCGGTTTTGTGCCACGTGAGGGGCATATCTGTGCAGAGACAGAGCCATTAGTGTATATTGCCGCTCTAGGAGCCGAGTACAGAAGTTTAATCCATTTGATGTATGTCAGACTCAGGCCAGATCTCCGGAGTACTTAAAAAAGGAACGGCCATTCGACCGAGTCAAACGCCTTTTCGGCGTCTAAGGCCACTACCACCATTGATATGTCTGGGTTAACATTATGCATAAGGGTGACCAGACACCGTAGGTTGTTTTGAGTGGAGCGCCCCGGGATGAATCCAGCCTGATCCGGCAATACCAAGGACGGCATATGGGGAAGTAGACGCACCACAAGGATCTTGGCCAGAATTTTATTATCTGTATTAATAAGCGAAAGAGGCCTATAGGATGAAAGGCACAGGGGGTCTCTACCAGGTTTCAGCAGGACATTAATCAGCGCAGACCTGGTGGATTCCGGGAGGATACCATTGGCCATAGCACTATCATACATAGCGAGGAGATGGGGGGTGACCAGGTCAGCATAAGCTTTATAGAATTTAGCAGTAATGCCATCTAAGCCCGGGGCCCTCCCATTGGGTAGCGATTGTATAGCCTCATGAATCTCCTCCTCTGTAATCAGATCATTAAAGGCACCCCCCTGCTCAGGGTCCAGCCAGCCCAGGCGACCTTCATCCAAATAATGCACTAGAGCATCATGACCAGTTGTGGGTCTTGATGTCTTGATGTATATAGCCGATCATAGAAATGACGGAATACCTCATTGATCCCCTCTAGTTCCCGTACACGAGTCCCGTTGGGGTCCTCAATTTCAGTTATGCTGGTGGAGGGTGGTTCTTTACGAATAGCCCAAGCCAGCATCCTGCTAGGTCTATCACTCTCGCCATACTTTGCCGCTTCTATTGGGTCCCCAAATATCTATCCCCATTGCTCGACAGCTCACGCAGCCTCTCCCTGAGCAAACTCAGCTCCTTACTAAGTTCGGGTGTATCCTGAGTGCTTTGCAGTTTTTCACCCTCCCCTATAGTGTCCTCCAACTTTTTCATGGATCCTCTAATGGCCTTTAATACCTAACCCTCCTTGGAGATGCAGCACCCACGTATATAGACTTTAAAGGTTTCCCATATCAAGCCTGGGTCCGAGATCGATCCTACATTGGTCTGGAAGAACATGTCTATATATTTTTCTATCTCAGTCCGAAATGCTGCGTCCCCAAGGGGAGTCACTCTGAAGCACCAACTCAATAAATTGAGAGAACGTGTTGTGAGTTCGAATCTAACCATTACTGGTGAGTGGTCAGACAGGGTCCGGGGTAAAATGTCACTTCTGTGACCGCACTTAGTATGGGGCCCGAGGACATTACGTAATCTATTCTGGACGAGCTCCCATGCACCCCCAAATAAAATGTATATTCCTTATCACTGGGGTGTAAAGTACACCATACATCAAGTAGGTCATGAGTCGATGCAATACTACCCCATGCTGTAGTCGCTTGCGGCAGAACCTGCTGTGCCGACAGAGCCCTGTTCATATCTAATGTGAGGGCCGGGTTAAAGTCTCCAGCCCATATCATTTCGTACCCTGAAAATTTGTAAGGATGGCCAGAGGGACGTCATTTAGGGGTCACCAGAGGTCGCAACTGCGACCTCTGAGGTCTCCCTTGCGACCTCTTTATTTTGTAATGTAAGCTCATGGGCTGTAACCAGCACCATGTGGCTCTTTAGTTCTGGAGTGCTGGCTTTCTTGTTAAAGCGTCTTAAAAAAAGAAGAAAAAGAAGAAAAGGAGTGACAGAAGTCTAACACTTTCAGCACTGACCCTAAATAAGAAAGATTAGGAATACCAAATAATGTGTCTTTCTGGAATTCTATACAATAAATGCTATCCTCATTAAAGGTTTATTTCAGGCACACTTCAGGGGGTGAGTCACTGATTTAGTCTGTTCTTAAACGCCTCAACTCAGCCTTTCATCCTTCTGAGGTCGATAAATGAGTACCAACACAGTTTGGGTGATATTGGGTGTATATTTTTTTTCTATATAAAGCGCTTAAGTGTAAGTGCTATACAATAACACATCATCATCATTTGGTCATGGACGTCTGCTTGCATTCACAGTAATTTGGTAATATGGGCCTATATACACTGATCTTAATGATACATATGGCGATCCATTCTTGTATGAAATGTACATCACACTATAGCGATATCGTAACCATATTTTTTGTAGTGTACAATGCTTTGTGATAGCACTTCCTGTTTTGTCAACGGGTGAAAGGATGTGTTCCATAGCATCCTGCGATATCACTTCGGGTGGGGTCAAATGACATCACTTCCTGTGATGTCACCAGGGGTCAAGGGTCGTGTGATGTCACTTCCACTACCCCTGGCATTTTGGTGAAATGACATCCCTGGAGATGGCTGGCACATTTATGGAAATACTCTGGGGAATCGACCTTTAGCGCATATACATTTGCAACAGGAGCCTGATTCCCAGTACCTCCCCCGCCAGTATTAAATATCTCCCTTCCTCGTCTTGTATCTGTTCATGGAGTCTCACTGTAATGATCTGTGTATGTATGTAGCGACTCCCCTGGAGTGGGAAGAGTATGAGGAGTTGTATCTATGAGCCCCCCACCCAGCCAAACTGGGAGGGGCGACGCCTTTATTAAGGTGAGTCCCCTGCAGACACAATATGTTTGCCCCATGATTTCTACTATAATTGGCAATCAATCGTGTCTTCTTTTGATTGGTCAGGCATCAAATGTTCCAGGACATTACCAACACACTCGCCCGAAGATTACCTCCAACTGGAGTGTAGGGAGCATCTTAATTTTTCCCTTAATGTGGACATGCAACATGACTCTTTATCACTTTCATACATTACTTTCTTCCGGGTCATAGTGAACATCTTGAACAAAGTTGGAGTCTTGCCACCCAAGCTAACATAATTTTTAAACCCATACAGTGACCATATCCTCCCCATACCCTCCCATGCCAGAAACAAGAACATACCGGCTCCCGTCCCGCCCCACACCCCTTAACTAACCCCTCAACCAACTTAACCAGTCTGCAGTGGCTGCGGATTGTAAGGCGCTAGTGGCAGCCCACATGCTCCGTTTGACATCGGTCAATATATCGTCGTTGTCTGCCCCCACTCACGTGGGACCGGAGCCTGATTCAGGTCATTATGAAAAAACACGTTGAAAATCATCACGGCATCGCGGACACTCAAGGGCTGCACGGTTGGTGCCTGGGCAAGCCACCAGGATCAGGCAGGTTTGACACAAATCGCTCTGCAGCTTCCGGTGAAGTGAAGAAGACTGCAGATCCGTTATGCTGGACTCAAAGCTTGGCAGGAAATAACATTGGATATTTAACTCCTTTTTTCCAACGGTTGTCTTGGCTACTTGAAAAGATTTTCGCTGGTCCTGCACTCCCTGACTAAAATCAGAGAATAGCCGGATTGTGGCGGAACCCCAGCGCAGCTCACCCCTTTCCCTCGCGGCTCTGAGGATAGTGTCCCAATCTCTGTAATTAAAGATCTTGGATATAATCAGGTGCTCAGGAGCGCCCAGAGGCAGGCCGGGCGGCCAGTAACCAGTGAGTCCTCTCAACCATGAACATTGGCGTGAGCGGCGGATTCCCAAAATGTCTATTAGTATTGTTTTGACAAATTTCTCCATATTATCGATGGTGGCCGGCTCTGAGACACTGAGTATCCGGACGTTATTTCGCCTAGACCGACCCTCCAAATCCTCGTTGTTGGCTAGGACCTTCTTCACGGTCTGCTTCATTTCCGCCATTTCTCGCTGGAGCGTAGCAACTTTGCCCTCATTATCCCCAATCCACTGTTCTGCCTCAGTCATGCACCCGCAGAGCTTTTCAATTTGCACAGCAGATACATCCACTTTGCAGGTTAGTGCATCAATCTTTGCCCCTAGATTATCCATGCTGCTCTTCAGGGCCAACAGGGTTTGATTTAGAGCAGCCACATCTAGTTGGGTCTGAGGTTGACTTGCAGAGGATGTCAACGATGAGCGGGGTTGTTCAGAGCACGCAAATTGTTTCATCTTGGCTTGCCGCTTGGTGTTTACCATAGTAATGCTTCTTTCTGTAGGATTCCCTGTAGTGATGTCTCAATCTGTAATGGTGCAGGGCCCACACTATTCCTCGGGTTGCAATATAATTGAGACAGAGATTGGGTGCCAGCTCACACTTGAGAGTTCATTTGACAGACAGGAGGGCGATTGTGTGGTCCGCCAAGGGGTAATCCAATGTTTCCTAACTCTGCCAGATGTATTTCTGCCCTGCAATCCCACCACCACTCCAAGCCCTTCCTCCTTGCCATACCAAGCCAGTCCGTCTCCTCCTTCCAGCATAGCAGTGCCGGCACACAGTACCCCACTCCCCCGCTGGCCAGGTAGCGTTTTGACTCCCTTCATTCACCAGAAGCAGGTTTCAGCAGGACATTAATCAGCGCAGACCTGGTGGATTCCGGGAGGATACCATTGGCCATAGCACTATCATACATAGCGAGGAGATGGGGGGTGACCAGGTCAGCATAAGCTTTATAGAATTTAGCAGTAATGCCATCTAAGCCCGGGGCCCTCCCATTGGGTAGCGATTGTATAGCCTCATGAATCTCCTCCTCTGTAATCAGATCATTAAAGGCACCCCCCTGCTCAGGGTCCAGCCAGCCCAGGCGACCTTCATCCAAATAATGCACTAGAGCATCATGACCAGTTGTGGGTCTTGATGTCTTGATGTATATAGCCGATCATAGAAATGACGGAATACCTCATTGATCCCCTCTAGTTCCCGTACACGAGTCCCGTTGGGGTCCTCAATTTCAGTTATGCTGGTGGAGGGTGGTTCTTTACGAATAGCCCAAGCCAGCATCCTGCTAGGTCTATCACTCTCGCCATACTTTGCCGCTTCTATTGGGTCCCCAAATATCTATCCCCATTGCTCGACAGCTCACGCAGCCTCTCCCTGAGCAAACTCAGCTCCTTACTAAGTTCGGGTGTATCCTGAGTGCTTTGCAGTTTTTCACCCTCCCCTATAGTGTCCTCCAACTTTTTCATGGATCCTCTAATGGCCTTTAATACCTAACCCTCCTTGGAGATGCAGCACCCACGTATATAGACTTTAAAGGTTTCCCATATCAAGCCTGGGTCCGAGATCGATCCTACATTGGTCTGGAAGAACATGTCTATATATTTTTCTATCTCAGTCCGAAATGCTGCGTCCCCAAGGGGAGTCACTCTGAAGCACCAACTCAATAAATTGAGAGAACGTGTTGTGAGTTCGAATCTAACCATTACTGGTGAGTGGTCAGACAGGGTCCGGGGTAAAATGTCACTTCTGTGACCGCACTTAGTATGGGGCCCGAGGACATTACGTAATCTATTCTGGACGAGCTCCCATGCACCCCCAAATAAAATGTATATTCCTTATCACTGGGGTGTAAAGTACACCATACATCAAGTAGGTCATGAGTCGATGCAATACTACCCCATGCTGTAGTCGCTTGCGGCAGAACCTGCTGTGCCGACAGAGCCCTGTTCATATCTAATGTGAGGGCCGGGTTAAAGTCTCCAGCCCATATCATTTCGTACCCTGAAAATTTGTAAGGATGGCCAGAGGGACGTCATTTAGGGGTCACCAGAGGTCGCAACTGCGACCTCTGAGGTCTCCCTTGCGACCTCTTTATTTTGTAATGTAAGCTCATGGGCTGTAACCAGCACCATGTGGCTCTTTAGTTCTGGAGTGCTGGCTTTCTTGTTAAAGCGTCTTAAAAAAAGAAGAAAAAGAAGAAAAGGAGTGACAGAAGTCTAACACTTTCAGCACTGACCCTAAATAAGAAAGATTAGGAATACCAAATAATGTGTCTTTCTGGAATTCTATACAATAAATGCTATCCTCATTAAAGGTTTATTTCAGGCACACTTCAGGGGGTGAGTCACTGATTTAGTCTGTTCTTAAACGCCTCAACTCAGCCTTTCATCCTTCTGAGGTCGATAAATGAGTACCAACACAGTTTGGGTGATATTGGGTGTATATTTTTTTTCTATATAAAGCGCTTAAGTGTAAGTGCTATACAATAACACATCATCATCATTTGGTCATATACACTGATCTTAATGATACATATGGCGATCCATTCTTGTATGAAATGTACATCACACTATAGCGATATCGTAACCATATTTTTTGTAGTGTACAATGCTTTGTGATAGCACTTCCTGTTTTGTCAACGGGTGAAAGGATGTGTTCCATAGCATCCTGCGATATCACTTCGGGTGGGGTCAAATGACATCACTTCCTGTGATGTCACCAGGGGTCAAGGGTCGTGTGATGTCACTTCCACTACCCCTGGCATTTTGGTGAAATGACATCCCTGGAGATGGCTGGCACATTTATGGAAATACTCTGGGGAATCGACCTTTAGCGCATATACATTTGCAACAGGAGCCTGATTCCCAGTACCTCCCCCGCCAGTATTAAATATCTCCCTTCCTCGTCTTGTATCTGTTCATGGAGTCTCACTGTAATGATCTGTGTATGTATGTAGCGACTCCCCTGGAGTGGGAAGAGTATGAGGAGTTGTATCTATGAGCCCCCCACCCAGCCAAACTGGGAGGGGCGACGCCTTTATTAAGGTGAGTCCCCTGCAGACACAATATGTTTGCCCCATGATTTCTACTATAATTGGCAATCAATCGTGTCTTCTTTTGATTGGTCAGGCATCAAATGTTCCAGGACATTACCAACACACTCGCCCGAAGATTACCTCCAACTGGAGTGTAGGGAGCATCTTAATTTTTCCCTTAATGTGGACATGCAACATGACTCTTTATCACTTTCATACATTACTTTCTTCCGGGTCATAGTGAACATCTTGAACAAAGTTGGCGTCTTGCCACCCAAGCTAACATAATTTTTAAACCCATACAGTGACCATATCCTCCCCATACCCTCCCATGCCAGAAACAAGAACATACCGGCTCCCGTCCCGCCCCACACCCCTTAACTAACCCCTCAACCAACTTAACCAGTCTGCAGTGGCTGCGGATTGTAAGGCGCTAGTGGCAGCCCACATGCTCCGTTTGACATCGGTCAATATATCGTCGTTGTCTGCCCCCACTCACGTGGGACCGGAGCCTGATTCAGGTCATTATGAAAAAACACATTGAAAATCATCACGGCATCGCGGACACTCAAGGGCTGCACGGTTGGTGCCTGGGCAAGCCACCAGGATCAGGCAGGTTTGACACAAATCGCTCTGCAGCTTCCGGTGAAGTGAAGAAGACTGCAGATCCGTTATGCTGGACTCAAAGCTTGGCAGGAAATAACATTGGATATTTAACTCCTTTTTTCCAACGGTTGTCTTGGCTACTTGAAAAGATTTTCGCTGGTCCTGCACTCCCTGACTAAAATCAGAGAATAGCCGGATTGTGGCGGAACCCCAGCGCAGCTCACCCCTTTCCCTCGCGGCTCTGAGGATAGTGTCCCAATCTCTGTAATTAAAGATCCTGGATATAATCAGGTGCTCAGGAGCGCCCAGAGGCAGGCCGGGCGGCCAGTAACCAGTGAGTCCTCTCAACCATGAACATTGGCGTGAGCGGCGGATTCCCAAAATGTCTATTAGTATTGTTTTGACAAATTTCTCCATATTATCGATGGTGGCCGGCTCTGAGACACTGAGTATCCGGACGTTATTTCGCCTAGACCGACCCTCCAAATCCTCGTTGTTGGCTAGGACCTTCTTCACGGTCTGCTTCATTTCCGCCATTTCTCGCTGGAGCGTAGCAACTTTGCCCTCATTATCCCCAATCCACTGTTCTGCCTCAGTCATGCACCCGCAGAGCTTTTCAATTTGCACAGCAGATACATCCACTTTGCAGGTTAGTGCATCAATCTTTGCCCCTAGATTATCCATGCTGCTCTTCAGGGCCAACAGGGTTTGATTTAGAGCAGCCACATCTAGTTGGGTCTGAGGTTGACTTGCAGAGGATGTCAACGATGAGCGGGGTTGTTCAGAGCACGCAAATTGTTTCATCTTGGCTTGCCGCTTGGTGTTTACCATAGTAATGCTTCTTTCTGTAGGATTCCCTGTAGTGATGTCTCAATCTGTAATGGTGCAGGGCCCACACTATTCCTCGGGTTGCAATATAATTGAGACAGAGATTGGGTGCCAGCTCACACTTGAGAGTTCATTTGACAGACAGGAGGGCGATTGTGTGGTCCGCCAAGGGGTAATCCAATGTTTCCTAACTCTGCCAGATGTATTTCTGCCCTGCAATCCCACCACCACTCCAAGCCCTTCCTCCTTGCCATACCAAGCCAGTCCGTCTCCTCCTTCCAGCATAGCAGTGCCGGCACACAGTACCCCACTCCCCCGCTGGCCAGGTAGCGTTTTGACTCCCTTCATTCACCAGAAGCAGTAGCAGAATATGGGCCAAGGGATTGCGTCTTATAATCACTCAGTAGACTGTTGTGGGTTAGTTTCCTCCAGGGAGAAGCGACAGCGACCAGAACCCAGACCCCAGAAGGGGATGTAAGGGGGGCAATTAGCAGCTTCGCCCCTCAGTTTGTTGCACAGCTAATGTTCCCTCTTCACTGTCAGGTACTGAGCCCGCCCGCCTCTCCCTCACAAATTCCCATTGTTGACTTGAATTCTGACAGCTGAGCATTAAGTTCTGGGGACCAAAGCTAAGGCCACGATCCCCCTCTCACATATTGCCAGCCCAGCACTCGAACCAAGTCTCCAGCTCGGGTATGCTCCAGTGCAGTCAGTTTCTCAGGGTGTATATTTCACCTGATCGCTGTGGGCAACCCCTGCCCTTGGGCAGCCCCAACTATGCAGTTATTAGGGTGGGGCCCGTGGCCCAAAGTCAGCATTCGGGGGACAGGGGCAGCATGCCGTGTGGCAGGGGCTGGACCCGCTACTCACTGTCTCATCTGTTCATGGCAGGTCACAGCCAGCAACAGGTCTCGGGCCGCAGCAGGCAGCCAGTCTCTGGAGCGGCTACGGCAAGCCACCTCCCTCCGCGAAAAGCAGGACGCCGGACGCCGACCCCCACCTCTACTGAACCACCCGCAGCCCACTCAGGCAACCGTCTTCAGGGAGAGAAGACGCTGAGGCACAGTGTTCGCGGGCCACGGCCCGGCGCGAAGGTCAATCACTCTGTACACCCGAGGGTCGAGGTAGGCAAATCGGGAGACCACTCGCCCGAGGGTACGAGTGCCTCTACCTCCCTGACTCCCAGCATTGGGACAGCAGGCTCCGTCCGTCACCAGTGCAGGGCAGGCGCCTCTCCCCCCTCCAGCTCTGGAAGAGTTTGCAGGGCCGCAGCTCGCAGGGCACCACACTGCTCCCTCTCATGTGCTGCGGCCGTCAAATCTGGGCTTAATACAATCCCAAAGTTTTTATATCTTCAGATGTAGGCTCCGGTTAGCGCGCTGGGGGCTTCAGAACAAATGATATTGTCAGGATGTGCAAGCCGCTGTTGGGGCTTCTCAGGTTGCGGGCATTTGCAAAGCTGCACAACAGCGCCCCCTGTCTGTTGTATGGTTTTAAAATTCTTCCGAAGTGCTAAGGGTGTGTCTGTTCGTCCTGAATTCCCATAAGGAATCATTGTAGGCCCCACCCACTCCCGAGAAGTGAGGCGCAGTACTGAGGGAGAACATGCTCATCAGCAGCGTGATGACTTCTTCGTCCTCAAATAGCATCTGTCCAAAGCACAAATCACAATTGAGTGAGGACCCTCTGGATGTGCTGGTTTCAGAATTACTTTTGCATGTTGAGATCCAATTTGGGGCAAAGGTGCAACTCATAATAACCCGTGAAATAATGAATTGTGCAAGAAGTTGACCCAAAGAGGTAAACAACACGCTCAAGACAAGACATACCTTAATTGATGTCAAGAAGAGATTGTTTAATCTCAGAATGAAAGTAATGGAAAAATATATAGCAGCAGAACAACACACTAGATGTACTGGAGGATGGCCCCTTAAGAACACTAAGGTGCGACCAGAGAGCTCAGACGTGTCACCTAGAACAGAATAGATATGTGAACTGTGATTCTGAAGACATGGCTCAAAAAGCTCGAAAGGGTCTTTAGGAATTGGTCAAGAGCACACCGCTCCATTATGCCCTAATTAAGCCACTGTACAGATTGGCTCGCAAGCACACTGTGGTTGTGAATGAAAATCTGACAACCATACTTGTCGATACCCTATCATGGTAGCCCGTGACCATGAAACTGGAGGAAAGTAGACGGGCTGACAGGAACATTCACCAGATGGACCTTTTCATTAAAAGTCTACATTGAAAATAATACCAAATGCAGGCATACTCTACTTTACATATTGGGCCAGCGCATGTCAACCTCCGTCATCTGTACTTAAGAGTGTGGTTGGACAAGGAACTCATGGGACACAAACGTAAAGTACCACTAATGAAGTACAGTCAGTTCTACTCCTCTCTCTTCTTTAGATTCCTCTTTCCCCCTCTTACCCTTTCCATCGCTCCTGAAAACCGCCCCAGGCTTGGCTTTCAGCCAGATTCCCCTTCCTTCGGTGTTTTCTCCGCAGGGCTGCATGACGCTGGAAGAAACCCTCTCGTGCTTCCTGGGACGCCTTGCTACTTGCAGATAAGAAACAATATTTCCCTGATCTAGCTTTCCACTTTCCTCCCATCCTTGGCGTTTTCTTCAGCTTTTTGAATCATATCTTGTCCTCGCCCTCTTTATCCTCATCTCTTTCATCTTTAGATTTTGCTCAGTACTACTCTACTAAAGTTACTCTCTTGCAATCTTCCTTTTCCTCCTTTGCTCAGTGTGACTCTGTGCCTTCTTCCCTTTCAGGTCCTTCATCAACCCTTTTTCTAATTTGTCCTACCCCTAATACTAATACTTCTTAATGTCTGTCTCGTGCCCCCCCAGCAGCTCCACCCTACAGCCCTCTTCCCTCTCTTCTGATACCTAAAGTCTGTCTTTGCTTGCTTCTCATCTCAACTTCTCTTGTTTTAAGCTAATTGATTCTTATTGAAAGTTAAGAATACTTAAGTCGACATTACAGCAAGTTGTATGAAAAGTGAGGTACAACATAGTTATTATAATTGATGTCAACTTCTCTTCAACTTTTAACATATCTCTACTACCTCCGTTTCCCCTTACGCTTTAAATAGGCTATCATTCTCCCGATAAAAAAAAAAAAACTCACTCGATCCCTCTCTTCCTGCAATTTGTGTCCTTTATCTCTTCTTCGCTTACTGTTAAAAGTTCCGGAATGGATGGTATGTACCCAGGTTTCTTCCTTTTTAGGCCAGCACTCTGTACTTCCTCTCCTCTACTCTGTCTTTCACGCCCTTCTTTCTGGCCGCAACCCCAAGCTTTCGATTATTCTTGTTCTTCCCCATCTCTCTGGCCCCTTTGATACTGTTGATTACCCTCCTCCTCTGTCGACTCTTTCGTCCTAAGACTCCTCCGGCCCAATGCTCCACTGGTTCTGCCTGCACTTAAGTGACCAGACTTATTCAGTTTCCTGGGCCAGTAAGTCTTCTCCCAAATTTCCTTTACATTTCAGCATCGCTCACAGTTCTGTTCTTGGCCCTCTTCTTTTCTCTCTCCATTCTATCCCTCTTGCTTCAATGATCTCCTCTTTTAACTTTTCCTTTCACTTTTACGCTGATGATTCTCAAATCATTTTGACCTTTTCTCCCTTCTTTGATGAGATCCAAGCCACCCTCTCAAACTGCTTCATGGCTATTCAGGCTTAAAAATCTCTGACCTCATCGGCATGAACTCCTCCTAGACTGATGTACTTTACTTTCTTGCGTCTCTCTCTGATCCTATTTGTTCACCCTCCCTTCCCTGCCTATCTCGTCTTCTGCCAGGAATACTGGTGTCCTGTTTGATTTCACTCTCTCTTTCCCCACTCATGCCTATGCTACTCCACTCACGTATTGTTTTCACCTCTCCACCTTTCTTAGAACTCGCCCTTTTCTTTCATTTCATGCAACTGAGATTCTTCTTTCCGATTAAATTTCTTTCTCGGCTTGACTATTGCTCTGCACTTCTGATTGGTCTTCCTGCTTAGTAACTTGCACCCCTTCCTTTGATTTATCATTCTTCCTTACTGGCCCCTTTACTTCTCTCTTTCCGCACCTCCCTTGGTCGGTGTCTTCTAGCTATTTCCTGTCTTTCCTTTGACTCTCGACTTCCCTTTCTTTTCCTCTGCATTGTCTTCACATGTTTTCATGGATCAGCTCCTCTGTATCTTGACTCCTTGCTTATCTTCCTTCTTGTTCTCTTCACTCACAAACTCAGCGGCCCTCATTCGAAGTTTGGTGGTCTAGAAATAAGGGTGCCGGAAGCAACATACCAGCAGCCTTTCTGGACCGCCATACTATGAGAATGCCGGGAGGGACCACGGATCCCCCGGCAGGCCTGACCTGCCAGATTTTCAGGCTCACACCGGCATGTCTCTGTTGTTAGCAATGGTGCTGGTGCTTCAGTAACCCCATTTCCATGGAAACCGTTAACAGCGCCACTTGTGATATCAGGTGGCGTTAAGGGTGTTACGGGGTTGCCTGTAACCCGCTTCCTAGCGGCAAGTTTTACCGGAAACCCCGTAATGTGCCAGAGTGTCTTCTTACTGTCCCTAAACCTCTGTGCGCCCATTCCTGCTTTCTGACGTTCTCTCCGCTTGGCATCCATGCCTCTTCTTCTTTAGCTATTTTCCGTTCTCATCGTAAATCCTTTCTTCTTTTGTCTCAGTCTTACTCATTGATTTGGTGACTTACCGTTTTGTCTTGTCCTGTTGACGTTTGGATGTGCAGCGCTTTCACGAAAGCGCTACGTAAATCACAATAAATACAAGTACAACGTAATTCAAATGGTCATCCCATGAATTGGAGTCCTACCCAAATGTAGTAAGCACTTCAGTATGGCCAAGTGACCCGATCCCTGTGATTTGCCGGTGCAAACGCTCAGATGTAAACTTATGCCCTCCATCCCAAAAATCCAAGAGACTCTATTAACAGAGGATATACGTCAGACCTTTCTGAAAGTTATACATGTTGTCCTACTGATAGCCATGGGTGAAAGTTTACTGAAAGTGATATTTAAGTGAGATATTTTACATATTTATCTAGAGTTATTGAATGTATATTGTTGTAACTGCACATTGCATAGAAGTGCGCATTTGGGAGTGGTTTCAGGGGTAGAATTTATCAAGCTCAACAAATATGCCACATATATTAAAAGCGTTGTTATGAAGTATATCATTAACTGGCACATTCTATCATCCGGCATCTCGGACTATTAGTATTAGGAGCACTTTTGTTCAAAAGGGCTTATAACAATGTTTTTATAGCGGATAACCAAATGTCGAAATCGGAAAAGCAAGCAAAAAGGTTGAATGCTTTGTTATCCGACCTTATTACTTTGTTAACTGGCTCAGAAGACTGACATCCGGTTACCCGGCATATTTGCTTATCTGGCATAGTTGTATTCCCAATCGTGTCGGATAGCAAAGGTATTACCAAAGTTACCACTTAAAAAAGATTCACTAAAAAATAAAATGTATTCTTAGTTTGGCATTTTCCTCTTCGAAGAATATTATACAAATCCTGTTTATGTTTGTCGTTCATTAGCTTAAATATTCAGAATATCATTTTTTGTAAAACACGTTAAAGACAATTGGAGCTGATTACAAAAGTAAGGGGTTCATCACCTGAAAAGTGCCTCATAGTAGAGATTAGAAAGCAGTTTCAGATGTGATATTAACACATAAAAGACATGCTATGCCCGTGCTTGAAAAAGAAGTAGCAATTTCAGCATGTGAAATCTGCTGTGCAGGCAGGTGAGGACAAAGTCAAGCACACACATCGCCAAATGAAACAACTACTAAACCATCAAAATATGAATTGAAGACAGTGACAACTAGGCCATCAAACAGACAGTTTCTGTAATGTTCTTTTCCTTGCTCTGCAATGTTCTATGCTAGGTCTTCTGGGTCATCTGATACAGTGTCATCAGATTCCCATATGTTCTTTGGTACTGGAATGTTGCTTTGGGTTGGAATATTGTGCAGACTGCAGCATATTTGCACTATCCAGCAGATTTTTCAGCTGCATAGAGGCCACTCGATGAGTGTAGGCACTAGGCAGGGCCGGAGTTGGGGCATTTCAACTTTTTCAATTGAAATGGGCTCCCACATCATGGGGGGGGGGGCCTGTGACTCAGACAAAGAAAACTAAATAGCTTTTCTTAAGTGGCCATGAAGAGTTTTGGTTCCCCCCCACCCCTGCACTATGCCTTTCTTTGTTTTACTTTACAAAGGCCAATGAACCTGCCTCTTGGTATCAAGGAAGCCACCCGCCCCCTCCCATCACTACTGTATCTGGATTTGGGTGAATAGATGTGTGCACTGGGAATACTAAACTTCACCAACTGAAACTATCTGCTCCAAACAATTGATGTACCATTTTCTGACTTACTTTTTTGGATGTGAAAACCTTATAATGCACCAGATGAATATGTAGTCAGGTCTTCCGAACTGTGGGCAATGCAACCCCAAATGTCTATTAACAATGCTGTCACCCTCACTGTGGTCTATTTAATTTAACAGCAGGCCATTACCAGACGATACAGCCCCCCTGACTAGAAGTTAATCTTTAAGCAACAGCTACAGGTGGCACGTCAGCTAGGTGCACTGAAATACCAAGCAGGAGAAGCGTTTCAATAATAAGACAAATACCATGTGGCACTTCTAGAAATCATCATATCGGGCAAGTTACTACTCTGTCTGATGTATGAGCCATGGGCTAAACGAGGCAAATTGGCACGGAGCAATGAGAAGGTCAGCAAAGCCGGGAGTTCGATCATTGATGGAATACTGCAGTGTCCTATCCTGGAATATCAGGTCACATGCATGAGGTGGCACTAATGCAAGGTGGGTGCAGTCAAGTGCATCAACAATGTCTGAGAATCCACCATTGGTGTAATTAGCACTTTTCATGTGAAGGAGATCCCCATGCATCTTTGGAAAGTGGACAGAGTGGGCCTGTTCAAGAGGCGTGCAGCAGCCATCAGTTTCACTTAGGGGGGTTACTGGTCTATGAGTGGTGCTTTTAAGGTAAGATTAACTAATGAGATTCAGTAGGTACACAATTATGTGCACATCAAGTCTGTAGGCTCGCCGAATATGCTCATATTACATCACAAAGATATTGACCCTGGTTCTGTAAACAACCTCTCTGTGGGGTCTATCTGTAGCACGAGAAGCGACTTGAGCTGAATGTACATGGGCTATTGCGCAACCTGAGGTTACAGCACTCATTCTTTCACCAGGATCCCGCTGATCATTGCCTCAAGGATCCTGTTGGCCATCATTTGTTCGAGAATCCTTCTCTTCAGCATTAAATCCATGAAAATAAATATTGGCACGCGATGCATACATTTAAAATACATCCTGTGGAAATGCCTGCTCTGTACTAACACGACCACCAAATACTAGGAGCGTTCTAGTGGTGGAAGCCAGTGCTCGGATTGGTAGGAAGGATGACTCTAGCTAATCTTTGAAGAACAGAAATTGGCCGAGCATTTCCCCAAGTCCTGGAGACCCGCTGGAAAAGTAATTTTTTTGTCTGGAGTTCTGGACCCCATTGGGGGAGGACAAAAAGGTCAAAGATGTATGAGGAGCCCTGGAGTGAAGTGTAGGGCGACAGGAGTTTCCATTACATTGTTACTGGACTGGGCAGAGATGCAGAGCTGTTTTATGGGTTAGTGACTTCGAGGAAGAGTGGGTGCAACCCATGGTTGGCTCTGAGGACCATGACAAGCGTATTGCGCTTGATGTATTACTGCACTTGGAGCACCTGGAAAGCATGGATGGGATGGCCTTAACACGGTATAGCTCCTTTTTCCCTGGAAGGAACCTGTGGAAACTGTATGGTGCAGGACCTTGATGGGACATAAGAGGGGCAATGTAT
Organism: Ambystoma mexicanum; assembly: GCF_040938575.1. NCBI lineage: Eukaryota > Metazoa > Chordata > Amphibia > Caudata > Ambystomatidae > Ambystoma > Ambystoma mexicanum. Next base: position 971,709,965 of record NC_090928.1, read on the forward strand.
CTAAAAAGGGGCGTCACCCGATGCATTTTAGATCAGTAACGGTTACTCTAAACAGTGAGCCTTCCCCTAAGTACAAGGTGCCACCCCCCCAACCCCCCTAGAAACCCTCAGTACAAGAATAATCACAGGGGGCCAGATTCTCCCAAGAAAAATGTGTGCAAATGATGAGATGGGCTTGCGCAAAAAAAAACGAGCAGGCCCATTCTCATCTTAGCTGCGCTCATTCAGAGCCCTTTTCACCCCTTTTGGGCATCTGCGCCTATCTGGGACCACGTCTTGGCATTTAAAAGTGCATCTCGAATTCACAAATGGGATACCCATTTAAATGCCCAGGAAGGAGGCTCACACCCATCCCCGCCCATTGAAACAGGTGCGGGGGGGGAGGGAAGGTGCAAATCATGGCGATTCAAACCGCGGCTGTCACACTTGCATTTCCATTCCCCAATGAGGGATGAAAACGCCTTTTCTGTGTCTTTCACTCCCTTAGTTTCTCACCAGCAACCCAAACAGGCCTTTATTTTCCCCTTTCCATTCTGAAGCATCAGGGACCAGTGGGGGAGGGGGGGCATTGCCCGTCTAGTTTCTCACCAGCAACCCAAACAGGCCTTTATTTTCCCCTTTCCATTCTGAAGCATCAGGGACCAGTGGGGGAGGGGGGGCATTGCCCGTCTAGTTTCTCACCAGCAACCCAAACAGGCCTTTATTTTCCCCATTCCATTCTGAAGCATCAGGGACCAATGGGGGAGAGGGGGCATTGCCCGTCTAGTTTCTCACCAGCAACCCAAACAGGCCTTTATTTTCCCCATTCCATTCTGAAGCATCAGGGACCAATGGGGGAGAGGGGGCATTGCCCGTCTAGTTTCTCACCAGCAACCCAAACAGGCCTTTATTTTCCCCATTCCATTCTGAAGCATCAGGGACCAATGGGGGAGAGGGGGCATTGCCCGTCTAGTTTCTCACCAGCAACCCAAACAGGCCTTTATTTTCCCCTTTCCATTCTGAAGCATCAGGGACCAGTGGGGGAGGGGGGGCATTGCCCGTCTAGTTTCTCACCAGCAACCCAAACAGGCCTTTATTTTCCCCATTCCATTCTGAAGCATCAGGGACCAATGGGGGAGAGGGGGCATTGCCCGTCTAGTTTCTCACCAGCAACCCAAACAGGCCTTTATTTTCCCCATTCCATTCTGAAGCATCAGGGACCAATGGGGGAGAGGGGGCATTGCCCGTCTAGTTTCTCACCAGCAACCCAAACAGGCCTTTATTTTCCCCATTCCATTCTGAAGCATCAGGGACCAATGGGGGAGAGGGGGCATTGCCCGTCTAGTTTCTCACCAGCAACCCAAACAGGCCTTTATTTTCCCCATTCCATTCTGAAGCATCAGGGACCAATGGGGGAGAGGGGGCATTGCCCGTCTAGTTTCTCACCAGCAACCCAAACAGGCCTTTATTTTCCCCATTCCATTCTGAAGCATCAGGGACCAATGGGGGAGAGGGGGCATTGCCCGTCTAGTTTCTCACCAGCAACCCAAACAGGCCTTTATTTTCCCCATTCCATTCTGAAGCATCAGGGACCAGTGGGGGAGAGGGGGCATTGCCCGTCTAGTTTCTCACCAGCAACCCAAACAGGCCTTTATTTTCCCCATTCCATTCTGAAGCATCAGGGACCAGTGGGGGAGAGGGGGCATTGCCCGTCTAGTTTCTCACCAGCAACCCAAACAGGCCTTTATTTTCCCCATTCCATTCTGAAGCATCAGGGACCAGTGGGGGAGGGCGGGCATTGCCCGTCTAGTTTCTCACCAGCAACCCAAACAGGCCTTTATTTTCCCCATTCCATTCTGAAGCATCAGGGACCAGTGGGGGAGGGCGGGCATTGCCCGTCTAGTTTCTCACCAGCAACCCAAACAGGCCTTTATTTTCCCCATTCCATTCTGAAGCATCAGGGACCAGTGGGGGAGGGTGGCATTGCCCGTCTAGTTTCTCACCAGCAACCCAAACAGGCCTTTATTTTCCCCATTCCATTCTGAAGCATCAGGGACCAGTGGGGGAGGGCGGGCATTGGAGAGTGTTGGAATCTCCCCCTGCAGTGCCAGGCACGCAGTAGCGGCTCTACCTGTTGCGCCTTTTGTCTTGAAAACCATCATCACGACAATAGACTTTTATTAAGAATACATTTTATTGACATTTTTTCGGAAGGTATAACAATATGACGATTGCCCACAATAGACACAGGGAACATTCTAAAGCTGAACTCCAGTTCCCTTATCCACTCGGGCTAGTTTGCGCGAAGACAAGAAGATGGGCGATAGAGGAGCATCATGGGATTTTCTGTTCCACAAAGACCTTCCTTCAAGTCCTGGTGCTGCTGAAATGAACAAACAGCCTTTGTTATTAACTAAGAAAGCACAAAGGAAGCCTCTAATTCGGTGGCGCGTCCAAATGTGTGGTTTTACGGTTTACCTGAGTGAGCTGTGCTTCTTTTGTTCTCTATTACTATAAAATAGACAGAGCTTAAAGCTTAAAGACAGAGTTTTTTTAATACTTCCAGCAGCCCTTACAACTACTTAGCACACCTCACTCCTCTGAAATCCCAAAGACCATCTGCAGAAAAAAATATACAAAGATGTTTGGGTTACTGAACCTTTTTTTGTAACTTTCAGAGCACCAGCAATGCTAAAAACAAAATCGTCAAAAATACCATGGATATTTTTTTTAAGTTTACTAAAATATATATTTTTAAATCACTTTATTTAACACTGTACATTAAAATAAACCTAAATAAAACCCAAGTTTCAGGCAAACGAACTTACCTGAGTGGTTATGAGTTACGTTTGTAATTGTGAAACCAGGGTAAATAAACAGAGAGCATCATACACTGGACATAAAGTAGCAAATAAATATTCTCCATTTGGTAACGTCTCAAGCAAGACCATCACACACTGCTGTGCCAGGTTCCCTGGTTAAACACATGATTGCATGGTACTGTGCAACAGTAGACGGACACACACAGGGGTCAACTGACGGGGCTTTTAGGCCGAGGCGCCACCAAGAGGTGGCCAATGGGGGCCACCCTTATAGAAACGCTGCCCACCCCCGCACCACCAGCCTGCCTGCCTCTTGTGTTTGTTTTGGTGTGCCAACCCTAAGATTACCAGTGACCTCATCAGGCCACCCCTATGAGAAATGTCTGGGGGCGCCACAAGCCTTGGGTAACCTCAGATGGCTTATGATGGGGAGGGGGGTGAATTCAGGGCATGGCTGCTGATGGCGAGGGCGAGGACAGGGGTTGCCTGGTGATGGTTGCAGTGCAGAGGTGCTACACAGTGTGCTAGAGATGCAGGAGCACGCCTTGCTGGATCAAGCATACAGTGCGCCCACACATGACCATCCGTATATCATCCTTTTAAAAAAAAATCAACAGCATTTTTGACTGGGCCTCTGACAGATGGCCAGTAACACATTCTGTTACTGCCGTGCCACCCATTCACCCACCCACCAAAATCAGTTCTATCACAAACATGCGCGCACACACATTCATTCACACAATATTCACTCACTCATTCACCCACAGCATTCACTCATTTACAAGTGTACCCATACATCATACACTCACTCATGCACACACATAATCATAATTCTTTAACAAATCATTCTTACTTGCTTGTAGCCCTGGTCCACATTCTTCTCTAATGCCTTCATGAAAGCTTTCTGGCTACCGTGCAGCACAAACAGGAACCAGGAAGCAAAGAGCACGCCCTGGTTCTTGCGCATGCACGGAGGAGCTAGAGTGCTTCTGACTCACCGCCCGATCTGTTTGCATGTCCGGGGAGGCACTTAGTATGCTGGCATGTGCATTCAAATGTGCAGTTTCCCAGTCTGCATCCCCAATGAGCCATGCAAGGCTGGCGAAGCAAAATGCACTGCGCCTTGCATGGTTCATTGAAAATGCTTGTGGGAGAACTAAACTGTCAAAGGGAAACTTTGTTTCCCTTTGACAGTTTAAGCCAGCCCAGGAGCGCTCCCTCAGCTGCGACAAGCAGCAGCTGAGGGAGCCCTTGTTGCTTCCACTAGGCTGGTGTGGCTCCTGTGTGATGGGTGAGGGTTCTGGCATGACGGCATCCCCGTATCCATTATGGATAACCTGCACCTGCTGTACAAAATACTGAAGGTAATGTTATGCATGAGAAAGATAGCAACAATGATTTTCTCAATTTAATTTCAAAATGTGTATCCTCAGCAGATAAGGGTTGACCTATATCATCAGGTCACTGATATGCTAGTTGATGCAGGCCTTCCCACACTATTTGTTGAGGACAGACAGGCATGGGATGTCCCCTCCAATTATCAGAAATCACATGTGCAATGGAAAATACTGGTGGGGGCAAGATACCGGATGGGGATGGCCTCTTCATACAATTTTACAGTGGATACATCAACCATCTTGCTCCACAACCGTTAACATTATATAAAGACGTATTGGAGAAATGTTTTATGTTATGCCTGAAGCTATGCAAGAGGCACTAGTTATATTATTGCCCAAGCTGGCCAATGGCCTGCCTTATCGTCCCCTCGGGATGACTGAGGTTGAAAATAAAATACTTACTCAAATTCTGGCTGACAGACTTACTCATGTCGTCTTGAAGTGTGTGCATACGCATTAGGAGGAATTTGCACCTGAAAGAAATACCATATTTTACATTAGGCAACTCTATCTGATTCTAGAACTCATGCAGAAAGAAATGGGTACATTAGCAATTGTCAGTTCAGATGCACATAAAGCATTGGACTGTGTAGACTGTATTTTATGCTTGAGGTGCTGAAGTGGTTCGTTGTATGTCACAATTATTTAATTTAAATGGGTTACATTTATATATCACTATCCACTTATCAAGGTCAAAACCAATCATAACATCTCTTGCAGGGGGCAAAGTGTCAAGGGTACACGTCAGGGGTGTCCCTTGTCTCCACTTTGCTTTATTTATGGAGCCCCGAGACTGTCTGATAAGGAAAATGTTTGCTGCACTGGAGTTTGGTTTCATGGAACAGACACATAAAATATGATTGAATGCAGGCAGAACTTTGCTATATAAGCTTAACCCAGCATTACGAGATATGCTGAAAAAGTTGGAACCATTCTCCTTTGAAACAGATTCTTCTATTTAGCAGAATGTCGTCACCAACTTATTGTTCATCAGAGTTCCTCAACCATTTCTTCAGATCTCAGTGAAGAAATGTCTACTGCTATCAAATCTCAGGTTCATCAAGAAGTTGAACTGGGCTGGCTGCCAGATCAATAAGCAGCATTCCTTACACAGCCTTGTACCATAACTCGCATTCGTTATACACTATCACAAATTCTCAGAAACGCACAGAATGTCCTATCACCAACTTGTTTCAGGCATAGGTTTCAACTTAGAACCTCTATCCAATGACACCACTAATATCATTAATATGTTAGACGACTCACCATTTGGATCGACAGCTCACCATTTGGATCTCCTATCGATACTTTCATGACATGCAACATAAATTAATATTCTACAAAACTCTGCAGTCGGAATCAAATCATGAGACTTGAGAGAGGAGATCCCTAATTGTATCACCTCGTGTACTGAGATGACATTCAGAATTGTTTCCAGTAAGAACATCAGTTATAGCAGCAGATTAGTGGCACAACCATGGGAGCTATTAGATCTTGCAGTGTGGTGAATCTCTATGTAGAGGCCTTTTTAAGACAATCATGTCTATACTACTACCAAATCTTTTCTTTACAGAATCTTACTTTGGAAATGCTACATCGATAATATACTGATAATGTCGAAAGGTCAATTTGGCCATTCCTTTTCTGGAATGCGCCCAACACTATTAGCTGTCATCTAAGGTTTACTAGCCATATCAGTAGGTCAGAGGCAGAATTCCTTGGCATCACAGTGCACTACAAGCATGGGTTCATTAGGGTTTGCCTGTACATTTTCTTTTAATTTTTTTTTTATTTTTTATTTTTTATTTGTATATGGTTTTATTAAACCTTTACAAAATGGAAAACAGATACATAGAGAAAGGTACAAAAATGCATATGCAGTTGATATAATAACAGATAAAATACAAAAATGTTCCCTTAGAATAGCGGAACTAATGTCTAAAAAACGGAACCAACTGTATGTTTTCTTTTTTTTTAAAAACACTATTATTTGAACAGCAGGATGAATACAATTACATATGTTCCAAATTAAGATTATGTATTAAACAAGACAGAGCCAAGCCCTCTCGAGAAGTTCCAATACACAGACAACGTTGCCAGACCAGTTCAATTGGTAGACCCAGGAATACAACTTTAAGAGTATTCAAACAAGGGTCTCTCAGTGTTTCGAGTTGTGTACAGAACAAAATTAGATGTTTAGCCATTTCAGGAACTAAGTGACAGAATCTGCACATGCTATCCGCCACCAAAATCTGTTTCCGCCTCAGTTTAGATTCCAGAGTTGGTAAAATATTCCACCTCAGTCTAAGTAGAGTTTGTCGATGGTCACGGTTAGGAAAAATCCTAAGGATGGGAGATAGAGTACCTCTTATCTTGTGTTCATGAGTCAGATGAGACATAGAGCTATAAGAATGGACAGCCTCCGTAGTCTGGCACCAATCATAGTCCCACAACTTCTTTTTAGTTTTTGTAGGATTAGTGATTAGCTGCTCTAGATCTGAACTGATGTTACACAAAATATCTTTGCACAGTTTAGCAAATTTAGTTAAGAAACCAGAATGATTAATGTTATTCCCAACACATTCATATGGGGTGTTGGGTATAGGTCCCTTAAGTTTAGCGTAGAGCATGAGCATTCTCCAATCAACTCAGGATTTTAGGGAGATGTAGCCTAACTCAAATCGAATCGCGGCCAGGGGGACAGCATTAGATAAAAGTAAGACCCGTCTCCAGATATCTCCTTCAATCCCATCCAGTTTTGAAGTAGTTAACCCCATACAGAACTCTAAACCATAAATCAATATTGGGGCTATTTTACACTCAAAGAATAGAAGGGCAGATCTAATAGAGAATCGGCCATATTTGCGGTCGAGTTTAAGTACCTGCCTGGCCAGTATTTTAGCTTTGTTTAAGAGAAGATGAATCTGCCTTTTCGAGCCTCTACTGGCCGCAACATAGTAGCCCAGATAAGTAAGACAAGTAGAGCAAGGTATTCTTACGCCCCCCCCAGGTTCCAGAGGTCAGTTTTCTTCTTCAACTGCCCTTTAGAAAATGCCAGGATTTTGGTTTTTGCAGGGTTGATGTTCAGCCCATTTAGCTTGGCATAGTTGGCAAATACATCTAGCAGGCGCTGTAGCCACACCTTGGTTAGGTCAAATAATAAGAAGTCGTCTGCATAGGACAACCAAATAAGCTTCACAGAGCCAATTCTTGGCGATAAGAGACCCTCCTTCAACAAATACTCTACTGCGTCAGAGACATATTGATTAAATACCCATGGGGCTAAGACGCAGCCCTGTCTAACCACACGATATGTGCGATCCTCAGCTGACATATCCCCCTTTTTGTTTAGCTGAATTTGTATGCTCAAATTGTTGTAAACCCCTCTAGGAGGGCAATTGAGCCCCTAGGTAGTCCCCAAGCACAGGGTTTGTGCCATAGACTGTTTCGGTCAACACAGTCAAAGGCTGCCGAGAGATCCACTGAGGCCATATAAGTAGGACCCCTAGTTGAGCTCCAGGCAGCCTCCTGAATACACTGAACCACAAGCCCATTAATATTGGCAGAGTGGAATTTATGGAAGCCTGTTTGAAAGGGACTCAGGGGATGGCTATTTTTTTCCCAGTCCTTCAGATGCGATAAGAGAAAGGCAGAGAAAATTTTGCAATCCGCATCGATCAAAGCAATAGGCCGATAATTTTTAGGATCAGACCTACTGCCGCATTTGAAGATTGGGATCACGTGTGCAGTTGACCAAGAGGTTGGGCATACCCCAGATTGAAGGATGTCTCGGAACTCAATGCATAGAAAATTGGCCCAAAGATTGGGGTCACCTTTGAAAGTGTTGTTAGTTAACCCATTCGGGCCAGAGGCTCTAGATCTTTTGGACTTACGAATTAGATCAGGCACTATATCAATCTCAATTGAAGGAGCCCATTTGGGCGAAGGGACTGATTTGTCACAATTCATAGGGTAATTAATTCCCTCCGAGAGGCTAGGGGCAAATCTGTTGGAGTAGAAGTCTAACCAGATTTGTTCCGCAATTGGATTCCATAAAGCAATGCCTGTGTTACTATCTTGTCCATTGACAATATGCCAGAAGGCATCCACATTCGCCTTCATAATAACCTGGAGCATTGTTTCAGAGTCCTGTTGTAATAAATGATGTTTGATTGTTTTGCAGTAGTTTTTATAGGCTTGTTTGACCTTCTAAATAAGATCTAAACGGATGGACAGATCAAAGTTTGCTAGTTGAAGTTTTCTAATCTGCTTGTTATTGTTAGTTTTTGCTACTGCCAAATCAGAATTGTAAAGGTGCACATGCCTACTAGCTGATATTTGGCACGCAGAATGGGTGGCCAAATCATCCACTGCTGCTTGTACCAATGCTGTAACTGATGCAGTGTTAAAAGTAGACATTTTCCAAACAAGAGTAGTCTGATTCAGCATAGCCCTCAAATTGAGGTTCAAGGTGTTAATATTCTTAGGGGACCATCGAACTGCAGTACCTGATGAGTTAGGGGAAACCATAGGTTGGGGGCGATACCGAGCCCTTGGTTGGTGGATTTTAAATATTGCAGTTAGTATGCCATGGTCACTTCAGATGTTCATAAGAATTTCCAACTTTGAACATCTTGAAGACAAGTATTCACCCGCAAAGATGTCATCAAGCATAGAGGTGGAAAGGCCGCGGCGCCAGGTAAATTCAATGGGGTTTTTGGGGGATTGTGAGAGTCGGAGCAAGGGTTGTAGACCCAAGTTGCCCAGATCCGTATACCAAATATAGCCATCTTGTTTCTTCTTTGAATAATAGGGGTTAAAGGTATTCATTTCACACATTTCCCATGAGGAATAATTAAATTAACAGTCACAATTTAAATCCCCAGCTAATAATACATGTCCTGAGTCGTTAGCAAGCACCCAGTCTAGGATAATCTTCGAAATAGTGGACACAAACAATTTGGCTTCACCAACGCCTCTATGCCGATAGATGTTAATGATTAACATTTTCAGTTGCCCACAGCTAGAAGTAAGATCTACACCCAAAGCCCCATAGGGGAGACCTGGCAGGGCCTTAACAAATATATCGATGCAGTTATCAACTGCGACAATTAAACCACCCGAGTGTCTACCACTCAGATTTCGTTGAGCAGGCTGATCGAAAATATGAAAACCATCCAAACATGGGGTCAAGGTCATCCAGGTCTCCTTTATGCAGATGACATCAGCATCTCTCAACAGCAGTAAGCACTCCAAGTGTGTAAATAGACTTTGATTGCCTCTAGAGTTCCAAGATTTATGGCAAAGGTCCGAAGAAGAGACTAAGTTTGAACTTGGAGAAATTGGCCTAGGGCACAAGTTTTTGCCACAAGGTGGAGATAATGGAGGCCCAATCAACGTCCTTGTTCTGCTGTTTAGGAGGATTTCTTGGGTTAGGCAGGATTTCATGGCCACCTGGAATGGCCCCCCATGGTGTAGCTGAGGAGTGTGTCAAAGAAGGCCCCTGCAGCAGCATTTCCCACAATGCAGCAGCTTCAACTTTAAATCCCAATTCCTGCAGAGAATCTGTTTGAGTGAGGATCAATTCCTTAACAAAAGGGGAGGCAAGGCAGATCATACTCATGTCAAGCACATTGCGATCCGGGAAGGCCACTCTAGTAATGTCCTTGGAAGAAATTAGGGAAAGTGTTGGAATGTCAGCAAAGATAGATAGAACATTGCATCTGTTCAAACAGATTGGGGCCTCCAGATCCAATAGGCTCAGAATTTTTACCAAGAACAACGATTTTGATTTAGGAGCGTAGTTACCTTCTTGGCGTTTCAGGGAGGCCATTGAAAAGTTTTGAGTTCCCTTTAAGTTGGTGTCTTGCCTTTTAGTAGCATCAGAGAACTGAAGCCTTGCAGTTGGTTTGTGCAGGCGATCCACCAAGTTTCGAATACCAGCTGAGATTGTTGGATGTGTAGAAGCTGGCGGAATATCAATGTCCTATAACTGCCCCCACACCGCTCCTAAGTCCACTGGTGGGACAGGAAACAGAGACTGGTTGGGAAATTTATTGGTGGGTGGTTGGATTTGGTTTGGCCCTCATATGGATGAAATTTGATCGGTCCTTGTGACCGAGGGTCCCTGTAGCTTGATTGGATTTGTAGCCTGAGACACAACAGGTAGCTTAGGAGCTTCTTCATAAGTCCTACATTTCCCAATGCCACATCCCTGATGTAGACCCGATGTGGAGCACAGCTTCACAATTGGTGTAGCAGTTGGTGTTTCTTGTGTGTTCAATTTCAGGGGGGCCAAGGGGTGCTGTGAAGAGTTTTCCTCCAATTTAACGGGAGCCTGAGTGATTGGTAGAATACAACTGTCAGTTTGTTCTGTAGAATCAACCAATTTGGCCTTAAGAAGACTAGGAACACTTAGGTGCTTCCCCTCCGAGGTAATCCCTAGGTGCAGATTTAATGGAGTTGAAGCGGGAATTTTGGAAAATATTAAGTTGGTTTGTTGTGTGGCCAATTTCTGCTTAATAAGGCGCGACTTGCGTGGAGCAGTCTTTTTTTTCTGACACAAGTTCTTGGAAATGTTTTCCTGTGTAGCTGGGATCACAGCTGCTGGGGGTGGATTTATATTAGAAGCGAGGTTCGGAGTAATCTGTGTTAAGTTATTTGTTCCTGTTAAGGCAACAGCAGTGCACAGGTGAACCGCCAGTAGTACCATCTTAGACTGTTCATGAACAATGTTGTTACCAGGAGCACTTTCCTGTGTAACTGAGGTCAGAGTAGATGCAGGGTGGCTTGAATTGGAAATCAGATTAGGTCGGCTCTGTATGGGGTTAGTTATACAAGCTGCAGGAGCAGCACAAAGACAAGGACCAGCAGGTGGTACATGTGTAGCATGGCCTTGGGTAGTGAGGTTATTGGTCGGTTCCAATGTAGAGATATGGTCAGATATCTCTATAATGTGTGAAGTGGCTGTAGGTGTTTGAATAGGTGCGGAGGCAGAACTTTCCCCCTGTGGAAGCAACAGGGGTAGTTGCACAACCAGCTTCTTAGATAGTTTGGTACCGATCCAATCCACTTTGTTATTTAGGTGTACCAGGATATCCGTTGCTATGCAGTCGATTTTCAGATTGAGTTCCATCATTGATCTTTCAACCGTTTTAAGCTCAGATCAAACATTATCGTACAGCTCAACAAAAGAGCTGAGGACTATGTTAAGGGCTGAGACTGTCAGATGGGTCAATCTGATACGTTCGTCCAGATCTTTCGGCGTATGGTGTAAATGTGGTGAATTAGCATCATTTGGATTGGATATCCCAGAACTAGCTTCCGCTGCAAGTTCACCATTGTTAGGATCAATGCCTTCTATAATGTTGGTTAGGGCGGTGGGTGTATTATCTGCCAAGTCCACTTGAGGCGAAGGGATAGGATTTTCTCGTGTTCCAACAGTAGATGGTAGGTTCATTGCTTTATCCGCGCATTCAATTATGCTAATGTCTGTGATATTGTTGTTTCCACCAAAGAAAGCCTGTGTAGTCATTGCTGAGTGGTCTAGCATAGCATTGCCTTTAAAAAAGCTTTGGGTAATTTAATTTCAGTGCTGGTAGAGGTTGCTTTTAAGATGTATTTATCCATAAATGTCTGACCTGGGACTTTTTGATTTATTTTCAATTTTCTAGGGGTTTTATGGTGTGATTTGTCGTGGACAGTAGGGAGGTTAATAGTAGCGTCAGTGGATCCACAATTGTGTATCAAAACTTTATGAGTAACTGCTGCCATGGTGGGATCCGTATAGTTGGAAATTGTAGGCTTCACTGATAAGAGGCTACAGGACATCTCGCTTTTTAGTGGGGGAGTGGGTTGTATATTAGAAACTGGACATCACTTAAAGAATGTGCAGAGAGGTTCGGTGTAGTGAGCAGAGTCCACTAAAATAACATCTGGTAACGTCGAGGAGCCCTTTTGGCTGCGGAGACCAGATCTCATGATTAACCTTAGAATGGAGAAAGATATATAGAACCACGAGTCTTAGATAAAATCACTGAGAGGAGAAGATTTAAGATGCAGGTCCGTACTTTACATAGGATACTATCCCTTGGAGAGCAGATGACCAGATCAAAGAGATTTCAGTAGTGAGTATTAAACTGCAACTCTGCAGTCTCTGGTAGCAGACCACAAGTAAAGTAACTAAGAACTGTTGAGTAAATAGGAACCCTCGGCCAAATTAGAGAGCTGTTGCTTAATCAGTCACAAATCAATGTTCACAGTAAAGTAAGAGTGCTTACTAGCATCTGGCAGCCGCACGCGCCGAACAGCCAAACAGCACCAGCCCTTCTGCCACCAGGGTTTACGCCGCGAGGGTGGCAATGCAGCGCTTTTCAAGGAGCCGGCGTTGTCACGTGACGTGATCACGTGCTCCTCCTTAGCTCCTCCTCCCTCAATGCAGCAAGAGCAACCCGCTCGCAATGCTGCTGGAGGGGGGAGCAGGGCAAATATTAAAAGTCTTCAGAGAAAGTAAAAAGACTCCTGCAACTCCATTAAGATTACCAATAAATTCAGCTCAATACCCACCAATACAATTGCCTGTACATTAAACCCACCACAAGACAATTTAGTAATTCGTTTCAACAGGTTTAATCCACGTATCTTAAGGGACAATTTACCTTATGGACATTTCTTGCGGCTACATATAAATAAGTCCCATTTCATGTTAAGTTCTTCCATCTTGATGGACAAACTAATTGGCGTGGGCTATCCCAGGAAATTGGTTAAGAAAAGCTAACAACAATCAAGCAAGTACCACAGTGAGGCACCCCTAGACATGCCAATCGAAGCACAACAACTGGATTGCTTGACCTATGTTACACCTTTTGGAATATGTCTGACAACATCAAGAAAGTATTTTGAAGCACTGACATCTTCTAGAGAATAGACCCTCTAAACTACAGAAGCTTCTGTTTGGTTTTGGATGTAGTACCAATTTAAAAGGGTATCAGGTAATGATATCCCTATATATATGGTTGCCGTATATAATGTCGCCGGGAAAAGGTTGTGGCGACATTATATAGGTGACCATATATAGGGACAGTGGCAGCGGGGGTGTCCCCCGCTACTCTTGAAAAATAAAAAAGGTTTTGGGGCTGTGGGGGTGTCCCCCGCATGTTCCCTGTAATAATGTCCCCACAATAAAGGGCAATTTTTCAGCGATTGTTTTTCATTAGCAATATTTTTGAGGGGACATTATTATATGGAACCTTTAAAATAATGTCTTCTACACACTGATCTGATATCTAATACTTTTCACAGAGAACCGACTCCCACTGAAACATAGTTTTCGACACATACCACAGGTTGTTCAACACTGTGGGAACTGTTCACTTTGCCATCTTACAAAACAATCTAAAACAACTGAAGTTGGATTCAGGACAGCCCGGAAAGAACATGACCAAACTATTATTTAACAGTAGTGTAGTTGGGTATGTCATTTGCTGTTTATGTGGTTTGTTGTATATCGGAAAGATCATGACTAGTGTTAGGCAGAATCCTATGCAGTGCCCTTAGGGACCACTGCACAGAGTTAAGACTACAAGTGGTAATACAAGTTCACCTTTGGTACAAGCCTGTACTACCTAGAAAGATTGGTAGCAGTGACTGAGCAGCCAGACTTATCTCAAGAGCAAATGAGCAGTAGTAGAGATTGCACAAAGGACTACAATTACTGTGACTCAAGGTTTCTGGTTAAAAAATATAAGTACATTTATTTTTAAACCATCTGTTCACAAAACACTTCACTTCTAATAAAATAAAACCACACTCCAAATACACTACACAAAACAATTCCCCTTGTGCAGAACAATTCAAGGTAAGTACCTTAGGATTTGACAGACCGGTGTTATGGAACAAAGACGTTACCGGGAGTACATATGCGATCACTTTTTGACAGTAATGACAGTTCGGTCTTACTAAAGATAAGCGTACCCGCAGGAAGAAATGTAACCGTAGTCAAACACACTTAGCACATGAATTAATACAAGAGAGTTGGGGATAAAAACCATAGGCAATACTTAGGCAGAGAGAATCAGAGGGCACTGTCTAACACAAAGATACAAGTCAATAGGCCTGCACCAGTGTCAGGTGGAACAGTGTTCCTGTTGCCGAGGATCACACAGTTAGAACAGTTTGCGATACACGATTGCCAGGAGTACTTAGATATTGTCAGAAGAGGAGGCAAAAGTTATAAGAGGGAAGGAAGATAAGGACAAGCCTTTGGTGAGGAAGAAGGGTTCACCCCAATTCCTCGAAGTTGGACACAGTACCTTATTGTTTGTTTGTTTGTTTGTTTGTTTTATTCACTTGTTATTCGTTGAAGAACGCTGGTGCCATGGCTGTTCTCCCTGGTAGTTTCCTGCAGACTCATGGTTCCTGGAGCTTCAGTCATGGAGACAAGAAGGAGGACATCTGGAGAGATCTGCACTACCCAGGGATGAGGCCAGCAGCAGTGACGGTGAATAAAAGGTGCGCTCCTTTAAGGCAGGAGAGGCTTTTCAGATGGCTATCCAGACCACTACAATAGTGTGCAGCGATTTCGACCACGAAGAGGATCCTCTGGCTGTGGAAGATAAGCTGGTTGATCCCACCAGGCTCAAGGGAAGAAGACTCCGGCCCGGATCTTCTCTTGTCGTTGAAGGGTAGATAGCGCAGGACTAAAGCAGGGCTTCACCAGGACTCGGGGGTGCAGCAGCCGTCTTCTTCTCCGCTTTTCTTCAGTTCCTTACAGTTCCAGTGGCGACTCTGACTTCCAGCCCAAGAGTCCTGCCTTTTATGCGAAAATCCCCCATCCACACAGCCTGGCTGTCAATCACTCAGCAGGGGGGTTGTCCGGGCCGGACAACCACCTCAGCCAATCATTACAAAGTGCGACTTGGGTCTCCAAGGAAACCCTGTGCAGCGGGTGACTACACCCCTCCCTCACATTCAGCCCACTTAGACACCCAGGCGCCAAAGGAGGGCTTCTTCGTAGAAGCCCGCCAAAAGACAGTGAACAAAGAAGGCAAACCTGGTTTGCCGCGCAAAGTAAAACACAAGAAGGTCTTTAACAAAAAGAAATGGCGACTAAACCCGACCGGAGCCGAAATAAAAAGTATTTGGGCAAGCGGGTTTATGTTCGAGGCTACCACAATAGCCTGGAACAGTACCACGTTTACATAGTATAATCGCGGTAGAAATGTAAGGGTAGATACGACTGCCACCAGCCAAGTCTAAATGTTATAAGAGCAAAACAAAGCTCAAAGAGGCACAGACCAAAACGGGTAGGGATTAACCCTTTCCAATACTCCATGTAAGATGGGGTGTACTGGGTCTGTAGTTTTAAAGTGACTATATAAAGTCAATGGCAACTTTACATGTTTCTGGGGGACAGTAGTCCGCCCCAGAAAAATGGAGTCAGTGGGAAGTCTAAAAGACAACCCTGTGTCACTGCACTGAAGGTGCTGTGTAACACACACAAAAGGTGGGGCGCATGGAGTGGTGTGCTCCAGAGCCCAAGATCACAAAAACAGTAGAAATAGGCATGGCAAAACACATGTAAGAGTGGGAAAAAGGCTCACACTCATACCAGGTGGAAAAAATAAACCCTAGAAATCCAGTAAAGCTGCTGAGGGACTCACTAGGTGAGGGAAATTAGCCATAAATGAGAATGTTCCCTAACAACTATGAGAAAGATTAAGATCTGAGTAGATGAACATAGAAGCTGAATTCGCAATACACTTGTGGCTCCAGTGGTGAAGCACTTCTTGGAGAATGACCATTCTGACATCTGTGGGCCTAGGCCCTATGGCATAAAAACACATATTTGAATTGGAAAACTTTCAAGACCCAATCATACATCAAAGGACTCATGGAAACTATCACCTGGATTTGACTACATCGACAATAATTCTTTATGCAAGATTCTTTTATATGTAAATATTTAAATATGTAAATATGTATTTTTCCAACTGCTTCTGATTTTCTCTGGTTGGGTATGTATACGATATGTCCCTCCTATTTCTCTAACTTTAGTTGGGTCTATACCATAACGTTACCATTAGTAGGGTTTAGCTGTCCAAAAATAGACAAAAAATAGACCATACTGTATTGATACCCAATTTACTGTTGGATATTGTCATGTTTTTTCTATTAAGCAGGTAACTGATACCACTACCCTTTTCCATTGATTGTACACTTAGTTTCCTTCTAACTCCCCTACTACACTTACCCCGCCTCAACAATTCAGTTGCCATTGTTTCTCCTTCCAGAGCTATTTGTCATTCTGCATCATCCCGTTCTTCAACCCCAAGGTGGGCATTGCTGTTCCATATATGTCAGCCATTATTTTAAGCATCAGTCTAGTAATTTCTTCTTAACGAACACCATGGTTCTTTATCTACCCACGCTTCCAGTGCAGCATACATTTTCGAACACAAAGTATGTCAGTTGAGCTATGACCACGAAGATAAGAGGATCTGCGGCCTTCTGCCATTTTGCAATCTTTAATGCCCAATTTTTAGGCAATAAACATGCCTTGTATTGGCTTTTTTCCCTCTTTCGATAACCCAGTTCCTTTTCAATTTTTATCCTAACATGAATCACCATTCCCAACTAAAAGCATGAACAACCTTTTCTAGTTGGGGCGTGAGTAAAGGGCCATGATATAGGACGGGATCCCGAGGTGCTCCTGCCGATCCTAAATGATCCTGATAAGAAGATATGCACTGAGTTTTCCACGATGTGTAATTTTGGAACGGCAGATCCATGAATGCGCACTGAACAACATGAACATAATTTCACAATAAATTGCAACACAGTTTGAGTATTGAGCCGGAGAAGTGTTGCAGCATCCCGTCGACAAAGAAACAAGATGGCGGTCGGACGAAGACAAAGGATTGAGCCGATGGGCTACAACAAAGAAGGAAGAATAGCCGTAACACGGATGAGATGGGATTAGACCACGGCTGGCCGCAACTATAGGATCGGGAAGGGGTGAACAGCAAGCTCGCAGATCTGCACGGTGTCGACGAGTACGAGAGCCCCTGCGTAAACTGGAAAACGGGCTGGCGGAGTTGGAGGAGCACACGCAGAAGATCTCAGGTGACAGGACTCTTGCACCGAAACTCCAGGTACCGAGTGACCTACATGGTACAAAACATAGGAATAATATTAGAAGCCTGGAACCTTGGACGCGCCACTCGAGCCGAGAACACAAGGGCTGGATTTAAATATATACATGGTCGCCGGTGCAGCGGCACAGCTTGAGAATGTTGGTAACAGTGTGACAATAGAAAGAATTAGCGGCATTACATCGAGGAAAGCTTGAAACCAAGACCACATAGGACTACGTGGGAGTACCCTCGGAGAAATGCCAGAATAAATACACTGGATACTCTGCAAAGCGATACAGTAGCAAGCACTAGGAAGGCGCAGAACAAGCCGTCTGAAACAGCGAAACTGATCAACATCTGGATAGAAATGTAATCCCACGCACGTCGGAAGCACAGAAAGTGCACTACACTGGGCGAGATCGTTATACACAGTAGATAGCCAAGCAAGGTTGGAAAACACTGCACGCAAGTGAGGACAAACAGCTACTTGACTGTGGCATCCTGCACGTACAGAAGGTGGCTGAAAACCACACCGACGAATGCTGCAGCTGTGGTCCAGGGGAGATATGGCGGCTCGGCCCGGTAAGAAGATAGGACTGTGATAACAAAAACAGAGGACCAAAGGGATGATGTAGAACAGAGCAGCATGGCCTGGCAGGAAGAAAGTCAGGGCAGAGAGTAGATGAAGTGTAAGCCGGCGGAGAACAGGAGCATGGCATTTTGCAGGATCCGGGGCAGCAAAGGGAGGAGACAAGATGCTTGAAAAAGCTATAAGGTGCAATCGGACTTACCACAACTATGGCTTCCACATAACATGCTATGACAGCACACAGCCCCTGAAGGACGCAACAACATGCGTCACATCCACACCCAGAGTGCTCCTGACTTCTGGAAGAGGCCTGCAGCACCAAGCCATTCTGGTGAGCTTTAATACAGGTGGGACGGTGCCGTTTGGGGGTGCTTGATGGTAAAGAGGCCCCTAGGATGAGCAGCAGACCCTGGAAGGGAGCATAGGAATCAAGCACAGTCTGAGGAACATACGCTCCCCCGGAGCAGAATAGCTCGGATCTGGAAGGGGTAAATATCCGTTAGAGCCAAGACAGGGAATGCTCACTGAAGATAGCACCAAACATTGCATGGTGGTAGCTACTGGGGCAGTTGGAAACTAACTGCGAGTACTAGAACAGTACTGAAAGAGACACTGGAAAAGTGTGGGTAACAGCTCATGGTGGAGGACTGAGCAGACTGGTACACTACCACCAGACACCGGAGGCTCCCACTGAAGCGCCTACAGATAAGGGGGAGATGTTAAGGGTGCTGGTGATATAAAAAAAAACACCACGGGTTGTAATTTGAGGTGACGCCAGAGCAAGTAGTGGGCTTAGCAACGAGTACAAACCCCAGGAAGATATATGTAAACAGTGTGCTGAACAGAACGACAGCACGACAGCAGAGACACTGCTCAACCCAGTACCACAACAGACAAGAAACTGCACCATGCAAATCTTAGCAGAAGGGTGCGCTATAGTGCAAGTGGGCGCAACAATGGCATCTAAGTCAAACAAGAGCAAAGTGAAACATTCATCTATTGACGTATTTAGCAAAACTGCACAAACGGTGGACGATGCAAAGACAACAGTGCAAGAGGCATGAGAAGAGGAGGCCCCTAGGCGGCATGACCATCAGATACTAGAGGCCATAGCTGTGCTGTGTCGGCACTGGAATTTAAAATTGATGCAATCAGTATTGATGTGAATCTCTTCAGACAGGATGTCAGGGCATTGACAGAATGCACCGGAGTGTTAGAGAAGGTGGTGAAAGCTAACACAAGCAGTTGCAACAAAAACTCCCAGAAAGTCTCCATGCTGCAGCAGCAGGTGCGGAATCACAAAAACGAGCACAGAGGAACAATGTACGGATTGTTGGGCTTCCGGAAGGTGAGGAAGGTCCAAACCCAACAGAATTAATTGAAAACATGCAGTTGCAGGAGATAGGAGCTGGTTCACTCACCCAAGGGTTCACCGTTGAACAGGCGCATAGAGCCCTGACAAGAAAACCGCCACTCGTAGCCCCGCCTCGGCCGATAATAGCCAAGATACTAAATTACAAGGATAGGGAAAGGGAAAGGATAGCCCCGCCTCGGCCGATAATAGCCAAGATACTAAATTACAAGGATAGGGAAAGGATCCTAGAACACTTTCGGAGAGGAGGAACGATCTGCCGAGCATCAGCGACCATCACGGCATACCCTGATTATACTTTCCTGGTGCAAAAGTAGAGGATGAACTATGTGGCAGTCATGAGGAGGTTACACGCAGCTAATCTTAAATACATGTTGTAGTATCCATCAAAAATGAAGATCCTACATAAAGACTGGGCTGTTTTTTCCAAAACTCCGGAAGATGTGAACAAATGCATGGACATGATGAACATGCTGACGGAGGAAGAAGACCAGGCGAGAAGCAAGAGTGATAAGTGAATCTGCGTTGTTTAAATAATGTACACTTGAGCCGCACAGTGGCCATTACAAAATGATCTGACATTTGAGTTGGACAGTTGAATGCTAATTTTACAGTCAGCTGAATGCAGGAATCACCAGTGCCGCTTAGATCTAAGCGGCACCAGGAATCACACTATCACCCACATTAGTTTAGATAAGTTAGGATACTAGTAGTTCAGTATCCTCCCGCTGTATTCCGAATACTGGCATTAGAGCCGGAATAAGAGCCAGATGCTGGGATGCCTGAGCTCTGGATCTGGAGCTGTTCAAATGCTGGGAATAGTTGGGTGGGAGGATGGGAGAGGAGGTGGGGTAGTTAGAGGGAAGTTGGCCTATGGATATGCACAGTGGAAGAAGGGCGAATGTGACAAGGGGAGAGTGAGAGCGGAAACGATTAGAGAGGATGGGTGAACTCAAAATAGCAACCAGGAATGTTAGATGCTGACACATACGCCCCAAACCATGATACAGATGCCTACTTTAGATCCCTATATCCCAGGATAGGCCCATATAGGGATTGTGTGCTGCTATGGGGAGGAGATTTTAATTGTACGGTAGACCCCGTGATAGACAGATCGGATGGTAAATCTGCTCATTCAGCCCCTGCAGCGAAAGCCTTAAACACGTTTTTACACGCATTCAAGTTGGCAGATGTATGGAGAACAATGTATCCGCAAGACAGGGAATACTCTCACTACACTGTCCCTACAAACCTCTACACTAGGCTAGATTACATGTTTGTGGGGGAGAACTTCTGGGAAAGTTTATATAGGCTGAATACAAAGCAAGGGTCCTCTCGGGCCATGCTCCACTAGCAGTCACATGGCAGGTCCCTCCCCCCGCCCCAAGCTAGGATTCCAACATGGAGACTCAGGGTTCAGGCACTCAGAGACACAGGGTTCTGGGAACATCTGAGGGTGGAGGTGAGGGAATATATTAAGTATAACAAGGGCAGCATGAAATCAGCAGGTACACTGTGGGAGGCCTTTAAAGTGGTGGTGAGGGGAGCAGCTATAGTGAAGTTGAAAAGAATACAAGATGTTATTTCATGAGACTTGCAGGAAGTAGAGTGTAGGCTGGAAGCCATAGTGCAAGCAGGAGAGAGGTCCCTAGAAGAGGCACGGGAGGTGACCCGCCTACAACAAGAATGTCGGAAACACTAGGATAGGTTAAGCAACTTAAGCTACAGGAAATATATTGAGAGACAAGATGCAGAAGGGGACAAGCCGGGGCGATTGTTGGCTTGGCTCTATAAAAGCGAGAGTAAATGGGAGACTGTTAGAGCAATTGTAGCAATGGATGGATGTCATGATCTCTGCTTCCAAAAGGTCAGGGTTTTCCCAACTCCCTTGGAAGCAGATCCATAACCCAGGTTCCAGTGCCAACCAGTCCCAATTGGGACCTTTTGGACCCAGTCCTGGCGCCAGTGGCACCAGGCTCATAAATATGCCCAGTCCCAGCGCTGGAAGCGCCGGGCTCATAATGCTTGGGTGGACTTACCTGCAGCAGACCATGCTGCTTACTTGCCTGCCAGTTGAGCCTCTGATCCTCTTCTGTTTGGAACTACTTTTCCTGTTGGGTGGGGCAGGAGCCACTCCCTAGATTCAGAACACTGGAACTCTTCTGGAAAGCAGGAACTCTTTTCTTACCTAGGCGTGGCTGTGGAAGGAGACACCTAAGCACTACAGGAGGCTATTTAAACCACACCCGGTGGATGAATCTTGCTTTGCGTTATTCTGCATCCTCTGCAGCAGAACGATCATCGTGTCTTCTGCATCGGATCCTGGGCCTAAGGAAAAAGGCTTACCATCCTGAATCCAGTCTTCAGCCACACCTATAAAGACAAGAAAGAACAGGTTAGCATTCCGGCATCTGAAAGACAAAGGCTTACCTACTCTTCGTGCGCTCCGGAGGTCTTCACACTGCATTCCGGCATCTGAAAGACAAAAGCTTACCAACTCTTCGCACGCTCCGAGGCCTTCGGCGCTGCATCCCGCATCTGAAAGACAAAACAAGGTGCGTTTAAAGACATTGGGGAACTTTAATACTCACGTGCCATTACTCCTTTCCACATCTAACCCAGTGGGTATTCCGGCACCCTGCAGCCGCTCCGAACTCGTACCTGCAAAATAAAAAGACAGTTAGAGCGCATCGTGAAGCAGGCAACAAGCGCTTACTTACGTGCTTCCAGGCGCTTCTATCCATCACACGGACTCCATCTTCAACTCACTTCAGCCCATCATCCGACATCGCCGGAACCCTGCAAAACAAGAGACATCATTACTAAAGACTTTAAAGACAATAGAATTACTCGAAACTTACCGTTCGTGCAGTAAACGACGGACAGCAGTCCTCTGAAGTCAAGAGGCCTGCGCTACCTATCCAGTGAAGAAACTGGTTACAGCACCCTGCCCCGAGGCAGATGGAGAGCTCGGCATTCACTTACCTAAGGTGAGAGCGTTAACCTTTGGGGGTCTACAGGAGAGCAAAAAAGGAAAGAGATAGGGACACCCCAATAACCCCAGTTCATTAATCCCATATTTTCTATCTGCAGACATCTTACTCTTGAAGTCAGGCATACAGTGCACAGAGGTCCAGCCCAAAGAGCCAACCGGGTGCTACACATCACCTTTGAAGATACGGTAGTCGCCCAGTCAAGACCGGCGCCTCTGCGAGAATCAGGTGAGCGTTACAGAACGCAAAGCCTACCGCAAAACTCTCGCCCAGGCGCTATGGAAACCTCGGATACTGACCACCTAGCCCGGTTACTTGGGGAACTAAGGGCAGAAGTGCATGCAGCTCGTCAGGAAACGAATGCTCTAAGAAGGGAACTAATTATTTCCAAGGAGAGAACAGACGGTCTTGCTAGACAATTGCTACAGTCACAAGCCGGACAGACCCCGTTACCCGCATCAGGGGCAAATCTTCCTTCAACATCCTCTATGAATCCAGTGCAGATCAACCTACCTGGGAATGTACCTCTGGCTCCGCCCGAATGATTTTCTGGTGACCCAAAGAGGTTTGCAGTATTTATCAATCAGTGCCGGTTGCACTTCTTAGCCCGGCCAGCAGCCTTTCCAACTGATCAAGCTAAAGTAGCTTTTGTACTTTCGTACCTTAGTGGCAATGCGGCAGACTGGTCGATCCCTCTAGTTAATCAAGATGATCCGGTTCTCCATGATTTTCAAGCCTTTCAGCTTAGCATGGAAAAACTGTTCGCAAGACATTCACAGGGGCAGGCCTTGGACAATGAGCTTCTTTCGTTGCGACAGGGTAATCAAGACCTTTTGGCTTATATTGCATCTTTCAATAGACTAATAGTGGAAACTCAATGGCCTGAGGACAAAAGGATTACGCTGTTTTATAGAGGTCTACGTGGAGAGCTCAAAGACGTTTTAGCCCAAGTAGTGAATCCCCCACAAGACTATTCGGATTATATAGACTTGGTCGTTCAAATAGATCATAGACTGCAGAACAGGAAGGCCGACCGTTCCAAGTTTGATGCTCGAGTATTTTCCAAACCGCCAACTACTTCCAGAGGAGTAGACTCCGGGGAACCCATGCAAATAGGGGGTCTGAAAGGTCCTCTAACACAAAAGGAGCGGGAAAGGAGAAAACAGTTGCAATTATGCCTATGTTGCGGAAACTCAGGGCACTTTCTTTGAGACTGTCCGGTGAAACCTGCCAAGAAGGCAGTAGGAGCTGCAGTTACCAAAGTTACAAACTCTGAGCAGGGAAACGACCTCGCCCGACAAGAATAGAGGTCCTCTTGCCGAGCGTGAAAACCAGTTCTGTGACCTCGCATTTCGTGATACCTATGGTCCTCATTAGCCCTGATAATCCGGATCGATTACATGCAATTGAAGCTTACGTCGACAGCGGTGCCATCGGCAATTATGTGGATCATGAAATGGTTTTGAGGATGAATCTAACTCTTTGTCCCAAGGCTGTAAAGGACGTCATTACTACAGTGGATGGTACGGAGATAGTCTCCGGGCCAGTAACGCATACCACTCAAGAGGTGACGCTAGTAAGTCAAGATGGACACCATGAGAAGATCGTGTTCGATGTGATCAAGGCCCCTCAGTTTCAGATTATTCTAGGAATACCTTGGTTAGAGAAACACAATCCTCTGATCGATTGGCGAGCAAGAACGGTCCAGTTTCCAGAATGTGTCTCTACTTGTCACCCTCCACCTGGTGTTGCACTGGCAGCAATTTCTTCAGAGACTCCCCAGTTACCTCCCGAATACCTAGAATACCAAGATGTTTTCCGGAAGGATCAGGCTAACTCTCTACCTCCTCATAGGTCTTATGACTGCCAGATAGACCTGATACCTGGATCTACTCCTCCTTGTAGTAGAATTTATGCCCTCACCGAGCCTGAGAACCTTCACCTTCGACAATACCTGGATCAATACCTGGCGAATGGGTTTATTCGTCCTTCCAAGTCCCCTGCTTCTTCAGCTTTGTTCTTCGTTCCAAAAAAGGAAGGAGACCTTAGAACTTGTATCGATTATCGCTCCCTGAACCAGATCACTGTTAAGAATAGATATCCGTTACCTTTGATCCCTGAACTCCTGGACCAAGTCAGAAAAGCATGCATATATACAAAGCTGGATCTTAGAGGAGCTTACCACTTGGTACGAGTAAAAGAGGGCGATGAATGGAAGACGGCCTTCCGCACCAAGTATGGGCTATTTGAATATCAGGTCATGCCCTTCGGACTTTGCAATGCCCCGGCCGCCTTTCAATATTTTATGAACGATGTCCTCAGAGAGCTCATAGATGTGTGTGTTGTTGTTTACATTGACGACATCCTCGTTTATTCTTCATCGGAATCTGAACATCGGAAACACGTGAAAATGGTCCTCGAAAGATTGCGTCAACACAAACTTTTCGCTAAGTTGGAAAAATGTGTTTTCAACGTGACTGAAGTTGAATTCTTGGGATTCATATTATCACCTGGCGGAGTACGTATGGATTCAAAGAAGGTCGATGCAGTTCTCAAATGGCCATCACCATCCTCCGTAAAAGGTGTGCAAAGCATGTTAGGCTTCGCTAACTTTTACCGCAGGTTTATCCCCGAATTCTCTCGAATAGTCCAGCCCATCACTGCCTTATTAAAGAAAAACAAACGTTTTGAATGGTCTACCGAGGCGGAACAAGCTTTCCAGGATTTGAAGAATAAATTTATCTCTGCACCAATCTTAAAACACCCTCGCCCCGAACTCCCCTACATCGTGGAAACTGATGCTTCAAGCCTTGCCATGGGGGCAGTTCTATCACAAAAGGACCCGGTAACCAATCAGTTGCATCCCGTGGCATTTTGGTCCCGCAAATTCTCGCCTCCTGAAATCAATTACACGATTACTGACAAGGAACTTCTGGCTATCAAGTCTGCCTTTAAGGCTTGGCGGCATTATCTGCTGGGGGCCCGACACACCGTTACTGTGATTACGGATCACCGAAACCTGCAATATTTGAAAACCGCAAAAGCCCAATCCTCTAGACAACTCCGTTGGGCATTATTCTTTGCCGAGTTTGACTTCATAATTACCTATCGACCTGGTACAAAGAACGGTAAAGCTGATGCCCTTTCTCGGATGGGAGTGGAAGAACACTTGATCAACCCTAAACCTGTACCAATCATTCCCGAACAAAGAATTCTGGGTGTAATCGCCACAGAATCCATAGAGGAAGTTAAGGATAAAGCCAGGCAACTTGTAACTCCAGCAGACATACAGAATTGGCATCTGCAGGGAAAGGACTTTGCAGTAAAGGACAACTTATTGTATTTCCAAGAACGATTATACCTACCCAGCACAGATTTACAGAAAAAAGTAATCTCTTGTTATCACGATTCTTTAATGGAAGGTCATCCCGGTATGGCCAAGACCTCAGAAAAGATCAAGCGCTACTTCTGGTGGCCGTCTTGGAAAAAAGATATCAGAGACTTTATAATGTCCTGTGGAGTATGCGCCCAAAACAAGAGTCAAAAGGAAAGACCAGCAGGCCTCTTACGCCCTATTGACATCCCACCTCGCCCTTGGCATACGCTTTCTATGGACTTCATCACCGATCTACCTCCATGCTCCGGATACAATACGATTCTAGTAATCGCGGACTTATTCTCCAAGATGGCGCATTTCATTCCGCTCAAAGGCTTGCCAACAGCAGCAACTCTGGCCCGAGAATTTCTCGAAAACATCGTCCGACTACACGGTTTTCCTTCGGTTCTAATTTCGGATCGAGGTAGTCAATTTATTTCTCATTTTTGGCGAAGTTGCTGTCGGTCGGCTCAAATTGATGTGAGACTATCGACCAGTCACCACCCTCAGACCGACGGACAAACCGAGAGGACCAATCAAAATCTGGAACAGTATTTACGCTGCATGCTGCAACAAACTGAAAAAACTTGGAAAGACATCCTTTGGATAGCCGAATATGCCTACAATAACTCTGTCCATTCGGGAACTGGGAAAACACCGTTTTTTCTTTTGTACGGCAGTCACCCTCGAACCTCGGAGTTGGATCCCCTCCAAGATCTTGAAACACCAGCAGTAGACTACCTGCATTCTACAATCACCCAAGCCTTTAAGGAAGCTGTTTCTCACCTTCAAAGGGCTAAAGAACAATACAAGAAAGGAGCAGATCAACATCGGAAGGAAGCCCTTCAATATCAAGTAGGGGACCAAGTCTGGTTATCCACCAAATATCTACCTCTAAAAGGGCCACGCACATTCAACCAAAGATACCTTGGTCCCTATTCCATCACTACCATAGTAAACCCAGTAGCGGTCAAGTTGGACTTGCCCCCGCACACGAAGATACATCCGGTCTTCCACGTCTCTCTATTAAAACCCGTGCAACCTCAAACCCGACTAACTAAATCTCCAAAACCCATCCTAGTTGATGGAGAACTCGAGTTTGAAGTCAAAAGCATTCTGGACTCCAAGATCTCCAAATCTAAACTATTTTACCTAATTGACTGGAAAGGCTACGGCCCCCAAGAGAGATCCTGGGAACCTGCTGAATATGTCCACGCTCCTCGCCTAATCAAAAGATTTCACCGAACATTTCCTGACAAGCCAAAACCCCCGGAGAAGCCCGGTTTGGGAGGGGCCTTGAGGGGGGGTACTGTCATGATCTCTGCTTCCAAAAGGTCAGGGTTTTCCCAACTCCCTTGGAAGCAGATCCATAACCCAGGTTCCGAGTGCCAACCAGTCACAATTGGGACCTTTTGGACCCAGTCCTGGCGCCAGTGGCACCAGGCTCATAAATATGCCCAGTCCCAGCGCTGGAAGCGCCGGGCTCATAATGCTTGGGTGGACTTACCTGCAGCAGACCATGCTGCTTACTTGCCTGCCAGTTGAGCCTCTGATCCTCTTCTGTTTGGAACTACTTTTCCTGTTGGGTGGGGCAGGAGCCACTCCCTAGATTCAGAACACTGGAACTCTTCTGGAAAGCAGGAACTCTTTTCTTACCTAGGCGTGGCTGTGGAAGGAGACACCTAAGCACTACAGGAGGCTATTTAAACCACACCCGGTGGATGAATCTTGCTTTGCGTTATTCTGCATCCTCTGCAGCAGAACGCTCATCGTGTCTTCTGCATCGGATCCTGGGCCTAAGGAAAAAGGCTTACCATCCTGAATCCAGTCTTCAGCAACACCTATAAAGACAAGAAAGAACAGGTTAGCATTCCGGCATCTGAAAGACAAAGGCTTACCTACTCTTCGTGCGCTCCGGAGGTCTTCACACTGCATTCCGGCATCTGAAAGACAAAAGCTTACCAACTCTTCGCACGCTCCGGAGGCCTTCGGCGCTGCATCCCGCATCTGAAAGACAAAACAAGGTGCGTTTAAAGACATTGGGGAACTTTAATACTCACGTGCCATTACTCCTTTCCACATCTAACCCAGTGGGTATTCCGGCACCCTGCAGCCGCTCCGAACTCGTACCTGCAAAATAAAAAGACAGTTAGAGCGCATCGTGAAGCAGGCAACAAGCGCTTACTTACGTGCTTCCAGGCGCTTCTATCCATCACACGGACTCCATCTTCAACTCACTTCAGCCCGTCATCCGCCATCGCCGGAACCCTGCAAAACAAGAGACATCATTACTAAAGACTTTAAAGACAATAGAATTACTCGAAACTTACCGTTCGTGCAGTAAACGACGGACAGCAGTCCTCTGAAGTCAAGAGGCCTGCGCTACCTATCCAGTGAAGAAACTGGTTACAGCACCCTGCCCCGAGGCAGATGGAGAGCTCGGCATTCACTTACCTAAGGTGAGAGCGTTAACCTTTGGGGGTCTACAGGAGAGCAAAAAAGGAAAGAGATAGGGACACCCCAATAACCCCAGTTCATTAATCCCATATTTTCTATCTGCAGACATCTTACTCTTGAAGTCAGGCATACAGTGCACAGAGGTCCAGCCCAAAGAGCCAACCGGGTGCTACACATCACCTTTGAAGATACGGTAGTCGCCCAGTCAAGACCGGCGCCTCTGCGAGAATCAGGTGAGCGTTACAATGGAGTGTTGTGTGAGACACAGGAAGGAGTAAAGCGATTGTATGAGGAAACCTCAGAGTGTGAAATGTCAGAGGTACAGGAAGCATTGTCAGAGATTAGTCTGCCCAAGCTAGATACAGAAGACAGAGACAGACTGGAAGTCCCCATCACGATAGAAGAATTAGAGTATGTAATTAAAGAACTACCGACTGGCAAAGTGCCGGGAGCGGACAGGCTTCCCAGTGAATTCTATTAAGAATATAGGATGGAAATCCTGGCTCCACTGCTGGAAATGCTTAATGAAGCATTGGACACGGGCAGACTGCCCAGATCCTTGAGAGAGTCGATAATGGTCCCCTTTCTTAAACCGAATAAGCCAGATACAGACTGTGGCTCGTATAGGCCCCTCTCATTGCTGAACCAAGATGGGAAGATTCTCGCAGCAGTAATGGCACTGAGGCTCAAACCGGTCATAGCCAAGCTTATACATTTGGACCAGACAGGATATCTCCCGCATAGAAGATTGCACCATGTAATTGATTGTACCCAAGTAGAAACATGACAATGTGTGGTAGCGTCACTAGATGCAGTCAAGGAGTTTGACTCGGTCAGATGCCCTTGGCTGTTATCGGTGTTGGAAAGGCTTGGTATGGTGCCGACGTACATTAAATGGGTGCGACTGCTCTACAGCGAACTAATAGCAAGGGTCAAAATGGACACAATCATCTCAGAACAATGGCAGTTAAGCAAGGGCACAAGGCAAAGATGCCAGTGGTCCCCGATGCTCTTCATTTTAGCGTTGGAGCCACTGGCGGTCTATTTATGGAAGGAATATGGAGAGTTCGGCATAGACACGCCAGGAGGGAATAGAACGAAAGCGTGTTCCCGTGTAAATAATATTTCTTTACTAAATTATATGATTTACTCGTGACAGCTACCAGTTGAGTAATTGCTGGCAGCCTTTCAATCAGTTGTTTAATATTATTTACAAGGGAACACGCTTTTGTTCTATTCCAGTCTTCTACTCCACTTTGTTCCCGGGGTATTTGGAGTTCCTCTTTGCTTTCACGCCAGGAGGGAGGCATTTGATCTAATTGTACGCAGATGACATGCTCCTTTACTTGCAACACCCCAAGACAAATTTGCAATACATTCTAAATGTGATGGAACGATATGCTGCTTTGTCGGGTATAACAATTAACCTACAGAAGTCGGGTCTGTTCCCATTGGGGGGATAAGAGTTCCTCTTTGCTTTCACGCCAGGAGGGAGGCATTTGATCTAATTGTACGCAGATGACATGCTCCTTTACTTGCAACACCACGAGACAAATTTGCAATACATTCTAAATGTGATGGAACGATATGCTGCTTTGTCGGGTATAACAATTAACCTACAGAAGTCGGGTCTGTTCCCATTGGGGGGATATGTCGGAAGACCAGTGCGCACGCTGCTGGTGCTGACACTCAATTGGTAATCGGACACATTCCAGTACCTGGGGGTGGACATTTACCATGATCCTCAGAAAGAGCACACACAGAATACGGTGAGAGCAATGAACACAATTGAAAACTTTGTGTCTTTCTGGGTCAGATTGCTGTTATCCATGATGGGACGGGCAGCGTTGCTAAAGATTGCGGTGCTACCGAAACACCTTCATTATTTTGCAAATGTCCCATTTGCGATACCGAAGCTGTTCTTCACAAAACTGCATAGTATATGCAGGAGCTTCCTGTGGCAGAACTCAAGGTGCAGTATGGCATTTTGGAAGTTCCAGAATTCGTAGAAACAATGGGGTATAAAATTGCACATTTTGAAGTATATTTTGTTGCTAGTCAATTGCAGTTCCTACCTAAATGTCTGTCTGATGACCAAACACACGAATCACGGCTGTTGCAAGCAATGAGTATCCAGTTTTTTCAGAACGAAGTAATTTGGATAACCAAACCTCGCACGACTTACTCGCCCATGTTGCTGCGACTGGGGTGTGTAATGTGGCGCAGAGCTTGCCAATTGATGGGGAACATTACACTGTATTCTCCGCAGATCCCGCTGGTTGTACTAGAAGGGGTTGATGAGCAACTGAGGTAAAATGTGAGAAAGTACTGGTAACCTTAGGGGTGGCAACGGTGGGGGGTGTGATAAAGGCGGGCTTGCCTAAGGATTTTGGGGAACTGCAAAGGGAAACTGGAGTGCACCAGGGGGCAACACCTCACATATCCCTGCCTACTAAGGAATCTAAGGCGGAGATACCTGAGGGTTCGTAGTGCTATATAAATGCCAAATTATTATTATTATTATTATTATTATTATTATTTAGATGGCCAGAGACTGAGACACCATTGCAATTTGATTTTGATAAGACGATGGAGACATTTTATGATGTGTTGGAAGGTGGACATGAAGTCTCGGGGATATATGAGCTACTAATGTCCAAAGTGGGGAAGGAGTTGGGGCAGACGAAGCAGAATTGGGAGGTAGACCTACAAGAACCAATGTCAGAAGCAATGTGAAATAGAACTATGATGTACCACAAAAAGGTGTCTTGAAATGAAAGACTCCAACAGATTCAATTATATGTAACCCACAGAGCATACCTAACCCTGAATAGAATAGCAAAATTCAGCCAAGCAGCAATACAATCATAAAAGAAACAGTTGTGGCTTTGTGGGTATGGTTTGTCAAGGCGACAGGTATAGGCGACAGGTAAAAATACTTCTATTGAGCTTGACCAACAATTCTCTGCGTGTTGCGTCTCTCTGAGCTGTGGTTTAGAAATGGGGACATGCATTCACAGGGTAATTGCAGTGATAAATATAAAATTAAAAGATTGTTTCATATAATATGCATATCCCCAATTTACAAAAACCTGTGACTAATTTTTATGTTTATTTTATCCTAATTTCTCTGTTTGTATTTTCTTTTTGTTTCCATTATGTACTGTTCACTATTTTTTTCCTCTAATTGATATAACTGCAAATCTCTCAATAACGCATGAATCCTCCCCTTCTCCAACCCTCATTTCTCTGTGATTTGACATTTAAAGTTAAAGTTCAATACTACATTGATTTATCATTTGGAAATGTGAATATAATGTCTTGATTTTTGTTTTGATTATTTTTCATTATTAGTGAATAATATGTATGTGAAATAGAAAATAATGCCCTGATTTGAAAAATTCTGGTATAAAAGCCGAAACACGTGTTATCAACAAGGGCAACCACAAATAATACTTACTTTTGGTTTTGAAATTTAAAATTTGGTGCTGTCTCCAATCTGATTATCTTTTGTAGCAAAACAATCATGCCCGAAGTGCGGAGAGGTTAATGCAGATCTGGTCCATATGCTCTGGGCCTGCATAGAGATTGGTAGATTATGGAAGGAGGTGGCCCAAGCATTGGCAAAGGCATATTATGGAGTATTTTCATCCACCCTAATGCGCCACACTGCACCCCTTTGACAATGGGGAAAGAAAACTGCCAAAAATGGAGGCAATAACCCCTGTGCACGCCAAATCTGCAAGACTGCGCAGGGTTCATAAACCACCAAAAGAGCTGCATACCCTGCCACACACAGGCAAAGTGGTGTAAAAACAGGAATCACTGCTGTCACCTGTCACTTGTCATCTGTCATCTGTCACATGTCATATGTCACCTGAAACAAGGCCACAGAAGGGCAAAATCCAAAAATGCCCTTACAAATTCAGTGATTTTCCCAGAGAATTATGGAAAGGAAAGTGTGCTGAAATCATGGATTCTCCAGGCAGTCAGAGGAATCCAGGCCTCCCTGCCTGGCAGCTGCTTAAGGAAATTAGCTGTCAAACCCATTTAAAGGTGTTTCTTTTTCTGGAAGAAATTGCAAAATCGACTATTTAAAGCATGTTTGTGAAGGGCTAATTCTTTTAAAATGTTTAAATCCCTTATAAATTGTGCTTATATTTTATTTGTGAAATGAAAAGAATTTAATTTCAAGGAGCCCAGTCTGGAGCCAATCCACTATTTAATTCTGATCTGACAGTCCAGCCAGGGGAAGTTGACATCTCAGCTTGACACTTTCTTGAAAACAGGAAGGCTAATGGCTGCCTAATGGTTCCCACATAATGACAACAAGCAACACAATGGGGCCGCATAAGACATTCGTCTTCTGGCTGACCAAAGAAGAAAGGACAGGCTGAGCATTGACCTCTGTTAGGAGGGGCAGGATGTGGAGGAGGTTTCTGAGTGAACTTCAAAGGACTGGACAGCTGCTGCCTGAAAAGGGGAGGTTACAAAGGAGGACTTTGATGTGAAATCCTTATTCTTGATTAAAGTTTAAAACTCTTTTATTGAGCAACCAAAAGAGGGATAAATCTGAAACTTGGTACACATTAAACTAATTTCAGCCTTATGATTTGAAGACATTGCGGAAACTCGTACCATTTAAGGAACCAAAGTTATGAAAAATTTCTGATTGTGGCAAAACTATTAATGTTGCAAACTTACGATTGTATGTACATGATCCATTGATCAGCGCCCAGAGATGTACCGAATTAGAAATGATTAATCCAAACCGTTTTAGTTAAAATTGATAAAAATCTGTAGAATGACCAAGACAGCTATCACAAAGATGGGGAGTGAATGTGAATATAGACAATTGAATATAACATATATGTGTCCTATTTTATTAGGGTACATAATGTTAGAAATGTACATTTGTGCAAAAGTTATGTTTTGGTAGAAATCCATGTGGGAGTTCCTAAATCCTGTCATAAGATGACAGCTCTGTTCAGACCGCCAACCAGGACAAAGCACATGCCTGTAGCCACTCACAACCATGGGGGTGTGTTTTGAAGTTCTGCCCACACCATAAACTTTGTAATGGATAAATATAGGAGTTTCACTACACATACACACACTGCTTCCAGAACCCATCCAGATCTCTGCGCAGAACCTTATTCCAGAACTCTTCATCTTGTAGCTGACTCCAGAATTCTTTGAAAGATCCAGATTTCTTTGCAGAATCCAGACTTAGCATTGCTGAAACTCTTGCTAGCTTGACTCAATTGCAAACATACAGAACTTAAAAGAATAATTGTAATTCATCTTGGCTTGCTACCATTAAGGCTTGCCCACTGAAACTTGCATCCTGCTATCTACCGTGTCCAGTAACCAGAAGGGGCCCTTCCAAATCTAGTCTGAGGTGCAGTCCAAAATTGACCAGCACCACGCAGCTCATCCGATCCTTCCCGAGGAGCCTTGCTCCTGGTAGACCTGACCCGATTCATTGACCAGAGCTGACGGTCCAATTTAATAACTTCTTCTGTAAGTATTAAAAGGAACAACAGTGACCCATAGTATATCTGCATTGTTTCATCCCAATCTCAACCCATCCCATCTTTAAATTCAGAACCCTAGTATTGTTAGAATCCTTCTTTCGCTGATTTTTCCCATCTGTTTCATGAAAACGTATGTCCTTAGTGATTTTGAATAACTAAAGTAAATCCCAGAAATCGAGTATCCACCATGGACTAGGTGTGCTGGCCACGTAGCTGTAAGATCCATGTGTGGAATTCTCTTTTTCATAGTCATAATATAGTGTAATCAAACCCATCTGTCATTTTCAAAAGTGCATTTCTGTTTTCATTTTCGCGCCTATTTTGTAAAAACGCCTCACACTAAAACCTCTATAACTTCTTCCATTTTATAGATAGAATCGACATTTCAACTCTCACTGATACCTGAGACCCTTAGCTACATCCACAACTAGAAAACCGCATCGCGGAACAGTGTCTTTGACCCGTTCTTCTCCAATATCGCATAGTAAAAGTTTGCCGCGAATTGGCAATTTTAGCCAGTTACATGTGTCATTTCCCCATTTCACAGTGCTTCTTCCATTTCATCTTGATCTGAAGTGTGTATTGTTGTTTATATTATTGCTCATGTGTGTTAGGACTTGTTTAGAGTTGCTTTCCTCAGAAATTCTATCCATTTAAGCATTTTTGCACCCTTTTGCATTATTTTACAAAGCAATGTTACCTGTCAGTTTAAAAGTGTCATTTGCCAAAAATGGTTTTCTTGCTTGTTTGGGGAGGGAAGATTGCCTAGAAACTTCAGACCTTGTCTTTCATTCCTGAATACCTGCTGATTACTCACATTGGTGTAGGATTGCTCATGTGTACTTCAGTACTTTGCAGGGGGAACTATTAACCTAAATGCTATCTGTGCACAAAACAAAACTGTTCTTTTTCCTGGGTGTGTGCCTGATTGAAATCCCTTACAGCTTGGGGTCTCATGCCGCGATTCTGAATTGAAATACCACCTGTGACAGTCTAACACAGCATATTAGCCTGCAGGGTACAGACACCTTGCTGGGTTGGCGTGCTGTGCTACACTGTAAAAGCACCCCTCAAAAGAAGTACTCAAAAAAATCAGACCTGTTTGCAAAAGTAAATTAACCCTGAAATGAGCAATAAGGACATTGATATTTCTGAAATGTCGACCCCAGTGGAAATTAATATTGCTAGGGAACACTCCCTGCACAAACTGTTTGCTAGGGGTGAGTGGCCAGAACAGGATGAACAGGTATGGCTACAGGAAATAAAACAACAAGTCACTGCAATAGACCTAGATACTTGGCAGGACAAGGGTCCATTGCATCAAGCGCTTAGCGAACTGTACATGGCCCCAAAAATAAAAGAGGAGCAGTATAAAATTGCCAAAATAGTGGCCTACCTGTACCTCCACATAGTAATCATACAGGAAAAGCATGCAGACAACATAGATCTGGCAAAGAGGCAAGGGGAAACACTGCAGAAAATCCAAACTAACCTGGACTCTGCAGAACAAAGGCTGCAGAAGAGCCAAGAATCTGAAACAGAGGCTAGGCAGTATATTACCAAATTAAAGGAAGATATGGCTCTCTTACAGCAAAAGAATGCAGAGCAAGATACCAAATTACAAACACTGCAAGATGAGTATCAGGAAAAAGTTGACTCTTTACAACAGAGTCAACAGAAACTAGAGCAGCAATTAACCTTTAACAGAGTCTGTGCAGAACAGGTAGTTATCCTACAAGACCGCATAGACAAATTAAAAGAAGAAAACAATAAATTAATTATTAAAGACATCCACTCTCAAGAGGAATTTGATGAGGAGCGCCAGAAATCTAGTGCATTTAAAAAACAGAGGGATGACCTGGCTGAACAGAGGGGCACTCTAAGTCAGGAGAGGGACGCCTTAGTCCAGGAAGTCAGGCAATTAAAAATGAAGTTAGAGGAAAGAAAGCTGGCCATTCAGGAGTTTAGTGAAGTTAAAACTGAATATGAGAAGCTACTAGAGCACACCAGGCGGGTGGAGGATGCTCTGGAAAAGAACACTCAGACCAATAATGGCAAAACTCAGGAGGTGAGTCTCCTGCAGCAAACATTGTCCCAGTGTTTCCAACCCAGGTAGGAAGCACAGAGAGACAAGGAGTCTCTCTTTGAAAAGAATGATAGGCTCCACACACATATAGCCATGCAAGAGCAAATCATTGAGACCAGTACGGCCTTAATAACGGAGCAAAAGAGTCAGATTTTGGCATGTCACCAGGGAATAGGGGCTGAAAGA
Source organism: Ambystoma mexicanum (assembly GCF_040938575.1). Taxonomy (NCBI): domain Eukaryota; kingdom Metazoa; phylum Chordata; class Amphibia; order Caudata; family Ambystomatidae; genus Ambystoma; species Ambystoma mexicanum. The sequence goes on from NC_090928.1 coordinate 971,745,892, forward strand.
GATGAGGTAGGAAGGGACAGAGAAACCCCTGAGCATAACATCAGGACCCCTGTCATCAGGGACATGACATTAATCCCTTCAGTAGCATGACTCTACTGTCCTCATGTCCACTGGCTCATATGAACCAAGGGCCACGGGGATGGTAGACTTCGGTAGAACTAGCAACATGGGACTGAAAGATCAGCGCCTCCCAGAAATGGATGGGTGGGCATCGCTGTACAGATTCCCAAACGTTAGGGCTAGCCTCTCCGATCAGGAAGACTCCAGTGAGGGGAGAATCAGGGAGCTGGATCCTCAAAAATACCACCTACCAAAGGATCAGTCTGTAAAATTTGGTGGGGAACTCCATGAAACTAGGCCCACATAGAGTATCTTAAAGACCTCTTCCCAGCTAGGGCAGTGGGGGGGTATTCAGCCAAACCTGGGAGCAAGGAAGAGTCAGAAGACTCTTCTGCGTGCCACAGGTCTCAAGAAACTAGGCCCCCGCATTCTGCAAGCCATTCCCAAGCTCGCAGAATCAGGGAGAGCCTAGAGGAACAGATAGCCACCTCCTGTAGCAGTGCCTCTGAGTCAAAGAGGTGGCTAAGACTAAATAGGCCAACAAAATTAAAATTAAGAGGGCCCTACTGAAAGATTCCCTGAAACAGTCCAAGGCATTAAGAGCTTCATAACTCCCTATCATAAAAATGCCAAGTATTCAGTTTGGGAGCACCTTGAGTTATATGTGCAAATGATGGATACTTTCCATTTGAAAGATAGCCAGAGTTGCATTTAATATGCCAAGTGGACATTTTCCCCTGAATACTCCAGCTTCCTTGCAGGGCTGGAGGATCAGAACCACTCAAGACGGTCCACTATAGGGCGGCCATCTTAAAGCATTTTTCTGTACATAGGAACCCCCTAGAGGCCCGCAAGATGGGCTACAATCTGCAGTGTGGGGAAGACCAGGCCCCACAAGAATGTGTGCAAGAATTAAAGCGTGCCTTTGAGGTGGAAAGGGCTGAGGATTCAGAGCTGTTTAGCTGTGGCGAGTGAAAAGGAGTGAGAGCTGAGACTTTCCAACCATCTTTAGAAGACTTTCTTTTCAACTTTACAAAGCCCATAGCAGTGGGTAGAGGTGCGTGTGCCTTTAAATCATCCTGTCGGTCAGCTGACCACCCAGCTGACTACATAAGGCCGCCTCTGTGACCCTTGTGGCGTGAAGCCCTGAGGTGGAAAGGGCTGAGGATTCAGAGCTGTTTAGCTGTGGCGAGTGAAAAGGAGTGAGAGCTGAGACTTTCCAACCATCTTTAGAAGACTTTCTTTTCAACTTTACAAAGCCCATAGCAGTGGGTAGAGGTGCGTGTGCCTTTAAATCATCCTGTCGGTCAGCTGACCACCCAGCTGACTACATAAGGCCGCCTCTGTGACCCTTGTGGCGTGAAGCCCTGAGGTGGAAAGGGCTGAGGATTCAGAGCTGTTTAGCTGTTTGGCGAGTGGCGGGCAGTGGAAATGGCATCTGCCCTGTCTCCTGTAGCGAGGACACGGGCACAGAGGCGTCGGGATGGTGCGACCTTACCAGTTGATTCTAATGTGCTACGGCCAGTTTGCACCCAGAAAGTAAGTCGCTATCACACGTGTTCATCAGAGATAGCTGACGATAACGCCATTGTACTTCATGAACATGCTACTGAAACCCCTTGGGGGAATACCACACACACCCACACTCTCTGCGATACTGTATTTGAACCTATGAGCGATATGTATGAAGCCGTGTCTGTGCAAGAAGTGCATAATTATACTCACTCAGTGGAGGGTGCCGCGGGAGGCGGCGCTGTGTCTGACGGCCGTGGTCCCTTGCGTTTGTTTGCTGTGGCCGCCGGGACCGGTGCCTCGCCGGAGTTGCAGTGTCCCTGCGCTGGGGGTGTTGGCGTTGATGGGGCCCCGCCGAGCAGAGGCGGAACTCATGTCTCGGCTGCGGACGCCGTTGAGAGACGTCCGCCCAGAGCTTCCGACGCGATCGACTCGGATGGGGCGGGAGGAGGAGTGAGTCCGTGCCCGAATCGGCGCCGCCAGAGCGTCATTGAACGCGAGGCGGCCTCCGTTTGCCGGAAAGAGAGTGGAGCTCCCCCTGGTGGCGACCATTCTCCAGGACACGAACCGGCTTTGCCTAATGAGTCGAACTCTGTTGGGCTCATAAATGCAGCAGTATGCTTGAACAAGTGTTCTTTTTCAAGCCTCCCATGTGAGGATGCAGCACTCATGGGTAATGACTCAGATGCAGTGTTCTCTGCAAGCTCCCCAACGAGTGTGACAAGTAACTTGGAATTCATACCAATCTCGCATGACCTAAGTTTCCAACGAATTATTCTAAAGTCAGGCATGCAGGGGGATGACTGTTGCTTGAATAATGGCAACCCGAGTGAGTCGGAGCTGAATCCTAGTAATTCTAGCAATATCACAAGAAGAGATTCTTTGGGGATGGTGAATAAAGTGCTGCAAAATTTAGTGCTCTTGAATAAAGTGTGCGCATCTAAGATAGCCAAAGATCCGAGGTCGCCTTCTGACAAAAAAGCCAAATCAGCGGCAAAACGAAATAACAGTCAGTTGTCAGGGGCATCGTGTGACATATGGCCAGAAGTTTGCTATAAACGTCAAAAGTCTTTTGACTATCCGCCAAATGGGGTCTCGAGGCTCGAGATATCTGACATTCACCTGACCTCTCAAAAAAGACATGCCAATCTTATTAGGAAAGAGAATGGGGTCATTGAAGAGCCAGAGTGTAACGAGCATTCCTTTCATAACGCCTCTATGGATTCCTCATTAATGGAACGACCTTTTCCGAAAATACGTCGCGATAATGAGCCCCACTCCGACAATTTATTGGAGTTCCAGGATAAAACAACAATGGCAGATATACCAGTAGCGTCATCTTCGACTGATCTGCAAGCCCTTTTTATGGCTTCCTCGTCAATCTCATTGGCGCCTTTCATGAAACTTTATGAAAATATACATGAGGCCACGAAGGACCTAACCACCGTTGTGGCAATGATGAACTCCAAACTAATTCAAATAGAAAAAACCTGCGATCGCTCCTATGTAGAACAACGTGAGAGCCTAAAAAGACTGGATGCAGCCTTCAATCTATTGAGCGAGAGCAGAAAAAGCGACTCTTCAGACAAAAGGTTGTTTGCTGAAGTCGCCCGGGAGACACTTGCCCTATTTAAACATGATTCAATCAACACAACGCGACAAAGGTACGCTGAGCGTGCCCTCGCTGACGAAAAACAATCGAGTGTTCAAGTTGAGCAAGATCTTGATAGGTCTAACAAACAGCGTCATCCTTTTTCTGAGGCTGCAACCATTCACGATTCTCAATGTACCCAGGCTTTAAAGCAAACGCAGATTACTCTACCCGTGAGGGAGCCAGTATTGGCGACCTCAAAGGAATCTGTAGCTCCCATCGATGCAGGAAACATAGCCGTTGAGCTTTCGTCAATGATTGGTCCTTGCTCTTCCGTAATTTCTTTTGTACCGAATGAGGGTGATTTGTCCTTCAATTCTGCATTTGAACAGGCAAGATGTGCTGCTAATAAAATTTGTAATGATCCTCAAACCGCTTCATCTTCAGGTATTGGCAATCAAATGGAATTGGCTTCAGAAGCTCAACCAACATCCGCCACTGTGGGGTTACCAAATGTTTTCCCTATTTTTACAGGCGGTTCCAACGTTACGGGGAAACCGGAGTCTTTACCACCAAAATTAAAACTTGCTGTATTCAGCAAGAAAACAAAGAATCAAAAGGCAAAAAAAAACAATAAAGTTGCAACTGGAGCACGGAAATTCCTGCGAAACATCAAAATGGGCCAGGCGTTCATTACTGACTTGGTAAAGTCTACAACTGCTCCAGTGTCAATTACAAATCAAGTAAATACTCAACAAAAAAGTGTTCAATCAAGTCCGGTCACCGAGCCACAATCAACGACTTCTACGTCATCTGCGGTTGACGTGGCAGAATTATTGGATCTATCTACTTATGACGATCCTGAATATGTAGAGCTGGAAGCTGAAATACCTACAAACGCTGACTTGCCTCATAAGGTAGGATCTCTACAAAAAGTGCAATCCAGCCAATGTAAGGAGAAACCTGCACAGCAAAGGGCCACTGTTGATCCGGATAACTCTGCAAAAGCACTGCCAGATATCGGAGAAGTTGTTTGCAGAAATCCCACCAAAAAAAACGGGCCGCATGAAAGATCCTGCGAATTGATAGAGGTATGTGTTAACAATACCTTACCACCTCTGCTGTCATTAAGCCCACGGTTTTTGACAATGGACGAGAAGAGAAAATTATGCTTAGCCAAAACTCAAGTTGTTCAATCAGGGAGGCCATTGTCTATCGCAGGGCCACGCAATAACCTCACCAATGAACTCGATCCCCTTAGGCCGTCAAATGGAAATTCCATGGAAGAGGCACGGGAACGCAACCAAAGAAAGGAGAAAGAATGGGGGTCTGGCCGAAGTATTCAAACCGCAAAGGAAGGCGTTTCTAAGCCAATGCCGACCAATGGCCTAAATTACAAATTGACAATTGAGAGTCTAGAACCAACTGAAAACTTGATTCTGAATCGAGGAACTGTCCTCAGGTTACTTCACCTTGTTCCAAGCTTACGTGCGATATCTTCAAACGATATCAAAATTGTGGAGTTTCCGGTTGAAGGTACGAACGACAAGGTGGTGCTCCATCTATCCTCGAATTTCCTAATTACATCAATCTTGGAGGAAAACGTCGCTTTGTTTTCACTGGGTTTTGACGTCTACAAAACCATTGAGCTTGACGTGTCTCGATCAATCCCCAATGGAACCACTGGCTACTCAGAGGAAGCACCTACGATTGCACCTTTGACATCTATACCATTAAAAGAGACAGCGATTATGACCTTCCAAGGGCCGTCTCCTTTGACGCACCCCGATGATCAAAAACACATCCATTCACGGGGCCCGTTAAGGATAACTCATACGTCATCAAGTGATGCTAGAGCACAACCTGCTGATCATCAGGAGAAAATAAGAATCACAATTAAAAGAAAAGAGACCTCTGACGAGTTGATTCAAGTGACTCATCAACCTATAACATCTGAAACTGAAAACCACCAATGGCATTGGTTGGCAGGGGCCCTAAACACAAAAAATATCCAATAATGCCAGGATTCGGCAACCCCAATGGCCTGCTGCGTAGCATCCTGGAACACACGAGGGTTTACACATTTGTTCAATACAATTTGGAGTGACAATATACAAATCGTGTGTTTACAGGAAACATGGCTAAGTGAGTTGCCAGTTACTTCAGGCTTTGAGAGCGTAATAAATCCTGCCATCAAAGCTATGCATGGCCGCCCTATGTCAGGGCTATTAACGATGGTGAGAAGGGACTCAGGTTGGCGCATAAAAAACTCCATCAATCATTCCCCCTATATTCAGGAGACTATAATTGTGAGATCTGGTGAACAAGAGCGTTTGCAAGAGAGGATCACAATTTTGAACTTGTATTGGCATCATTCACGGGCAGGAAAAATGGACTTCATTGACCAGATAACTGATCTAATTGATTTCCTTATGGAATCATCAGATTCATCCAAGATCCTTATTTGTGGAGACTTAAATATTGACCTATTTAAAGAATTAAACTCAGTGCAAGGCCCTGTGGCTCAAGCGTGGCTGACCGAAATGGGTCTACGTAACTTTCAAATGTTGAACGGGAGCACCTGTGGGGATATACCAGCTCGCCCCACATGGCATCGTAGGGAGTCTTCATCCACCATAGATTACATGTTTGTGTCCGAAGCCTTGCATCCAAGGATTCAATCACTAAGGATCTGCGTCAAAGCAAACAGTGATCACGACATGTTAATTATGAAATTGGCATTAGACGGTCCTGCCCAAAGACCAAAATGGGCTCATAAACTCCGAGTCGAGTCAAATAGAGTTCGCCTACGACTGGAAGAGAGAGAAGTCAAGGGCGTGTTGACCCAATACTGCCACCTAAGTCCAGATCTAGAATACGACCATTTATTGACACAATTTAAAAGTGTAAAGGTTGGCTTAAAAAATTCTAACATGGTGCGAGCCCATCACTTCGATCTCGAAATCTTAATTCAAAAACGAAGGATGCGTGCTGCCCTTAGGAGAGCTAAGTCTCTCAATATCGTCTCTCGTAAATTGGAAATCAAGACGGTGAAGCAAAAATACAAGAACTGGCTAAAAATGCACAAAAACATTCTAGTGCAAAACGACGCCGAGCAGATGCTTGCCATATTAAAGAACAAAAATTCGAGTGACTTTTGGAGACTTATTAATAACTTTCAAGCACCCCAAATGGCACTACAGGCATGTATGGTCTCGGAAGTAATGTGGATTGATCACTTTGAAACCCTCTATAAAGCTGAAGACCATGGTATCACTTCATTTGTGTCAACTGCGAAACCGTGGTCTTTAACGTTCGAAAGAGAAGAGATTGTGTCCATAATTCATAAGGCAAAAAGCTCTCGTGCCCCTGGTCCGGATGGCCTTTCTAACTACACTATTAAACATCATCCCGAGCTTTGGGCTTCCATATGCACAACTTTATTTGACAGAATATGCAAGAATCAAATGTCTCCTAAATCTTGGAAAACCGCTGTCATTGTCCCAATATTTAAGAAGGGGGACAGATCTTGCCCAAAAAATTATCGGCCAGTGGCTTTACTGGATACTTTGGGGAAAATTTATGCCACAATGTTGCAACAAAAACTTGTGGCTTGGGCGATTGCATCTAATCACGTTGACAAACGACAGGCTGGTTTTGTAAAGCATGTGGGCTGTTCACTGAACTTGTTACTTTTGAATCTGATGAAGATGGAGGCGATAAAATCGAAGTCAAAGGTCTATTTGGCATTTATCGACTTCTCATGTGCATTCGATACCATCGACAGGCCTCTCTTGTGGTTAAAACTACAAAGTTGGGGGTGTCCAGCTGACTTAATAGCAGCTATTCGAGAATTGCATTCCGATACCTCCATAAAAATCCGGTTGGATCAGTCTGGAAATCTAACAGCCCCAATCAAAACATATAAAGGGGTGAAACAAGGCTGTCCTCTAGCTGCTGCGATATTTAGCCTATTCATCTCTGATATAGGGATAGCAATTGATTCGGTAAGATCCTTTCCACCAAAGGTTGCTAAGTCCCACTTAAGCTGGCTACTATACGCCGACGATCTCGTTCTTATGGACCTAACTCCTGTTGGTCTCCAGAGGAAATTAAATGCGGTGGCCCACTATGTTGAATCTAATCACTTGGTGATAAACACAAAAAAATGTGAAATTCTGGTGTTACAAAACCTTAAGAATGAAAACCAAAAGAAATCAAGGAAACCAAGTTGGTACATAGGGCAGGAGGCCATTCAGACAGCCCAGAGCGTAAAATATTTAGGCATGTTAATAAACTCATCTATAAACGATGGACCATGGATTACTGAAAAGAAAAGAAAATGCAAACAACTGGCCAGTCAAGCTTCCATCATTCAGACAAAATTTGGGAAATTCTCCCTAAAACCAGTGTTAGCTTTTTATCAGCAAAAGGTAGTCCCAGTTCTATTATATGGTGCTGAAAACGCTCTGGGTTGCAGTCACGACGTATGGTCTTCCCTGGAGCATTGTTTCTGGTCTAAGGTCCTGTCTCTCCCAAGGGGAATTTCGACATCCTGTGTGAGATATGAATTGTCTCTAATCTCGTTACACGCTAGGGTCTGTTGGGCTCTGGTGAGCTTGTATCGGAAATCTCGCCTACGCGAACATATACCACAATTTGACATCTTTCACGATACAACGCCAGCCAACAATAGTATGGTGTCATTATGGTCTTCAAGATGTGAAGAGATACTGAGTGATCATGGAATTAGTTTGGACTTGTTACATAATGACCCGAAGACTGCCAAATTGAAAATCTGGCGTGCGGATTGGGATCAAACTTGCTCACAACGCGTCACAGCGTCAATGATGAAGGATGTACCACTGGAAATATGGCCAGTTAACGCTCCCCAACGCTATACTGTGTTGTTTCCGGATCCACAGGCTCGAAGAGTGTTTATGATGTTGCGTCTTAACGCATTCAAAACTAAAGAGCGGTTGGCGTTATGGAAAGCTAATAATATTTCAAACTTAAGATGTAGGCTATGTATAAAAGCCAAGGAAACCCTCAAACATTTGGTGTTATTCTGCACGGCTCTGCGTTCTGAAAGGACAATTCATTTGGGGCCATGGGGCCTGAATTACCCCTCCCGTTGTGCTGACGATTGGTGGGCTCATATGTTCCAAGGATGGGACATGAAACTGATACTACCACTGATTCGCCTTCTAATGATAATTGAAACTCGCCTGAATGCATTGTCGACTGATGAGGATGGAGGACAGTGCTCTGCCTGATTGATAGTGAACTTGAGAGGGGTTTCTTGAAGGGAGGATGTCGGGATACTGTTTGGTTTATGTTTGTTTGTCTATTTTAAAGGTTTGTAATAAACCGAAAAAAATAAAAAAAAAAAAAAAAAAAAATAAAAAAAAGCGTGCCTTTGCGCAGACCACTAGGAGGGTGCGCACAGACAGTAGGAAGTTCATTAATACCTTCTTTCATGCACTTCCCAAATACATCATGACCCAGCTGGTGAGGGACTTTCACGAGAAGAGATCACTAGACTGGGTCATTGAACAGGCAATTCGCATTTATGAAGTGCAGAAACCAATAGAGAATAAAAGTACAAATAGAAACCCCAAACCAGCCAACACCCCTGCTGCAGCTAAGGTGGCAGAGGTGAAGGTTTCCCCCATTTTATATCTGGAGATGGGGGGGCCTAAAAATATTCCTGTGCAAAAACCTTCTAACTAAAGAACTAAAAGGCCCTCAGGCCAATTCCAAACAGGTAGTCAGGGAGGTAATCCCACAAATGGGACCCCTAACTCCCCTGATTATATCAGCCCCCAATACAAGGGCAACAGACCCATCCTGGGCTATGTGTGGACCCAACAGGTAGCTGCCAACCCAGGAAACGTCCCTCCTAACTTTCCCCAGGAGGGCAGTAATTCCACAAATGCTGGGTGAGCTTCTTTCCCCGGTACCCGCCAAACTTCAACCCCCAAAACAACCCTTCTTTCTTTCCCCACTTTCCTGAGCCCAGACAGCCCAAACCAGGAGAGTGGAGGCCAAGGGTGGAAGGTTACCCGAACTATCCCAACCCTGGGTATTATGGGAGAAGGGACAGTTACCCTTCCCGTGATCCACCTAGGATGGACCAGAGACCCCCGTACCAGCCAGAGTGGGTGTCCCAACTGGAGCGCCAGGTCCAGAACTTGTCACAGGATCTGGGTTGCATGTTGAGGGCTCAGCAGAACCCTCATATGAACATGGTGGCCCAGAACCCCTCAAATCAAGGGTCTGGTACTCTAGAGCAATGACGGGGAGAAAACCCCGACAGCCCACCGGTTCCCAGGGAGGAGGCACAGGGGGAAGGGGGGTGTAAAGCCTTAGAGGAATCTTCCTTCCCCACTTGTGAAAAGCCCCTAGAAACCCAGGATCCAGAACCAGAATCTCCTGCCCCCGAAAGCCTGCAACCTAAGGAACAGAGGGCGGGTAGGAGAAATAAAGGGCCTAAAATGACCCATTTTGTGGAGGAGGTTAGAGTCTTCAAACTTGAAGGAGAGGGGTCCTCAGAGGACTCTGGGAAAAGGATCTTCTCCTTCAGGGATGGGAGAACTCCTCCCAAAAAGAAATGGGTCCCGAGAGATCCTATTCAAGACTGGGTAAATGTGGGCACAGAGTTAAAATCACCCATCATTGAACCCCAGAATGACAAGCCAGACAATCGCCTTGCCCAAAACAATTCTGGTGACTGCCTCCAAAAAGGGCGGGGCAGCCCAAAATCAGACCCAGGGGAGCCCAAGACTTCCCCAATATCCAACTGTCCTATTTTCCTTGCAGATCCCCAAGCACCCACACCAAGTCATACCCAAACCTATTCTGGTACTGCCTCCAAAAAGGGGGGGGGGGGGTGGCCCAGATCCAGCGAACGAAGATTCCCTAGCTCCCCAAAGCCATTCTGGGGACTGTCTCCAAAAAGGGGGGACGCCGCCCTGAATCAGAAAAGGAGGGCCCAGGACTCCTCAGATCACTGAGTGTGAGACTGTGGGTTCAGATTACCAAACCACCCAACTTCATTCTGGGGACCGTCTCCTAGATGGGGGGGGAACCAGAACCAGCACAAGAGGAACCCCAAACCTCACCAACCACTTCTGTTGACTGCCTCCAGAAGGGGGCAGCCCAGAACTAGAACAAAGAGAGCCCGAAACTCCCCAAATAGCGGTGTATCATAATCCTTTGCCAGATTCCCCAACTCCAACACCGTCTCTTGACCCAACTACCCCGGTGTCCGATTCAGAAATAAGTCAATTGACCATCAAGCTTACCAAGAACACCCATTACCTTTGCCCATTGGAGGAGAAGGAAGGTAGATTCTACACCTCCATCCAAGTGCAAGGGCAATGTGCAATTCCAGCACTGGTGGACACTGGATCCCAAGCAACTTTGCTGTCAAAGAGGATCTTTGAGCAGCTAAATTCAGGAAGGGGGAAAAGATACCAAATTCCTCTCACCCCTCTTCATGGACATCTCCAGAACTTTGGCGGGAAGGAAATTCGAGTTGAAGGGTCTGCAGAGCTGGAAATTAAAATTGGGCGACACAAAATGAAGCATCCGTTCCTAGTCATGGTGCCAGAGGGAACCCCCTGTCTATTAGGGAATGACATCCTCCGTAGGCTGTCTCCCCTAATAGATTGTGTGAATAAGGTACTCTGGACCCAGACTCACAGGCCAATTAAATTAAAGCAAAGTGTCAACCATGTTAGTTTAAATGGCACATGCCACATGGTTGAACAAAAACCTGACCAAATTGAATTCCACTTTCAAAACAACAAAAGCCCTGACGTGACAGTAATTGCAGTAGGACAACAAACTGGTGATGGGAAGTCTTCTCTATTTCTGAAAATCAACCTTCCTTCCAGTCTAAAGTGGCATTCCACACTGGAAGGAAATACGCTGAAATTCTATACCAATTCACAATCAGAAAATCCCACTTCTATAGTCCAAAATGCTGAGAAACCAGCTCAAAGCTTGGCTGACATTCAGAAAATTGGGGAACAGTTGTTCATCCCTATTCAGTTAAATGGGGGGAAGGACTCTGTTCTCGCCCGAGTGTGTGTGAACAACGGTAAGAGCTTCATCAGCAAAGCCATGTTCCGAAAACTCTCAAAAGATCCAGCCATTCCCATCTTTAAATTAATAGACAAATGGGAAATGGACAAGGAAACTCCCAATTCCAAACATCTCCTGCCTAGCAGGTGTATGCTCAAAATTTCCATAAGCAACAAGAGCATAGTCCATAATTGTTGGGTTGGGTGAGATGTCCCTGCTGAATTTTATTTAGGCAGTGACATTCTCAATTGCTTTGCCATAAATTTGGATCTAATGAACTTCAAAGCCTGGTCCCGATTAGCGGGTAATACCATGGACATTTGATTATCCAGAGTAAGCATTTCAGTCAGCTCAACTGCTGCCACATGCAGTTGAAGTTCAGATCGGAGAGGAAGTCACCATCCCAGAATGGACCCGACAATTCCCAATTAAAGTAAAAATTCAAAGAGGACAGAAACTGCAAAATCCTGACGCATATGTTCACCTCAATGCCCATTTCCAACAGCAAGGGTTGGGGTTAAATCCAACACCATTAGTCAATACAGAAAACGACACCATTCAAATTGTGGTGGATAACAGCGACCTTAGGAGTATCACTCTGGGTGCAGGCACCATTATTGGAATGGTGGTTGATGATCAACATTTTTCCATAGATTTAGGTAATGAACTGATAGGACCAATCCCCAATGACTGTTTTGATAGTGATAGCGACAATGACACAACACCAGACAGGATCTTCACCCGGCATGGGAGGAATTTCCTGGTGTACTCTTCCTGCCCTTATGGTAAGTAAGAGGTGACCTGTGACTTCAGGAGGGATGAGGTGATCTTTCAAGTCCACCAGGACTGCCTTCCCCACATAAAGCCATCACTGTGAGTCAGTACTTTAACCAGGGACTTCTCCATCCACCTGGAGGAGGCCGCTGAGATAGCCAAACCAGAAGTCTTTCTGGGCTTCAGGCAGATGGTTGAAGAGAGAGTCAACCTAGCTGATGCCTGTGAGCAAAAGCAAAAATTGAAACAAGTTTTCTTAGATTTTCAGGATATCTTTGCGGTGGACCCATATGACAGTGGTCGCACCGAAATCCATACAACAACAATTCCCACGGACCCTGGCATGACTACAGTGTTTGTGAAGCAATATCGCTTGCCTCTCACATCTATGGAGTCCCTTATAGAAATAATTAAGAACCTTGAGTCCCGTGGGATAATTCATCCAGTCCACAGCACCTTCAATAATCCGGTGCTGGGGATTTTGAAATCGAACGGCCAGTAGAGACTCTGTGATGACCTAAGGGAGCTAAACAAATGGGTCCACACTTCCCGATGGCCCCTTCCCTACATTGACCAACAGCTGCCCAGATCCAGGGGTCAAAGGTATAGACTGCCATTGACCTGACCAATGGGTACTGGACTGTACCTGTCAGTAGGGAGGACCAATACAAGCTGGCCTTTACCTTCGGGGGGCAGCAGTACACTTGGACCCAGACTCCCTTCGGATACATCAACTCTGGCAATGAATTTAATATCTTCTTGCATAAGGCCATGCCTGACTTGGGTGAAAGGGGTAACCTGGCCTATGTAGATGATGTCCTAATCAAAAGCTCAACTGTGGAGTAACACATAGCGGAGATCGGTTATGTTCTGACAAAGTTGAGGGATGCTGGAGCAAAACTCTCTTTCCAAAAGGCACAGTGGTGCAGGACCCATGTCAACGTCTTGGGGAATGAGATAACTCCTGAGGGTCACTGTCCCCAGGAAAAGAAAGTAGAAGCACTCCAGAATCTAAAAGACCCCACAACTCTGCAGGAACTAAGGAGCCTCCTTGGACTGACTAATTACATCAGAAAGTTCATTGAGGATTACTCAGAGATCCCAAGACCCCTGATCCATCTGTTGAAGTGGGGTCAAGTGGGAGTGGGGTTCAGAACAAGCCGAGGCAGTAAGACAACTCAAAAGAAGCCTCTCACAAGCACCTTGCCTGGCTTACCCTGTCAAAAACAAGGAGTTCTTCTTGGAGACAGGGTTCTCAAATACATGCTTGACTGCAGTATTATACCAAAACCATGACAAGGTCAATAAAGTAATCTTATGTGTGAGTAAGACTTTATCCTCTGTGGAGGAAAGATTCAATGATTGTGAGAAGGCACTCCTGGCAACGGTGTGGGCATTGAAGAATTACCGCCCGTTCATCCAGGGGTAACACATCATAGTGGAGACTCCACACCAGCCTCTGCAATATCTTCAAAGTGACAGAATTTGGACCGGAAATGTGAGTAATTCCCGAATTACTTCCTGGATTCTGTCAATGCAAGGCTTTCCTGTGGAGGTCAGATATGGCCAAAACAAGAAGAGTCCCCTCGTGCAAGTTCTGGTTGACTTGCATGATTGTGCCAGAGAAAACTGTCTCAAGGAGGAAAGTCTTGAAATCAAGGATAACATGGAGGCATTCCTTAATTCCCCACACAAAGTCTATGAAGAAGACAAGTGTGAATGAATGCCCACTGTCTATGTGGATGGGTGCTCCTACCATGTTGACAACAACGGGGAAAAGGAACTTGTAGCCGGCGTGGGGAATGCATGGGTGAATGATGCCCCAGAACCCACCGCTGGGTACAAATCAGTCCCCGTAGTAGTCAAGTGGCAGAGCTGATGGCTGTGCATCAAGCCATCCTCACTGCTGTCCAAAACCAACTCCACAAACTGGTCATAATCACTGATTCAGATTATGTTAGGAACGGGTTTGTGGAGAACCTAATTAATTGGAAAACCAGAGGTATGCTATGTGCTAACAGTAAACCACTAAAACATGGAAAACGAATACAGAATATTGATGATCTGGTCACCTCGAATGGGATGACCATCTATTGGAAAAAGATCAAGGGTCATTCTAAAGTAGAGGGACCAGACAAAACTGGAAATGACTTAGCTGATCAGATGGCCAAAACCGGAGCCAGCCAAGGAGATCTACTTGAGGTTGAGTCCCTGTTGGGGGAAATCCAGGTCACTGCTATCAATAGGTCCCAGACATATGCTCACAATGAACTCTCAACTGCCCAGTGGAGTAAGGAGACCCCAGATGCTGATTTGATTACGTCTCAAAAAGGGGATCCAATAAATAGTACGTTTTATCAACACATTGAGGACCCTGAGAACTTTCCCCTGACGGATACCGATTGCATTGGGAAGGAGGACCTCAGAGTGCTGATGAAATGTCCAAAAATGTTCCGAATCCGAGACGGTTTGTTGGTGAGGAGATCTATATCTGGCCATGATCAGTGGGTGGTCCCTACCTCATTCTGAAGCCTGATGCTAAGTCACGCCCATGATGCGGCCAAAGCTAGTCATCGGGGGTTTCATACGACATTAGAAATCTTGCGAGAGGTTGCCTACTGGCCACACATGGGGCAGGACCTCAACCAATACTTGAAGGGGTGTCTTGTGTGTGCACAATTTCAGCCAACATCACTCACACACCGTGTTCCCCTCCAATAGAGGGGGATGGCACTGCTTTGGTCAGATTTGCAAGTCGATTTCATCGTGCTAGTGATTCGCTCCTCTAGGGGGAACAAGTACATGTTAACTGTAACATGCTTGTTTACTAAATGGGTGGAATGTCTCCCGGACCCAAATTGCAAGGCAGAAACAGCAGCTGCCCTGATGATCAATCACATTTTCTCGCGTTTTGGACTACCCCAAAGGATTAAGTCAGACCGAGGTAGTCACTTCACTAGCAAAGTGATGACAAAGATGTGGGAGATACTTGGGGTAAAAAGGAAACTACACATTACATACCGGCAGTCCTCTAGTGGTGGAGTTAAGAGGTACAATAAAACTATTGTGAGCATATTTAAAAAGTTTGTGGCAGATTCTGGGACAAGTTGGGATATTCGATTACGCCTTCTCCTGATGACCATCAGATTTACCCCTTCTTCTGCAACAAAAATGTCTCCATTTAAGCTGATGACTGGACATAGTATGGTGCTACCCAGCACCTGCTCTACAGAACCCAAGAGCAGACCTTGATAAATGCCTCCACAACTCATGAGTATGTTGAGAATCTGAGAAAACACCTTCAACATGTTTTTGCCTATGCTCAGCGGAATCTAGAAAGATCTGCAGACAGTATGAAGACCCACTATGACCTTAAGAAGGAATATCAAGTAGGAGACCAGGTCTATTTGGACAATTTCCAAAGGAACGAAGCCAAAGAGCAAAAATGTCTCCCAACTTGGCAGGGTCCTTTTGAAATTGTGGACAGAATCTCACCAGTTGCCTACAGAATCTGCATCCCCAAGGGAAATTTGACAGAAGGGGAAGACAAGTGGGTCCACATAAACCAGCTAAAGAGTTGCCATGCCAGGCATACTTTCCGGTAAATAGAGGAGCCAACCGGAAACCCAGAAGGGGAAAATCTAGAGACATAAAAATAATTATTAAATGTTCATTGAGTACGTACAAGGAAAGAGGGTTAAGACCAGTATTAAATATAGGCGGGGAATATTGTGAATTGTATTCAATGCATTCATTTGCCCCACTACACCCCTCGGGGAGTAGTAGTGGGGAAATTTCCATAACCATGCTATGTTCTGTTTTCTAGCACTGGAACTAAAAACTACCTAATCACCAAGGAGGACTCCTCGGGGACCGGAAAGAAACAAAGAACCAAGAGCCCGGATTGTCGCTCCACACTTCCAACCAGAACCAGCAAGGAGAGCGTGTTGCATCTATAGCTGATGGGAGAAGCAACTGGATTTCTTCACCTGGACCAAAAGAAAAATAATCCCACTTGCCCAACTCCCCCACGACTGGACGTCATGCTTGAGTCGGGGGTGGGGGGATATGTGGCGTATTTTTATCCACGCCAATGCGCCGCACTGTACCCCTTTGCCAATGGGGAAAGAAAACTGTCAAAAATGGAGGCAATAACCCCCTGTGCGTGCCAAATCTGCAAAACTGCACAGGGTTCATAAACCACCAAAAGAGCTGCACACCCAGCCACACAGGCAAAGTGATATAAAAACAGAAATCACTGCTGTCACTTGTCATCTGTCATCTGTCACCTGTAATCTGTCACCTGAAACAAGGCCAGAGAAGGGCAAAATCCAACAATGCCCTTACAAATTCAGTCATTTTCCCAGAGAATTATGGAAAAGAAAGTGTTCTGAAATCATGGATTATCCAGGCAGTCAGAGGAATCCAGGCCTCCCTGCCTGACATCTGATTAAGGAAATTAGCTGTCAAACCCATTTAAAGGTGTTTCTTTTTCTAGAAGAAATTGCAAAATCCACTATTTAAAGCATGTTTGTGAAGGGCTAATTCTTTTAAAATGTTTCCTTATAAACTGTGCTTATATTTTATATGTGAAATGAAAAGACTAATTTCAAGGAGCCCAGTCTGGAGCCAATCCACTATTTAATTCTGATCTGACAGTCCAGCCTGGGGGAGTTGACATCTCAGCTTGACACTTCTTTGAAAACAGGAAGGCTAATGGCTGCCTAATGGTTCCCGCATAATGACAACAAGCAACACAATGGGGCCGCATTAGACATACATCTTCTGGCTGACCAAACAACAAAGGACAGGCTGAGCATTGACCTCTGCTAGGAGGGGCAGGATGTGGAGGAGGTTTCTCAGTAAACTTCAAAGGACTGGACAGCTGCTGCCTGAAAAGGGGGGGTTACAAAGGAGGACTTTGATATGAAATCCTTATTTTTGATTAAAGTTTAAACCTCTTTAACTGAGCAACCTGAAGAGGGATACATCTGAAACTCGGTAGACATTAAAAACTAATTTCAGCCTTGTAATTTGAAGACATTGAGGAAACTTGTACCATTTAAGGAACCAAAGTTATGAAAAATGTCTGATTGTGGCAAAACTATTAATGTTGCAAACTCACGATTGTATGTACATGATCCACTGATCAGCACCAAGAGATGTACCGAATTAGAAATGATTAATCCAAACTGTTATAGTTAAAATTGATAAAAATCTGCACAATGACCAAGACAGCTCTCACAAAGATGGGGAGTGAATGTGAATATAGACAATCGAATATAAAATATATGTGTCCTATTTTCTTAGGGTACATAATGTTAGAAATGTACATTTTTGAAAACGTTATGTTTTGGTAGAAATCCATGTGGGAGTTCCTTAATCCTGTCATAAGATGACAGCTCTGTTCAGACCGCCAACCTGGACATAGCACATGCCTGTAGCCACTCACAACCATGGAGGTGTGTTTTGAAGTTCTGCCCACGCCATAAACTTTGTAATGGATAAATATAGGAAGGAGTTTCACTACACATACAAACACTTCTTCCAGAACCCATCCAGATGTCTGTGCAGCACTTTATTACAGAACTCTTCATCTTGTAGCTGACTCCAGAATTCTTTGAAAGATCCAGATTTCATTGCAGAATCCAGACTTAGCATTGCTGAAACTCTTGCTAGCTTGACCCAATTGCAAACATACAGAACTTAAAAGAATAATTCTAATTCAGCTTGGCTTGCTACCATTAAGGCTTTCCCACTGAAACTTGCATCCTGCTATCTACTGTGTCCAGTAACCAGAAGGGGCCCTTCCAAATCCAGTCTAAGGTGCAGTCCAAAATTGACCAGAACTGCGCCACTGATACGATCCCTCCCGTGGTGCCTTGCTCCCAGTAGACCTGACCCGATTCATTGACCAGAGCTGACGGTCCCATAGTATATCTGCATTGTATCATCCCAATCTCAACCCATCCCATCCCATCTTTAAATTCAGAACCCTAGTATTGTTAGAATCCTTCTTGCGCTGATTTTTCCAATCTGTTTCATTAAACCGTATGTCCTTAGTGATTTTGAATATCTAAAGTAAATACCAGAAATCGAGTATCCACCACGGACTGGCTGCACTGGCCATGCAGCTGTAAGATCCATGTGTGGCAATCTCTTTTCATAGTCATAATATAGTGTAATCAAACCCATCTGTCATTTTCAAAAGCGCATTTCTGTTTTCATTTTCGCGCCTTTTTTTGTAAAAACGCCTCTCACTAAAACATCTATAACTTCTTCAATTGTAAAGATAGAAACGAAATTTCAACTCTCGCTGATACCTAACACCCTTAGCTACATCCACAACTACAAGAATTGCGGAACAGTGTATTCGACCCGTTTTTCTCCAATATCGCATAGTAAAATTTTGCTGCGAATTGGCAATTTTAGCCAAAGTTACATGTGTCATTTCCCCATTTCACAGTGCTTCTTCCATTCCATCCTGATCTGAAGTGTGTATTGTTGTTTATATTATTGCTCATGTATGTTAGGACTTGTTTAGAGTTGCTTTCCTTAGAAATTCTATCCATTTAAGCATTTTTGCACCCTTTTGCATTATTTCACAAAGCGATTTTACCTGTCAGTTTAAAAGTATAATTTCCCCAAAGAAGGTTTTCTCTCTTGTTTGGGGAGGGAAGATTGCCTAGAAACTTTAGACCTTGTCTTTCATTCCTGAATACCTGCTGATTACTCACATTGGTGTAGGATTGCACATGTGTACTTCAGTACTTTGCAGGGGGAACTATTACCCTAAATGCTATCTGTGCACAAAACAAAACTGTTATTTTCCCCGGGTGTGTTTCTGATTGAAATCCCTTACAGGATATCACCCTGGAAATCGGTTCCCCCCTGGCTTGCCTGCTAGGGGGATTTGCAAGGCTCAAGAGAGATAAACATGTGAGTAAGCTGAAGGATTTGGCATCTACACTGGCGAAACGCAGGATAGCGATGGGGTGGAAAGCGCAGACAAGGTCTTTGGTGCAGGTATGGTGGAGGGACCTGCTGAAATGGGCAAATGCAGAAACTGTGGTGTGGCAAGAAGCAGTAGATAGTAACACGGAACAAGAGGTGGGGGCAGTGGATGCCTGGAGGCAGTTCATTGTGGATTTAGCCCCTTTCTGCACAGGAAATTAAAGATTCTGAGAACATTCCCGCACAAGAGGGAGCTGACACTAGGAGGGTTGGTGAGGGGTAAAGGAGGGAGGTGGTGGAATTATGAGGTGTAACAGAGGCGGGGTAGGGGATGTGGGGGTTGGGAGGAAAGAGGAAGCAGACAGACAGGAATTGTAATGTAATGCAATGTACTTATTAATGCAAGTCTGTAAGTTAATATGGTTATACAAAACAAAAATTGTTTTTAAAAAAAACCCTTTCTAGTTGAGGATACACTGATATTTTTGCTCCTTCTATCCTTTAAAGGTGCACTCTACTCTTATAGTGTTCCCTCTTTTTCTATGCTTACATTTTCTACATTATAGTTTCTCAGAAAGATACCTGCTATACGCCTTTTGCAATTGTATTTTACACATTCTGCCTAATTCTGGACTGAGAATTTCATTTATGGATGCACTTACATGTTTATAACTGTCAGTGTTTGGTTGTTATACTAATAACCTCCCCACATCTCTCTATTCCTCCCTCCAACATTATTCTTTATATTTCTACAGGTTGGTTGCTTTGGGAACACAATCTATTAAACACCAAGCACATTTAGCTTCCCCTGAAGAAGGTCCCAATATTACAAGCGCACCGAAACATGAATGGTTTGGCATATAACAATGTATTTCTATGTGTGTCTTTAGAACTCCAGCATCTTATCTATTATTCAGCATGATCATGTGTTTGCACATTCTTTGTTATTGTGGTATTTTGTCCTATTATTGCAATATAAACATGGAATTGCAATAATCAATTAATGTTTGTGGGAGTGTTCACGTTATTAGTTGTTATTACTTCTTCAAGTATAGAAGTTTGAGAGAAATCGGAATTTTTCCTCATCTGTTTTGCAGAATTTCATACAGTGTCCAACAGAGTTCATTGTAGTATTTTGATGGATGCATTTTGCCAGCCCGACTCTGTTGTTGTTATTGGGCTACCTTCCCAGTTGTCCTTTTCAGTTCACATTGCGATGTCAAGAAGATAAAGTGTATGAACTAAAATAATTTTTACATGAACAAATAAATAAAAAAGCTTATATGTATTCCTTAGAAATAATATTTTAGATATGAGAAATTGTTGAGAATAAAAGGTAATACAATACAAGAATGTAGTTTATCTTTGGGTAGATCTAAAAACACAAACAAGGGACTGCAAGAGTTGTCATATTTATTAAACCTTTTCAGACAGTGGCAACAAGTGCTGGTATACACTTTTTCTAAGTCAGTTTCCCCTTTTAATAAAAACCCAGTGAAGACATAGGACATGAGGCCACATCTGCATCCCTTTGCCAACCAAAGCCAACTGTCATCATCAATGTGGTCACCAATGTCAATCCCCTCCAATACATCTCCCAGTGATGCCCCCTCGATGAATGATCCGCTAACCAAAAGGACCCCTGAATCCATGACCTCAGCACATGCCGCAGCCCCACAACTCCTCGGCATCCCAGAAAAGTGATTTAACGACCCTTCACCCAGAAATATTGTTGACACCCTCAACAAAACATGACATTCTAACAAGAACAGATAACCAGGCAGAGGTGGTGGATGATGGCTGACAGAAACCTCAGGCTCAATGACTGAGATGATTGCTAAGTCCATTACCTACCCTAGGCTTTAGCATCTGAGCCACTTCAAGACCCATCACATGATAGCAAAATCATGTAGGTCACATGAAGGTACAGATGGACACACACTATAATTGGATATTAGGAACATGGCACATCAACGTAAGCCAATGGTCAAACATGACAGACGTAGAGCACACCTCACATTATAGTAAGTAGTGACAGTTAATTAGAATTCCCTGCCGGCACAATACCACTTCTTCCAGTCCTCATATAATAGTGTTTTTGAGTTGTTTAACTGGTTTTACCCAGAAGGAGTACACATACCTCCATGACAGGCGCTGGAGTCATTAGAAAATTGGTGGCTGGAGGGCAATACAGGACTCCAAAGGTGAGGCACTTGAGAGATCCTCAGAAAGCCGGTAGATGTTGTCTTTTATTCCACATAGCGCTTAATTTACTTGCAAAATGCTTTACAAGGAATAATCTGCTAATTTCAGATCTGCATGGGCTATTTCGAATACTTCAAGGTTATGGATCAATGTCTGGTGCCGAATGCTCTGGGATTTCACCATGCCACCTGACACTGATCTGACATGCTACATAGAAGGTCTGGCAAATAATTGGGAATTTTCACATTCTCTTATCCGACCCCCTATAAATTGTTGTGTCCGTTTGTGGACCACATGGAATGGGGATATACAGAGAGCTACTCTGGGGGGCTACATGGAGGGAATCCCCAACAGAGGAGAAGGAGCCAAGTGAAGGTGCAACCTTCTTCATTCCTCCTCTACATGCTTCTGCCACGGGCTCTAGTAGCCCCTCCTCTTCTTCCCACACACCCCGTGCACAGTCCTTCATTTCCCTCTGTTAAGGTCATGTTCTGTTTAAGGAGAGAGGTCCTTAATCTCTGTCTACAACATCTCTCCCTTGCTTATCATCTTTGTGGACTGCTACTCTTGCGGTCTTCTGGCGGTCTTTGGGTCTTCGTTAGGCTCTTTTCCTTGCCATCTGTCCTCCATCTTCTCTTCCTCCTTTTCTACTGTCTCTTGCTTCAGGGCCGTCCTCTGGGTCCACTTCTGCCCTTTCCTTTACTTCTCTCTTTTCCACCACGTTTCCTCCTGTCTATTTTCCATTGGTGTTCTTTCCCAGCTGTTCTCTCTCGGCTGTGGTTGATCCCTTCTCTTCCTTCCTCTTGTTCTTGTGTCTGTTGTTGTTGTTTCTTCTCTTCTCATCTGTCTTTGTTTTGTCCTCACGCTCCTGTATCCTCTTCTTTTTGTTTCCCTCTTGTTTGCCCTCGTAGTCTCCCTTGTTCTTTGTATAATCAGCCCGTCCTCTTGTTCTCTCATCCTGCCCGCTCACCTTTGCATCTTCGTCCCTTCTGCCACTTTGCGTTTGCTTTATATCCCATCTTCTGCGTGCATTCATAACGTGTGTCACAGTTTCCTCCGTTGGTTGGGTGTCTTCCATTACCTCATTGTATTTGCTGTGTATGTCTTGTACATCTACTGTTGGTGTCACACCATACTGTGCATTTTCCTCTTCCTGGCGGGCTGCCATACCGTCACCTTTTAGACGGCGGAGGTCTCTTTTGTCCTGTATGTTTAATTTGCTACCTGCCACCCCCTCTTTTAAGACAGGGGCGCTCCTAGCTGCCTTTACTAATCTCATACCGACGCAGCTTGCTCTCTCTTCCGCCAGTATCCCTGAGATTTGCTCTTCGATGATTCCCTTTGTGACAGTCCAGAGGACATCTGGACTGTTTTGCCATCCGCTGTACTGCCCCTTTCCTTTGGGCATCAGGAATTGGCGGGCGTAGATGGGCCACCTTTGTTTGTTGCATTTTCCCCTTTTCTGTATGCCTGGCAGTTGCTGGATGAATAGCCCTTATCCCTTCTTCATAGCCCCCCCCCGATGTCTTATCCCGCGCAGCAGGGTGTACTACTCTTCCTTCTCTGTCGCGGCCAGGTGCCGTCTTCCTTTACTCACTGGGCAGACAGCCCTTCAGTAGTGGGTGCGGTGGTCCGCTGCCTAATCCACTTCAATGGCGGGTCACCCTGCATTCACTGGGCAGAGCGCCCTTTTCCTTCACTGGGTAGATTGCCCTTTTTTTGTTTTCACAGGCAGATTGCCCTTTCTTCTTTACTGGGGCCGGGATCGACTTCCAGGACAAGGCAGACTGCCCTACTCATCATGGACGGAGTGCCCTCTTTTCTTCTCTGTGGCTAGGATCAGCTTCCAGGACTGAGCGGACTGCCCTTCTAATTTTGGGCGGATTGCCCTTCCCCATTCCTGTTCACAGGAGGCTGTTGCCTCTCTTCGTCAGTTGTTGTGTCCGTTTTTGGACCACGGGGTATGGGGATATGCGGAGTGCCACTCTGGGGGCTACATGAAGGCAATCCCCAACAAAGGAGACAGGGCCAACTGAAGGTGCAACCTTCTTAATTCCTCCTCTACATGCTTCTGCCACGGGCTCTAGTAGCCCCTCCTCTTCCGCCCTCAAACCCCATGCCCAGTCCTTCCTTTCCCTCTGTTAAGGTTGTGCTCTCTTTAAGGAGGACTGTCCTTAATCTCTCTCTACAACTCAAGAAGTGAAAATATTCATGATCCAGCTTAGATCAAATAGTAATAAGGCAGACAGAGCTGGGGCAGTAATGGATGTACCGGGTAAGGCCCTGGAAAGTGGAGACTTTGAAAGGTGACACCCTTAAAAATGTCTTGGAAATCAAAGGCCTATGGGTTCTCCATATTCCAGAGTTATGCCTGAATAGCTTAAGAAAAGGGAATGAGCTGTAGGAGATCAAAGAGGGAATTGCAAATGATCAAAGTAACTTTTTTGCCTGCCAACCAGCAATGTTCTGAGTGGTCTTTAAAATGAAGACATACACTCCCACCCACATTGGCCGACCCAAGATTTCATGGTTAATCGCAAACCAGAATTGTCCCACCCATGACCATATATCCCTCTCCGACCCCTTTTTGCGGTTGAGTAATTTAAGTTCAATTGCTTCAACTTCCATGTTGTGTTCGGTAAGGTGGGCTTTTAAGGTTGATGGTTGGAGGAATTCTAGAGCATTTACTGTCTATGACCAAGTTCCTACTGTAAGCCATTTGCAAGTACAAAGTAGTAGGGGATGAATAGTGCTGAGTGTTAATATATTTTGCGATTGCATACCACACCTTGTACAGATAGACGATTGCAGGGTGATCAGTGTTATTGAGTATGATGTTTTTGGTTGTACAAGTTTGTTGTCAGAAAGTTACGTAATGGGTCTTCGTATTGCATTTTGTTGTACATGCTTTAATAAAAAAATGTTAGGCCTCTCAGACAGCCTTGCTTAACTAGAAATTAAATACATTATCATGCGTGAAAAACTGGCCACCTCCAAACCCACAAAACGAACCCCTCCTCCAGGAACAACAAATCTGTCTCACAGAGGTTCTCTGCCAACTGAAGTTTGGGATCCAAAAAAACAATGGTCCCTAAACAAAACCCTCAGCAGACCAAAATGAATGTTTCTCACACCACCACGACTACACGGCTGCTTGAACGAACCAATTCCACACCTATATACGCATCACACATCTGTATTAATAGGGAACTAGTTCACCTCAGCGTTCCTTTGCCTAGTTTTGTGAATCTGTACTGGGTTTTTACAGCAATAAACTCAATTCTCCTTATGCGAATATCGGAATGCCCCAGCCACGGACACATTCTTCCACATAGAAGCACTCTGCCAAGTCACTAAGCTCATCCATCAAAGGACCAGAAGGATGATGATGTCTATCAAAGAATCATTGCCTTACCACACTCCTGGCCAAGACTACAAACACTGTTACGTCCCCAGCACTTAAACCACGCCAGACTCGTGTAGTGCCCAAAGAAACCGCCTGATTATTCTGACATTCTGGCCAACTACCTTCCTTTTTCCAGATATCAGAAAGGCACTGGAAACACTTCACTTATTTTTCCTTTTGAGTCCACGACTGGGAATGGCAACCACATCCCTGGGCCAAAAACAATAGTTCTCACAGTCTGTAATCAAGGCAATAGCTCAGAATTCCTCAGCAGAGTTTGGCAGCATAAACCAGAAAGTGCTAGCTAAAACACCACACAACGGGCCTCATTACATGGAAGGCGGTAGGGATTTAACGTTACCGGTAATGGAATACCGGTAACGTTAAATCCCCATGCTAATTACGACCCGGCTCACCGCTATTAGCGGCACCGCTAAGTACGGTGCCACTAATAGCGGGCAGTCTGCGTGCGCGCGACCCTCCATCCCGTAAATAACGCCATGCCGCTAATAGCACAGCATCACAAGGCGAGCGGACATGCCAATAGTGGCATGGTAAAGCCCCAAAACCCCTTACCGCCATGGCGCTAATACCGCCATCGCGAACCACTCGTTAAGAGAACTGAGCAGTGTTCCCACCTGCCACAGGTGGACACAATCAGCACAGGTGGAGGCAATGGAGACTGTGGCAGCCCAAAAGGAGCACACCACACCCCTTCCCACACCCCTTCCCACACCAAGATGGTTCCAATACTTGCAGCAATATATGGGCTGGAGGACATGATTGCAGCGCAGCAGCAACAACACCAGGCAGCACAGAGGAGACGCAGGAGGAGGAGGAGGAGGGCAAGACAGCCACAGCAAGCACCACCACGGCACCTAATCAGACCAGAGAGGTACCCACCAATCCCCAGGATCAGAGCCACTCCATTCAATCTACCCCAGAGCAGATACACACCCTGTACCGTCTGGACCGGGATACCATCACCAGCATTGTGGACATGATACACAACGACATTGTGAGCCTCATAGACATCAGAACTGCCACCCCCCCTCTACTCAAGGTGGTGACTGTGCTCCACTTCCTGGCCACAGGCACCTACCAGCATACAGTGGGCCAGATGCATGGCATCTCACAACCAGTATTCTCACGCACGCTGAATCAGGTACTCGATGCCCTCCTGAAGCATGCACCTGAACACATATTCATGCCACGGACTGCCCAGGAGATTGCAAACACCAAAGTTGGCTTCTATTCACTGGCAGGCATCCCAAATTGCATCGGGGACATTGACTGTACCCATGTGGAATTGGTTGTACCACATCACAATGAAGTAGTCTACCAAAATAGGAAGCAATTCGACTCCATCAATGTCCAAATGGTATGTGATGCCAACAAGATAATCACGCATTGTTGTGCCCGTTTCCCCGGATCAACCCATGATTCCATGGTCCTGCGGAACTCAACTATCCCACGCTACATGGAGCGACAAGCCGGACAACGTTTGTGGCTACTTGGTGAGTTGTAGGACAAGCACATGTCAGTGTGATGGGGGGGAGATACATACTCCAACTGGGTGTGATTGGGGAGGGAGATACATACTCAAAATGGGTGTAGCTTGTCGTCCGTCGGACGAATGCACATACAGATGTACGCCAATGTCCATCTGGGAAGCCCGCAACGTACTTCAGATGAACGGACATGCAAGTATAAGCTACACAACATAGATGACAATCCAGGTCTACAAACCTTATACATCCATCCACATCCACATTGCACAACATTCCACGCCACCAAATACACAAATGTCATATATGCCGTCAAGATAGTCATACAGAATTAGTCCAGCACAACAATAATGCAATGTGCCCTTGAAAGCATGCAAAGGGATCACCCCTAGCCATAGCATAGCACCACACACCTATAGCACCACTGAAGTGATGCCTCTCAGAATGAGAACATCAATGTTGGAATGGCATCACACCCACAGTGTGGTACCAAATCTGCTTGGGCCCAGGGACACCTGAGACCTGGCCTCACCCAGGACATGTCAATTACTGTTGGAGGCATTCATGGGGCACGTCTACTTGCATGGTCGAGCTCACCTTTGCACATTGCAGTCACACAAACCATCTGTATGTATGCTGTTAATTGTGTACTTCAATCGCAATGCAAAGTCTATTTGTGTGATATGAACAGGCCGCTCTAAAGTTGAACAGTAACAGGACCCCATTCGTCCCCCCATACAGGTGATGCCGGCTATCCCATGAAGAGGTGGCTCCTCACCCCTGTACGGAACCCACAGAACAGGCACGAAGAGGAATACAATCGTGCACATACCCGTACCCGCATTGTGATCGAGCAGACTTTTGGCCTTTTGAAGACGCGGTATCGGTTTAGGTGCATTAGCAGGTCTGGTGGCACTCTGTTGTATGGCCATGAGAAGGTGGCCAAGATCACCATGGCATGTGTCATGCTGCACAATATGTGTATCAGACGGAATGTGCCACTGCCCCCTGAGGTTGAAATAGAAGCACCTGATGAGGATGATGATGGTGATGAGGACGGAGGTGAAGGGGATGCAGGTCATGCAAGAGGGGATGGCCAGGAGGGACGTGCTGTGAGACAGCATCTGATCAACCAAATATTCTGAGTAACATGGTTTGGTACTGTCACATGGTGTCATGATCACTGCTTCCAAGGAGCCAGGACCAGCCCAACGTCCTTGGAAGCAGGCCCCTAATCCTAAGCCTAGGCACCAGCCGGTCCCTACTGGGACCTTTTGGACCTTGTCCTGGCGCCGGTGGCACCAGGCTCATCAAAGCCATCGGTCCCGGCACTGGAAGCGCCGGGCTCATAATATGTGTGAAGATGCTTGGGTGGACTTACCTGCAGCAGACCATGCTGCTTACTTACCAGCTACATAGGAATCCTCTGTAAGCCGGAACTATTTTCTTACCTGGGTGGGGCAAGCTCCACGCCCTGGATAAAACACTGGAACTCTTCTGGAACAGGAACTCTTTTCTTACCTAGGCGGGGCCGTGGAGGAAGACGCCTCATCACTCCTAGGCTATTTAAACCACACCCGATTGATGAAGCGTGCTTCGCGTTATTCTGCATCTGCAGCAGAACGCTCACCGAGTCTGTTCCAGCTTTTCTTCTTCCGATCCTGTACCTGCAAGAACAATACTTACCATTCCAGTATCCAGTCTTCAGCAGCGCCTGTAAAAGACAAGAAACAACAGGTTAGCACGACGACTTCACATGCAACGCATTCCTTACCTGGTCCATCGGCAGCGACCATTTCTTCACGCTGCACCTCCGCCTGTGGAGACAAAAGCATAGTTATTACTTACCGGCAATCCGCGAATTCCGGATGTTTTCAACATTGCAACCCAGCATCTGAAAGACAAAAGAAGAGACATTAGACAGGTATTTACTTACGCCCATCGCGCTCTCCACAATAGAGCGCCTGCAACCACTCCGGCGTTTTCCATCACCTCTTCAGCACGAACTCACAGCTGTGAAGGAAAGAGACAGTTAAAGCGCTTGCATATACTCACGCATTTCCAAGCGCTTCTTTCCAAGGCTCTGGCTCCAGCTTTGGCTCTCTTCTTACCATCTTCTAACGCTAGAGCCCTGCAAAACAAATAGAACAAAGCATTATTCCGAGCCCTGTTCAATACTTACGTGTCCACGCACCTAAAGACTATATGGACTAAAAGGTGTCCGGAAACTCACCGCTCGTGCTGTTAACGGCGGTTGCGATCCTCTGATGTTAAGAGGCCTACGTTTCACCCAGTGAAGGAACTGGCAACGGCACCCTGCACCAGACGCAGATGGAGAGCCCAGCATTCACCTATCTAAGGTGAGCACGTTTACCTGGGGGCTCTACGGAGAAGCTTAGACGAAAGAGAGAGAGAGAGAGAGAGAGAAGGACACTCAATTGCCCAGATCTTTAACCCCATATATTCTTTCATCTGCAGAAATCTCACACTTCGAGTTCGACACACAGTGCGAAGAGGCTCAGCCCCAGAAGCCAATCGAGTCCTGCACATCACTTTTCGAGTCACAGACTCCTTCCTGCCTAGACCAGCGCCTCCGTGGGAATCAGGTGAGCGTTACAGAACGCGAAGCCCACCACAAAACTCCTACCCAGGCGCAATGGAAACCTCGGACACAGACCAACTGGCCCGATTGCTTGGGGAACTAAGAGCAGAGGTACATGCAGCTCGTCAGGAAACAAACTCTTTGAGAAGAGAGCTGATAATATCCAAGGAGCGAACGGAGGACCTCGCTAGGCAATTACTACAAACGCAGGCAGGACAGACTCCTTTGCCCGCTCCAGGAGTAAGTTACCCTTCAGCATCCTCAAATCCAGTGCAAATCAATCTACCCGGTAATGTGCCTTTGGCTCCACCCGAACGCTTTTCTGGTGACCCAAAGAAATTTGCAGTGTTTATCAACCAGTGCCGCCTACACTTCTTATGTCGCCCAGCTGCCTTTCCAACAGACCAGACCAAGGTGGCTTTCGTGCTTTCTTATCTCAGTGGCAGTGCCGCAGATTGGTCGATCCCTTTGGTCACTCAGGATGATCCGGTCCTTCACGATTTTCAGGCCTTCCAGTCCAGCATGGAGAAACTGTTTGCAAGACATGCCCAGGGGCAGGCCTTGGACAATGAACTCCTTTCGTTACGACAGGGTAATCAAGACCTCTTGACTTATATTGCCTCATTCAATAGACTTATAGTGGAAACTCAATGGCCGGAGGATAAAAGAGTAACGCTTTTCTACAGAGGCCTGCATGGAGAGCTCAAGGATGTGTTAGCTCAAATTGTGAATCCTCCACAAGAATGCTCAGACTATATTGACTTAGTTGTCCAATTAGACCACCGATTACAGAACAGGAAGGCTGATCGTTCCAAATTTGATACCCGAGTATTTTCTAAACCACAGACCTCTACTAGGGGAGCCGACACCGTGGAACCCATGCAACTAGGGGGCATGAAAGGACCTTTAACTCAAAAGGAGCGGGAAAGAAGAAGACAGCTTCAATTATGCCTCTATTGCGGAAACTCAGGGCACTTTCTTCGAGACTGCCCAGTGAAACCAGCTAAGAAGGCTGTAGGAGCCGCAGATACCTGTACCCAAAGTTCTGAGCAGGGAAACGACCTAGCCCGACAAGTGTAGAGGTCCTCTTGCCGAGCGTTAAAATCTGTCCCGTGACCTTGCATTTCGTGGTGCCTATGGTCCTCATTAGCCCAGAACGTCCGGATCGTTTGCATGCAATTGAAGCTTACATCGACAGCGGAGCAATCGGTAATTATGTGGACCGTGAAATGGTATCAAGGATGAATATACCTCTTGTCCCTAAGGCAGTAAAAGACGTCATTACTACAGTGGATGGCACGGAGATAGCCTCCGGACCAGTAACGCATGCCACCCAAGAAGTGACGTTAGTGAGCCAAGATGGACACCGGGAGAAAATCGTGCTCGATGTGATCAAGGCCCCTCAGTTCCAGATCATTCTGGGAATTCCTTGGTTAGAGAAGCACAATCCTCAGATCGATTGGCGAGCAAAGACGGTTCAGTTTCCAGAATGTTTTACCACTTGTTATCCTCGGCCTGATGTTTCACTGGCAGCGATCTCTTCCGAGGTTCCCACATTACCTCCCGAATACCAGGAATTCCAGGACGTCTTTCGGAAGGACCAAGCTAACACCCTGCCTCCTCATAGGTCCTACGACTGTCAAATAGACCTGATACCCGGAACAACTCCTCCTTGTAGTAGGATTTATGCCCTCACCGAGCCAGAGAATCTTCACCTCAGACAATATCTGGACCAATACCTAGCTAACGGGTTTATCCGTCCTTCAAAATCTCCAGCTTCCTCGGCTTTGTTCTTCGTTCCAAAAAAGGAAGGAGACCTTAGGACTTGCATAGATTACCGCGCCCTGAATCAAATCACCGTTAAAAACAGATACCCGTTACCTTTGATCCCTGAACTCCTGGACCAAGTCAAAGCTGCATGTATTTATACAAAGTTGGATCTCAGAGGAGCCTACCACTTGGTACGAATAAAAGAGGGCGATGAATGGAAGACGGCATTCCGCACCAAGTATGGGCTGTTCGAATATCAAGTGATGCCCTTTGGACTTTGTAACGCTCCTGCCGCTTTTCAGTATTTTATGAACGATGTCCTTAGAGAACTCATAGATGTGTGTGTTTTTGTTTACATTGATGACATCCTCGTCTATTCATCATCTGAAGAGGAACACCAGAGACACGTCAAAGAGGTTCTCGAGAGATTGCGTCAACATAACCTTTTTGCTAAGCTTGAAAAATGCGTTTTCAACGTAACTGAAGTTGAGTTCCTGGGATTCATATTGTCACCTGACGGAGTCCATATGGATTCAAAGAAAGTCGATGCAATCATTAAGTGGCCATCACCAACCTCTGTAAAAGGAGTTCAAAGCATGTTAGGCTTCGCTAACTTTTACCGCAGATTCATTCCTGAATTCTCTCGGATAGTCCAGCCCATCACCGCTCTGTTAAAGAAGAACAAACGTTTTGAGTGGTCTACTGAAGCAGAACAAGCTTTTCAGGACTTAAAAGCTAAATTCATTTCTGCACCTGTTCTAAAACATCCTCGCCCAGAACTCCCCTACATCGTGGAAACGGATGCTTCTAGTCTTGCTATGGGGGCAGTTTTATCACAAAGAGATCCGGTCACACACCAATTACATCCTGTAGCCTTTTAGTCCCGCAAATTCTCGGCTCCCGAGATCAACTATTCAATTACAGACAAGGAACTTTTAGCCATCAGATCGGCCTTTAAAGCCTGGCGGCATTATCTTTTGGGAGCCAGACACACAGTCACCGTAATGACTGATCACCGCAATTTACAATATCTGAAGACAGCCAAAGCTCAGTCTTCCAGACAGCTTCGCTGGGCTCTGTTTCTGGCTGAGTTTGACTTTATAATTACTTATCGACCAGGCAGAAAAAACGGAAAAGCAGATGCTCTCTCCCGGATGGGAGTAGATGAACATTTGACCAATCCAGAACCAATACCCATAATCCCAGAACAAAGGATTTTGGGTTTGGTCAGCGCTCAATCCTTTGAAGACATCAAGACTACAGTCAAATCACTCCTAAATCCGGCCGATTTGCAGGACTGGCAATTAAAGGGAAAAGAATTCTCAGTGGATCAAGACCTACCATATTTCCGAGGACGATTGTACTTGCCCTGTGAGAAAATACAAAAACAAGTAATCTCCTGTTATCACGACTCTCTAATGGAGGGTCACCCTGGCATTACCAAAACCATGGAAAAGATCAAAAGACATTTCTGGTGGCCATCATGGAAGAAGGATATTAGAGACTTTGTAATCTCCTGCGGTGTGTGTGCCCAGAATAAAAGTCAGAAGGAGAAACCAGCCGGCCTATTACACCCATTAGACATCCCTCCCTGTCCATGGCATACCCTGTCCATGGATTTCATCACGGACTTACCTCCATGCTCAGGGTATAATACCATTTTAGTAGTCGTGGATCTATTCTCCAAGATGGCTCACTTCATTCCCCTGAAGGGCCTACCTTCAGCTTCAGTATTGGCCCGAGAATTCTTAGAAAACATAGTTCGGTTACACGGTTTTCCCTCGGTTTTGGTCTCCGATAGGGGAAGTCAATTCATCTCCCACTTTTGGCGAAGTTGCTGTCGTCTAGCCCAAATTGATGTAAGACTTTCAACCAGTCACCATCCCCAAACTGACGGACAAACCGAGAGGACAAATCAGACTTTAGAGCAATATCTACGTTGCATGCTCCAACAAACTGAAAACCCTTGGAAGGATATTCTTTGGATCGCTGAATACGCTTACAACAATTCGACTCATTCTGGAACCGGGAAGACTCCCTTCTTCCTATTATACGGACACCATCCTAGAACCTCTAACCTGGATCCTCCCCAAGAATTCGAAACACCTGCTGTGGATTACTTGCACTCGGAGATCACTCGAGCTTTTAAGAAAGCCACTGCCCATCTGCAAAGAGCTAAAGCTCAATTCAAAAAAGGAGCAGATCGACACCGTAAAGAGGCCCCTCACTACGCAGTAGGAGACCAGGTCTGGTTATCCACTAAGCACCTGCCTCTAAAAGGACCCCACACCTTCATCCCAAGATACCTTGGACCCTATCTCATCTCTGCCATAGTTAATCCGGTGGCTGTCAAATTGGAATTACCTGCGCATATGAAAATACATCCAGTCTTTCATGTCTCCTTATTAAAACCAGTACAACCAGGAACCCGATTGACTAAACTCCCAGAACCTGTTTTGGTAGAAGGAGAACTTGAATTCGAAGTAAAGAACATCCTAGACTCCAAAATCACCAAATCTAAATTATATTACCTGATTGATTGGAAAGGATACGGCCCCCAGGAAAGATCTTGGGGACCCTCAGAATATGTCCACGCACCTCGTCTGGTCAAGAAATTCCATCTGAATCACCCCGACAAGCCAAAACCCCCGGAGAAGACACGCTTAGGAGGGGCCTTGAGGGCGGGTGCTGTCATGCTTCCAAGGAGCCAGGACCAGCCCAACGTCCTTGGAAGCAGACCCCTAATCCTAAGCCTAGGCACCAGCCGGTCCCTACTGGGACCTTTTGGACCTTGTCCTGGCGCCGGTGGCACCAGGCTCATCAAAGCCATCGGTCCCGGCACTGGAAGCGCCGGGCTCATAATATGTGTGAAGATGCTTGGGTGGACTTACCTGCAGCAGACCATGCTGCTTACTTACCAGCTACATAGGAATCCTCTGTAAGCCGGAACTATTTTCTTACCTGGGTGGGGCAAGCTCCACGCCCTGGATACAACACTGGAACTCTTCTGGAACAGGAACTCTTTTCTTACCTAGGCGGGGCCGTGGAGGAAGACGCCTCATCACTCCTAGGCTATTTAAACCACACCCGATTGATGAAGCGTGCTTCGCGTTATTCTGCATCTGCAGCAGAACGCTCACCGAGTCTGTTCCAGCTTTTCTTCTTCCGATCCTGTACCTGCAAGAACAATACTTACCATTCCAGTATCCAGTCTTCAGCAGCGCCTGTAAAAGACAAGAAACAACAGGTTAGCACAACGACTTCACATGCAACGCATTCCTTACCTGGTCCATCGGCAGCGACCATTTCTTCACGCTGCACCTCCGCCTGTGGAGACAAAAGCATAGTTATTACTTACCGGCAATCCGCGAATTCCGGATGTTTTCAACACTGCAACCCAGCATCTGAAAGACAAAAGAAGAGACATTAGACAGGTATTTACTTACGCCCATCGCGCTCTCCACAATAGAGCGCCTGCAACCACTACGGCGTTTTCCATCACCTCTTCAGCACGAACTCACAGCTGTGAAGGAAAGAGACAGTTAAAGCGCTTGCATATACTCACGCATTTCCAAGCGCTTCTTTCCAAGGCTCTGGCTCCAGCTTTGGCTCTCTTCTTACCATCTTCTAACGCTAGAGCCCTGCAAAACAAATAGAACAAAGCATTATTCCGAGCCCTGTTCAATACTTACGTGTCCACGCACCTAAAGACTATATGGACTAAAAGGTGTCCGGAAACTCACCGCTCGTGCTGTTAACGGCGGTTGCGATCCTCTGATGTTAAGAGGCCTACGTTTCACCCAGTGAAGGAACTGGCAACGGCACCCTGCACCAGACGCAGATGGAGAGCCCAGCATTCACCTATCTAAGGTGAGCACGTTTACCTGGGGGCTCTACGGAGAAGCTTAGACGAAAGAGAGAGAGAGAGAGAGAGAGAGAAGGACACTCAATTGCCCAGATCTTTAACCCCATATATTCTTTCATCTGCAGAAATCTCACCCTTCGAGTTCGACACACAGTGCGAAGAGGCTCAGCCCCAGAAGCCAATCGAGTCCTGCACATCACTTTTCGAGTCACAGACTCCTTCCTGCCTAGACCAGCGCCTCCGTGGGAATCAGGTGAGCGTTACACATGGATATGGGTAGTGGTGCACTGGTGTCTGTTTGGAAGCGCACAATGGACCAAGGCATCAATAAAGTACACATACACAATGAAGAAGTACAAGCCTGTGTTTTGTTCAAACACCAGTGTATTAAGGAACGTAAAGAAGAAAATGTGCATGTCCCCAAACATCACACCACCCTTCCCCTCACCCCCCACAACAGTCCCATAACACCCTTCCCCCCAACCCCCACAACAGTCCCATAACACCCTTCCCCCCCACCCACCACAACAGTCCCATAACACCCTTCCCCACACCCCCCACAACAGTCCCATAACACCCAGTTCCACATGTGTCTTGCACAATGTTTCCCTCCAGCCATGCACACAGAGGCTTCACCATGCACTCCCTATTGGCCATTGCCAACACCAGCATTGCGAGGCTGACTAGAGGTGCGCCTGGTGGTGTGTGAGGAGCAGCGGAGGGGGCTTGTAAGCCTCGAACTGGCAGATGAGGATGTGGCAGACTGTCCTGGTGGTGGTGGTGGTGGGAATTGGCGGTCCAATGCGTCCGCTATCCGTGTGAGGACCTCCCTGACTCGGATGATCTCCCCACACAGCCTGTCTGTACATGCCTCCATCCCCTCCCTGGAGTGCCTTGCTGTCTCCGTGATGTCTGCCCTGAGACGGGCAGCCTCCTCAACATGCTGCCCAACCAGCACAGTTATTTCTTGTTGCCGCTGGCTGATGCTGGCCAGGTCGAGGGCAGTGTTGGGTCCTGGTGGTGTGGCTGCTGTGGCCTGTGATGGGACCAGATTAACAGATGAAGCCACCGGGGGGCTACTAAAAGCTCCCATGTTCTCATCGCCAGTGACATTGGACCCAGGTGTATGCTGAGGTGATGGCTCGGGGGTTCCAGGGGGGGTTGGGGTGTGCACCTCCATGTGGAAGTTGGTGGGGTCCTCCACATCTGATAGTGGGGCAGTGGCTGCCTCCTCTCCAGCTGGAGCTGAGGGTGGGCCCTCTGTGGCCGGGATCGGTGGTGGTGGGTTAACCACCGGAGGTGGGGCAGTTGTTGGTGGTGTGGCAACTTGTGGCTTGGAAGTGGCGCTCCAACGATGTTTCGCACTCTGTTTCTGGACCCGTCTGCCTTTGCCACTTGAGGTTGTGGGGGTGTCCTCTGTGTCCAAAGCCCTTTGTTTCTTATGGGTAGGGGGTGCTAGTGATGCATTGCCAGCATCCTCACTGTCTGCATGTGAGCCTGTCGGGGACAAGAAGGGGGATGTTATTGGTTACGGTTCAATGTACTTAATGCAGTATACATCAATGATGCAGTTGTGGGCATTTGGACTACATTGTAGAGGATGCAGGTGATGTGTCAGTGCAGTGGCTCATCGATGCATGGTTGTGTGTGGCACTTGTCTCTGGTGATGTGTGCATGTGTGTGTGTGTTTGGGTCTGACACTGACATGGGCAGGGTGTGATGCATGTGTGGATGTTTGCCCATCCATGAGGTGATTCTGGGCTCACATTTGAGGGGACCAGTAGATTCACATTGCATGCTTTC
Organism: Ambystoma mexicanum; assembly: GCF_040938575.1. Taxonomy (NCBI): domain Eukaryota; kingdom Metazoa; phylum Chordata; class Amphibia; order Caudata; family Ambystomatidae; genus Ambystoma; species Ambystoma mexicanum. The sequence continues at coordinate 971,782,033 of NC_090928.1, forward strand.
ATGTGTACACTCACCTCCATCTGAAGTGGTTGCCATGCCATGCTCCATTGTGCCTACTCCCTCTATGCATTCCACGCCAATGAGGTTGGCGCATGTCTCCTCCCATTCTTTAAGTTTTATGGGCGACCCAGATCCACCTGCTGTGGTAATTTGGTGGTTTTCGGCAAGGATGCTTCTCACCCGGAGTCTCAGGTCATTCCACCTCTTTCGGCACTCACGCACATTGCGGGTGGTGGTGCCCACAGCACTGACTTTTAATGCAACCTCAGCCCAGATTGCCTTTTTTTCATGAGAGTCTCCCGCCGCATGTCGCAGGCAAAGACCACGGCGGCATTGTCAGCTAGGGTCTGGGTCAGCATGATAAGTTCCTCTGAGGAGAATTTTTCTTTCCGCTGCCGGTTGGTGGTTTTTTTCAATGCCTTGGGCATGTTGAGGGTGTCCCTGATGATTTCCAACTGCAAGCTACTCCAAACAGGTCCAGGGGGCAGAGGATGGCAATGGATTGTGTTTTCAAAGATGGCTGCCGTGCTCTTTCCCGTTCCTGTGCAATGACGCTATTTCCGGTTCCGCAATTTAACGATCACTGCTAATAGCGGTGACCGTTATTTGCATGCAGCTTGAGGGCGGAGGTGCTATCTGCACTTTCGTCGAAGGCGGTAAGAGACTTTTTGGGGTCTTTAGCGGCATGGCGGTAGGGTCATTACCGGCATGGCGCTATGCTCGTGTCCGCATACTCGTAATGGTTCGCTATTAGTGCCACGTTAAGAGCGCCATGCCGGTAATTTGAGATTTTTAGCGCACAACGTGTAATGAGGCCCAACATCAGCAGGTTTCTATACTTTTGCCAGAGCCCATTTCAGCTTTGGTGGGAGAGGGCATCAGGAAAAGACAGAATACATGGAAACTGTATGATAAATACCCCTCCTCCCCACTCCAGCATTCACTCAATTCCATTTGGGGGTTCATTAATGTGTTTACATTTGTGTTCCCCCCATTCTGACACGCTGGCAGTGCCATTGCTTCTTGTTCAAAACCGCTTTCCAGAGAGACAGTCTCTAGGACGTCTTGTAACAGAACCAAAACAAAAAAATCACAATGACCATTTGCACCAACCTCCCAAAGCCATTTGCCTAGACGCTCGGCATCTCTTTCGAATAACGCTGCTGCTGCCTCGGCATATGACTCCTCAGATCTAATGACAGTGCTCCTCCTAACTGATCAGATGGTTAAAACCGGTTCCCACGCCTTCTCTGCCGGTTTAGGATCCCTCCAGCTTCTGCCTACACAAGGTTACCCAGACACATCTGGACTATCTTTCTTCCTTCCCTGAGTATGAGCCTACCCCTGCCGAGTTCTCCGAGGCTGCCATATGGCAGTGTGAAGCATTGCACACATCCCAAATATGTATGTGCAAGTAAGTCAACAAACACGCAAACAATTTCTTGTGCAGGAAAATGGCAACAGTCATGTATCTGTATTTAATTAATTCTGTTTGTTTAGTATGCATTCTAATCTATTTACGGGGGAAAAACTGTAAAACCCCATGGGAGAACTAATGCTAAACCTGTTCAAAACAAGATGCGACAAAGCAGGCTGTTAAAAAAAGAATTACAGTGCTGCCCAGCAACCACTAGTCTAGAAGCATAACATGGCCGTCACTAAAAGGATGTTGTGACATGCGGGTTTCCTTTGTTTGCCCCCACAGGGACCATGAGCCAATTTCCCCAGCGTTTGCAAACACAATGGCGAGGAGGCATTCATGACCAGAATCGGTGCACAAAAGGCTGGTCACGTAAAACAAACCAGCAATTACAGGTCTACCATTGATGCAGCAACTAACACTTATATGATTTTTCTGACCTGGACGGGACAGGAGTATTTGTGCTAAGTAAAACAGAGCATAGAGATGTTATCTAGAATTTAGGATAATTAATAATAGTCAAATTGCATCTCCGTTATTGATGTGTAACTTTCTAAAATGTTACTTTGTGTTAGAAAAGTTTGGAAGTTTGGGTTTACCCTTCTAAAATGGTTAGGAAAAACAGCATACACTTTTAATGGTTCTTGTACCTCTGGTATGATCCCTATGGAATTGAAACAGGCGTTGGTGGTTCCTCTTCCTCTCAAAAAATCCTCCTATCCCTGCTAATTTCCAACCTGTCTCCCTTCTTTCCTTTCCTATGAAACTTCTGGAGATTTTAATTTCACCTTTACTTTGCCAGTTTCTGGAGGACCCATGTTTTTTTAGTTCCTTTTAGTCTGGTTTTTGTCCAGGTCGTGGGACTGAGAGTATTCTTATCTCAGGTATGGATGATCTGGTGCGGTCGGACCAGGTTGGAGTGTGGCCCTGATCTTATTAGATCTATCAGCAGTGTTTGATACAGTTGACCACTCCATCCTGTTGGAGCGCCTCACGTAGCTGGTCTCACAGGCCCGCATGGTTTTCTTCTTTTTTGTCAGCCAGGGCACAAATGCTTTCTCTTTTTCCCTTCCGTTCAGCTCCTGTTTCCTTATCCTGTGGTGTTCGCCAGGCTCCATCCTATCCCCTATTCTTTGTAATGTATATATGCAACCTCAGGTGGGTCTTATTCACTCCCTCGGCTCCTGGTGCTACTCATATACAGATGATACGCTGATTCTAGTCCAGTTGAATCTTCTGCAAACTGACACGTCATCTCAGTTTAGGAGTTGCCTGGAGGTCGTGGGGCGGTGGATGGGCTTCAACAGGCTTGGATTGAATAGGGACAAGACAACGGCTGGTCCTCCATCTGCTGCTGCCCTATGGGGCCCATTCTTTCTGGCCCCTTTTGCTTGGACCCTTCTGTACCACGGGGCTGGTTGTTAGGGTTCTGGGAGTGAAGTTATCTCCTTCACTCTCAGTGGAGGCTCAAATTGGTGCCACATGCCAGGGAGGACTTCTTCAGCTGAAGATACCTCTGAAAGTGTTACCTTTCCTCCGCACACATGTTCAAGCCACGGTTGTGGCTTCACTGGTAATGAGCCGCCTTGACTATTGCAATTCATTGTACTTGTGCAGCCTTTGAATCTTATTAAGCGCCTACAGCAACTTCAGAATCTGGCTGCTCGAGTGGCTAATGGTTCCCCTTATGGTACTCACATCACACCTATTTTATGGAGTCTCCACTGGCTTCCGTGATAAAGCGCACTGAGTTTAAAGCACTCTGTGTTGTTCACTGGGCCATATATGAACAGGGAGAAGAATATTTCCGTGCGAAATTTCAGCTTTATGTTCCTACCCAGGTCCTTCGCTCACAGAACGGCTATCTTCTTGTGGTTCCACGCTACAAGTTGGTAAGAACGGGCGGCCATGCCTTTTCGATAGCAGCTGCTAAACTGTGGAATGCCCTGTGTTAAGACTGATTTTCTATACTCTGGACTGGTGGACAGATGTATAGAAGGCCAACCTATATTGTGACAGGGACAACTCTGGGAAGCTGTAGCCAAACCAGTTTAAGGTAGCAGTGACAGGCTGTCTAGGCTAAGTTCTTCAGAGGGGTGAGAGTGTAAAGGGTCCACAATGAGGTCACACAATGGGAGTCGCAAATTACACTTGGATGTATAAAAATACAGTTATTTAATTATGACCAAACACACTATAAGAAAAATGACTACAAGCAGGTAGACTTTTCAACCAATACCATCAAACTAAAATACATATATACAGTCACAGGTTCAAATGCATAATACAAATCAAAATACTCCTGTAAGGGAATGAATAGGTGAGTATCACACACAAAAAGGTCCACAGAGATGAAATATTGTCCAACCCTAAATTGCCTGGGGCCTTGTGCCTTATTGTTCAGGATACAAAGACACATAACTCAGGAGGCAGGAGAAAATGTAGGTAGGGTCGATGGGGTCCAGTGATGGATACTTAGAGCCAGGGTTCAATATAGACAAGTGGCCAAAATTACTCCCAACAGTCAAAAGTCTTGCCAAGGCAAGTACTGGCAAAGCCAATAGGTTTAGGATAAAGGTTATTATATGTCCATTGACTTATGATGGGAGTGTAGGGGTATGTTAAAAGCTCAGTAACTTACCCCCCTCCCTCCGAATCTTCCCAAGACTTTCCAGAACAAAGAAAGGGTGTCCTGGCTTGCTTTGCCTGCTTAATTCCACAGTCCTCGATTTTCACGGGTTGCAGGTTCGAGTGATTCTCCGGTTAGGATCTTTAGCTGGTGCAAGGAATCTTGATGAAGAAATGCAAAAACAAACAATGCAGCACCCTTCTCGGGACTAGAGGCGGGTAGAAAAGCAGGTTTCCGACAGTGTACGCCGTGCACAGCGATGCAGCAGGACTCATCAGTAAGGTTGGACTTTCGGGTCTCTCTCGAGTTCCCTTGGTGCTAGGATGCCGACATTTTGTCAGAGGGTGTCGTCGCAGTGGCGGCTGAGGGTGTACCAAGATTCAGGTGGAAACTCAGAATGGCAACAAAGATAACCCGGTAGCCCAAAAACAAAGCTGGTCAGCCACGATTCCCGGGCACTTCCGAAGGCGGTTTTTGTGCTGGGCACCGAGTAGGCTTCGGGAATGGATGGTCCCTCCACTCCTGGGGTCCTAGCACCTTCCCAGGCCTACTGGAGATCACGAGACAGACAGGGCTCCACCAGGACTGCAGCAGAAGTTCCTTCAGACAGGTTACAGGTTTCTTTGCGTGTCTTCTCAGCTGGACGGATTCACGCTCCTTCAGGTTCTTCCAGGATATCTCTAAAATGCATGCAGGGGCCCTCTTCTTATCCTAAAAGCCAGGCAGGTGTCAAAACTCCCACTAGCCAATGGCAGAACTAGCCCACACACACACCCCACAGTGGTCCAATCAGGACCACTGGCGGGAACACTCATGCATACCACTCAGACACACAGAAACCGGGATGTGTATTGGGGTCAGACTGACCCAGCCCACATCCTGCCTGCAAACACACAAAGCCCTCCAGTAGACCGCCAAAAGCTGCTGCTTTCCCGGGCACTGGAAGTCCTTATAAAGATCTTTCTGGCATCTGAGGCCCGGAAGAAGGCTAAACAACAAGATGCAAAAAGAATGGGCGAAAAACCTCGTGGCACGGCCATGTTTGACCAGTAGCCACAGTAAGTAGCCAAACGCGGTAAACGTGGTTAAGCTAAAACGAAATTCCCCAAAAAGTGGGGATAAGTCACTGCTGCCACCAGCCCATCTTTTAAGCACCTCTAGAGTAACCAAAAAATCCTTTGAGTGTTAGTCTAGGGCAAAACAAAAATGAACCCCATTGCACTGCAGTGTAAGCTGCTGTGTGCAATGATAAAAAGTTACCACATGTGATACAAAAGTAACCACAAGTAGCAACATAGTCACAAGACTAAGGGAAACACTGTTTCCCAGTACTGATACCCTGAAGGGCATATCAGTTTCCCCATAACATGTGAGCAAAGGCCAGTACAGTGAAGCTTAAGGCTTCACTTCACTGCAACAATTACAGGTCAGATTGAAAAATAAAAGCAAAAAGTTTGGGGACTCCATAAAGATGGAAGGAAAGGTGCAGTAAAGAGAATCTTTCCTAAAACCCTGCCATGGGATGTATGAGTTACAGCAAATCAACTCATGTTTAGGCATGCCCTAAAACGTGTTTATTTTAGCTGTCTGGTGGCACTGCCAGTACTTGTTGGTTCATTAGCGCCAAGATGCCTTTGGCGAATGTGCGCTTTGGAAATTTGATAACATAACCTATCAATAGAGATCATTCTTTGCCTCAAAACATGCGCTTAATTTTCACTATCTTTCCTGCTTGTCAAGTTACAATATTTTTATTTTTCACTAACTTAGTGACTTCATTGTTTATATTTTCTTGTGAACCAGTCAGAAAGGAGGAACCATTTATTTTCCAAACATTTGTAAAATAACTCACTCATCTAGGAATATTTTTCAGATATCTGTCGTGGGAAATCGCACATTTCCAAAATTGCACTGCCGATCACTAAATCGCTGGTGCTCTGGCAAAACCTTTGAGCAGCATGTCCTTGCTTACCAATGGTTCCATTGGGTTGAAATCTAAGAGGCATAATCCTGAAGAGAGACCCAAGGGCAATAGAGAAAGCAGTGCTATTTCTGTGAGAAAAATCTAAAGACTGGGAAATCCAAAATGGGTGACCAGCATCATCACATTAGTTTCCCCTATCATGTGAAAGGGGGTTCATAGGACAAGGTATGGTGAGAAGAAGAGAGAGGCTTAAGCAACATACACCAATGAAAAGCTTCGGAAAAGTGAGGGGAGTTCCCTCCCACTCAGACTCAGAAGGAGGGATATAAAATGAGCTGTCAAAGTGGTCTGAGGTGAAAGGGCCTGGACCTAGAAGTAGGAGAATGCTGTGTATCCTGACATGCAGCGCTTCCGGAATCGGTAGGGCCCCAAAGTGTGTGAGCCTGAAGAGCTGTGAACCAGGAAGTGACCTAATGTTAGAAGCGCTGCGATCTCTGAAGTGCTGTGCTCATTAAAGCCTAGCGAAGATCCCACAGAAGCTTGGCAGCGCCGTGAAACCTATATTTCGGTGAGCTCTGAACATGCCGGGATAACGTTGTAAACCCTGAAAGCGTACTGGACCCTGAAAGCGAAGATTGTGAAGCACTGGGGAACAGTAAAGTTCCAGGAAGTGGTGAATCTTTGCGAAGCTACGAAGCTGTCAAGCAGTAAAGGTACAAAGATGTGACGTAAATCCACCTATGGAACATTATGACCCTGGAATGATGTCTTATGTCTATCGAATCCAGGGACAGTAGTGGGCATCATTCCGAGTTGGCCAGTACACAGTAAAAGTACCGGTAATAACGTTTACCAGCAGTTTTACCGCAGCAGCCAACTACAACTTTGCTGGCAGGGGTTAAGGATTTACCTCAAGCTCAGAGCTGGAGGTAAATCTGCCCCCGACTGGCAGGAGACTGCCATTATTAACAGCACAGAACTTGATCCCTTAGACACCCCATGTTGAGAGAATTCCTATTCGTGTACCCCTTGTTATTACCTTCCCTGGGTGGGGAAGGGTGAGGTTTTGGGTTTGTAGTTTTGTTTACCCTGCTCCTGTTTCTTGACTTCATCTTGCAGTCTGCTTCTGGTTTTCTGTTGCACTTCCCCCTTGGTTGCCTATTAATTGTGAGGTGTGCTGTGCTGCTGCGGCCAGCTCCTGTGTGCATGCCTGTGTTTCCTCTCTATCCTGCAGGCACTATTCCTATCTGCCACGTGTCAGGAACCTTATGTATTAAGTTATCCTTCCTTTGTTGTTATAGCTTTTCTGGGTCCCTGTGTGACCAGCAGTGTTTGTCAGCATTCCAGGTGTTTTTTCTCGTCCTCGTGAGTATTGTTTTTAAGTTACCTTATATATAACAATAAAGGGTGTTGGCTCTCAGACCCTGTTGTTGCTTGTCCTTTATGTGAGGTTAGAGCTGACAGTGGGCCTCATCACAAGTTGGGCCATAGCCCCTAAATGTGGCAGTAACGCTGTTACTGCTGCATTTAAGGGCTCGCCCAATCATGAGTTAGGCGGAATGTTTGGAGTTTTACCTCCAGCTTTCCACCCGGTTTTGGCGCTATTAGCGCCGAAAACCCCCATTGGGTCCTATGGATCCAATGGGGAATGGGGCTTAACCGCCTTACCGCTACTCATGATCCAGTGCAAATTGCGCCGGACCAAGTAGCAGTAACGCTATTTGCATTGGTGTAATACCGCTGGGATACCTCCAAGGCCCTGATGAGGCCCAGTATCTGCCAGTAAGAGCGGTGAGGGATTTTCTGCCCTTACCTGCACTTGTATTCTGCTGTCTATTCCAGCAAACCAAGTGCCGGTAACTGAAATTCCATTGCCAGTATTCCAGCAGATTTATCGCCAGAATACCAGCAGACTTGTGATGAGGCCCAATGTGTAAGAAAACCTTTTTCTAGAAAACACAATGACTTCTGAAAACAGCTGTATTCTTGAGGGGCTGCTCCAAAAGTTCAGGGACTCTGGTAATGTTGTGAAATCTAAAAAGTGCTGTGACCATGAATCGTTTCACTGGAAGTTGTGGAGCAGAGAAGCATTTTACAGGCTTGAACCCACAGTGACCAATAGACAAGCTGGAGGCCTGTGGATTTTTCCCTGCACTGAGCTATACCCGGAAGCATTATGACACTGTAAACCCAATGATACCAGAACAATTTATGAGAAAAAATGGGAGACTAAGGGATAAAGTCTTTAAACCAAGTGAAGTTGCCATAAGAGAGATTAACGGAGACAGTCTCTGACCCACATCAGGTTTCCAAGACGAGAGCTTGGGTAGTGCCTCTGAGAATTGTTCATTTATTGAGAAAGACGAGGGACTAATGCACATCAAGTTGTAAAGATGAGAGCCTGGTAGGGGCCTCTGGGACTTGTTCATACAGTGAGAAAGGTGAAAGAAGAATAGGGAAAGTCTCTGCCCGTATTACATAACAAGAGAAGAGGCTGGTGAGTGCCTCAGAGAATTGTTCATATAGCGAGAAAGGTTAAGGACAAATAGAGAAGTCTCTGCCCCATATTACGATAACAAGAGAAGAGGCTGGCGAGTGCCTCTGAGAATTGTTCACATGGCGAGAAAGGTGAAGGACAAATAGAGAAAGTCTCTGCCCCATATTAAGATAACAAGAGAAGAGGTTGTTGAGTGCCTCTGAGAATTGCTTAGTTTATGCAGTGCTTCTGAGATTTTGTACCTTTGCAACGTGGCCTTTCCCTGGGCAGTTTCTGCCTCCCCTCTGTACTTTAGCTGCTCATTAGTATTGACCCTTTCCATGCTTGTTGGACTGACTCCTTCTCATGTTAAGTATTATGCCACTAACCTGATCTTTGGACCTTCCATCTACCTTCTTGACAGACCTTGTTTTTCTTTAGACACTGCCATGGATAATGGGGGTTCTATTCCCTTCTAAAATATTCTTGAATTTTTCTTTGGTGCCTCCTTATCTTCACTTGAGTCTCTGACCCTGCATTTTCCCCGATCCTTTCCTCCTCTGACCCAGATTTTATGGCAACTTCTTCTGTCCTTGAAGATCCAGTGTTTCTGGTGATGTTCATTTGTTTGTTATTGCGCCAACAGGGTTTTTGACTTCTTCATTTTCTTGTCATTTTGGTTGTGGACGTCTTATCTTTGTCCTGTTTTCTTCTGTGTATTGAACTTCCTTGCCATCGCATTTCATCAGGTGTTGGGGATCTCTGAAACTTCCACCTTCATTGGATCCAGGAATCCAGTGGCACCTGCAAGTGTATTCTCTGTCCTGTTAGGTTCTCTACATCACAACCACTATGACTGGTGTAATATAAGATTGTTCGTATATGTTCCTTTCTGTTGATTGCTCTCCCTTTACAAGCCACCCGTACTTTGTTTCTTGCTACAGCTCAGAGTGGACTGTCTGGCAGACGTCTCCCTTCCCTTTCTACTATCACATAGGTGCGTATGTTTCTTGGTTCTGGATGGGCGTTTCTGATAAAGGTCTTCAGGGGCTTTGTTTGTGGTCACTTGGGAGCATCCTGACAGTGTCTGATATTTCACATACGTGCCCCTCTTTCTTAATTTACACATGTTGTCTGGGCTTGGGAGCAATAACATTGTCACTATCTTTTTTTTCTATTTGTCAGACTTACTTGTGAAATCTATATCTTTTTCCTTAGTATCATTTTTTACTCTTTCCACTGGTGCCACTTGTATATCCCATATTGTCTATCTGTTAAGATTTGTTCCCTTCGCTCTCATTCCCACCGCTTGGGGGCCTGATTTCGGGGCTATGCCCTATTGTACTTTGCTCTCAAACTTTCTGACACAGCAGTGTGGTGATTTGGATACTCTATAACCATATTTTCCATTTCACTTCCCTTCCGGACCCATTTGGGTTTTTTGGAGCCAGTATGCTTCTTTCTTTAAGAGAACACGCTTCCCAGTATTCCTTGCCCACTGCTTCATCACTATCCTAGCAGAGAAAAGTGCAGTGGAGAATAATGAACACCTGTGGCTGGCAGGTGCCGGCAAGCATCCCACCTGCGGCATGTGATTGTTAGACAGTTTTTAAAGCCTCGGTTTGCATCAGTCCAGCACTGGTCATTGTTGCATTGTTTCTGTTTTTGGCTGGTCCCTTGTTCTTGGTTCTTCATTATTACTGTTTACTTTCCTGGATTTAGAATTTAGTGTGTGTATTAGCATTTTCTGCTTCATGAATTCCCTTCCTGGCTTCCTCTGTTTTGTAGTCAGCACTTTCCAGATTTTTCCTTTTTTGTGCAGCCCAGTTTGTCTGTATTCCCTATATCTTTGACCTTGCTATTTTCTGTACTGTAAACCTGATCCCTTAGACACCCCACACTGAGAGAATTCATATTCGTGTACCCCTTGTTATTACCTTCCCTGGGTGGGGAAGGGTGCGGTTTTGGGCTTGTAATTTTGTTTACCCTGCTCCTTTTTCTTGATTTCATCTTGGAGTTTGCCCCTGGTTTTCCCATGCACTTCCCCCTTGGTTGCCTATTAATTGTGAGGTGTGCCGTGCTGTTGTGCCTGGATCCTGGGTGCATGCCTGTGTTTCCTCTATATCCTGCAAGCACTATTCCTATCTGTCCCTTCTCAGGAATCTTATGTAATAAGTTATCCTTCCTTTGCTGTTATAGCTTTCCTGGGTCCCTGTGTGACCAGCAGGGTTTGTCAGCTCTGCTGACATTCCAGGTGTGTTTCTCGTCCCTGTGAGTATTGTTTTTAAGTTACCATATATATAAAAATCAAGGGTGTCGGCTCGCAGACCCTGTTGTTGCTTGTCCTTTATGTGGGCTTAGAGCTGACAGTATCTGTAACGGCAATTGCAAGGGAAGGATGTCTATTTAATCATAAGGAGCTTTGATGTGCTTAGGCCACATCCCTTTTAATGTAGTTGCATTTGTATCATGCTCTACGTACACATCCTGGGTGTTAGTGTGCCTGTATCTTGGTTCCTGGGTGCATGTTGTTTGACACGTATCTACTCACTATGTGAACTTTTGCACATTTCCCTTGCCATATACACTGCCCTATGTATCCCTCATGGCAGAATGACCAGCACATTATTCCCACACTCTACTCAAGTATTCTTAGTATTCAGATAGCTTAACCTTCACCTGCGAGGGAGGGGCTGACTTAAGATTGTCATTTTGATTTCCCTGTTCCTGTTCCTTGACTTTATCATGCTGTCTGCTCATGGTTTTCCCTTGCATTACTACTTCATTGCCTATTGATTGCTAGGTGAGGTGTGTTGTGCTATTGTGTCCTGCTCCTGTGTAAATGCCTTTACTTTCCTCTCTGGACTGTAAGGACCATTTCTACTTGTCCCTTGTCAGGAGTAGCATGTAATAAATGATTCTTCCTTTGCTGTTGTCTTCCCGGATCCCTGTTTTATCAGCAGGATTCTTGGACTTTGCTGACATTACAGGCGGTGGTTCTCATCTGTGTGAGTATTGTCTTTAATTATTTTATATAATATCATCAAGGGTGTCAGTTCACAGACCCTGTCATTGCTTTCCCTTTATGTGGACTTGGGACTGACAGTGCCCGTAACAGCAATTGTGGGTGACAAGCTTTCCTCACTTTACTTGTAAAAATAAGGAGCTTTGAAGTGCTTACCCCACATCCCTTTTCATTTATTTGTATTCATATCACGCTCTACTTGCACATCCTGGGTTACTGCGCAGGTATCTTGGTTCCTGAGTGCAGGTTGCTTGACACGTATCTATTTACTGTCTGATCTTGTGCACATTTTCCTTGCCATATCCACTGCCCTTTGCCTCCTCATAACACTATCATTTTCTCCACACAAATATTCTGTCACGATTGTTAACTTCTGTTCTTCTCAAATTTTCATCATATATTTTACTCATCCAAGGTTTTATTTCTTTCTCCTTTGTGAGCTTTCACGTTCTTTTGTTTGTTCTCTTCTACGTTCCCATTCTCAAAATAATTTATAATTTTTGCAGCTTTCCTCCACAGCCTCTCTGCTTCAAATTCTTAACTGACAGCACATTCTAACCTTGTCCAACACTCAAGAGCTCTCCTGTATACCTGAGTGCATTTCCGAAAGAAGCAGGACAAGCTTCATAGCTATGATAGGACTTCCCACACAAATTACAGAACCTCACTACAGTGCTCTCTTTGGCTAAACGTCCCCATACTTTACGACTGGAACAGCTCTTTCCTCACATTTCCTACCATCTGACCACTTTCTTTTCAATGCAAAGGATTTTTGTTTGTTGATTATAGAGCAACATTCTCTATTGACACTGCCAAACGGAATGTAAAATAGGATGGAATATGGCACACCTGCGTGGCTCTCTTGATCCAAAGCTAGTCTACAATATACTCTTCACACGCCCAGCCCATCCCTGAAAACTCAACTTTTTTACATACTCACCACATAACACTGAAGAAACAAGACATGTACCTTTGCAAAAAAACAAAAACACTGCAAACTACAAGCAGTCTAACGACTCTCGACAACACCCAAGATGCACATAAAACACCTGCATACAACCACCCACCAAACACCACACAAATGATGATCAACTAAAACATACCACAACACAGCGACTGGTTTTTCCGAAATGAAGGCACCAACATCACATCAAAGCTCCCCTGCACTTTTCCCTCTCAATCCCACCAATTAACCCATCCCATTCCCCCTTTCCTTTTCAGATCCATACCTTAAGACCATGAAAATGGTGCAGTGCGTGGTATAAAACACAATAACATAACATACCTATGCCATATTCCATCCTCATCTGTCACTTACCTATGCCTGATACCCTTTGCACATGCCTCCTTAAACATACCTTTGTCATGTCCTCAGGGACGTCATTACACCAAAATGCCAGGGGTAGCGGAAGTGACATCACATGACCCTTGACCTCTGATGACATCACAGGGAGTGATGCCATTTGACCCTAGCCATAAGTGACATCACGGGAAGCAAAGGAACACAACCTTTCGACCCTTTACAAAACAGGAAGGGGCATCACAAACGAAGTACACAAGAACAAATATGGTTACAGTATCGCTATAATGTGATATACATTTCATGAATGTATCACCATATGTATCATTAATATCAGAGCGTTTAGGCCCATATTACCAGATTACTGTGAATGCAAGAAGACGTCCAAGGCCAAAAGATAATGATGTGCTATTATAAAGCACTTACCCTTAAGAGCTTTTTATAGAACACATATACATACAATATCACCCAACCTGTGTTGGTATTCATTTATCAACCTCAGCAGGAAGAAAGGCTGAATTGAGCTGTTTAAGAACAGACTAAATCAGGGACTCACCCCCAGAATGACACATTATTTGTTATTCCTATTCTTTCTTATTTAGGGTCACTGCTCAAAATGTTACACTAGTGCAACCCCCTGTTTTTTTTAAGAGGCCTGAACAAGAAATCCAGCCTTTCCAGAAACAAAGAGCCACATGCCACTGGCCACAGCCAGCCCAGGCGCTTACATTTAAAAAAAAAGAAAAGAAAAAAAAAACATCTTCTTTTACATGTATTTTTTGGGGTAGCAAGGGAGACCACATGGGTAGCAAGGGAGACCTCAGGGGTCGCAGTTGCGACCCCTGGCAACCCCCACATGGCATCCCTGCATGTCCTTATATCATTTCATTAAACTGTTTCAAGAAAACCACTTTTATACTTGTATTCGTCAGATATTCAACAAAAAGGTTCTGTAAATCCATACTCCCCCTTTTCTGTTGATCTATGTTCCAAAAATGTTGACATTAAGAACCAACAAAACTTCCATCTCACACCGAGCAATCATACAAAACAAATCACTAACGTCCAGTTTCAGTGGTCTCTGCTGCAGTCAAGCCTGGGAGCCACCAATATATTCTCACCTGTTTTACATTCCGGTGTTCAAGTATACTTAGACAAGAAAGTATCTTCTTATGTGAATTCTGGGAGAAGCAATCATGTTACCACAAATCACCCAACACACAATAGAATGGGAACAATCATAAGGGTTTAACTCCTGTTGGGGCTTTACCTAAGCTATAACAGCACCGCTACCAACACCCTTTGTATAAAGAATACACCCAGAACATATGTGAGCAAGTGCCCAGAGTAAGTCTTTACATTGGATTGTTCTGGCCATTTAGAGACAGCTCCAGAACTATGACAAACAATCATGGCAGCTTTCATTAAAGAAGTACCTATCTCTAAGCAGTGTTCAGTCACTACGGTTACTGATGATACCTTCTTCAAGATGACACATTTTACACGTTTGAGAGTGTTGCCTCCAGGTTTGGAGTTGCCTGGTGTGTTTCTGGCTCAGGTATTCAGTCTTGGTGCCTTTCATTAGAGGATTATTTCTTGGACTCATAGTACAGTTATTGGCTTTGGGGAGTCTTTTGAAAAGCCTCGGGTATTGAAAAGGGCTCTTCCTTAGGTTTTCATCTATGACCCAATGGCCAGACAGAGAAGGAAAGTCTAATATTGTAGCAATATTTGCATTGTTTTTCCAATGCCAACTAAACTTATTGAAAGGTTCTTATTTCGACTGCAAAATGTCTTGTATGATGTTTGTACATTCTGCCCCTCATGTATCCTTTCTTTTCTGATTGCATGTAATACCTTGTCCAGGTGGTGTACTGCGGTGGGATCCCGCTTTTGATTCTTCGGCATGAGAATTGCAACATACCATACTTTTGTTCCTGAGAATTTACAGCATTGGAGTTATAAAGAGGAATGCTGATGTGTTGAGGAGAGCATCACTGACATTTTCTGTTGGTTTCTGTAGCACATACTATACTGTTCTATGTACAGCACCTAATGTTCGAAATGCTTTTGCTCCAATAAAGCATCTATGCTGTTCTTTTGAACTTTGGCCACAGTGTACCAAGTGCCTACAATACATAAATATGAAAATGAATGCAAAATAGACAAGCCGATGGAAGAATTACAAACAATAGAATGTGGTGCAGGTGAGATTGTAAAATGTCAGAAAATATAAGTGGGGAAAATACATTTTCCACTATGTGAAATTCATACAGCTAATTGCTTCCACTGGGGAAATATGAATGCCTGTGTTGTAATTGAAAGAAAAATGTGTGACTTGTCTGTTATGCAGATTGGGAGTGTCTTTAATCGTGCGATGGCCCACCTCGACCCCGAGCTTCCAGCTCAACTGCTGCAACATGGAACTCTGGGCTTTGTTACACAAACTGCCTTGTGAAATGGAAGGGAACAACTAAAAGGTTTTGTTATGTTATATTGATTTATACCACGCCCCCTGCCATTTTCATGGTCTCCAGTCGCTCACGTGGCTCTGCAAAGAAAAGTGGGTTGGGTTGATTAGTGTAGCAGAGAGGGATAGGATTCGATGTTGTGCTCAACTGTTGATGCACGCAGAACCAGTAGGAAGTGGTGTCTGTGCGTGTGAGCTTTATGGGCTAGTTGTGTCCGGAAGAGCGGCATCCAGTGTTTGACTTGTTTGTTGTCTGAGGTGGTTAGGTTTGTAGCTTGGTTAGAGTGATGTGCAGTGTGCATGTTTTGATGGGTTCATTCACTAGCCCTCTGGGCGTGTGTTGTAGGGGAGGAGTGTGGGAGAGAAGTGGTTAGTGAGATTACCAAACAGGATTGCCCTTTGACACTAAAACATAACATCTTCCCATTCCCTTAGAATATGTATAGACCAGCAGGAAAAACAAACAGGATAAAAAGTGGGGAAATGCTAAGAGGTGATAAGAGATAAAAAAACGTTATATGCAATCTTGACACTTTACTGATGGTTTGTGTATCCTGGTGCTACAACACAGGGAACCTACTCTCTGTTGAAGTTACCAGCTGTGCCTCCCTCTGGAACAGCCTCCCTGCCTTTCCCAAACTTGATCAGAACCACCTCCAGTTCCGGAAGCAACTGACGACCTTCTTTTTTGCTTCCGCTTTTGCTCTTCCTCTCCCCTGCTGATGTCACTGACTGCTCCGCGCACTGGTCACCTGGATACCTTCTGAACTTAGGCACAGGCTCCTGTATGTCCAATTGCCCTTGCACTGCCCTCGGGCTTCCCAGCACTTAAGGATCTGCATCTGCAACCCTGCAGTCGCTTCTCTCTGCACTTATGAGCCACACGCCGGCTGCACTTGTGACTTAACTGCACTTCCCCCTCCCCCCTGGCTCTTCTCCCTTTCCTCTTTCCCGCACTTGCGTGATCTGAATGACACAAGGCCTAGTAAAATCGTTGTTTTGTCCTATCTTTGTTTCCCCCTCCTTGTCTTGTTGCACCTAGAAACACTTGTGTACAGGCACGTCATAAATGCCATATCATATTATATCATATCATAAGGCACGAGTCTCAAGCCGGTGCTGTCTCTGCTCCGAACCTTTGCATATTCTAACATGATCATGCTCAGACCCACCTGTCTGAACAGCTTACTGGGCATGTAACATGGTGAACCTTTTGCCATGTCTGGAGTCCCTTGCCCATTCGAGGTTCCTGAGAAATTCAATGCCTTTGAAGCCTGTCTCCTGTCATAGTACTCCTTACTCTTTCTCTGCTTCTCCCCCTGGAAACAATCGGCAAACATTTAACAACCTTTCCCTCTGTGACTGTAGTCATTACTTCCCACTCTATCGATGTCAATGCCTGATCCATTCACCCAAACAGGAGGAGAGGCACCCAAGGATACGAATGAACCCAGGATGTCTGTCACCAACTCTGACAAGCAACCCCAGGAACATCTACATTAATAAGGGGTGGACAGGCTAATCCTTTGGATTGATCACCTCTTTAAAAAGGGAGAAGTCTCCCAGGGTTGCCTTAAATTCCATGTTCAATTCCAGCCACCAATTATGTTCCCTTAGATGTGGTTCATCACAGCGTGCCCCAAATAGCCCTTCGTGATCGATGTCAATCAATTTCTTCCTTGCAGTGTCCGGCAGCACCAGTCTCCTTCCCTGCACCCCACCACAAGGCATATTGTCCAATTTTAGAAACACATGTTTGTAACCTGGAAGCTCATCCCCAAGATCGTGCCACCTTTGTTTTGGTCCCTTTTGCATCCACCTAGTCATGTGATCCTCGTCACTTTCTCTTGCCCACTCCTTCTTACAGCTGCCACCAGGGACTACTCATCTCCAGGTTCTTCACCCTTCCCTTATGATACCACACCTTCAGTCATGCACGACGGGCAGCCCGCCTTTACATTCCTGTCGCCCAGAACATATTGGGCTGTGATGTTGTATTGCAATAATGTTACCTATGTGTCCTGATGGTGATAGCATACCCTTGATGTTGAACATATGGACACCCGGCATTTTCTTTCGAAAGATCCCTGATTGTAGAACGGCATGATATGTTTTTAACACCAGCACCCACTCGTGTGTGAAACCGTTTCTTTTCCCAGAGCAGTTAGGTTTCGACCAGGTGTGAGAGAAAAATGTACACTCGTGTGGTGCGTGCCTGTTAATTTAGGGCAGGTATCTGTTAAGTCAGATGTTGAACGGCTCAATTATCTACTTTAAAATGTCGGCTCATTTTATGGGAAGCCTACTGGTATAGTGCAAGAGTCGTGAATCTATTATGCGGTGCAGTACAATGTATACATTATATAAAAGGCTTCCAGTGTTATGGTATTTACTTTTCAGAGATTACGTCTGCATCTGGTATTTAGTTTGAAGTCATTTCATCAGTATTTATTCACGTTTATTTTTCCTCAGTAAAAATATAAGTTAAAACTAATATTTTTCTCCATTTATTGAAATGAAAAAAAAAATGTTCTTTGGTGATGGTTGCTGGTAATGGGGATTTTAACTGACCTAGGTTCAGGCACATACAACCACGACCTAGGTTCACCTTAACACATCAGCTGTCCCTGTTATTATTGCTGGATCGAACCACATTTCTGCAACCATTTACTCTTCAAAAGAAAATAAATACCTTTTTTATTCCCTCACCTGTTAGTTTATACTCAGCCCCGGTGGGCCTGGAAAGCATGATTGACAGCTTGGAGAGTCACATGGGAGACCTGAATGTCCGTTTTTATCTGCCCTTTCTGAATAAATACTGGCAGGAAACAGTCATTTCTGTTGTATTTAGAAGTATAAAACAAGTAAAAGCGGAACATTGGGAGCCTTAATTATACACTGCTGCTGTGGCTTTTGGGGCCAAAGGAAAGGCGTTTGTCAGCGCAGCATTGTGTGACATGGGTGAATGTTGGGGAAGGAGGGTGGCTGGAGTTTTTTCCTGGCGAAAAGAAGAGCGTGTTTTTCAGTCATCGTTTCTATTGATTTTCCTGAGGCCATGGTTCTTACTATAGAGTAAAGGCATGCTTAGGTATTTTTTGACCGTAGGTTAAATATTTTAAAATGGAAGTGGAAGTTGTTTAGGGCCTGATTAGGGGAACATTTCATAATGCAGCCAGCGTAGTTCAAAGTTTAGGCTGTGGCAAATATCTCGTTTGCTAGCGCACATTTCTTTATTAATTTTGCTGTGACAGCTGACAGAGCTCCCTGCCCCAGACATCTCTTCAGGACAGTTGGAATGGCACGGCACTGTGCTGAGGGCAGAATGTACTCACTGGAGAAGTATTCATCATGAACACATCCAAGCTGCCACTGCCCCCTGGAGCAGTTACTAAGTCGTGTTGTGTTAGGCTGGTCTGCAGAACATATGCACAGGAAGAACATGATGCAGCAGTCCAGATAGCCTGGCCCCTAGCAGGCCCAGCACCTGCACCAGGGACGTCTGCAGGCTCTAGGGAGAGAGAAGGTTGGAAGAAGTAAGACGGTTCAGGAGCGGAGGAAAGAAGACAAATAATAGTTGAAATAACAGGGTGGATCCGCATAGAGAGGGGATGTGGGTTCATACACTACCTGTGGTAACATGGGCTTCACACACTGATAATGATGCTACATATGATGATCCATTCTTGTATGAAATGCATGTGGCATTACAGTGATATTGTAACCATATTTTTCTTAGTGTGCCGAGTGACGTTTCTATGTGATGCAACTTCCTGTGATGTCAAGTGGTGAAAGATTGTGCACCACCACTTCCTGTGATGTCACTAGGGGATGGGGTCAAATGACATAACTTCCTGTGATGTCATTTGGGGCGGGGACAAATTACATCACTTTGCATGATGTCATCAGGGAGGTCAAGGGTCATGTGATGTTACCTCCCCTACCCTTGGCATTTGGGTGAAATTAAGTCCCGGTGCAGAGGATGACAAAGCTGATGATGATGGTCCTGCCTTCACTGCATCCCGTGTTGTTGCAGGTCTAGCAGTGAGTTGCAGGGCATTACAACCAAGGCGGATTGCCTGTTGCCGGAACCTGCTCCTGAAACTTTCATCCACTTGCTGCCAGTGGTAACGTATCAGTTGATACACAAAGGCCGTGGTGCCCAGGCTTTGTGCAGGAACCGTGGGGAATCCTCTCCTTCGCACCTCGCCACAAAATGCACACACTGTCCCATCTCGACATCTGACAGGGGAGTTTCTTTAGGCACCTTGAAGTACTGCCAGCACAGGGAATCTGTGAAGCTTCTGCCGAGGTATTTCTTGGGTGGGGCTGGTTGCTCTACCCACTCAATGTCTGCTTGGTCTGCAGGGACTGTGACAACGTGATAATTTCCTCGTTAGATGGTGCCTCAGGATTTTGTGTCACGATCTTCAGAAAATAATCAAAAGGAAATATCAAGGGGGGGGCATGGCCAACTGCGAGGCAATGCGGACGTGAGTCTCCTCGGCTCCCGCCACCGCTCTGTACATCCTGCATTTACAGCCTGTTTTACGATCGCCAGCAGTATAACAAAGAGACCTTCTGAAAGCTGAGGCTCCATGGCGTACACACAGGAAGTTTGACGGCTGAAGGTGCCGGCAGCCCTGAATCCCGGCGTGTCGAAATCTGGGACGCAAGCGGTGCCTTTGGCACAAGATGGCTGCCAACTGATCTTCGTGCCAATGACCTGGGCAGGGAGACCTGGTTGGAGGAGATCCGGAGCCGCAAGCCTGTCCCGGCTGTGAGGTGCAGCCGAGCGACTGGAGCGGAGATCGCCCTTGGTGCCTTCTGTTCAGAACCGGATCGGAGCTGCCTGGGCTGCAGGGGGTGCCCCGGCGAGGCCCTCCAGGCTCAGAAGGAGCACACCCACGCCCGGCTGCGTTGGGGGCGGAGAAGTGGTGGCACGCCCTCGACGAAGGCTGGGGAATCAGCACACCCGCCGTGGCTGTCCTCCGCTGCACGGCTCACCACACCCACGACCCGTGGTACCCGGTGGCCCTTTGGGTGCGTCAGAGTGGCAACCATGGGCAAAGAAAAAACGAAGAAACCCACCTTGCAAAACAGGATTGAGCAATACACTGTCCCTCCATCGCAGCCCGCTGACCCCCAACTGCAGCCCTCTGGAGACTCTGACTTCACTCATATGCTCTCCCTTAAAGACATCATGGTGGCCATAGCCGACTCTCGCTCATCTATGGAGCAGAAGATAGACCGAATAAGCCTGGATGTGTCCCTCCTCAGGCACGATTTACAGAAACTGTCCGCACGTACTGGAGAAGCAGAACAGCGCATCTCAAATACAAAAGATGGCTTACATATCACGCAACAACTCCAGAGGGTCTCGACTAAGCTCAAGTCTCTGGAGGCAAGGGTGGAAGAGGGCGAAGGAAGATCCAGGCGGCATAACATTCGCATACTTGGCATCCCCGAAAAAGAGGAGGGACCATGCATGGAACTGTTTCTGGAACAATTACTAACAGACCTGTTTGACCTGCAATCTGTCTCAAAAATGTTCTCTATAGAAAGAGCACACCGTATGCCTACGGGACGACCGCTGCCTGGTGCTCCTCCACGCACGGTGATTGCAAGGTTCTTAAACTACCGAGATCGGGATGCACTATTACAACTGGCACGCTTGAAGGGCACGATTACTTTCAACGGGTCCAGGCTGGCCTTTTTCCCCGACTACACAAGGGAGGTACAGAAGGCGAGGCAATCCTTTGGAAAGCTTAAAAACAATTGCAAACGCTTGGTGTCAAGTATGGCTTGCTTTTCCCTGCACAGCTGAAAATTTATCACAAAGGGACAACGGTCCACTTTGATGACGCCGGGGAGGCATGGCGCTGGACGGAGCAGCACATCGAAGGAGACTGGTCGACATCCCGAGGCCCTAAAGACAGAAACCCTGTACCACCACCGGAGCAGCGTCGAATACCAAACCAACCACCACCGCTGGACTGACCGAGAGATTGGGATGACGGAGCCCGCCCTGATGTGGATTCAGCCTCCAGCCGGCAGGCGGACACTTTATGGAAGACACCGCAGGAGGCCCTCGGTGACCCACACACAGCGTTTCACATATCCACAGGCCGGTAAGCGGGGGACTTATACCCTTGCGTCTGGGTGCCACCCCCCCTCCAAACTCTTATTTTTTGTTGAACTACAGTTGGGACTGTTAGTGCTGGCACCAAACTGTTTTTGAATGTCAGCAAGGTTAGGGCGACAGGTACTTCGAGTTGGGGTGGAGTATGGGGAGGGGGAGATTGGGAACAGTTGGGAAGAGTTTTTAGTTACCCCAGGGCCACTTTACTCCTCTAGGTTTCAGGGAGTGACAGGGTTCCTGGTCAGTTGGGACAGTAGCACGCTAGAACAGCATTTCAGTCACCAGTCACTGTTGATTCTACACTACACGGTACACACCGGGATTCTACCCCCATATTTCACTCGCCAGCCCTTCCTATGCTCTTGCTAGATGGCACCTGACCAATCTCAACGGCCGGTGACTACATGTCCCAAATCCCTTAAGGTCCTCACCTGGAACGTGAATGCGATGGGTCCATGATTAAGCGACGCTTAGTTAAACAACTGCTCAAGAGATACTCGCCCGATGTGGCCCTGCTTACTGAGACACTCCTTGCAGGTTCACACTGTAACTTCTTCCTGCGGACCAACTATAGGGCCGCCTTTCATTCGGGGTACACCATGGGATCAAGGGGCACCCTTATTCTTATACATAAGCGCGTCCCATTTGCCTCACAAGAAGTGGAGAGGGACCCTAGGGGTTGTTACGTGCTGGTCCTTGGGACACCTGGGGGGGAGAGCTTTGGGTTTGTCTCGGTCTACTCCCCACCGGGTCTGGGGCAGGAGCTTCTGGTGGAACTGACCACCCTGTTGGGCAAGTATCAACCCGATAAGTGGTTTCTGGGTGGAGACTTTAATGAGGTGATGTGTAACACCATGGACCGATCCCACCTTAGACACCGTAACCCGGATGCCCCCACGGGACTATCCAACTTTGCATCCACCTTGGGTCTCTGTGATGTGTGGCGGGAATTGTACCGGGGAGCCAGAGGGTATTCATTCCACTCGGGAGCCCACGGCTCACTTTCTAGGCTCGACTATCTATTTTTTCCGCACACTGAGCTTTTTAGAGTAATCTCGGCAGATTTACTTCCCAGGAGAATCTCTGACCACTCGCCTCTGGTGGTGGAGACACGGCTGCAGGGTACGATCCTCCCGAGGACGTGGCGGCTGAACAACTATTATCTGGGTTGTCCGGAATTGTTGGATCGCTTCACGGAAATCTCGACGGAGTATTTCGAGATTAACGATACTGGCGAAAGCGACCCAGTGGTGGTATGGGAGGCCTATAAAACCGTGCTGTGAGGTGAAATAATCTCCTGGACGGCGAATAGGAAAAGGGAGAGGCTTCAGAAGATAGGCGAGGCGGAGAAGGAGGTGACCCACCGGGAGAATGACCATATCCTTGATCCAACCCCTCAGACCCACACTTCCCTCACACGGGCCACCGAACGCCTCCGGGACTTTATGCTAGACAATGCCAAACAAGCCCACTGGGAATCCAGAGCAAGGATATATGAGGTTGGTTGGGGACAAGGCTGGGAAACTGCTGGCCTGGCTGGAGAGGCGAGACGAAGGACAGCAATGTGTCCGGGAGATCCTCACCCCAAGGGGAGAGAGATGTCAGTCAGACACTGACATAGCAGAGGCCTTTGCCCAATTCTATGCGGAATTGTATCAGGCTCCGACTCTGTCCTTTGACCCAACCCTCCTTGATAACATAGGAATCCCTACCGTGTCGGAGCAACAGAAGGAGGTACATGACTCCGAGCTCACAGAAGCCGAAGTAGCAGAGGCCCTAGTGCAACTGCAATCAGGGAAAACCCCGGGGCCTAACGGGTTCCCGATCGAAATCTGGCAGAAGTTAGGAAGTAACAACATAGCACCTCCCCTGCACCAGATGCTGTTGAACGCCCGAGACCAGGGTTCCCTCCCACAGGACCTTTGTAAGGCTACCATTGTAGTCATTCCTAAACCGGACAAACCCCCAGAGATATGTGCCTCTTATAGGCCGATCTTGTTAATTAATGGCAAAGCCAAAGTCTTAGCCAAGCTCTTAGCCAACAGGCTCCAACCGGTGACGGACACCCTGATACACCCAGATCAGTGTGGCTTCATGCCTCATAAATCAACCCAAATTAATCTGCGCCGACTCCACCTGGCGATGGAACAGGCTCCTATTCTTGATATTCCACTGGCCCTTTTAGCAATGGATCTTGAAAAGGCATTTGATTCAATACGGTGGGACAGCCTTTGGGAAATTATGGTACGCATAGGGTTTGGAGAGGGCTTTCTGGGATGGGTAAAACTGCTATACACGAACCTACAGGCAGAGGTCAGAGTGAACGGGTGGACTTCCCGATCCTTCTCCCCGGGCAGGGGTACACGACAGGGGTGTCCCCTTTCCGCCCTCCTTTTTGCCCTTGCAATTGAACCGTTGGCTCTCTGGCTCCGTCAGAGTGGGGCATGGACAGGATTCAGATGGCCTGAGGGACACGAAGATCGAATATCCCTTTACGCTGATGACCTTCTGTTGTATCTGGATGAACCGACTCAAAACTGTCCTCTGGAAACCCAGATGCTTGTGGACTATGGGGGGTTTAGCGGATTGAAAATTAACTGGAAGAAATCCGTACTCTTCCCGGTGAAGGGGGGGGAACAGGCCATCCCACCGGACTGCCCATATCAGTTGGAAAGGCAGGGCTTTAAATACTTGGGAATCTGGATAACGAGTGATCTTACCACCTACAGAAAGCACAATCTCCAGCCGATCACTGACCGTTTTGCTGCTGACATCCGTCACTGGAAGCTTCTCCCCCTGACTCTCATGGGCAGAGCGGCACTATTTAAAATGATGGCACTCCCACGATATCTCTATGTCCTGCAGAACGCCCAACTTACGATCCCCACCTCCGAATTCAACCGGATAGATACCCTTCTTAGGGAACTCATCTCGGGGGGAGGCCAGTCACGTATAGCTTTGAGCACTTTGCAGAGATCTATCTTTGAGGGAGGGATAGGAGTACCCTGCCTACAAACCTACTTATGGGCTTCACAACTCATAGTGGTCAATGACCTGCTTCAAGGTGACCAGGCACTGCCTCACATCAAGGCTGAGGTGGACGCCATGCAATGTACAGATCCAATACATCTATTATACCAATCCCCACAGCGGCCCTCTCTTCCGACGATTGGGTCGCACACCACCACCGTCTGGAGGCAGGCACACGTGTTTGTGGGGTGGCAAACAAGATTACCTCAGCACACCCCCTATGGCATAACAGCAACCTGAAAGAAATAGAGAAGTTCGAACCGTGGCCACGCTGGGTGATTGCGGGAATCTTGAGGGTAGAAGACATCCTGAGGGACGGGAAGTTAATCTCGTTCGAAGACTTAAAGGACAAATTCCAACTGCCAAATACCGAGCGGTACCACTTTATGCAATTGATTCACGCTCTGCGAACCCACATACCTCTGCAGGAGGTAGTCCCCAACTACACACCCATAGAACGTAATATACTCCCAGCCTACATCCCCGCCAAATGCATGTCCATCCTTTATAACACCATCACATCCTTTGCTACCCCCGAATTACTGCGACTAAAGACCAAACGGAAAAGGGATGTGGGTGAAATAGCTCCAGAGGACTGGGTACAGGTTTTAATGCATCCGCGGGAGGTGGCCATCTCGTCCAGGTTGCGGCTTGTGCAGCTTAAGATCCTGCACAGGGTGTACTACCCTAGGACCACCCTGTATGGCTGGAGAAGGGCAACAAACCCGAACTGTCTCCAGTGGGGAGAGGAAGAAGGAACTTTCTTTCATATCCTTTGGTCATGCCCCCAGATCCATGTCTTTTGGAATGCTTGCTGCACAGAACTGTCTAGGGTACTCACTCGCTCTATTGAGCTGGACCCACGGGTCCTGGTCCTTGGGGTGCCTGATGAATCTGATTCCAATAAATGGGAAAAACTGCTTTTGAATACCGCGGCGGCCCTAATGAAACGTAACATTGCACAAAAGTGGGAGTCCCGGACCCCCCAACCCTGGAGCAGTGGGTACTGGATATGGACTTGTGTGCCATGATGGAACGACGGATCTACAGTATGAGAGGATGCCCAACTAAAGCATCTAAAATATGGGGGAAATGGGAAGAATATGGGCCCTGAGGGCTGGACGCTGGTAGTCCTCGTATGACTGGCTTGAGAGCAGGCCTGGGGGGAGGAACGATGGTGGCCGGTGACATTAATACTTGGCAGAGCTTTGACGGGGAATGCTGTTCTGTAATGCTTTTGCTGTCTTTTTCTTTTGTTTTTGCTTTCTTGTTTTGTGGTTGTTTCGACCTTGTTATGAAAAACAATAAAATGTGTTATTAAAAAAAAAAAGAAATATCAAGTGAAAAAAAAAATGGTACAGAGAAAGGACAGAAAGTAGTACCTGAGCCTAGTCTGTGGCCAGGCCAGTGTCCACCTTATTTCTTTTGCAGGTCCATGGACCACTGGGCATGACATTAAGCCATGGCCACTTTGCCTGTGACATGCAATTCAGCCACATCCCAAGCCACCAGCAAAAGGGCATTGCCACTTTCCCTCCATTGTGGGTCCATGGGCCAATGGTCATGGCCAGTGGCCACATTACCTGGGACATGGCATTCCCCAGGCCTCGCCAAACCACCAGAAGTATCCATTGGGCCTGCCTGCAGTGGATATGTTATCCCATTGTGGGTCCATGGTCCACTGGCCACTTTGCCCAAAGGCCATGTCCCAAGCTTCTCCAACCACTGGGCCTGTCCACTTTACTGCAATTGCCGGTCTGTCGGCTCCATGATCCATGGCCACTATGTCCTGGGCATGGCCTTCTACCATGCCCCAGGTGTCTCCAAGCCATCTGAAGTAGCCACTGATCCAGTGGCCGGGCCAAGTATTATGTTTACCACCATTGCAGGTACATGGACCACCGCATTTCACTCAAGTGGGTGCTGTGACCCGTTGCTTAATATACCTCTGAACAACTGCTGATTACTTCCAGCGTTCTATTAAAAACATATGAATATACAAGGTAGTTGGGGGTGCCAGACTAGGGGTGGGTCCTTGCACCTTTCCTAAACCTTGAAGTGGGGTCCCACTTCCCTAGATTAGGCTCTCTATTCTGCCACAACATTGCTGTAAGATGTGTTACCAGTACCCCTACTATCTGGTTTTATCCCTCAGACTCGGAGGCCTAAAGATCATAGTCTTATCTAACTCACTCCCTCAGGAATTTCCTAGGGACCTAACTGGATAGCTTGGGTGGTCTGTTGATAGCCTCCTGATGACTGACTCCTCTGCTTCTCCTCACTCGCCTTCTCCCCTCCCCTCCTTGTTATCTCGCTCTCGCTCTCGACTGGTCTTACTGTTGTCTCCTGCAACTCCGATCTCCACACTCCAACTGTTTTCTTCCCTCTCCCGGTAATCTGCTTCCTGGTCTTTTCTCTCTCTCTCTCTCTCTCTCTCTCTCTCTCTCTCTCTCTCTCTCTCTCTCTTCCTCTCTCTCTCTCTCTCTCTCTCTCTCTATTTCAATTTTTCTCTCTCCCTGTCTCTCTCCTCTATGTTCTCCCTCTGATCTCTCTCCACACAGTGTCCCCCTGGTTTTACCACTCCCTATCTCTTCCCTCTTCTAGCTCTGCCCTCAAACTGCCTTTTGATTGTCTGCCCCAAACAGTATCACTCCCAGTATCCTCCTCTGCCCCCCTGCGTCTTACACCCCTCTCTCTCATCCACCTGCTGAAACATCCTTTTCTCACAACTACAATTCAAACTCCCCCTTTCTACCCTTAGCCTTCAAATCAGTCATTCACCCACTCACTCACACACAACTCAATTGGTACCAACCTCTCAGACCTTAGAGCACTCCACTATCTCCTCCAACTTCTTTTCCACCTGCTATACCTGCCTCACTGTTCTCTCGGTCCACTGCGCCCTCCTCTGACCTTTTTATAGCCCAGCCCTTCCTGTTCAAGAGGTTCCTGCACTCCATTTGCTTTTCTATCTCAGCCCTCCCCCTTTGGCCAATCGTTACCTGAGCTACTCCCCTGGGGACCATGTGTTCAGACAGGTGGTGTTCAGCTTAGTTCTCCTCTGTTCTTTGTGTCGTTGTTTGAATAGGGGTTGCAGAGAATTTCTAGACCTCACCTGCTCACTTGCAGTCTCTCGCCAGTTCCAATGCTTGGGTAGTTATCCCAGAGCTCCTCTGCAGTCTTTCTTGGGTTCTCTGGGTTGGTGTTTATTGTCTTGTTTTTTTTGGGATGGGAAAGCCATACCCATTCCATGTGCATTCGGGTAGGTAGCTTGGGGGTCCCTTTAGCTGACATTTCTTGTCTGTACATAGTTTTCAGAACGTAGGCTCATGGGCATCGAGACAGAGACAGTGGTACCAACAGCATTGCATGTATTCAGGCACTCTGGAGAGCTAGGAACGAGGGACTCTCTGACCACCCCCCTCTTGGCAGGGTTGCACCCATGACCCTGTGATGTACCTGCACCCCTTCTAATCAGGCACCTTCCCTTCTCCAAGTTCCTTGTTCTGGGCGTGTGGTCTGATCTGCCTGCCTTGGGGGACTCTCTTTCTCCTCTGTATGACCATGGCTCATTGACTCATTAAACATTAATCATTGGCATTAAATTGGGAAAATCAGTACCAATCAGTACCAATCAACACCTCCTCTGGGAGCCCTGGGGATTCCTATACACACCTGGGCCAAGGGATAGAGGTCAGGATCCCTGTGTACACAGCGAATCCTGGAGAGGGCACCAAGAGCTAGTTCTTCCCTCATGAGGGCCACTCGAACATTAGCAATTCAGCTCCCAGAATCCAACAAAGCGAAAGTTACTCTACCATGGATAGTCACAATGATTCTCTGCCCTGTCTGGAACCCCCCTTCCATTGAAATGTATGTGTTTCTTTTGGTATAAGAGAATGGTGAACAGAGGGAAGGGGGTTCTCGAAGTCTTGTACTGTCATTTGAATGACTCCCATTGAATCATATCAAGAGGTAATCAGTAGACACTTTTGGTGGCCACAGATGACTAGAGACATACGGCAATATGTATCAACTTGTGAGACCTGCCAGTGCAATAAGGTGGACCATCGGAAACCCGCTGGAAAACTGCAGCCTTTTCCTACCTCACCAACACCACGGCACACCATATCTTTGGACTTAAGAGTAGACCTTCCTGACAATCAAGGTTTTACTACTCTCTGAGTCGTCGCAGACTCATTAACCAAACTTGCCCATTGCAGTCCATGCAAGGGAATTCCAACAGCAAGCACGGGTGGATTTGTTTCTAGGACATATTGTCTGTCTTCATGGAGTGCAACAACACATCGTATTGGATAGAGGTTCACAGTTCACTTCACGTTTCTGTCAGGCCTTTTCTAAACATGTAGGAGTAAACTTGCGATTATCCACCAGCTATCATCTGGAAACTGATGGCCAGACATTACGCTTAAACCAGACAGTTAAAAAATACTTGCGTTGCATGACCCTTGGAAATTAATCTTCTTGGGTTGACACCATATGCCTTGCAGAACTGGTCTATAATTACGCGGTGCATTCATCAACAAAACACCGCCCCTTCTTCAGTACTTATGGATTCCATCAACTGGCCATTCACAGAATAGACTCCAATGTTCCGTCAATATTGGCACGCAAGGAGTAACTTGAAGAAGTATGGCGCAACGTTCAGACTTTTTTAATATCAGCCAAAAACAACTACAAACAATATGCTGATAGAAAAAGAAGAACCAGTCCTGAATACAAGGTGGTTAATGAGGTTTGGCTAGCAACTCGTAATCTACATTTACCAGGGTCCCGCACGTTTCAGCCACGTTCCCATTGAAGCTATAATCAACACAGTTGCAGAATGTTTAACGCTTCCCTCACAGATACGAGTGCACCCTGTACTCCATGTGGCCTTACTTAAACCCAAACCAGCCTCAGCAAGGTTAGTGAGTTCCCCGCCAATCCTGGTGAAAGGATACCCAGAGTATGAAGTCAGGGCTATACTCAATTCCCACAGGAAACAGGGTGGTCTCTGGTATTTGATAGACTGGGTGGGATTTGGAAGTGAAGACCGCTCATGGGAGTCAGCACATAATGTTCATACTCCTTGATTCATCTGCCGATTTCACCATAATTATCCAGATAAACCTGGGCCGGCCGCTGGGAGGAGGAGTACTGCCAGGAAAAAACATATGGTCAGCACTGTTGTACTTTCAAAAGCATGTTATGGTAGAAGGCTTGTATGTTTCTATTGCAGGCAAGGCAACAAAAGCTCTTCTGGACTGCTTCAGTAGCATCTAACTACATTTTGCAGGAGGCTAAAGTCACCACAAGCCCTCACCGGGCTCAGAGGCACACCCACATCTGTGCGCATGTGCACGTGCACACTGCGAGATGCCACTCGTGCTACAGTATTTCATGCAGAAAAGACGTGTTCTTCCAGTGCTCCTGCAGGCAAGCCACTGTGGGGCCCAGCCCACGCCTGTAACACCTCATGCCCAGCTCTGATTACAGATAAGTCCACTTCTAACTTCATAGCAACATAACGTGAATTTGCGTCCTTCTTGGTAAAGCCTGACATTTAAACTCTGTGTGTTTCAAATACATTCTGTATGATTGCTCACTAAGTGGCGGCAGATTCCAGTTGTTAAAGTTGAACCCCGCTTCCGCTGCGCACTGATTACCCCAATGCAATTCATTGCAGGGGATATACAAGAACCGGGTCACACTAATGCCCAATGTATCTTTGCATGACGTAATGCAACGCTCTGTCCTGTCTTTGGTGTGCTATTGAAAAAGCACATGATATGTTAAATGCCTTATGAAGTGCAAAGCTGTTTCATTTTACCTAATCCAGTTACCATCCTGCCATGTATTCCTTACTCAGCCAAGTACCTCACTGTTGTAGATCTGTATTCAGCATTTTTCTCCGTACCTATACACCCTGACATTCAGTATCTTTTCGCATTTACCCATAAATCCATGCAGTATGTGTTTACTCATCTTCCAATGAGATACGTAGGGTGCCCTACTCTATTCCCCATATTTTAAGGAGCGATCTTGACTCAGTTTGGTTTCCAGGAGGGAGGGTGCTGGTGCAGTACATAGAGGAGCGGCGCCCTGTCTCCTGCTTCTTTGGAAGCATGTCAGGAAGACTCATCCTGTTGACAGTGCTTGCCGAAAAGGATCACAAGGCATCTAAGCTCAAGTTACAGTTGTTTCTGAACCATGCATGCTACCTGGTCCTTGGATTTCAGCTGGGAGAGACACTTATACCTAGATCTGATTGCAGCGATCCAGAAAGTCCCCATGCCACAGACAAGGAAGCAGATGAGAGAGTCCCTCTGGATGGTCAGTTACTGCAGACAATAGGTCCCAGGATATGTAACCATAGGTAAACACCTTCAAACCCTCACATACAATTCAGTCCCTGATCCCCTTCCATATCCTAAGGAAGCAGAAGATGCCTTTGTCACCATTAAGCAAGCACTTGCAGCGGCTCCGGCTTTAGGTTTGCTGGACTATAGTAAACCCTTTGTGCTGTATTGCGACAAATACAACAGCATTGTCCAAAGTGTGTTGACCAAGTAACATGGTGATAAGCACCGGCCTGAATCCTGCAACAGCGCAGCCTTAGATCCAGCAGCCATGGGAATCCCAGATTGTCTATGAGCCATCGTTGCTGCTGCTTTGTTGATAGAAAAGACTGATTCAATAGTACAAGGTCATGATTGCGGTTACGTATGCCACGTTGTCATTACTGCTTAAAGGGAAGACACAGCATGTGTCCAACTCCTGTCTCACACTAATGTAATCTCGGACCAATGTTCACTCCTGAATCCTGCCTCTTTGCTGCCATCCCCACAGGATGGAGAACCACATGACTGTCAGACTTTTGTCGAAATGCTTATGTCGCCCTGTGCTGATTTATCAGATGTGCCCCTATTGAACCCTGATCTGATCCTTTTTGTGGATGGCTTGTGCATCCGTGTCCCAGAAACTGGGGAACTGGTCTTTGGTTATTCTGTATGTACCCCCTATGCTGTTCTAGAAGCATATCAATTACCCATGGTAGATCTATACAAGCTGCTGAACTTGTAGATTTCACCCGTGCCTGTGCCTTGGCCCAGAATAGGTCAGCCACGATCTATACCAACTCCAGGTACGCCCAAAGTGTTGGGCACGACTTTGGAGTCCTCTGGAAGCAGCGTGGGTATTTACCATCTATGGGCACCTCAATATTGAATGAAAAATATGTGCCAGCCTTATTGAATACTTTGCTACTCTCCGCAGTTGTTGCCTTTGTTCAATGTAAGGGACATGATCCCTCTCAGTCATTCACAGCCCAAAGGAATACCCTAGAAGATGGTGTAGCACATTCACTGGCCTTAAACAGGCCCCTGGCTCATAATGACAGTATTGTTTGTGTTGCAGTCCCACGGTCACCGATCAACTCACCATTCTCTAAGATCAAGCCCCTGAAGTTGAAAAGGT
Source organism: Ambystoma mexicanum (assembly GCF_040938575.1). Taxonomy (NCBI): domain Eukaryota; kingdom Metazoa; phylum Chordata; class Amphibia; order Caudata; family Ambystomatidae; genus Ambystoma; species Ambystoma mexicanum. Next base: position 971,813,925 of record NC_090928.1, read on the forward strand.
GACATGTCACTTTGCCCACTCAGGCGCCGATTGGCTAATCACCCACCAGCTTTGAGTGAGGACCTAGTCCTGCTGTGCTCACCTGCCTCGCATTCACCACTTTGCCCATCCACGCGCCGAAGTAAGGCATCCAGTGCCAGCTGCTCCCTCCATTTGTGTTTGCTGCATTTACTCTGTTTTGTGTGCCTATTTAGGAGTCACCCTCAGGGCTGCCAATCAGCCCGTTGCAGCCCCCTGTGGCGAAGGGCAGTTCCTGAATCAGCTCCAGATGGTGTTTGCCGTGCAGTCTTGCTTTTTTTAATCTTCGCACTCTCTGCACTGTTTTTTTCCCCCCTCGGTCCCCTCCCCAGCATCCATTTCCTGTTCCCCGATCCCTCCAGCCTCCCAGCCTGCCCTCCTCCCCTGATTGGTGGCTTGTTGGTCATCACTGACCTTGCCAGGGCCAACCTCAGCCCGTGCAGCCCCTGCAGCTAAGGGCCCCTAGGCAAAGGGCGGCTCCTTCTGAGGCGACTCCAACTAGTGTCTGCAGGTGTCAGCAGGGGAAGCCAGCTGCCAGTCGTCAACCAGCAGCAACTAAGTAAGGTAAGGAATAGAGCCTTCAATCTACCCAGAACACCCTGCCACTGAGCAGAATCTCAGACTTAGGTGTGTTGTCTCCAGTATTCAAATTGCATTGTGAAAGTTATTAGATTGCATTATCAAACCCAGGCCTTTTTTCCCACTATTCAGGACTCTCAGGGCCTCTTACGAGGTTGGCGGTAAGGGGGCAACGGCAACGGTAAGGGTGCTGCTGCCGTTAACCCCTTACTGTCCTATTACGAGGTCCTTAGCGGGTCCCGCTAAGGGTGCCTGGCTTTACCAGGCGCCCTTAGCGGGAGCCGCTAAGGGACCAGGGAGCTAATAACGGGCCCGCTATTTGCAGGCCTGTTATTAGCTCCTTCCCCATTGCCATTGAGCCCTATGGGGCTCGAATGGGAATGGGGAATGGTTTTCAGAATGGGGACTTACTGGGTCCTCCAAGGTTGGAATGACCCGGTAAGTTCCCATACCGAGAACCCAGACACGGTATGCGGTAAGGGGGTAACATGGTGCTGAGAGCACCATGGCTACCTCCTACCTCGTAATGAGGCCCTCAGACTTAGGTGTGTGTCTCCAGTATTGAAATTGCATTGTTAAAGTTACTAAATTGCATTATCAAACCTAGGCCTTTTCTCCCACTATTCAGGACGTCCCAGACATAGGTATGTTGTCTCCAGTATTCAAATTGCATTGTGAAAGTTACTAAATTGCATTATCAAGCCTAGGCCTTTTTTCCCACTATTCAGGACTCTCAGACTTAGGTGTGTGTCTCCAGTATTCAAATTGCATTGTGAAAGTTACTAAATTGCAATATCAAACCTAGGCCTTTTTTCCCACTATTCAGGACTCTCAGACTTAGGTGTGTGTCCCCGGTATTTAAACTACATTGTGAAAGTAGTGCCATTATAGCATTCATCTAGCAAACTTTTTCTACCATTGTCTGAGCTCCTGTAGTCTTGTCCAATTTGTCTACTATTGTCTAGTCTCCCTCTGTCTCATCTGCTTGCACCATACCCTGTGTCCTTCGCTAGTGTTCTCACGGCCCCTGCCTGCCCTTCCCACTCCTTTCCTCTTCTCTCCTCTTCCTACCTACTCAATGGTGCTCTCTCTCCTATCTTTTCTAACTGCTTCTCTATCGACTATCCTGCTCTCCTCACTAAATCTGGTAGCAAGAAGTTTAAAAAGGACATCCTGATCTCGAACCCAGGCCTCTCTATCGCTGACACCTATACCAGTGCTTCCTCCAGGCAAACCCTCACCAACATCCTCTTTGTTGTTATCTTGCCAGACCTATGGACTCTTCATAGGGTCTCTGTGCTTTCTCCTTTCTCTTCTTCTCCCATTAATGGTGGCACCCGGTGGGAGGCCCTCCTGGCCTCCATCCACTCCTCTAAAGTCATCATTAATGTTTACCTGAATGGCACCGTCTTGGTCCAAGGTCCTCAGGCCAACCTTCTCCTCTTTGATAGACGCTTGCCGCGCCTCATCAATTTCCTTTCTTCTCATGCTCTCCCCTCTCTTCCCTCCTTGGCTACCTTACCCTCTCCTTCTTCCTCTGCTTCCCCCCTCAGGCTTCTTCTACACCTCTGCAGGGCGTACCTCTAATTTGTACCCCTCCCCAGAAGTCTTTCAAGGATGGCAACCTTCTCCATATTGCCACTCTCAACTCTCGCTCAGCTGTCAAACACTCCTCTGACATCTGCCGCCTTCTCGAAGAACTTGACCTCAATGTTCTTGGTCTCACTGAGACATGATTCACACCCATCTCTGTCATGAGTGTTGAAACTCTCCTCCCAGATGGCTACAAGATCCTCTCTGCCCCCAGATCCAATCGTCCCAGAGGGGGTGTAACTCTGATCTTTCTTGAGTTGATTCCTGCCTCTGTCATTCCTACACAGGCCTACTCCTCTTTCGAATGCCTCATCTGCAGGCTCTCTCTCTCTCCTAGCCATTCCCTCACTGTGGTTACCATCTATCGGCCACCTGGCCAGATCTCCTCCTTCCTCTCTGAGTGGGCGGACCTCTCCTCTTCCCTCCTGGTCTCGACTACTCAACTCCTCCTTCTTGGAGACTTTAACATCCACCTGGATGCTTCATGTCCTTCCTCTGGACTCTCTCTCACTCTCTATCTTCCCCAATGGCCCAACTCACTCTGCAGGGCACACTCTGGATGGTCTGATCTCTACAGACATTTCCATCCATCTGACCACTCCGCTCCTGGAGTGATCTCTTTCTCCTTTCCTCCCAGCTCTCTCTCGCCACCCCTCAGGCCAAGCCAACTTCAACACTGCCACCTACCTTCTCGGTCATCCGACCCATGAAGCGTGTGTCAGTTGATGCTTTCGCCACCACTTTCTCACCTCCCCCTCCCCCTTCGGATGACTAACACCCTGACACAGCCCTTTCCATGCTCCACTCTGCTATATCTGATATTCTTGATGTTCTTGCCCCTGTCATGAGGATCCGCTTGAAGCCCAAAGCCAAGTGCAATTCCTGGTACGACTCAGAACTCGTCACCCTTAAACGCAAGTGCAGGGTGGCTGAGAGGAAATGGCGTGCTTCCTCTACATCCTCTGACAAACTGGCCTGCCACCTGCTCCAAAGGCAATACCGGATCTCTGTCCGCACCAAGAATAGATCGCTCATCCAATCCTGCATCTCTGCGGCATCCAACAACTCGGCCAAACTCTTTAAAATCTGCAAGGAGCTGCCCAATCCTGCTGCAGTCTCTATCTCGCCTGTCCCCTCGCAGGCCTTCTGCATGTCCCTGGCTTCTCATTTCATCGCTAAAACTCAGGACTTCCTGTCCTCTCTCTCTTCCTCGCCTCCTCCTACCTCTACTCCCCTCTCTTCCTCTGGCCCTTTTGTGACCACCTCTCCTCCCTTCTTCTCTCCATTTCCCCTGTTCTCCCCAGACAAGGTTTCTAGACAAGTGCGATCTATGAAAGTCTTGTTGAAACAGGTTCTCCCATGTTCCTCTAAAACCATCAAGGACCACATCGACACCCTGGCTCCTGCTTTGTCTGACTTCTGCAACCCCTCCTTTGCCACTGGGGTCTTCACTTCTCCCCTGAAGCACTCCCTTGTGCACCCTCTTCTTAAGAAACCCTCAGCCAACCCCTCCTGCACTGCCTAGAGCTCACTGTCTCCAGAACTCTGGTTCTTTCTAGGCTGGACTACTGCAACAGTCTCTTTCTAAATCTTCCTGCTTCTACTCCCCGCCCTCTGCAACTCATCCAGAACAGGACTGCAAGACTTGTCCTTGGCCTCAAGTCTAGGGATCGTATCTCTCCAGGACTCAAATCTCTGCACTGGCTCCCAGTGGCTGGGAGGATTAAGTTCAAAACCCTCTACATTGTCCACAAGGCCTCTGGGGTCTGGGGACTCAATAGCTCCAACTCTCTCTTCCTAAATATCTTCCTTCTCGAGCTCTTTGCGCATCTGCCTCCAACTCCCTCAGGGTCAGCAGCTTCTCCAAGCAGCGAGTTGGTGGTAGATATTTTCCTTCGGCTGGGTCCTCCCTCTGGAACAGCCTCACTGCCTCCTTGAAACTTGAGGAGAACCATCTCTGGTTATGGAAGCACCTCAAGACCTTCCTCTTTGCTTCTGCTTTCTCTCCTCCTCTCCCCTGCTGAACTCTGGACTAAAACCGCACTGGTCACTTGGCTACCCTCTGTTCGCAGGCCCAGGTCCCTTCCCACGCCAGCTGCACACCTGTACTGCCTCCCGGGCAGCCCCTGCACTTTGGGGCTGTTTTCTGTATCCCTGTTCAACAATCCCCACCAGCTCTTGGCACTTGATATCTGCACTTACCCCTCCACTTGCCACTAGCTGGCTGCACTTTTACTTACTGTTTTTATTTATTCTATTTATTTCTTTTACTGTTGATCCTATGTGTTGCACTGCCCTCTTGACCCCCCGCACTTTGCCCTTCCCCCACCCCTGCACTTGAACGATCTCATTGTCACCTGGCCTAGTAAGATTGTTGTCTCTGTCTTCCCTATGTTCCCCCTCCATTGCCTCGTCACGCTTTAAAACACTTGTGTATCGGCACGTTATAAATGCCATATCATATCATATTATGGACCCAACGTTATTGTAAACTGGGAGTAGGCTCCCTGTGGCATTCCCCAGATGGCTGCCTACTGTCAACCAAGGTACTCCTCCCCTACCTGGTTCTTGAAGCTCATACCTCAGCCCATTCAGGAATAAAAATGCTATGATTAGCCTACTGACTCGAGGTTGGATGGCCCCTCGTTTAGCCTCTATGGCTCAAGGGTATTGTGAGAACTGTGTTACGTGTTTGACGCACAATGTTGGGAGAGCGGTACCCACGAGGCAGTCTGTGCATCCAGTATTGAAGGGTTGCTTCGTAGACATGCAGACAGACTTCATGCAGCTCCCCATATGCATGAACTTTACTTATTGTTAATTGATGGTAGATGTATTGATACTGATATTTAATTTGTATCATGCTCGTACACAAGTGTTTCAGAACACGACGAGGCAACGGAGGGGAACAAGGGAGAACAAAACAACAATCTTACTAGGCTCAGTGACATAGAGAACGTGCAAGTGCAAGGGATGGGTGGAGAAGTGGAAAAATAAATAAAAGATGAACAAAATAATAATAAAAAACAACAAACAGTGGTAGTACAGCCAGCAAGTAGCAAGCGCTAGGTTGAAGGCGACAGGTTGTGTCCGATAAGTGCAGAAAAAAAAGGGGTGACTGTAGGGTAACAGATAGAGACACCAGACAAGGGATTGCCAGGAGGCAGTGCAGGTTGGTGGCAGGGTGAGCAGGTACCTGGGCCGACAGTCAGAGGGTGACCAGGTGCAAGATGCCGAGATAGAACAGATCAACAGGGGAGAGGAGGAGAGAAGGCAGAAGCAAAGAGGAAGGTCTTGAGGTGCTTCCGTGACCAGAGATGGTTCTCCTCAAGTTTCAGAGTGGCAGAGAGGCTGTTCCAGAAAGGGGCCCCAGCTGAAGACAAAGATGTACCCCCAGATCGTTTCTTTGAGAAACTAATGACCCTGATGGAGTTAGAGGTGGAGGAGCGAAGAGCTCAAGAGGGGAGGTATTTACGGAGGGACAGCTGAAGGTATTTTGGACCCACACCCCAGAAAGCCTTGTGGACAATGCAAAGGGTTTTGAAGTTAATCCTTGCAGCCACTGACCACTTGAGGGTCTGATCAGGAGTTCTCTTAAAATCCCAGGTTATTGTTGCACTGTTCAGGAAATACTGTTGTGCATTTTTTTGGGAGTTTAAAAGGTGTGCACATTTTGTACTTTGCTGACATTTTAAGAAATGTGGCTATTTTCCAGGTGTTCCTGATTCCTCTTCTCAGGGGCTGAGAGGCAAATGTTTATGGAGCCAGATGTGAACCCCCAGTAAAAAAAAAAAAGTCAATTTCCACCACTGAGTATTTACATCAAGTGTCAAAGAAAGCCGGTGTTGCGTTTGAAAGCACACATTAGTATTAGTATGCTAGCGAGCTCGAGTTGCTGAGAGCAATGTGCACGAGGCTCTGCGGGGTTATTTTGCGCCTGTTTTCCGCAGCAGTGTCCCGGCAGAGATCCTGTGTCCGCTCTCAGCGTGCTCAGCTTTATCTCGTGTTTACAGCAGGCCAGATAACAGCATTGTGTCCGAGTCATCAGGTTCTAGCGGCAAGCTGGCCTGTGCCTTGCTAATCTGTTTTGGCAGATCCCAGATGGCACCCGATGAGCAAGATAAACAGATCACTCAGGCTGATTAAAGCAGGAACTCTCTTCCCGTCTCGAGCACACACCCCCAGCGCGTGCTTCAAGAAATATGAGATCGAAGCAATTCATCCTGCTTAAATACCTGTCCGAATAGATATGGACATTTCTTGGTGTTCGGTTTGCTTTGGGATACTGAATAGTGGTTGAACGACTTCAGATCGTATAATAAAAATCATCTGATTTTTGTTAGGGGTTATGCAACAAGGTCTCAATAGCGAGTAAGGGATACTAGACAAAGCCATACAAACATATACAAGCACAGCTAAGGCCTAGTGCAGGAGTTTCCATCCTTTGGCTCTGCAGATGTTGTGTACTACAAGCCCCATCAGCCCTAGCCAGCATACTCAATGGTGAGGGATCATGGGAGTCTTAGTCCAAAGCACTTGGAGAGCTTCATGTTACATACAGACCCTACTGCCAGGAAAGGTTGTATGCACTGAGCGAAATTCTGCATGTAAAATACGACATCTTGTGGGAAGTGTTGGGGGCGGGTCGGAGCCCCCACGCGGTCCCGTAAGCCCCCGCCACATGAAGGAGTCGACAGACACCAGTCCTTCGTGTTCGGGCTTCCCGGTCGCTCTAATGCGGCCGGGAACGCCCCCTTTATTTATACTTAGCGCGGCGGCGTGGAACGTCACGCCGCCGCGTAGGCCCATCATCGGGCAGCGCCACACTCCTCCTTTTCCGGGAGGAACACGAACATAGATTAACAGTAACTTTATTAACCAGGAAAACCACACATCTAACATAAACACTACTGTACACCCAAAACAAAAACCCCTTTAATGTCATCCACCCAGATCTTATCACCCCAGTTCACTAATCAAACGTCCCACAACATATTCGCTGAGGTAGGCAGGTTTCCCTCGCCCAGCCCTCTGGGGGTACCTCCGGCACGTGACGTCCTTCCGCCGCGTCTCCCCGGACTGGGGATTCGGGTCCTTCGTCCCAGAGACCTCCGTCAGCAGGCATGTCTGGTGGATCAGGTTCGGGTGGGGTCTCAGTTCGTGAATCACCCAGTTTCTTGAAGAAACTCACGTTTCGGGTGACAGCCGACCGTCCATCCGAGGCCGTCACCATGGATCCTTTCACTGCCACTACATCCAATGGCTCCGGTTCATAGGGGAGCGATAGCTTCCCGTGAGGGTGTCGATTACGGATAAGGACCTCATCTCCCGGTTCAAGTCTTTGAGGTCAGATACCCCTGCGCAGGTTCTCCTGTTCCGTTCGGACTCGTCTTTCAGCCTCCACCTGCGGACTATCGATAACCCCTGGTTCTTTCTCCCCCACTTCCGGCAGCAGTCCCCTGGGGCACCTCTTGAATAACGCCTCTGCGGGTGCCACTCCCGTGGCGGCATGTGGGGTGGTGCGGTACACCCGCAGAAACTGATAGAGGGCGCGTTGCAAGGATTGCCCCTGCCCCTGAGCAATTCGGAATGTTTTATTCAGGGTCCTCATCAGTCTCTCGGCGTCCCCGTTTGCGCGGGGCCACAGGGGGGAGATCTTCCTGTGTTGTATTCCGCAGCTCTCCATCAACTCGGAGAACCGCTCACTTTGTAAGGGCGATCTGTTATCAGAGCATAGAGTGTGGGGAAAACCATGGGCCGCAAATATCTTCTCCATGGCCACCACCACATGCTCAAAAGCCACCGATTCGACGAACTCAACCTCCGGGTATCTCGAGTGTTCATCGACTATCACCAGGAAGTGAGTGCCCACTGATGTTGAGCCAAAGTCAGCGTGGACGATCTCCCAGGGCCTCGTGCCACGGGGCATAGCCTCAATTGCAGGTTCTCGTTGCAGAGGAGAGGCCGCCTGACACCATACGCAGTCCGCCACAAAGTCGTCCACCCTTTTCTCCAACTCCGGAAACCAGACTTTCGAGCGGAGCCGCGCCTTGGTCTTGGCGGCACCCTGATGTCCATGATGGGTGAGGCTGATCACATCGCTCACCTTTGACCGTGGAATGACGATCCGGTCACCCCGGAGTAATAGCCCTGAGTCGGAGAACGACAACTCCTCCTTCACCTTCCACAACTGCTCCAGAGCTGTTTTGGCTTCCTGGGTGCGCCCGGACACGGCTCCGAGGACGGACTTCCAGGACCCGTTGTGCATTCTGTCCTTCAAGTTTCAAAAACACTCGTCCTCAGCCGCAGCAGCCTCCAACTCCTCTAGGGACATCGCATTTGGCGTTGCCGCCTCCACCACCATTCGTACATAACTGTCCGCTTCTTCTCCGCAGGTGTCATGTCCATCTCCCCCACCTACTCCCGGATGACGAGACAGGTAGTCCGCGGCATTGTTGGCCCCCGGCCGATATACCAGGGTGACTGAATACTCGAGGAGGGCGAGCATCCACCTCTCAATTCTAGCTGGTGGCTTTGACGATGAGCCCACTAGAATCGGAAGCAGCGGTTTGTGATCAGTCACCACCGTCACTGGACGTCCCAAGACATAGAGCCGGAAATGTTTGCAGCCCCACAGCACTGCCAGGGCCTCCCGCTCGATCTGGGAGTACCTCTGTTCCGTTTCGGTGAGCGCTTTGCTCGCATATGCCACAGGTCGAACAGTCCCGCTGTGGTCCACTTGAGTCAGCACTGCCCCCAACCCGAAAGGACTCGCATCAACCACAATCTCTGATTCCAAGGCGGGGTCGAAAAACGCCATAGTATCTCCCGTTGTGAGGGCACCCTTAATGTCCTCAAAGGCGGCCTGTTCGAGAGGGCCCCAATGCCATGGTGACTCCTTCTTGGTCAGCGCCCGGAGTGGTTCGGATCTTGAGGCTAAGTTCGGGATGAACCGCCCGCAATACGTTACTATCCCCAGGAAGCTCCTCACGTCCGTCACAGACTCGGGGGCCTTCGCCGCTTTGATGTCCTGCACCTTCTTCGGGTCTGGCGACACCCCCCCCTCCTTGAATATGAAGCCAAAGAATTCAATAGAGGGGCGCATGAACTCACACTTCTCCCTGTGCAGGGTGAGGCCCAACGATTGAAGTCCTTTCAGAGTGTTCTCGAGCCTCTTCATGTGATCCACTTCGGTTTTGGCAAACACCAGAATATCATCGCTGATGTTGAGGACGCCCTCTAGATCTGCTAGGGCGCCCCTGATGATGTTTTGGAACACTTCAGCGGCAGACGATACTCCAAAACTCAACCGCTTGTATCGATATAGTCCCCGGTGGGTGGTAAACGTTGTTATGTACCGGGACTCTGGATGAAGGACGACCTGGTGATACCCGGCTCGGAGGTCCAGCTTCGAGAACACTCGAGCCCCTTGAACATCAGCAATGATATCATCGATCGTTGGAGTAAGATGGCGCTCCCTTTTGATCGCCTTGTTGGGGAGCCTCATGTCCACGCAAATGCGTACCGAGTCGGGTTGCTTGGGCTTTCTGGCCACCACGATCGGGGACACCCAGGGGGTTGGGCCCTCAACCTTTTCAATGATATCCAGGCTCACCAAATTGTCCAGCTCCTTATCGACCTGCTCCCTTAAATGAAACGGTACTCGTCGGTGTTTCAATGCGATGGGCTGTACTGACTCATCGATGTGTAATCGAACTGGTTCCCCGATCATCTTTCCGATCCCACTGAAGAGTGCAGCATATTTGTCGAGGAGATCATTAATGTCCTCCAGGTGGACAGAGCATGCAAAGCTGACGATACCTAAGGCCTCCGCAGCTGCGCAACTGAGCAGGGTATTGCTGCTCACCGGGGTCACATAAAATCGGGCCTTGATTTGTGAGCCATCATTTTCCACGTCTGCCACGAAGGCACCGTCAAGCGGTAGCGGTTCCTGACCCCCAAAAGCAAATATGCGGGCCTTTGGTGCGACCAGACCTGGAAGGGGTTTGAGGGAGTCATAATGCCCTCTGGCCATCACATTGACAGAGGCACCTGTGTCAACGAGCACTGGGACTGGGGAGTGGTTGATCTCGACCATACATCTCGGCTGTCTCCGGCTTCTTCCTTTGAGTACTCCCACGCTTGAGACGAAAAAGATGTTCTCCTCGTCTTCCTCCTCAGCTCCTTCCGGATGGGACTCAACTTCCCCTTGTTCTACCTGGGCAATACTGGGCTGTTGGCTCTGGCGCGGAGCCCATGTCCGTGCCTGACCTCTCGGCACCATCACCGGCATGGCTGCCCGACATACTCTCGAGAAATGATCGGCCAGTCCACACCTCCCACAGGTTTTTCCAGCCGCCGGGCATTCTGCCATGTGAGGGAGGTCGTACCAACACTTCTGGCACGACTCCCCAGCTCTTCCAACCGTGTCTTGGGGTCCTCCACCCGGGCGTCTCACTCCTCTGCCACCCCGCCACACGACACGCACCTCCTCCGACCTCACCGACCGAGACCCAGCTTCCATCTTGTTGGCTCGTGCCTCTGCTACCTCGTGGCACCTGCCCAGCTCCAGAATGCGGGGCAGCGTGAGGCCCGGCTCTCTCAGGACTTGCCTCCTGAGCTTGCCGGAGGAGCATGCCTGGATTAGCATGGTGCGTATCATGTCGTCTGCATCCCCCCATGCACAACCGAGGGAGAGGCGGCGTAGGCGACCATAAAAAGTGTCCAGCGTCTCCTCCTCCTTCTGCTTCGCCGAGAGCATGACGAACCTCTCATAGTCCACGTTTGCAAGGGGAAGGAAGTGTGCGAGGAGGGCCGCCTTGGCCGCATCATAAGAGTTGTTGATAGGAGCAAGCGATTCAAATATCTCCTGGACTGTCGGCCCTGCCGAATACAGCATGGTGGCAATTCTGCTGTCATCATCCGTCACCTGAGCAGCCCTGAAATACATGTCGAGGGGACTCACCCATCTTCTCCATCGGGGCCCCATGCTCGAGGGTGGGCCCGACGCATCGAATTCCGGAATCGGCTGCAAGGCGGCATGGGCCGCGGGTGCTCTTGCTTGAGCCATAATGGGAAAACCCGGTTGTCCAGGTGGCGGACCTGCAAGGACTTGAATCACCGGAGGTAGGGCGGCCTGTTGTTGAGCCGCTGCCTGGCCACGATCGCGGGGGAGGGACGCTGCTGCACCACCACTGTCCGAGTCCTCAGAGTCGCCCATGGGCTTGAGCGCACAGGCACCCCCACCTACTGTCCTGAGGGCCGCAACTCAGACACCCACCGACACAGTGCGACTCACCCCTCCTTCCCGGGTACACACACAGTCCCAACACGGGGAGAGATCCGGATGAGGCACCAGTGGATGTCCAAAAGACACAGTTATCCAGAGCAGCCAAGCTTGATGATGAAGAGGACAAAGAAGAAAACCCACGGCACTCTGATGATGAAGGGGACAAAGAACACCGTGGATCCACCTTGCCGCTATCCAAATGGACTTAGAAGTTCCAAAAATTGAGCCAAAAGTAGTGGATTGGCCCTGTCATATCAGTCCTCTCCTGGCTTTCACACGACGTAAAAGACCCAAAATCAGGTTAAAATCCACAAATCAGACATGGGCGTGCAGGGTATACCTCCTGCTATTAATGCGTCCAAAAATTATGCCGGTCGTAACTCCACGCTCCAAACCGGAGCCTTGTGAAGTTTCACGGCCTCTAAACAAAATGGCCGCCGGCCGCGTGTGCGTCCCGCGACCCGGCATGAGACGAAACGAAGGTCCGTTCCGCTTCGTTTTTAAAAAATTAATCATCCGTAGATTACACCACCGGGCCCGGGTCTCCCTCACCGCTCGTCGCCACTGTTGGGGGCGGGTCGGAGCCCCACGCGGTCCCGTAAGCCCCCACCACATGAAGGAGTCGACAGACACCAGTCCTTCGTGTTCGGGCTTCCCGGTCGCTCTAATGCGGCCGGGAACGCCCCCTTTATTTATACTTAGCGCGGCGGCGTGGAACGTCACGCCGCCGCGTAGGCCCGTCATCGGGCAGCGCCACAGGAAGCAGAGTCCACTGGCATCATTTCAGTGAAGTCACATGACCAGCAGTGAAAGAAGTCACATGACCAGCAGTTGAAGCTGTCTCACAGCCTTAGGCTATCACAGGAAGAGACATAACCCCTATGTAATTGGAATGACCTGACCTTACATGGACTGTGATGGGCACTTCAAAGGCAACCGTTGCTGATCCCTAAACGACTGTCAACATTTGTCTCCTGTGTGATATTATATGATATGGCATTTATAACGCGCCTATACACACGTGTTTGTGCTGCTCCCTAAAAGACTGTGCTGTCATCAGTTGCTGTGGCAAGCAATGCCTGATCTGCAGTTCCTTTGCTAGTTCCGGTGGCATGAGGGGGGTACACAAACGCACCTGTATCTGTGGCCTCCAATCCTGAAGACTCTCGGGCACGGGGGATCGGGGGGGTGGGGGGGAGGGACTGAGGGGGCGAAGGAAGTGGAATTGCGAATGGTGGAGGCACTGGGAGCATAGAGGCTAAGGTGCACAATGCATTTACTGGCACATTAGTCTCGTCCATGTACAGCCTACAATCTCAACAGAAACTCTATTACATGTTCTAGGTCACTGTTGACGTCTCTGAGGTATAAACTATTAGGGGCTTGTTGTAGTATCTCTGCATGGAGGGAAACACTGGCCCAGGGCACACATCCATTGCAAAATATGTATTTGCACTAGGGCAATTTGCAACGGTGCAAAGTGTCTGTAATTTGACTCCTAATGTTTCTGTTCAGGACCAGTACAGTCAATCAGGATGCAGATTGCAACTACCCCAGCTAAAACTCTTTAACAGTAGAAAACTGAACTAGAGGAGTGCCAGGCAGGTGTAGAGGTGATCCACTCGATATTGGCAGTTTTGGGCCATTACCCTCCTTATGCATCGGGCCATACCCTGAGACCTACATTCACCCCTGCCGCCCCTCCTGGGCATACAGGAACTGGCCAGTCACAGCAATCTGCTCGCTGACGCTGTGTCTGCATCCCTGGCCATATGCCACCCTTTACTAGGTATCGGCTGCAGCCGGCGCCAGAGTTCCATAATGGCGCCCACCCTGACATATGGAAGAGCAAGGTGACGCGGCTGGCAGATGATCTCCCACTGCCACTCTAGACGCTCTTTATCACTGTCCGTCACCTGGCTCATGTGACCAGGCCTCGCTCCCCTCGGATCCTTGTGGGTAACTTAGGGTGTCCTTGTGAAGGGCGCAAGTATGTACCACTCGTTTGCCTGTATGGCAGGCTCACTTGCCCTCCCCCTACACTGGGACCCGAGTCAAGATGGCGCTCAATAGCTGGTTTCCCGTGCCCACCCCACACTCTGGCCAGTCCAAGTTCGCCCGCCCAACCCCCTCCATGAACCCCTCACTGGCGTGTCCTGTATACCCCTCCCACACCCACTCTTGACCGCCCCCACCCTCATGTCTTTGTGACACCACCCGCCCTTTCATGGTTTCCCATTCAACTCACCGGTCCTCCTCTTCCTCTCATTGCGTGATGTTTTCAATTTGTACACTTAACTACCCCAATGTTTTTGTTCCATTTCCTCTGTCCCATATTTATTCAAAGTTTAAAGCAGCCAGAAAAAGTCTGCGTTCGTTATTCTATGTCCTTTTAAATGTGTTTTTGTTAAAACACGTATTTGTATTCTTTCTCCAATAGATACAAAATAGTTATTTATTTATTTTTTCATTTATGAAGCGCATAAAAACAAACCCAGAGGTGTCATGGCGCTGATACATCCTTCCTGTGACTCAAGCCCTAGATCACGTTATGGCCAATAAAGAGCGCTCATTATGAGCTCTGCTGTTGCTTCATTGCAGGAATCAGCATTGAGATATCCAACGTCGCAGCGCAGGATGCTTAACAATACCAGGGCCCCCGCCTTTCTGAGACAAAACAAATCCATCAGTCGATCTCATTAACGAAGATCGATGACTATTTTTTTTTGTCCACTGCATTTTATTGAGTCAAATAGAAAAATAGAAATAGGAGGCAGTGCACTGATGTTAAAACTCTGGTTACAAACGACACTCCTGCCTGTCACCCAACTCCTCTTAAAACCTAAGCAGGAGCACAACTCAGCTTTGAATGCTGTATTTTCTCAAAACAAGTCCACCTTGACAATGTCTCCACATCCCATCCCTGCCACCCAGCAGGCGTGGAAGCGAGATAGTGGGACGAGGGAACAATGGGGCAAATGCCTACTTCCACTCTGCTGTAGAAAAGAACTCCCAGTGCAGCAGAGAGCATTCAGATAAACCAACAAAATGGCCGCTTTAGCTAATTCCTGAAAACCACTGCGATACCCTGGTACATCGAATCCCCTCGTTCAGTCTTGAGTAGTGTTCCAAGAGAAACTCACTTTCACCTGGGTTTTAGTAATCAACTAGTGTGGCTCCAGGCATCTTGCACCCTGGCAACTCTTGAACTGGGTGTGAAGTGGCTTGGGGGACACCCACTTCTGCTGTTGTTGTCTAGACACTGTCAGGCATGCCAGAAAGCACCTTCATGGGATCCCTCTCCCAGAGATGCACTACACAAGACTATTCCTCCATTTTTATTTAAGTCGTCTATTAGCATGAACCAGGGTCGGACTGGGGTATAACAATGTCTCGAACACCAATGAAAAAGTGGCTCACAGTTGCAAATGGCAATTCATTTCTTTTGTGACAGACTTTTTGAGGAGGGTTTTTTTGATAAAATGTGACGAAAATTATGCTTTTTAAATCATATTCAATCAGTAACACTGGTCAAAACTACTAGCCATATCGTGAAGTAACTTAGCAAAGTGGCCTATATGGGCCAAAAGAGTGGCCTTTTTCCACCCCAAAAACTGTCCCACACTAGCATTTGGCGTTTTCTTTTCGGGCTTTGGCCTATGGGCCAGTCCGAGCCTGCCACAAACGTACCCCGTACAAGCAGCGTAGCGCTCTACAGAGAACTTTAATTGTACCAGAAGCATATGAAAACATGGCATTACTGCACATGGATAAGTATTATGTTAATTTTAATGTTCATGGGTCTTGTACCGTGCACTATTGCGACTTGCGCCGTCTCTTGGCGCTCTGGCGGATCTGCAATGGAAGAAGGGTTGGGGGTTTGCTAGCGGGGTTGAGAGGGAGAAGAGCAAGAGAGCTTTGATGTGCTGTTGGCAGTTTCAGTTCAGGGGAACTGATCACTGGGCCTTGGTAGCCGTCATGTGGTGTTGAGGTCTGGTTGTCTATGGTTTGGTTTCATGTTGGCGGTTGTGAAGTCTGTGCGGTTTGTGGTGTGGTAGAGGGATGGTTGTGTTTAGTTCAGAGTTTCAGTATGCAGAATGGTGAGTTTTTAGAGTGGCCAATTAGTAGCAATACATGTTCTACCCCCAACAATCCATCTAGGTGTGACACATTAATGCTCCCAACAATCCAAGTGTGGCACATTTCCTACCCCCAAATCCATCTGAAGCCAGGATTTGATGGGAAGGTGGGCATGTAATCAAGACAATACTTGAGGTCACACCGCACAGCTGTTTTTTTCTATTTACACTACAGTGCTTATAGTTACAATTTGTGGCAATTTATTCATTCATTGAGGCATAAACAAAGAAATCCAGGAAACACTACTGGAGTAGCAGATATCCACGTTACCTATGAACACACGGATCAATGTAGTAGGGAACAGGCAAACTGAAACAAAACAAAGACGTCAAAATAAGGAAAGTGGTTTAACGGTGGATTTTAAAACCTGGAAATCTAGATTCTAATCCTGGTGTGGGAAATTGACAAAATAAAGGGTGCAGATCACTATATTTCCCTGAGTATAAAATTACAAATAAAAAAAGTAAATTTCAAGTTAAAAAAACCCAACAACTTCATGACGGGTGGTGTTGCGCACATTCTTGTATCTTCCCCGTGCTCATTTTACTCCAGAAGACTTAGGTATGGATACCCATGGTGGGGGCACAGTACACTGCTCCACATGTGGGGGTACAGTACACTGCTCCACAGACACGCCTAGGCGCACTGAACCTACTACTGTGGTAATTTGGGGTATTTTGAATGTTTATTGAAGTAACTACCTCAATTAAAGATTCCCACCCACCATACCGCCTCACCTGTCAAATAGTGATTTCTGTAATATGGACCGCACAACGTGCACAACTTACAGTGCTATGTAAAGCGGTTCATATTCAAGAAGCTCTAGCTATAATAAAAGTTCTCTGTGAAGTGCCTAAATGCGCTACATAAAAACACCAGCATAAATTAATACATCCTGCCTTGCAAAATTGTGTATGTGCGTTCTTAAGAATCTTGGGTAGGGGAGGAGAGGATGCAGTATTGGGGAGCAGAAGGAAACGAATAGGAGAGGGCATGGAGTAATTGCAGTCGACGCAGGCATCTCTTGCATGTCCGGCACACTATAGGGAGAGCGAGAGACAGTATCAGTAGGGGACGAAGCATAGCGGTGGATAAAAGAGCACTATAGGAGGGCGCAGGATTTATTGGGGTGTGCAGAGCAGAGGTGCAGGGATTCGATCAAGCACATATGGACTGGCATTAGTCCAGAATTAACACAAACTTCAGCAATCAATCTTGAAGCGGGTCTTGACATGAACTGGTATATCACCTTATACACAGGAACATTTTGAAACATTTTGATGATGCCTGTGTCCACAATATATGCCAGCATTGCCACTATACATCACTTTCATGATGCTGCATCCACAATATATGTCAGCATTAAAAAGTGGGGGGGTCTCATTACCATACCAATTGAATGTGGCATCACCAGAAATTAGCATTTCAAGGTGCACTCTGAAAAAAGTGGATTAGCATATCAAGGTGCACTCTGAAAAAACTCCTGCAAAATGTGGGGGTTTGGGTGTCCACCCGCATGTACCCTCGACTTGAGCCCTGACATTATTACTGTAAATCACTTTCATTAAGCTGTGTCCACAATATATGCATGGATTGGTATGGTAAATCACATTAATTGAACTGTTACCATACATTGCCAATTCATATAACTCTTCATGATGGGGCACCCACAATATATGCAATTGTAAATCTTTTTCATGAAGCTGCACCAATATATGGCAGCATTTCCACTGTAAATCCCTTTAATGATGTACCGACACAATATATGACAGCTTCACCACTGTAAATCACAATGTCCCTATACAATATTAACTAGTATTGAAATGGTGTATCACTTCCTGGATGCTCCACCCACAACATAGGCCAGCATCCATACTGTAAATTAGGTAGATGTTACAGCCATAATACACATGAATATTGCCACTGTAAATCACTTTCATGAAGCTGTACCCATAAAACATGCTAGTATTGGCACTTGTAGCAGTTTGATGCTCTTCATAAAATAATCCAAATTCAGAATGGCTTTAAGAAGTGCACAGAAGTGCTGTTAGCTGTCCTGCTGGTCGTGCTGGTGAATTTCAGGATATTTTGTGTGTGTGAGAGTTGGCTCTGCCCCCAACACACCGGAAGCACCTATATCAGAGACAGCTGCGTGCATCTGTGTGCGTGCATCAAGAAGTGCTGTTAGCTGTCCTGCTGGTCGTGTTAGTGAATTTGATGCTTTTTTGTGTGTGAGAGAGTTGGCTCCGCCCCCAACACACCGGAAACACCTATATCTGAGCCAGCAATGCACATCTGCACACGCGCATAAAGAAGTGCTGTTAGCTGTCCTGCTGGTCGTGCGGGTGAATTTCAGGTCTGGAATGTCGGTGACAGGTGCGTCTGACGTAAGCAACACTACATTGAGGTAACAGCGGGGACACCAGAGAATGCAGAAGAGATGAGACCATTTGAGATCGAGGAGGTGAGACCGATTATGTAACAATAAAAACAGTGATGGCAACCCTAAGAAGCCTACATCCCTTCCAATGTTGTCACCTGGGCATACCTACACACGTAGAACAAATTGAACCTGTACTCCCAAGACAATTAGTAGGCTGGTGAAGAGTATTACAAATTTAGACAAGATAACACATTTTTACTCAAAACGTTATGGTAATGGTTTGAAACCTATTGATGAGGAGGCGGCAGTGATATAGATTGTGTCAGATCTTAGTGTGCCGCTACCATGTCTTGGACTGAAATTGCCTGCATGCGGTAATCAATTGAGAAATTGATCCATTGGGTAACCATCAACAGGCCCCTAGTGACGCAATATGTATTACTAAGCAATGGTCCACTATGAGTAACTATGAATCAAGCAGTCTTGATTTGGTGAATGGTGGAAATGGGATTGATGGGAGTGCAATATGTATTCATGATGTGGGTGATGGTACATGTGAGTATGTTTATATGGTCTATGAAGAAGCAAATACTCAAATGGTTATGATGGGTAGGGAAATAATCGTTGAATCTGATGATAGTATTGCACATGGTGTCCAATGAATAGCAACAATGCTGGGTGATAAGACGCAATCTCCATTAGTAACAATGATCATGAGAACTGTCAATGATGTTTATTCTAGTCCCCTCTTAATATGCGATGCAGAATTACGTAGTTGCTCACCTGATAAAGCAGAGGACGGACAAGAGTTTGAAATAGACCTAGCTAACTCCTTAGTGATTAATAGCAGTAATAGGAGTATATCTTTGACTGAAATGTTTGAGGTATTTGAAAATCTCCCGACTACCGTGGTGGAGAAATGTAAGAGAGTGGAAGACAAACTTGATGTTCAGTCTCTGTTACTACATACAAGTATCAATTGTGGTGGAAGAATATGTGGAGATTGTGGGGCAAATACTGATGTGGAGATGGGACATAATACCATAAATCTAGATATTGACCAAGATAAGCTAGAAGTAGTTGATCTGATTGGTGGAGCGCAGACCTGTGTGACAGAGTTGACACAGTTGATACCACCCATGATACAAGCCAGCGGGGTGAGTGGAGAGCTTGCACATGAGACAGGAATGTCTGCTGATTCTGTAAAAAATGGATCCTCAAAAAATCAAGTGATATCAAGGAAAAAGAAGCAAATTGCTCAGGCTATGATGTATGACTCTAGGAAGACGCAGATATATCGGAAAAAGAGAAATGGATGCATTACTTTCTGTGACAATAAGATAGACGTGAGTCAATCCGTCCAAGGGAGGTGCAGGTCTATGAAAAAAGGTGTGGAAGGACGTCAGGAAACTAGAAGTTCTCTTGTGTAACAGAAGGCTCCCACAGTGTGTCAGTTTCAGAAAGTAATCAATCTAAAAAAGTGAATTTTATTCAACAGTACTTATTTGAATCTTCCAACATGGGTGGGCCCCTGAATAAGAAGCTAGAGGGAAAAGATGGGCCAGCTCTGTTGAAAACCCCTTAAAAAAAAAAGAAAATCAACAGGTGGTGGGTGAAAGGATAGTGTTTAGTATTGGTTTATTGGAAGCAGTACAATGTCTATTTGCTGGGTCCGGAGAAACTGAGTCGGGTGAAAGTGGGGAGACTGGCATGGACAAATTGAAGATAACTGCGATCTCTAAAGGAATGACTAAAGAGTGTGTTTTAAGCAAAGCTAATGTGGCTTCTCAAACTCATCCTCTGGACCTGAAAGAAACAAACAAATGTATAAATGTCCTGATGAGTATAGAGGTGGAGAAAAATAATAAAAAAGTTATGAATGACAAGGTTGCATTAGTCAAAATCCTACAAATGAAGGCAATTTGTGGCATAGATCAACATCCTCCTTTAAATAGGGCGGTGGTGCTCCCTATTCTACATTGAATCATTGAATTTTGAGGGATTTTCACAGATGATATTTTGGTAGTCGATCAGTTAGAAGATAGGGCAATTGTTATGTCAAATGTATGGTTTAGAAGTGAGGGCATTATCGATTATATTCTCAGGTATGAAGATGATCTGTTCAAGCTTGGTTATTGCTGCATAGAAATAAAAATGTCCGCCACTAAGTATAGGAATGACTGTCAGACTAATCATGAGTGTCTTATCAAAGAAGAAAAGTTCAAAGCCAATAAAAAACAACTAGAAGATAAGAGTGCTAATGTGAAGGGGACCATCAGTCGTGAAAACACAAAAGTAAAGGAATTACAGCTAGAGAAAACAACAGAAAATTATGGGTACTGGCAATGACGTCGAACAGCCTTTATGGCTCACTTTGTAAATTCTAGTGGATAACAATAGCTTGATTTGTTCATGGAACGCCAGGGGCCATACACACTTATCATCGCAGGATGGTTTATTGGCCGACATAAACCTCTTTTGTATTTTTCCCTTGCAGGAGACATGAATGACCTCTGATTGTGAAATTGATGGCCGAAGTACTCACCAGATCCCGTCAGTAAAGGAACGCATTGGGAGACCCAAGGGAGGTCTTATGGTTACAGTACGGCATCCGTGGGAGATAGTAGATACCACGTGGTTGTCAAGTATGGCACAAGCTGTTATTATCAAATGTGTAATATTAGAGTACAAGGAATTAGTGCTTGTCAATGTATACGATCAACCGAACCTAGTGGCCCATTCCCAAAATATGGCAACAGTCGGGCACATCATGAAGCAGATTTCCCAGGGCACTCCCATTATAATATTGGGTGATTTTAATGGAAAAATAGGAGCAAATGTTGAAGGCTTTTTTAATCAACGATTCTCCACCCTATGTAAGTTGGGGCAAAACAACAAGCATGTTGGGCAGAGGATGGGCAGAAGGGCTTTACTTCCATAACATGATAATGTTAAACGGTCATTGTGAGGGCGATGCCCTGAAAGCTCAGACGCTTGTCAGTGGGAAATGTGCATCCACATTAGATTATATCTTTGTGAATGAATGAATGAAGCTGCTTTGAGTTTGGTAGTGAACATGGTGGTACGAGAAGAGAGCGATTATATGCCAGTGTGTGCTCTACTCACCACACAGAGATGTGAGCATCAGTTTGAAAAAAATGGTGATACTTTTGTTAGTAATGGAGCTAATGGGATTCAATGGAATCCTATTAAGCTAGAGAGAGCAAGGGTAGTTTGTGAAAGAGTACTTCCCCTGTTTTCTGAGAGATGGGTAGAAACAAATACATCCAATGAGTCCCTCCTCATAACAGAGTTTGCCCTCATGATAGCCAGTATTAACAAGGTCATTTTAAATACATGCAAGTATAAAAGTACTAGTGAGTGATGGAATCGCAAAAAAGCATATGGACATTGCTATGATAAGAGGATACAGGTGGCAATAAAGAAATTGAGGAATGACACCGGAAAGACAGTGCAAATGGATTCCGGGATAAAGACAGCCTCTGAAATTGCCACAAGTATAAAATAATTAAATTCAAGCTATCGTAGCTGGCTAAGACACCATTTTGTGACTGTTAAAAATGAATTGTGGATGCAGTTAGCGCACCTTGTAAGAACTAATAACAACAGAGGTATATGGTCGGTCATGAGAGGAGCTTCTAATAAACACCTACCAATGAATTGTGTACCTGAGGAAGCTTAGGCAACACATGTAGCAAACAAATTGTGATCCGTGATACCTATTGATGATGTACATATAGCGGCTGATGGTAAGTGGAATTGCAATTCTACAATCCTTGACATGAGTGTTATGATTCTGAAACTACCATCCTATCATGCTTCCGGTCCCGATGGCACCTGCAATGGTTTAATAAGGATGTCTCAACACCTTTGGGCAAAGGCCCTTCATACACTTTTTGTACATATTGGTGAATGTAGTCAGACTCCCACCACATGGAAGGAGAGTACCATTCTGCTGATATATAAAAAGGGTTTTTGAAAAAAATCCCTCAAAATATCGGATGCTGGCCATGCGGGCTATACCGGCCAAAATCTTTGCAAGAGTACTATTAAATGAGTTAAATCAGTGGATATCAGATAATAATATCCTTCCAATCAATTGCTAACCCTGGTAACCACCATCGAATAAGCCTGGAAACATCACCAGCTACATGTGATGTGTACATTTCAGTGCAGCGTTAGATACGGTCATGAGGAATAGACTATGGAACAAACTAGTCTCATGGAATATTCTGCATGGCCTGTTGACCATGATCAAGCTATTACATGTTGACACCAGTGTAAGGGTGAGGTTAGATGGTGAGGGGGGAGTCTTGAGTTTGTTTCCCACCTCTCGAAGAGTAATACAGGGATGTATCCTTGCCTCTACTCTATTTAATTTATATTTGGTGGATTTGGTGGAAGTGTTGCAACCTGCCATAGCTTGTCTGTGAAAATTGGGGCATTGAAAATCGGATGGCTCGCATATGCAGATTACCTCCTTTTACTGGATTATACGCGGCAAGGACTTCAATGGATGCTGAATGCCTTTGGTGACTATGCCAGATCCAATGGGCTGCGCATTAATATTGAAAAAACGAAAATAGTGGTGTTTAAGGGGAAATATACCAATCTAATTGTCTCAAATGCGGTATGGAAATTAGACGAGGACGTGGTGGAATGTTACAAATATCTAGGGGTACTGATTGATAACAAATGGAAATAGGCATCCCAGTGGGAGGAAAATAAGGTAAAATGTATGAAGATAACTAAGACTCTGAGTGTGTTTATTAGTAGGCAAGGTGGTTGTCGATCAAGACTATCCTACTTTTATACACAGCTAAAATGTGTATAAAAGTATGTTTGCTGTATGGTGTTGAAGTCTGGTCCTCTACCCTGATGAAAGAGTTAGACAAATGTGAAAGTAAGTTCTTACACATACTGTTTAGGATGCCAAAATCACTATCTATTGAACATTTATCGTATGAATTCAACCTTAAACGCATCACTACAATCATAAATAGTAAACTAGTGCTGGGGTATGATAAGCTGCTTAAACTAGATAATGGCACAATAATGGTAGAGGCAATTCTGGCATATAGAGCTATACATAATCATGAACGATTTGGCACCATTGGTAACCTATTATCCGCATATAAGATCTGTGCATCAGGATATGAGTAGGTTGACACCAAGGAAGGGACTTAAAAAGATGGTTAAATGATAAAACCCATGAGTATGGTAAAGAACTTGATTTGGCATCAACAACGCACAGGGGTCCGTTCATCAAATATTGGATGGAACTTAGTAGCATTCCTGAATACCTTGAGGTATTTCCAAACAGTACTACAATAAGAAAAAATCTACTTCTAAGATGTAATAGTAACCAGGAATTAGCAATTGAAGGAGCCAAAAGAGGTTTACCTCGATGTGAGCGTATGTGTCGACTATGTGGGCAACTGATTATAGAATCAGCAAAGCATTTAATGTGCTATTGTGTAAGTCTGAATGCTCTGAAGAGTAAAAATATGAAAAGTTACTGTATCAAGATTAATTGTGATGATGTTACATCAATGTGGACGCTGCTTTTGGAAGGGAAGGATGTCAATTTTTTCTATCACATGATGAAATTTTATAGTCTAGTGATGGACATTTTAAGTGAGTTATCTATAGGGATTTTATAAGCCTTAAACATGATATGATTTGTGTTGGATGAACATTTTTAGTAGACATTCATGTTCTATGTTATTAAGTTTATGTATATATTGTGTTTGTGTAAATAATTTGGTATATACAAAGTCTGTTTTATGGCTGTAAATATATTAAATAAAAAAATGTAAAATGTTAAAACAATGGCTTTACAGTGACATATCATGTAATTAACGTTAAAACACGGAAGACCAAAAGTTTGACTGAAAAATTATCTAATGCAAAGGAGCTTCTGTGTTTATGCTGCCAATGTGAAAGGGAACAGGCAGCCCTATAAAATATGTATGAAAGGACTCTATAAGGTAATGATAGACTTAATTTGTATTACAAATGATTTGATAGATTGAGTTATATTTGTTGATAGGCCTACACTTTATGAGATTGCCAATATCAGTAACAATGACACAAAGGGAGTATTTTCCTTTTACATGTAACATCAAAATTGTCAACTTAGTTTGAACTCTAAGCTGTATGGTTATGTAAGTGTTGCCTTTCTTAAAAGCAGGAATGCATGGAACCCTTTGATCCAATATAATGGACACATCTGTGTATACTTACTGGAAAAGTCTGTATTCAAAATACAAAGAAGGAATCCAAAATAAATTCCAAAATTGGGCTTTTCATGGATGTACAATGGTAAGTTTATCTGAAAGCCAACCCTGGTGAGAGAATTATGAATGCATTGTTAGTCATTAATGGTAACTTCAAATCAGATGTCCACACAGACCCTGGCCTCTGTCCTGACAGCCTATTAAAATCATCCTTTGTTCATAACAACAGATGTCTTTAATGATAGTTGTAAGTCACATGCAATGCAAATGCAAATTAGTGAATACATATAACAAACATCCTATTTAGAAATGTGCTGCACAAAACAATGTGTTTAGAGGACAAGTGGGAACATATTTTCAGCTATAACTTTAGAACTTCTTGACGGATTTGAAAATTAAAAATAGATATGAATTCAGCAGAACAAGGAGAACCCCTCAGGGCTCCATCCTCTTGCCGTAGGCTCTTCAACATCTACCATGCCCCTCTGGCCCACTTGATGTCCACCTTTTCTCCTAACTTCCAGTGTTATGCTGATGACATGCAGCTCTCCTTCAAGCTTCCCTCCACTTCCTCTTATTATTCCTCTCTTATTTCCGACTGTCTGACTGCTATTCAGGCATGGTGCGCTGCTAGCAATCTCTGCCTTAATGCCAATAAGACTGAGATCCTTCTCATTGGGACCCCGCTCCCTCATTTCCTCCTATTCGCTAGCCAGCCTTCCATGGGTCCCCTCCCCTCACCCTCTTTTGAGTCTAAAAACCATGGCGCCATCTTCGACACCTCTATCTCCTTCTCTCCTCACATCGCCGAACTTGCCAAGAAGGCCCACTTTCAGCAGCACCTTCTCACAGACATTCTCCCTTTCCTCACCTTCCCCCAGAAACTCAATGGGCCTCATTATGAGGTTGGAGGTAGCCATGGTGCTATTAGTACCATGGCTTCCCCCTTACCGCATTCCGGGTACGAGTTCTCGAAACAGGGACTTACCGGGTCATTCCAACCTTGGAGGACCCGGTAAGTCCCTATTCCAAGAACCATTCCCCATAGGGCTCAATGAGAATGAGGATGGAGCTAATAACAGGCCTGCTAATAGCGGGCCCATTATTAGCTCCCTGGTCCCTTAGCGGCTCCCGCTAAGAGCACCTGGTAAAACCAGGCACCCATTGCGGGACCCGCTAAGGGACCTCGGAATATGGAGGTAAGGGATTACCGGCACTGGCACCCTTACCGGTGCCGGTAATCCCTTACCTCCAACCTCGTAATGTCTTCAGAGCTCTCGTCCTCTCTAAGCTTGACTAATGCAACACACTTTTCCTCAATCTGCCTTCATCCTCCCTTTGCCCCTCCAACTAATCCAGAAAAGAACTGCAAGACTTATTGTTGGCCCCAGGCAGAGGGACTGCGTCTCTCCAGCCCTAAAATCTCTCCACTGGCTCCCGATGGCTGCGAAGATAAAGTTCAAGACCCTCTACATCATTCACAAGGCTTTCTGGGGTCTGGGAACCCGCTACATCTAACTCTCTCTCCCTAAATACCTCCCTGCCAGAGCCCTTTAGTCTTCTAGCTCCAACTCTCTGCTGATCAGGTGTTCTTCCAAGCAGAGAGCGGTGGGTAGATCTCTCTCTATGGCAGGAGTCTCCCTCTGGAATGGCTTCCCTGCTCCTCTCAGGCTTGAGCCGATTCTCCTTAAATTCCAGAAGCTTCTCAGCACACTTCTTTTCTCCCCTTCCTTCCCATTCCCTCTCTCCAGCTAATGCCCCCCTGTGCCGCATGGACTGTCTGCCTGGTCCCTTCTGTGTCCTACAGGGCACCAGCCCCTCCTTGCCCAGTGTACTCTAGGAACCCGGTTTTTCCCCCAACCACTTTTACCTGCACTTCCCCTTCTGGGCCCCCTTCCCTTGACTAGACTGGCAGGGTTGGCATCCCCACTGAGCCTGGTCCATCCCCCTCCACACTTAGGAGGGGTTCTCACTCCCTGTATCCCCTGGCACTTGCCTAGCCCCATGGGCTCGCTCTTTCCCTCCTGCTCCCCTCCACTGTATTCCTCCACCCTCCCCTGCACTTCTTGTTACTGCACGATCTGAATGACACAAGGCCTAGTAGGTCAGTTATTGTTGTTTTTCTCCCCTTTCCACCCCTTTTTTGTCTAGTACAATCTCGAAATACCATTTGTTGTACAGGCGCTTTATAAATACACAATAAAAATACAATAAACTGTTTGTTCCTGGCCTTGTATGGCGTCTCATGTCTGTGTGTATGTGTAGGGAGTACGACAGGTGTTCTGACTGTGTTTGCTTCTAATGAATAGACAGTGATTTCCAATTATGGGTCACGTGCAATGGGACCCCGTTTGGAATAGATTTATCCTGCATTTATTGGTATTTTAGCTAACATTAATGTAAGTGTCATGTTTTTTGTTGCCACTGGATAGACTCTTAAGTTATTCTTCATGCACCTCGCTAACAAAGGTCGGTGTTGCTCTTATAAAATGTTAATTATCCTGGTCTTGGGAACTGCTATCTCTTGCCTTCATTCTGCCTATCATGAAGCTATCTTCCCTATTTCATTGTAACCTTGGCTCTAATTTCCAGCTATCGCCTGAGCTCTGCATGAATTAGTATTTTTTGTGGATTCAGCATTTTTAATTCTCTCGAAGTCTTGAGGCCTTTGTTTATTTAAAAGCATGCTGTGGCTTCCATTTTTAAGAAGATGGCTGCCCAATTACACTTGTGTTTCTATGTTAGTGTACCATATTTGCGTGTCGTCCCTGTTGCATTCAACTTGGTTATGTTAGCGTTCTTTGTGTTTTGTGGATGCTATGTTAATATTCTTCATGTAGGAATGGATGTATTACCTATTGCACGGGTTCTTCACATGGAGTGCATATGTGCTTTTTGTCTAATGCATGTGCGTGTTACTGCTAAAATGTTAATTTGACTGCTTTTGCCATCTTCAGCTTAGATTGTCTCTATGCCCTGTTGCACCTGCCTGAGATAAGGGTGGTACGAGTGTCTCAGTGAGTAACGTTTCTCCCCTGTGCGGTATTGGGTATGAGGAGGGACAAAAGCCATAGATGATGTATTCATCTGCCTCACAACACCTTAGATATCCCAATTTAAATATGGAATGACACATCCTTTGGCTTGTGTCTGCCAAAGTCAATTAAGTAATTGAAATCTATTCCTTAATGAGCAAATGGAATTGGGGTGCACCTGATTCCTTGAGAATAATAAGAGAGTTAGGTGCTGCTGTCCCGTTTTCTAAAAGTAAACAGAATGCCTAAACCCAAGCCTTTAAAATGAAGCACAACCAATTCAACACCACCTAGTAGTCCATTTTGGTCTCTATGTCCAAGCTAGCAACAAATAGTTTGTCACAGATAGTTTCCAACATTTTAGATTTGAATTAGCCCAAAAATTAGAGAACCACATTTTGGAGCAAGTACTTTTCTCTCATGCCAATATTGTCAGTGGTTTCATAGACAACTGTTTTGTTTCAAACTTGATTAAAAAAAAACAGTTTATCTTTTTGAAACAAACAACCAATGTAAATGTCTATATTTATATTGGGGAGCATTTGATTCTATTCTCCATGATAGTGCTTAATGCTTGTTTTTCAACGTTGTGGTGTTTGTTTGAATAGAAATAACAGCATTATGTAGAGAAAAGCAGGAAGGTTGGGTTTTCTTTTCTATGGATTTGGTGCCTGAATTGACTTCTCCAGTATTGAATTCTTGATTTATTATTGTAAATTAAACAGAATATTCAGATTAAAAACAGTTTACTTCTAGTCCGAGATTGTGGGGTGGAATTGTCGTGGTGGGGTGTATTAGATCTGGGATATTTCTTTGTAAAATGAATCACTAGATAAGATAATATATTCCATAGATAGAAGTCATTGCATACTGTAAATCACTTTAATGAAGTTTCACCCACATTAAATATGTCAACAATGCCACTTTATATCACTTTCATGAAGCTTTGCCCACACAGTATATGCCAGAATTGCCATTTAATACCACTTTCATGAATATGTGCCCACATAGTATATGCCAGTATTGCACCTGTAAATCACTTTCATTAAGGTGTGCTGACATAATATGCCAGCATTGCCACTGTAGATCACTCTCTTGAAGCTTCACCTA
This sequence comes from Ambystoma mexicanum, assembly GCF_040938575.1. Classification (NCBI taxonomy): domain Eukaryota; kingdom Metazoa; phylum Chordata; class Amphibia; order Caudata; family Ambystomatidae; genus Ambystoma; species Ambystoma mexicanum. Next base: position 971,842,332 of record NC_090928.1, read on the forward strand.
CATTACATTTAAGGATCTATACTGTAAATAATGTTGATGTTACACCAACAATACAGGCCCATATCACCACTTTACATCATGTTTATGATAATATATGCATGCATTGCAACTATATATCCATGTATCTCTTTCATGAAGCTGCATCCACAATATATATCAGCATTGATATTGTATATCACTTTCACAGAGCTGCACTCAAATGATATGCCAACATTTGCATACTAAATCACTCTGATCTTGTGAACACAATGTATGACAGCACTGAATGTACCACTGTACATAACATTAATGATGCAGCTCCACACACCTGTCAAACACAAACACACAATGCACTTGCACATACACCCATATGTGCAAGAACATAACATAAAGATTGAAACACATGCACACAGAGACCTGCCCACTTACATGCTCACACAAACACCTATTCAAACTCCCATAAACATACTATATGACATTCAAGTGCACCCATACAAACATGTTTTTTCAAAGCTTTAGTCACATGCTGATGACACAGGGGCACGGGTGCCCTCCTAAGATAGTCAAAGATGGACCTGGGCAGTATGGGGAGTGTCCTCCTGCCACCCGCCCTTGATCCCCATCTTGTGATGGTGGATAGTTACAGGAGCAATCTACGTAGACCCTTCCCCAAGTTGAAGAACCTGAATGTTTTACTAGCTAGACACAAAAGTTTCAAAGAGGAAAACAGACACATTGATTCTCAAGTATTCAGGTTTGTGCACTGTATATTTTTAAAACCCAAACTGTTACTTTTGCTAAAAATCCTGCAGTAGAGAATGGCCCACTTCAAAGCCCCATTGAGATTCAAAAAGAGCCCTGAGTTCCTGTGTGTGATATAATGTTGCCAGTTCATGGTTTTGCAGCAGCATTTTCCAATGCAAATGATCCTGTTGTAATTAGGGAAATTGTTAATCTCCCTAATTACAAGCAAGAGGAACTGGGCCGAGGAAATCACCCGCACTAAAAAATGGAAGAGTCCACTAATGTGACACAATGTACTGTTTATTGAAAGCTTTTGTAACAGGGGTCAAGTTATGGACAACACAGCATTCTCCAATACTTTCTTCCGTCGGTTACAGACTTGTCCTGGCATTTTATTGCACAGTGACATCACAAAATAATGATATATTGCTAAATCCTAACGTAGATTGGGATTGGTAAGTGAGGAAGGCTACATATAGAATATACATAGGGTTAGTACCCTTATTGATGAAACCATATCTGGTGGCTCCTCCTGTGACCACCTCCTAAATGTTGCAACTACAGGTATCAATATTCAACGGGGCACCTGGTTGATGCCTTGCTCTGCCCAGGTGGGTATCATCATATAAAGAACACAGATGAGCAAGGTCATGTAAGTCTAACTGCTGACAAAAGAACAAAAAACTCCAGAATTCGTCACAACTTGATGTGGTGGACACAGAATCATACAAAAAAATGTAAAAGGAAAATTCTGTATACTGCAGTTCAGATTTAATTTGTTTGCAGTGGGTGTTTAAGATACACTTGTATTTCTAGAGCATAGGATATTTCAACATTACAAATTTACCAGGTGTAGTACCTGAGTTACATGAATAAAATGTTGAATATGTGAAAGACAAAGTTCTATTGCTTCTACATTCTCTATGTATTCCTTGGGAAGGAAACTAGAGAACTTAGTGAAATAATAGCATGGTCATCAGCGTAATTGCGTGGAACACAATATAGGGTTGAACAACAACAACAACAAAAACAAGTCAACACAACAGTGTTTCGGCAAAATTAAAGGTAAGCTAAATGAGCATAGGTGGTGTAGGCCTTCATCAGGACGGGATATTCATCTGGGAGAAGTATCCTATGTGATGTGGTCTGTTGAAGTAAACAGAGAGTATATCAGGAGTTCGTCAATTCTAAACAGTCTAGCAGTAGGGAAGTAAATATATACAAGGAGATTCCGGAGCTTACTGGATCTGGGGAGCACAGTGGCTCAATGCATCTAAGTGTCTATGTACACTGAGGAGGGTTCATCATCCGTGGAGCGGCCATTCCTGTCAGGGGAGATCAAGGAATGGTAAATGAGGCTGTAAATAGCCTTTGATGGTATTTATTTAGAAGCAATTTGTGGTGGTGTAGGCAAAAAGGCTAACTATTAGTAGCCTGCTGATAGGAAGAAGTTCTAATGGCGCTTAGGAAAGTTACCAGCCCATGTGCAACTATTCAAGGTGGTGAGAACATCCCCAAAGGTGCTACATGTACCCAACAAGTTACCATCCCAGATTCTCTAGGCCTTGAGACAGAACATTAGGCTTTGAACCTGATATTACTTTTGAATCATCCTGCCTTAGATTGGATTGGAACAACGGTGTCTGTCTAGCTCGAATGAATAGGCTTTATCTCCCAGGTTGAGATTACGTGTGTAGGGACCACAAACTTAATTTTTCTGGCTGCATTTATAAGGATTTTCCACTTTTACACATGATGGTGTTCAATCTCATCTGCGAATATGAAACTTCCCCTCCATTGGTGTCCTTGGCAGGAATATGCACACTGACTGCGCTGACAGCCTGGTCGGTGTGAAATCAGCATGTCAGGTATCTCTCTCTGTGTTCTTGAGTCCTTTCAGCACCTTCCATTAATTTCAATGTGGCTGTGGCTTCCATCTTGATTTACATGGCTGCTCATGTTAGTTGCATTTAGCATCGGCAAGCAGTTTATCTGTATTCTTGTGCAACTTGCAGTTACTGCATAGCAAGAGTGTGTCTGTCCTCTATGTATCTAAGTAGGTCATAAGCATGTTCTTTGTGTCTGCAAGCAATTTCATCTAAGTGTCTGTGTAGCTTCATGCAGGAATGCATATGTGCTTCATGTCTAACGCATTTATGGCATAAGCCTGTGACGCCATCAGCTTTTGCATGGTCACAGTCAGTCTACCTGCCCCATTGACTGCAAACTTATCTCTTCAGTGACGTCATCAGGATAGGGTCTAAATGGCTGTCTGAGTCAATAGCATTTCTCACATCTACGGTGCATTGACAAAAGGGAAGATGGGGCAAGGAACGATGTACACCTTTCATTTCTCTCTCGTCGAGACAAGGGTGGGATATGTGCAACGATGGCCACATTCATGTCTCCCTCTTCAATCCCTCCTCTGGTCGATATATCCACCACACTTCCTCAGATATTTTCCATATTCATATGTGGTTTCGGAGTCCATACATTTTCCACTCCTCCCATGTGACAATGATACTTTACTTGTTCATCCAAACTCTAGGTCACATAACAGCAGTCTCCGTCGGACTTGTACCATACGCATCGTCCGATATAGTTGCGTGGATCTGTGGGGAATGAGAACCTTGTGCCTGGAGAAAAAAAGGGGACATTGCTTCAGGTGTGACTGTAGCACTTCGAAAGTCTGCAACACTTTGTCTGACTTTGTCTCTACGTACAATAATATTTCCATCCCTTTTGTCTTCTTGGTAGTCTTCAAGCATCGGGTTATAGATACTCTAACGCTTGTTTTTCTAGCTTATTTGGTTGGCAGTCAGCTTGTTTTGGGCTTGGTTTGAAGGGAAATTCAGCTTATTTTTTCCTTCTGACCTGGCAACACTGCAGAGCATTTTGGAACAGAAAAGAAAATGCTTTAAGTACCCCGGCCTTATGTGCCGGGGTACTAATAGCAAAAAGCCACGCACGGGGGCGGCATTACCACTTCAGGTAATGCCCCGGGGCCTTCATTAAGACCCTTGCTTCGCTCAGGCCTGTAACTGTGGGCCCTGGGGCATTACCTGAAGTGGTAATGCCCCCCTGCTCGTGGCGTATTGCTTAATTGAACATCTGCAATGGGTATTGGAGTGAAGGCGGGCCTGGACCTCAAAATTGGTCAAGTGACCCTCCAGGCCAGTGAAGGCTTGAAAACAACGTAGGTGAAGTTGGGTAGGGGTTGGGATGAATCCGGTGTCAGGGGGAAGCAGCGTGGAAGAACAAAAGTAACTACATATAAAATGGTCCAAGGAAAGGGCCCGACTGCAGCTCCTCACCTCTCTGTAGCTCTCGTGGGCCAGCTCGTCACTTGTGGCCCTGTACTCTCACCAGGATTTGCCATTATGCACCGGTGTACTTTCACAATCTGTCAGATTTTGCCATCCTGGGTCTGTTTTTGCCATATTATCCCAGGCACTCTCACTGTTTGACAGGTAATGCTCCAATTATCATAATAAGTGTTCTTATGCAGCAATTCATGGCAGATTACCCCCAGGTGCACTAATTAGGTGTTAGTATTACCCAGTTTAATGGCAGTTTAATGGCACATAATGTATCAACCATGAGGAATGGCTGTGTCAAGCATTAACTCAAATAATGTGCTATGTCCTGTTATAATATGCCTGGTATCGCCTTTGCCGGGTCTGTATTTGGAATCATATGCCAGGTATACCATTTGACAGTCAAGGTCATCATAACATTGGGTACTCGCAGCATATGCACAAGCGTCACTGAATGCCTGCTAAACACACTACAGACCTCGTTTTGCCTTACAATGCACAAGGATTGCCATATTTGACACATTGATGTGTCAGATTTTGCCATCAAATGCCTACCATTGGTCTTCAACCTTTGGCTCTCCAGATGTTTTAGATTACAATTGCTGTCCTACCTAGCAAGTGCAGTTAATGGTGAAGGGATCATGGGAATCGTAGTCTAAACCACCTGGAAACCCCTGCCCTAGATAAACACACAATATGCAGAACTATGCCATTCCATGTCAAGGCCCTCACCCCATTCGTTAAGCATCTATCACTTGTCATTGTACTCAAACCATTTTCAATGTGTTGCCTACAAATCTGCATGTACTCAAATGATATTCTAGATTATGCCACTGTATGTCCAGCTAGCCCCGCCATATGCCAGGTTTTGACATCATTGCATCAAACCATTTGCTACGTATTGTTATAATTGGTGAGATGCTCACAACATTTAAGAGGTATTGTCAGCATTTGTCAGGTACTCACACCAATTAGACGTATTGGCATCAATAGCCCGGTAAATCATATTGCTGGTTTTGGCATCAAATGGCAACTTACACCATTTGCTACTTTTACTGCAGATATTACCGTCAAACGGCCAGCTATTCCTCAGGGCCAGCTTGGGAGAGGAGCAAGGGTGCTAAATGGGAGAGTAGTGCGGCACCCTTGCTCGTCTCCTGCACAGCTTTCCTCCTTTGCTTCTCTATCTTTTCAGAGCAGAGGCAGCGTAGAAGAAGAGACTAAGGGCATCATAACAAGGATGGCAGTGCAGTAAAAAAACGGCGGTAAAACGGAGGTAACTCAGTTACTGACGCATTACCGTTCCGTCATGCTACAATTATGGCAGTTAAGTGGAGGTTTTACTTCCAGCAAAATGTTGGCGGTAAATGTACTCAAAATTGGCAAAATTGGCAGAATTACCACCGGCGGTAATTCTGCTGAAATCCCCTGGGAGTCCTATGGACTCCAGTAAATGGGGACTACCATCACTTTTAATCCAGTGGTAAAGGCGCCAGACCAAGTGGCGGTAACGGTAAATCAGTTTGGTGGTATTTCGGCAGATTTAACCATTGAAAACGGCTTATGAATCGGGCTCGTTTGTGAATCGGGCTCTGAGAATTCTGCACTCCTTCCCCATGTCACATTTTCCTCCAGCAAACTAAGATCTCGAGTCACGAGCGTGGACACAATGTGTCACTCTACGGATAAGTCTAGTGCTGTGAACCAACCACGGTTCTGATTTGCACTATGCATGCAAACCTTATTTCGTCAAAAATGCCATAAACCTATCCAATATCAAATACAGGAAACATCCCGACTATTTAAATAAAAAATAAATAAGCATTCAAAATCTGTTTCACGGAAAATCATAAAACACACTACAGTGCATATGCATCGAAGATTAGCAACAACCAGCTAATAATCAATATTGAATAATAAAGTAATTTATCATAAATCACAAGATCTTTCAAATTACAATCCTGCAAGAATCCCAATGCAAGTCAATTATTAAACTATACCAGGAGGGACCTATTTCTGTCGAATTCGCTTTGCTGAGATAATAAAAGAAATGAAACACCAGCTGGTGAGGCAATAAGAATTTGCATAAAATAAAGGTAAGCCGGTTAAACTGCCTGAAATTCAAATTCCTAGGCAGCGGCGCTGAATATTTCGATCCGGAAAACCAGCGGCAAAAAAAATACCTTGTGCGTGTTGGTCTCAATCTACACGCATAGCTCGAGTCCTTCCTCCAGGTTGTCTGCTGCAAGCAGTAAAGACTGCCGACAGAGATGTGTACGTCACTTCCTTGCTGGAGGATTTGAAGCATGATTCAGGTAGTGTCATGAACCTGAGACATGGTTGGTACACGAACAGCAAACAAGCAGAACCCGAACTCTTACTCTCAACAGCTCGATGCAATGTCTGGTCGTCATTTACAGGCGCTCTCGGTGTTATCATAGACTCAGCAGATCTATTTATTAATGCAGGATTATCAAAGATGTCAGTGGTTGAAAGATGAGCCTAACACATTTGAGCAAATTCGAGGCATAAACATTACCTGGAGAAAGCACATCTTTCAAAATAATCTGATTTAAGATCGCCTTTTCTGCTGCCCAGATAGACCTATAGATTTCTGGAGCTAAGAATACATGATTGGCCAATGTAACATAAAAGCATAGTCACATAACATGGCCCTGTAGAGTGTGAGATGAGCAGACCTTCATTGCACTCTCCTAATCCCAGGTGTTTCTCCAGCCAGTCTGTCTTTGCCAATAAGGGAATGGGGAGGCAGGTGTGGCGGGTGGGACTGAGACTCAGCGCTCTTCTGTCGTTCCTACCCACTGGCTGTCTGCCTAGAAGAAGCGTGGTGGCCCTGCATTCTCCTACAGGAGACCACCCTGCTCCCGGTCGACTGTCAACTGCAGAGAGGAAACACTCGGCTCTTCTCACAATCTTTCCACACAACCAGAAAGGCACCAGGCAAGGGGGGGCAGCTGGTGCATGGAGGTTGTGCTCCTAGGGAATGGGATATGATGCTCCTCTTCTAGTCCAGAGAATGAAGTGAGCGGGAACTACCAGGAGCGGAGTTACTACTTTTCAAACCATTTTAACCCTTGCAGAACTGCACTTTTTGAAGTTAAAGCAAATCTCTTCAATGTTCCAATTTATAGGAGTTACACCGGAACTGAAATCTGTTTTGCTGCACATTTTTAAAACCTGAATAACATCTCAGCCTGGATGGATCTGCGCTGGCTTCATCCTAACCAGGAGAAGATGGAGGATGTTCCGCAAACATTAAGATGGAATCTCTTCTCACATCGCATCTCACCTAATTTCATGTTGTTATTTCAGGTTGAATGTTAAGACAATATAGTTTCTAATGGTCCATGCACTTCGCAAAGGATTCTATTTTAATATTATCCCGCATGGGCGTAGTAAACGGGGGACAGAGGGGACAAATCCCCCCACAATTCTAAGTGGGGGGGATATAATGTCATTTATCCCCCCCACAATGAGAAGCGAGGCAAGGGAAAGACAGGGGTTATTTTTCATTTCAACTGGGAAGGCTTCGCCTGTGCCAGTGCTGCGCTCCCTGCCAGGAGCCATGATTACCAGGGCTCAAGTCGAGGGTATACGCGGGCACAGTCCCCCCCCAGCTAAAACGAGAAACAAGTCCGGCGGTAACCGTGCTGGAAATTCCGGCAGGTTACCGCCGGACTCGTATTACCATTCCGCCTCTGTGATTGCCGGAATCACCGGGGCATTACAACCCCGGTGACCCGGTAATTTCCCAGGCAGAATTGTGTAAGTCCCCATTCCCATGGAGCCCCATAGGACTCCATGGGATGGGGACAATGGAAACACCGGTTCCGTCTATGACAGAGCCGGTGTTTCCATGTCCGCCTGCAGGCGGATGGTGTTAAACCCGCCAGGTCAGACCTGGCGGGAGTGACACCTCCCACCTGCAGGACTCTTAATCAGCCGGTCTGGAAAGAACGGTGGCGGCGGTTTTACCACCACCGTTCTTTCCGGACCTTCAGGGTCGTAATGAGGCCCATTCAATTACCTCTTTGAATTTATGAATTAAAGATGACCTTGGGGATCAAACCACAGTCGTCTGGTTTGTAGGCCGGACACTTCACCACTGCACTATATAACCTGATAAAAATAAACAACTAAAGATGAAACGTCGGATTTTGGTACTGCAAGTCCCAAGGAAAATATTTGTATTACTTCGTGGAGTTTAAAACATGCACACCTTTTAACGTTTTCAAAAACACTATTAGAGGAAAATATCCTCTCTTAGTTTTGAGTGTGTGTTGATTTCATGCAAGGCACATTCCATTCATCCTGTTCAATTTGGGTGTTTATGCAAAGCCAATTTAATGAAATGTGCATATTTCACCTTGACATGCTCATTTCTGGCGATGTCGGATACCATTGTGTTTGTTGATGAGTCAGTTCCCCCCACTTTAATTTTTAGGGCTTGACCCCTGCAGATTACAGAAACTGTACACCAGTGCAAGTGCAAAAATTGCACGGTATTAGCACAAGGGCAAAGTTTGTCCTATTTTTAAAAAACATAGGGACATATTAGAAAACAGACAGCTCTATTATATTACGTACTGTGGCTATAATCTAAGGCCAGCCATAATAACATAGACAAGTGCAATTTGGCATGGTATCAGCACCTGGGCAAAAATTGCCATAGTGCAAAAAAATGCATTTTCAATGCGTTTTTTTACCAATGCAAAGTTTGCCCTAGTGCTAATGCCATTCCGTATTAGCACAAAGGCCAACTTGGCCCATTTGCAATAATGCAGTCAAAACGTATCAATTTTCTCCTGGTGCTTATACTATGCCAAACTGCACTTGTTACGGTGCAATAGTTTTATAATATGTGCCTTTGGTTTAGAAAATAGGGCAAACTTTGTCCTAGTGCTAATACCGTGCAACTTTGCACTTGCACCAGTGCAAAGTTTCTGTAATCTGGCCCCAGATATTTATTTTCTGCGTGCGTATTTGAGGGGCACAAAATCGCCTGAGCCGGGAATTAAACCCCAGGTGCCCTCTGCTCCTGAGTGACTGCTGCTCCCTCCCCCAGTGCTCGCATCACATGATGCGCAGTGCACTACAGACAGTGCAAGCTCAGCCAGGGGAAGGGGGGGGGGGGCAGGGGCAACCAGTGCTGGGTTTGCTATGTGTTGAGGAGGCGTTAAGTGGAGTAGGCAGGCAGCAACATATTCTCAGCATGGCGCGTGTGTCAGGCACTGCCAAACTACCATTGATATTGTGCTTGACAATTTGACATTGATTTCAGGTGAGGACAGGACTGGTCCGTGCAGTGCTGTGCGAATGCCTGGGGCCAATCTGTGTTTTCCTTTTTTTCTTTGAAAATCACATTTTCAAATAATGTTGTCATGCAACTTTTGTTGTTGTCTGCTCTGTGTCTGTCAGGGCTGTGCAGGATCCCTGTGTCCTCCATTGCTATCAACATGCAGTACTGAACAGACAAAAAGATGAAGGGAGGGAGCGGGACAGGCTGCTGGGCCACCACATACACATCCCCGCCCGCCCCTCCCAAAAAAAGACCTGCCTAAAACACAGCTCCTCCCGATGGCCTGGACCCTCTCTCTTCACTCTTCACCTGAGTATTACACTGTGCAGGGCTGGAACGTGTTCCAACAACAGGACTCGACTGTTAGGACATCGGCTACCAGTGCAGTATTTCCGTGGGATCATGCATGAATTGTTAAAGCTGCATTCAGTGGATGCACCGTGTCCAACTCAGGCAAATGTCCCGTGCTGGGATTGACTGTTAAATGCATCTACAAAGCACTTTATTAGTATGCGAAAAAGAGACAAGTATTGACCAAATGAGTACAAGGGGGGCAACAGCACCACATTGGCTTCTTGTGCATTTTCATGTGTAAAGCAGATTTATTTCCCCTGTCTCTCCATGGATAGGACTGTGGGAAAAAAAGGACCAGGTACCAAAAATATGGCTTGTAAACACAAATTGTGATTAATTGCAACAAACTACTGCTTGGATGTGGGTGTATTTCTTTTCTGAAAAATGTGTGGTGAATGAAGATCTTTAAATACCATTGGGCCAGTATTATGATGAAAACTACCAGATCTGGTCCGCCAGGTGTGCCAAGTCGCAAAACTCCCTCGCGTTGGCCCACAAAACTGGTGTACAATAGTTTGTCAGGCCAGCACTTCACGCAAGCCTGAGTTTGGTCTTCTTGTCTCAGTTTACATGCTCTGAATACTCACGTTCTGAATACTCACAGGGCATAGTAGGTTCATCCCCCTCTCTCTTCCCCCTCTGCTCTTAAATATTGTGTTGTAATTGTTGTATTGTACTTCCCATTCTGCCTCCCTCCCTGCCCTGTGGGTGCTTTGAAACAGTATATTCTTATTGTATAAGCACCTAACGAGCGAACAATAAATAAATAAATACATGTTGCTTCTATCGCCTGTTTACAGCATCTCCAAAACATGAGGAAGAGCTTTGCTTATGTGGTATTTTAGGTTTGAGTGGTGGGGTAGCACTGCCTGTCTGGGATAGGATAAGAGCACCTAGCATTTGGCAATACCCTGTGTGTGGTGTGAGCGCCTGGGTATCTGCTGACAATGGTTGGCATATGGGGCAAATACCGATTAATGGAAATGCTGAGCACACACTGATCATTTGATGAGGATACCTGTTATATGATTGAGAAGCTGGCATTTGATGGCACTACCTGGATTGTGATTTGCTTATTTCAGCATATGAGTGCAATACCTAAGGCCGCATACGTTTCATTGGCATGCCTGCTAGATGATGTGAATTAGTGTAATACCTGGCTTCGGATGTGAGCACTTGGCAATTAATGTAATTGCCTGGCATCAGCGTTGGTGGAATAATCTTCAGAGTGGGGTGTGCTGACATCACCTGGCCAAACAAATAGAATTTGCTAGCAATCATGGTGCGAGTGTAGCTAATAAGTGAACACTTTCGACTGCACCATGTGTGTCAGGAAGTCTGCTTGAGGAAATGTTTAATAGACCACCACTCTTGTGGGTACCAGGAAACTATCAAATGTTTCTTTGTTCTGGCCGAAATGAGAAACAAATCACACCATTGGATAAGGTCTTATTTTTACAAGTATATGATGTCAGTCAACAAATATGTTAGCAGGCCTCAAAACTTTCAGTAGCCATTGACTAGTGATAAAGGACTCTTGATGAGTAAGAAATGGAGTGTTGTGCGTATGTGAAGAATTGAAGGGGCGAGTGGCTATTAATGCCTGGCTAATAGCTAACATCTTGAAATGTCTAGCACTGATGGCAGTGCACTATAATTGGAGCTTCCTTTGTGTTGTTCCCTTAAGTAGTGCAGCTCCGTGCTACACTGTGTGTGTTGCAGGAATGGGATATCTGTAGGAGGTACAGGTTTAAAAGCCATACATCATTACTCCTTATAAAAACGCATAGGCAGGTCACACAAACATGAAAATAAGCCTAGATTATTTATCTAGCATAGTGGGGGAAACATATATCACTCATTCTTAATGCAACCCTGCAAGGCTAAAAACGAAACTACAGCCTTATGCTGCGTAATACTAAATAGTTCTGTAATTAGTCTATGTAATGAGGGGACTGTGTGGTGTGGCATGTAAAGTTCAGAGTCTTTGCACTTCAATCACAAGCTCACTTCTGAGACACAGGGCAAGTGCTACAGCATTGAAAAAACACCAGCCCAGATGTGCTGTGAAGGTGCCATTGCAAAGTTTAGCAGCAAAGGCTCTGCTCAATATGGTGTGCCACTCCGTCTTATTAAAACTGTACCAGTCGTGTTGAGAGAATTGTCGATACTGTCACATTGATTGTTTAGTTGCCTTACTGACAAATGATGCACAGTTCCATTAAACACACAGCATCCAATGCCATGCTGTCTAATACAATTAATAGCAGCCAGTCTGAAAGGTTTTCTATAGTGCCATGAAAAGAGCATTCGAAAAATGTTATTCTGTCTGATCAAATGCTTATCAGCTATGCTGAATGGAGCAGTCATGTCAAGTATACCACATTTTGTTCTGATTTTAATGTATTGAAGCTCTTCCGAGAAATGTCTGTACAGGGCCATGAAGGGGCTGCGAGGTGGCACTGAGCGCTATGTAAAAATTGTATTGGGCAGTATTCCTCTGAATAATCTGTCCAGCACATGCATGCCAGGCAGCTCTATTATATTACATATTGTGGCTATAATTTAAGGCCAGCCATAATAACATATACAATTCTAAAATAATGCATACAATAATATGTGGGTCTGCAGTGTGGGCCTTAAGAGGCCTTTTTGACACTAAACAAATTGAGGGAAAGTGCTAGAGACCTTTGTTGGGATTACCCCAGTGCACCCCTATAGAAATAATCTGGGGTGATTTTGACAGGCAGCTAACGTGTTTCCAATCCAGGGCCGTGCTTTGTGTCTCTATGTTAAACTAATGAAATCATGGGTGCATACTCCTAATTCGTTGCTAAGCGAAGCATTGCTCAGAAACTCAGTTTGCTAGAAGGTGTGTTAACTTTCTGGTTAAGCATGGCATTAGTGCAGCGGTACGTGAAGGCCTTAGCCGCATACTATTTGAGGTACAAATCAAATTCAACACTCTTGATCATTTTCCAACACCTGTGTACTAAAGTCAATTGAGTACAATATGTAAAATAATGTCATGCAGTACTGCAGTAGGCATTACACTATCTCCCATGGCACAGCTGCTTCTAACAGGCAGAAGTGCTGAAAATATTGTTAAGTACCCAGAAGTTGAATATTTCCTCCTCTCTGCACAATTAACAACATTATCAAGCGTTCATAAGTATTCTTCCATCTCAGAATTGGTAGACATCAAAGGATGCCTCCCACAGAAAGAGCTTTATTTGCACAGGTGGAGAAGCTACTGCAGATCCTTCTAACTGCTCCATTATCTTTCTGTGAGGCTGAGAGGAGCTTTAGTGCTTTGCAATGATTGAAAACGTGGCTGCGTACAACTATGACTCAGAAAAGACTCATATCATGTTTGTGTGTGCAATATACACAATGATATAATTGATCTAGTTGACATACAAACAGTAGTAACAGAATTTGTCATGTATACTGAATGCCGCAAAAAATATTTGGTTTTTTTGAACAAATGTGCATGATCACCACTCACTACAAATAAATGAGCAGATTTTACTGTGTGGTTTGTGTCTGTGGCAAAGTTCTCAAGGTGTTCCCCTGTACCCCCCAGATTTTATGTGTCTCCTACGCCCCTGATTATCCCGCCATGTCGCTGGACAGGTGTAAAATTGGAGTAGGAACTTTAGTGGCAATTCGCTAGGATTAATAAAATTCACACCTGTGAGATACTTCAAAGAAACTTATAAGGAGACTCCAGGTGACTAAACAGGGGTTGGTATCTGACATAGGAAATATGACCATGTCCAAGCTGTTCACATGAATTTTCTGTGCATTCCATTAGAGTTTCAACCAATCTACTGCAAAAAATTCTTCCTTTTCTGCAAGTTCAAATTCACGCTCCGGTTGTCTCTTCTTCTATGTCTAGTATCCTCGATTATTGTAATTCTATTTACTTTTCTCAGCCTGCCTATCTGCTGCATCGATTCAGATTCTACAGAATTCAGCTGCTTCTTGTGCTCATATTTCCCCATGAAGAGGGAAAATCTAAATATGCCTTCAGTCCCGGAAGGCCCCCAACCGGAAGAAGCACCAGCGACAGCATGGCCGCCGATCCTATGAGCTCGTACCAATCCCCACTGCTCCCACCTTGGACAACTATCCCGAAAGGTACCCTTCCAGCCGACCATACAACCCAGCAGTAATACGAACTCTGCCTAGAGTGGATGAAGAGACACAAGACAGAGCTGGAAACAGGGTAAAAGGTAGAGGACGGTGACATATACATACTGTCTGCACGTTTATTATTTTGCCATTAGGCTTGCTACAGCAACGCAGAAACGCAAGAAGCAAGAAGAGTTTGTATACCTGCTTGCAGATGCTTACATGCAACTAACTCTATGGAAGAACAGGAGCACTCGAGGGACCGGATCAACCATGATACACACTAACCTATGGACACTATGGAGAAAACATAATGGAAGTCAGAACAGGCCTTAGGAAAACTACAATAGGCCATGATCGTTTCATAGAAATCTCAAGCCACAAGGTGTTGTGCAAGCTGAACAGCAATGGCAGGAGCTAAGGCAGTCGATGTTGCAAACGACATTCCGCTCACAGAGCCAAGGTGACACTGGCTGCAGCAAAGAATATTCCCTGCAAAATACAAGCTTATTCAACGCACTTGAGCCTGCAAGAGTGGTCTCCAACCATGTGATGCGGCAAAGCTGATATTGTGCCAAGACTTGGAGGCTGGGAAAGAGCTGCCGTCCCACAATTAGGCAGCAGTGCGCAACATACTCGCTACTCTTCAGCTGCTGTGTACGATGGGAACGGAACGCTCTCATGGCATTAGTCTACTGCACACTATTGTATAAACGCAGACACATAGTTGCACCTTGCTGACACATAGCATACGTGTAACGAGAACAGGTGTCTCGCGGGCTGGGAACAGAGTTTGTCCCAGGCTTGGGGGCCCGCAGCCTGACCAATCAGGACACTGGGGCGTGGGGGCAGATGGCAGGGGCTATTGACCAATCACAGTGCTTACCTAATGTAACATTTTCAGAGTACCGATTCTTAGGGCTGTTCCAAGAACACCACCTGACACGGTACATCCAATAACATCATCTCCCTATAGGTTCCTGGTTTGGGGAGGGAGCCTGCCGAGTGGCGCAGGTTATGACTTCACAAGTCTAGAAAACTGGCCTGCGAGCCAGAATGCGTCGAGATGTGCCTGGACCTACATCCATGCATATGACCCCTGTTTTGTATAATAAACTAGAGTAACTCTTTGCTCCTTGTGTGGACCTCGACTTCTTTGGGACAAGGAAAGGTGTGGCCTTCAGTGAGCTGGGAGTCCACAGACCCTTAGCACGGCTCTGCCTGCCCAGAAATCACCCTGACAAGTTGGAGGCCCCAGCGAGATCATTTGTGATGTCAGCCCGGCCAGGTGCTGCCTCCTCAGCCGTCAGACCTCAGAGGACTGCAGTACCCTCCAGGAATTGCGAGACAAACGGACAGCGCAACCAGAGATTGGTCATCCGGAGACGCCTTCAAAATTATCTCGCCCGTGGTCGGCGAGGTGTCACGCAGTCCAGAGGGGGCAAGACGAGAAGAAAGAGAGGAGTCAGCGACCGAGCGGCACCGGCAGACGTGTAACAAAAATAAGTGTGGGCCACAAAATTAGCAACGTATTCTTGTGTGGGTGGGGGGATGTGTAAAGAGAACGAGGGGAATGTAATTTGTGATAAGTTTTGGCATTAAAGTGTTCGGTAGCACGTTTATGGTGGTAGGGATCGGAGCAGGGGTAGACATCCCTTTTCTATGTTTAGTGAAAGTTCAGGCTGCGAGGCAACAGGCCCCAGTGTTAAGAAGAACTGGTCGCTCGATAGGCTTGGATGTGAATGTAGATGTAGATGTGGTGGATTCCTATAAA
Source organism: Ambystoma mexicanum (assembly GCF_040938575.1). Taxonomy (NCBI): domain Eukaryota; kingdom Metazoa; phylum Chordata; class Amphibia; order Caudata; family Ambystomatidae; genus Ambystoma; species Ambystoma mexicanum. Next base: position 971,857,957 of record NC_090928.1, read on the forward strand.
ATGGACATTTTAGTTCAGTGAATAGATGATGTATTCCCGTAAGAGTTAGCTGCAACTATCTTAGATTGCGGAAGGTGCATTAACTGGTTAAGTCTCCCCAGTGAGAGGCATGTCACACGTCAGGCGACGCGACAGGTGCAGTTTAATCACATAGAGATGATGAGCATACTCCACTCCTGGGAGGTGGAGTATTGTGGGGCATTGTGGGGTTTCGGTGTGGGGTTGAAATAACGCGTTATTGTTCTGTGCGTGCATGACATGTTTCTTTTATGTGAACATTAGCTCGGTGACGTCACCCATAGGCCATTGCATAGAACATTGAGTTCGAAATGGTGAAGGAGTAGCAGTATGGCATTGGGATTGCTAGACAGGTGAACGAGCGGCAGTGCGCAGACGGCGCCTGCGCATGATTGAGGTGGTATGCCAGACTACGGCAGCTCTGGTTAAGGCAGGGCAATACAAGAGTACGCCGTGTAAGGTGTAGGGCTACGGAGGCTCGTGGAGAACAAAAAGCAAACTGAATTGTATAACACATGGAGTTTTTTACCACTGTGGTGATCACGAAGAATTTAAACCCTCGACTCGAGGTCAGGAAATATACAAGAGTGCTATGTACTACCAAGGAGGGGTGGGGGGGGAACAAGGTATAACTGATCATGAACAATGGTAACCCCCAGCCAGCACATCTGCAAGACCTTGCCCCCCTACAAGGACAGGATTTTGAAATACAGTGTACAATGGTCCAAAGGTACGGAAGGAAAGATAGCCAGACCATGGCTGTCTAACGGCAGTTTCTCCAAAGATGTGCTGCAATCCCTGATGACCCACTTACAGAGCACATACAAGGGAAAGAAGTTAGCTAATCGTATGGAGATCTTCGAACTGTGGCGTATGTTCCAGGAGGACAGGCAATGGATGATGAGGTGGCAGGGGGTGAAGGAGGAGGGAGCAGACTTGTGCGCTCCACCTCCAGCACCACCTAGCGTCACCTCCGATGACATAGAGGAGGAGGAGAAGCAGGGCCTATACCCGTTACAGGAACTAAAGGAAGTGAGGGAGCCACAAGAATTAAAAGCAGCAGAATACTCAAACCCCACGTACAAACCACCCACTATACCCCCCAAAGGTTTATGCCCCAAGCGTCCAACAACAATGGATGGGGGAGAAGGCCGACAGCCCAGGCCTCAACGAGGAAAGGCTGCAGCGGACAAAAAACGAGTTTGCAGGAATAGGGCCGGATTAATAGGTAGCGGCACAGGTACTCTTGAAATTACAAGGGGTCACAACAGGGGAGACAGAAGGTGCAACAAGGGCAATAAAAGTATTGGAACTGGGACAGGGGTGCAGAGGAAAGGCAACGTCCAGATGTCCCCCTACCAGAATGCGGGAGAATGAGGAAACGAAGTTGGAAGAGGAGGTGAGGGAGCGAAAGAAAGAAATAGCAAGGGAAATGGAACTACAGGAGCAGGACCGGAAGGAGCGTTTGGCATTGTTGGAAAGAGAGCAGAGAGAGGTAATCGACAGAGGAACGAAGGGAGTGAAGCAGTGTGCAGAGATGGAGAAAGAAAGGGAGGAAATAGAGAGAAGGGGAGGGGAAGAAGCAGAGAGGGAAATGGCATTTTGGAGGAATAAAATATTATTGCAACAAACACGTAAGTATGAAGAGGGAAGATTAAAGGAGTTAAGGGTGGCAAGGATGGCACGGGAACGTGATCAGAGGGACGAGGATGAACAGGCACTTAAAAGGGTGAGCAGAGCAATAAAAGAAGAGCTAGATAGGAAAAGACACAATGAACAACAACGGGGAGGACCATACAATAGAAACACCTCTAATGGATGCGCAGTGGGCAGCACAAGCACGTCCAAGGCACATACGACATGGAGCGTTGTCATACACTCGGGGGTATGGGAGTAGGAGAATACTTGTGGCTTCACAGACATCGATGTTGAGACAGTTACTGTACGCTATAGGCTCCCACTCAAATTGACATTCTCTAACGGATTCTGTAGCGATTTGGAAGAGGATGTCCATGGAGACAGTAGAATAAGTGATGAAGAGAGGGAGGGGCCTGGTAAACTCTATATAACACAAACAGGCACAGCGATGTCTTGGGAGTACAAAACACAAGAGGAAAGGGGCAGGGGACAGAACATTGGCAACATAACAAAAGACGCAACAGAAGGGATGGTCCCGCAAACACCTTACATCAACAGGCTCCGGGATCTCCAAGCATGCAGGAAGGTTTGGGTCAGCAATTATACAAAACAGAGGTCATTCTTGCCCACAGGGTGGGCACAACGGGGCACTGGACACTCTGCATCTGTCACATGCAGTAGGACTAACAAACATAGGTACACAACCCGAGGACGAGAGGGGACCTATTCAGATACGACAGTGTAGATGAACACCTGAAGAAAGGGCAGCGTACTTGCAGATGCCCCTATTAGGAAGGGGAGGGACCAAGCCACAGTATGTGCCATGGAAGAACATAGACAAGGAAATCATTAAAAACAGGTTGCCATTGTTGAGTGGGGGAACGGGGAGAAGTGGATTTACGAGATGGAAACATTGGTGGTGGGTGACGTTAAGGGTCTGCTGGTCTCCATACTGGGTGACGCAGCTGCCGACATTTGGAAATGGGTGGGCTTCCCAAGAGTCACCACCCGAAACACAGCACACGACGGATCACCATTTGACAATTTTAGACACACAGTTTGGCAGACATTGCTAACACAGTACCCAGACACGTCAGATATAGGAGCAATTACATCACGCAAAATGTGTGACAACGAAGATCCCGTTAGTTACATCCAAGAGATTCAAGAGCGTTGGTGCCTCGAAACTAGAGAGCCTTGGGATAAAACCATAGCTATCTTTTATCACATCTTTCTGCAAGGGTTAACAGAACCAATACATAGACATTTGAATAAATTGGTAGGGATGGAAGATAAGGCATGATCATAGATACAACTCACAATAGTACACCATTGTAGGTTGTGGCAAGAAAAGATGAAACAAAAGGCAGAAGACAGGAAAGCGGATGAAGGAAAATTGGTCCAAAAGAAATTGTCCAAATATGCATTAGAAGGTGCACTCATAACAAGCCCAGCCCACAGGCACAGGTGGCAGCATCGCAGCCCCAGCATCAGCTCCAACCGCAGAAACAATACAACACGTTGCAGCAATACGCCCCGGTGGGCGAATAGGCTACTACATGCAGAACCCTCAAACAGGGCAACAACAAAACATGCCACAGCAAAACATACAACCAATACATGCACAGCAAATGCCAGCTCCCCAACAAACCACACAGCAACTGGTAGCACAAACACACCAACAGCTACAACCTGCACAACAGCTGACACAGCTAGAGGACCACTCGCCACGACCCATGGACACAAAGGCAATGGTGCCAGTGACAAGGATGGGAGTGGTAACCATAGTGGGCCATAACTCCTACACAAGGAATGGACAGTCATTGTATCCCACATAGAACAGCCCACAGACAAACTTGTTGTGTCCCATCCTGTCGGTCACAGCTAATCCTACAGAGGAACCTCACACAAGGGTGCCGATAGGTGACAAAACATTTTTGTTTCTTGTTGACACTGGGGTGACTAGGTCATGCATACGGGAGGGGAAATACACGTTATCAGGTGATGCCATGAACACTGAAGGATTCTCTGGGGCTCGAGAAGTAGTTCCCCTTACTGATAACATCTCTTTATCTATAGGAGATCACGACTTATCTTTACCTCTACTTTACTCTAAGCAAGTACCTGTAAACATATTGGGACGCGACATAATGAGCAGCCTAAACATGACTATCTCATTCACAGACCAAGGCATAGTTTTCTACACACCAGGCATTCACGTGCTCACCGCTAGGTAGATACTTCAGGCATATTGTGGGAAAAGTGTACAGAGTGGGGGAACCAGTTGACCCACAAATGTTCCAATATGAAACAGACATGGCACTCGCATGGCTGCCTAGAATTGCAGCAAAGGTTTGGAGGAGACCAGGTGAGTACCTCTTTAGGCCAGAGACAACAGCAGATTAAAAGAGGGATCATTTGTATCAATTGATATTGAGGGAATTGTGGCAAGAGAGGATTGGGTTGCTGTAAACGGCCTAGATGACGAGGGGAAGGCATGGAGGGTGAACATTTCACTGTCCGAAGGATGTCGATTGACACAGGTGTCTGATGAGGAACTCTTTTCACAGAAGAAAGGAGAGAGTGAGATGATGTTGGGAATGAGCGTGTACATTTGGTTGTGTATAACATATAGAGATGTGGCACAGAAAATGGCAATGACACTTGAGGCACCACTTCCCTTTTGTGAAGAAGACCTAGCAAAAGTACCCAACATACTATGGACAACCAGTCCGTATGACGTGGGGTGCATAAAAAGCATAGGGGGAGTGCAGATAAAGTAGAAACCCGGACCTATCCTGCCAAGGGTTAGACAATACCCCCTGACTAAAGAGGCAGATGAAGGCATTTATGAAACAATCAGTTCCCTTATCGACAGAGGCATCCTAGTGCCATCAGAATCTCCATGCAACACTGACTGCAGTATACCAGGTCTGCAAGTCGAATGGGAGGTTGTGATATTTTATACAAGATTTATGCCCACTTAACCACATTGTAGAAGCAGAGTAGCCCGTAGCAGCTAACCCTACCACAATTCTATGTGGCATCCCGGCTGAAGCAACATGTTTCACCATTATTGATCTCAAAAACACATTTTTCTCAATACCACTACATCCAGATTCACAAGATCTGACTTGCTTCATGTACCACAACAAACAATGGAAACACACCAGATTACCACAAGGATACTGTGAATCACCATCCATCTTTAACAGGGTAATACAGATGGACTTGGGTAATGTCCAAACTGAAAGCATGATTTTGCAGTACGTGGATGATATGCTCATCTGCAGCACCACTGAGGAAGAGTGCAGGAAGGACTCAGGAGACATGCTCACTGTACTAGCAGAAAAAGGGTACAAAGTAGACAAGGCAAAACTACAATACTACCAAAAGGAGGTGCTGTACATTGGACAGCTAATTCCTCAAAACGGCAGACACATAGCACCAACTGACACGCCCCAACCAAAAACGATACGGGAGCTACAACAGTTCCTCGGTTTATGCAATTATTGCAGAGCTTGGGTCTTGATTACAGCACTTACACATGCCCTCTTCTCGCAGCACTTAAGGAAGCACAGAGGGAAAGGAAATAGCTGGGGTGGACTAGGGAAATGACAGAGGCCTTCAACAAATTAAAAGAAGCAATATCTATAGCTCCAGTTCTAGGAACCCCAGATTATAAAAAGGAATTATTCCTATTTTCTCACTCAGATGGTGTGGTCATGAAAGCAGTACTGATGCAAAAAACGAGCCTGGGTGACAAGCCAATTGCCTACTACAGTGGGCAATTAGATCGGTAATGAAAGGATACTTTCCTTGATAACAACACTTGGCTGCTGCAGCCTTTGCAGTAGAAAAAGCATCATCAATAATTATGGGATGCTCCACCACACTGTACGTGGAAAATGCCCTTTTTGCGATCCTGCATAAGCGGAAAAGCAAGCTGACAACACAAAAGGCAACAGGGTATGAGATCATATTATCTCAGCCTGAATCAAAAATAGTAAGGTACAAGAATGTAAACCCAGCACAATTTGAAGGCAGAAGAGTACGAACAAGGATAATATGTTCATGATTGCACACATGCTATTGACGTTTACACGGAAACACGGAAGGTAGAGGAAGATGTGCTTGAGTGGGAGAGGTACTGTACATTGATGGGTCTTCAACAATTGATCAAGGCAATAGTATCAGGAGAACAGGAGCAGCGGTGGTCAGATTGAAGGAGGATTGGACAGGCGAGGTAGTAAGGAGTGTTCGATTACCCCCACAATATTCAGCAAAGGCAGCAGAATTAGCAGTTCTGATACTAGCTCTCAGGGAATGTGAAGGGAAAACGGTTACAATCTACTCTGACAGTGCCTACGTAACTTCAACAGTACACTCTGGGATAGCAAGATAGTTGAGAAGAGGGTTCAGGAGAGCAGATGGGACATCTTTACCACATGCCTTTCTGATGGGAGAGTTGATAGAGGTAATCATATATCCAGCGGAACTAGCTTTGGTAAAGTGCCAAGCTCTTACTAATGGAGATGACCCAATCTCAAAAGGAAATGAGGCAGCAGACTACCACACAAAATATGCATCATACTTTGGAGATATGTGGGACTTGAAAGAAAAACAAAAAGAGAGGGGAAGGGTGAGACAAATGCTAATAAAAGAAGGGTATAACCACCTACGGGAAACTGAAATAATGGAGTTACAGGCAGCAACCCCAATGAATGAAAAGGGACTCTGGGTAAGAAGAGGGTTTTCAATGTCCCCTACTGATGTCTTGTGGCAGCAAAACAATACAGGTAAAGTAGTGATGCCCCTTGCACTATTGAAAACAGCATTGACACAACTGCACCATCCCACACATAAAGGGAAAGAGGTCATTGCAGCACTCATTGGAGAATCATGGTTCTGTCCTGATTTAAATGCTCGTGTTGCCAACTTCATCAGCAATTGCCTTACATGTCAACAATTCACTGCTGGACAGACACTAAGAGTAATAAGAGGAGCAATCCCTCGTCCTGAAGGCCCATTTCTGCACCTCCACATTGACTACGTGGATATGATCAATGGATGTCAAGGCTATCGATACATGATTGTGGTGGTCTGGCCCTTTTCCAGGTGGATAGAGGCTGGGCCATGTTCTCACTCTGCTGCCCTCAGAGTAGCCAGATTCCTGGTCCGAGAAGTATTCCCAAGATGGGGTGTCTGTGAGGTCCTGAGGTCTGACAATGGTCCTCACTTCTCCAATGAAATGTTCCAGCACATAACTGCCCTGTTAGGGATAAAACATAAGTTTGCATGTGCATATCACCCTAAAGCAAATGGTGTGTGTGAATGTCTCAATGGACCATTGAAGGAAAGCATAGCCAAAACTCGGCAAAGCACCAAAAGAAATTGGCTGCACTAGTCTACCGCTGGCCCTGTTTGAATTACAGAACAAACCCGAGTACGATCACCACTTGACACCTCACAAGGTGGAGACAGGACACTGTATGCACCTCCCATTAGCTCCACACACACAAGGGCTCTAAGTGATTGTGAGGCGGCTTCAGAGATTTTTGGTAACGAAATTTTGAATATGCGAATTCGCTTGTTTCTAGTGCCTCTTTTATTTCTCGACAGATACAACGGATGCAGGGGAGGTCGGACGACAACACACAAGAGGGCAACAGCATCCAAGAAAGACAAAAAGAACTGGCCATTAAAATAGAAGACCAGGTGCTACTAAAACATTTCTCAAGGCGCTGGAATGCAACTCGATTTACTGGCCCCCACACAGTCGATGCGGTCACAGACAGGGCCATTAAACTAGAAGGTCAGTCAGTCTGGCACCAAGCACAAGATGTCAAGCCTACAAAGCATTGGCCTTGCCCAACGCACCTCCACAGATGTTGACAGGGCCAATGCGACAGCAACAAGCAACTCTCAAGAAAGCATTAGCGCCCCAAACACTCGTGACCATGGAAGTACCTGTCCCTAGTACAGACTTCTAGCCACCCTACGGTTCGATGCTCCAAGGGTCCAGATGTCCCCACTGCAACACTGGTGCAAATTGACCAATAAAATAAAGGTGCCTATACCCAAGAAAAGACAGTACTCAATGACGATATATATATATATATTGCATAAAAGATATCTTCCAGTGCCTCGAATGAAACTCATCAAATGTTACAGCACCTTAAGCTAATTTGATCACTGAGAATGCACAGCCTCATTATTCACCACACTGTGTTAACCCTGTTTTAACATTCTTCTTATTTGCACATGCAGGGTCCTGCGACTGTTGACTACATGAATAAATGTTAATAGACGTAGGTTTTAGGATTTAATTTAGATGTTGCCTTTTACTGACCACCCTGAAGCACTGTCTCATCAATACATCCACGCCATACGAAGGCCCGCACATTCTAGACCAAGGCCACCACAAATTTACTATTACGCATTCCCTGACTATATAGCACAAACATACCCACAACTTCACCATGTCTTGCCCACACTTAGACATCGATCCATACAGAAGATATGGGAAGAAATGTTTGCATGGGCATTAAATGACTGTTTAGTACAAGGAGCTTAAAAAAACGTACAAATACTAACACAATAACGCTTTTTATTGCAAATTTCAGGTAGGCAACTTTATCATCTCATCAGTCGCTCAACAGGGAAGTCATGGTTTTGTTAATAAAAGTTACTATGACAACTGTGTGGTTAATCCTGTCAACCGGCCTTTTAGCCACTGCCCTCTGGTAGTTGGATATGGCTTTGCATGTCTCCGCTATATCCAATACTAATATTCCCCAAACCAAGCTGTAAGGATTATTGTGTCAGGTGGTACAGAAGACACCGGAGATAAGGTAAGGAGAAGTAAGCTTAGCATTGGTACTGATGTTAATGGGGTTGACACATATCTCAATGGCACTGGTATAAACACATGTCAAAAATTGGTAAGGATACAACCCAGGAGAGTTGTTATGTCTGCTCACTGATCCCATATGCAATGAGCGCCTCCAGGACATTCGTAGCAACTGAATGATGCTCTATCCACTCTCTCTTCTTCTATTTCTTCTTCCCTTGATCAACTTTACCCCCTTTCTTTCTTCCGTCCAACCCGGAAACCCTCTCAACCATGGCTCACTCCTCAACTTCTCTCTATGCGGCGTCTCCTCAGACGTCTTGAGAGATTCTGGCTCAAATCTCCTTCGCTTTCCAACCAAACCACATATTTCTCTTATCACTCTCTTTATGACTTGTCTTGCCTCGGCTAAACGGTCCTTCAACTCTAACATTCTTCACTCCCAAGCACTCCACCCTCGCAGTATCTTCCAAACTCTCTCACGACTTCTCTCCCCTCCTACTCCTGATCCCTCTACCACCTCTACCCTTTCTCCTTCTGACTTCTAACTTCTTCTCCTCTAAGATTCTTGCCCTTCCGCAAATAATCAGCGGTTCCTCATTTCCCCCCTCTTTTCCTCCCCCCCATCTACCTGTATGTCCATCTTCTCACCTGTCTCCCCCTCTGACGTCTCCACCCTTCTTTCCAAAGCCCATCCCACATCCTCCCCTACTGACCCTCTCCCATCCCTTCTTATCCCCAAGATCTACCCTCTTCTCATTCCCTACCTTACTTCCTTCTTCAACAGCTGCCTTTCATCAGCCACCATCCCCTCTGCTTTCAAACACGCCACTATCATCCCTATTTTGAAGAAACCTTCGGCCGATCCCCTTCTCACCTCTAACTTCCGCCCTATTTCTCTTCTTCCATTCCTCTCTAAGCTGCTTGAGCGCCTCGTCTACTCCCAGCTCTCAACCTTTGTCACCAATCTCTCCCTCCTACCTCCCTCCCAATCTGGCTTCCGCCCTAAGCACTCTCCTGAAACTGCTCTTACCTACATCCTTAACTCCCTCTTCTCTACTTGACACTCTAAGCAATCCTCAGTCCTCATTCTTCTTGACCTATCTGCTGCTTTCGACACTGTCGATCACCCCCTTCTTCTTAACACTCTTTCTTTCTTTGGATTCACAGGCTCTGTTCTTAACTGGCTATCCTCGTACCACTCCTCCCACTCTTTCACTGTTTCCTGGGGTGGCCGGTCCTCTCCATCGCAACCTCTTGAGTACAGTGTACCTCAAGGATCAGTGCTTGGACCTTTCCTTTTCTCACTTTACACCTCCCTCCTTGCCCCTGTTATCTCCTCATTTGGCATTTCCCACCATTTCTATGCCGACGACACTCAACTCTTCCTTTCTTTTTCTTCCTTCTCACCCGACCTCCAACTGAAACTCTCTTCCTGCCATACTGCCATAAAGAACTGGATGTCTTCCCGCTTTTTCTCCCTTAACACTGACAAGACTGAAGTCGCCTTTTTCCCCTCCAACTCTCTTCCCCCTCCCTCCCCTCCTCCTTTCATTCACTTCCCTCGCACTAATCTCATTATCTCTCGCCACACTCGTAACCTAGGCATTCACATTGACTCCTCTCTCTCTTTCTCCCACCATATCTCTCTCACTTCTCGTGCCTGTCGCTACCACCTCTTCAATATTCGCAAAATCCGCCCCTCTCTCACCGTTCATGCTACTAAACTTCTAATCTCCTCTCTTATCTTCTCTCGCCTCTTCTACTGCTCCTCCTTACTCTTTGGTCTACCTACTTCTCATCTCGCCCCCTCAAGTCTATCTACCACTCTGCTATCCATACCCTCTGTCTCCTTACCTCCCGTGACTCCATTTCGGCTTCCCTCTCCTCCCTTGGCTGGCTTCCATTTCACTCTCAACTTAAATTTCACTTTCTCTGCCTTGTCTTCAAATCTCTCCATGGGCTTGCTCCCCCCTACCTCTCCTCCCTCCTCTCTTTCTACAATCCCTCCCGCTCCCTTCGTTCAGCTGAGCACTTCCTTCTCACTGTACCTCCGTCCCATTGTGCCCCCTCCCGTTTCCGCTCCTTCCAGCTCCTAGCTCCCCTGCATTGGAACTCCCTACCTCTCTCAATCCGTTCTATTCCTACTTTCTCCTCATTTCGCATCTCCCTTAAATCTCTCCTTCTCCACCCCCCGCCTTGAAACTCCCTCTCCTTCTTACTCCCCGTCCCTTCTTTCTGCTTCCCTTGATTTCCTCCCGCCACTCCCTAACCACCTGACTCTCACCCTTTCCCCTCTCTACTCCTTCTCCTCCCCACCTCTCCTTCTCCCTCACATTCCCACTGCTCTACTCACCCTATTCCCTTCAGTTTAATTGCTCTTCTTACTGGTTTGTTGATTGTTTCATAACTGTAATTTGCTTCTACCGTTATATTGTTTTATGTTTTATGTACCAAGTTGTTCAATTGTGCAGCGCTTTGGTGTAAAGCGCTATATAAACAAATAAATGCAAATACAAATACAAGTACCTGTGGCATCAGCACAATGCCTCAAAATGTTCCAAACAAGAGGAAGATTCCAAGGGAAGACAGCAACTTTAAGATGGAGGTTGAAGGCAACATTTCCTTATGAAGATTATATTATCAAGACACTACCGATGATGGACAACTACTGGCAACACACTGAAGCTCTACGATACATAACGGATGGTCCAGAAAAGGGTGAAACTAAACAATTGACATTGGAATACTCACCCTGCAAATGGAGAGCAAATGAGATAGGAGGAGAGCCTAGCTGCTGGGAAGACAACAGATATTGGTGTATGGGAAAGTGTACATAAAAGACGGATGGGAGGATGGAGTAGTGGGGAGCAAGGCACTGACGTTAACTAAAGCAGCAGTAAACAATGTCCAAGAAGAAAATGACAATTGCCTCAAGGAATGGGCTAAAAGTGCAAGCCTGCTAACTTGGGTGGATAAGCAAGATGGACCACTCACAATAATCCCCTTGACGACACTGCCCTGTGTTACCAGCACGATGGCGATGATGAAGTGGGAGAAAATGACGGGTGAAAAAGAAAAGAGAAGATCCCAGAAATGGGAATGGGTATGGCGGTGCTAATGGACCACTATTGGGCTTGTGGGTCCAAAGTATACGACAAACTTCCACCGAACTGGGGAGGAATATTCTCCCTGGCACACGTCAACATACCCTCGTTGGTCGTACCAAAAAAACATGTCAAAATAGATGACTTCCCCAAAATGGTCGAAGGCAATAGTAGGAAGAAGAGGTCACTAATACCAACACGACACCTTCAGAGTAACGCCATGAACTAGAATTAGACACTGAGGAGAGTAAAAAGAGAGGGAAATTACCTTTGGGGACGGTCAGAGACGGTACTCGATGAGGTGCCACCATCTCACAGGCTATTGAGCAGGACTGCTATGTTTTTCTCCACACTGATACATCCCGGATTTCAAATGTATGCCAACGCCAAGTGGCTCCAGATAACGCGCTGGGAACTGATGATGACAATAAACTCAACAGTAAACGGGTTCAACGTAATCAAAGACGAGCTTAGAGCAATACGACTGGTGGCGCTACAGAACAGATACGTCCTGGATCTCCTCACAGCTATGGAAGGAGGAGTTTGCACCAAAATAGGAAGTTCCGGCTGCACGTTCACACCGGCAAACAATGAGGACAACGGGACATTGTCAGAAGCAGTAGTACAATTGACACAGATGCATGCTAAAATGGAAGAAGAATCTAAGGGTACGAAGAAGGACGGCAGCTGGTTCTCATACATTTGGTCCTGGATGCCATCCTGGCCATCGGACGGCCTGAAGGTGTTAGCAGGAGGACTGATTTTGGGAGCAGCGTTGTTGTGTGGAATAAAGGTATGCATGGCAAAATGCAAGATGACAGCAGAAGAGATGGTGCAGATGAAACTACTCATGGCCACGGACAACGATGAGCACATGGACGGCATAGAGGAAGAGAGGGACTAAGACAGCAGATAACGGAATCAGATATGTATCCACCTATGATGAAATGAGCGAACCTGTGCAATCTGAAGAAATACATAGGAAAGTGGGTCTACTGCAAGCCCAGAGGTGGTTGAGTCTACATGTACTGGTGATTTGAGGATCATCTCAACTACTACGGACACCTGTCAGGAATTAGCAAGATATGGCGCTTGATGGATGACAGAAGAAATCATAATGATGGTGTGGTCGACAAGTCAACCAGAGGGGGGACTGAAGAGGGAAAATCTGAATATGCCTTCAGTCCCGAAAGACCCCCCAACCGGAAGAATCCCCAGCAACAATATGGCTGCCGATCCTATGAGCTCGTACCAATCCCCACTGCTCCCGCCTTGGACAACTATCACGAAAGGTACCCTACCAGCTGACCATACAAACTCTGCCTAAAGTGGTTGAAGACATACAAGACAGAGCTGGAAAGACCCGCATGGACAGACTTGACTAAATGCACCAAGAAGCCATGCATCAAGTCGTTAGAGACATCACAACGACATAGCTATGCTAGACAGGAAGCACACGTGCAATACGCACATTCAGGACACTCACACACCGAATCTACACGAAGAACATACGCATACAGCTCTATGAGGTAGAGGACAGTGACATGTACATACTATCTGCACGTTTATTATTTTGCCAACACAGAAACGCAAGAAGCAAGAAGAGTTTGTGTACGAGCTTGCAGATGCTTATATTCAACTAACTCCATGGAAGAACAAGAGCACTCGAGGGACCTAATCAACCATGATACACACTAACCTATGGACACTATGGAGAAAACATAATAGAAGTCGGAACAGGCCTTAGGAAAACTACAATAGGCCATGATCGTTTCGTAGAAATGTCAAGCCACAAGGTGTTGTGCAAGCTGAACCGCAATGGCAGGAGCTAAGGCAGCCATGGCCATGATGTTGCAAATGACATTCCGCACACAGAGCCAAGGTGACACCGGCTGCAGCAAAGAATATTCCCTGCAAAATACAAGCTAATTCGATGCACTTGAGCCTGCAAGAGTGGTCTCCAACCACGTGACACGGCCAAGCTGATATTGGGCCAAGACTTGGAGGCTGGGAAAGATCCGCTGTCCCACAACTAGACAGCGGTTCACAATATACTCGCTATTCTTCAGCTACTGTATACAATGGGAATGGAGCACTCTCATGGCATTAGTCTACTACACACTATTGTATAAAAGCAGACATATAGTTGCACCTTGCTGACACATAGTATACGTGTATCGAGAACAGGTGTCTTATGGGCTGCGGATAGCGTTTGTCCCAGGCTTGGGGGCCCGCAGCCTGACCAATCAGGACACTGGGGTTTGGGGGCAGATGGCAGGGGCTATCAACCAATCACAGGGCTTACCTAATGTAACATTTTCAGAGTAGCGATTCTTAGGGATTATCCAAGTACACCACCTAACAATGCTACATCCAATAACATCATCTCTGCCTATAGGTTCCTATACTGGAACTACCACTCAATGGCCAATGCTGAGTACTGTTAGGTTTGGAGAAGGAGCATGCCGAGTGACGCAGGTTATGATGTCACAAGTCTACAAAACTGGTCTGCGAGCCAGAATGCGGTGAGATGTGCCCGGACCTTCATCTGTGCATATGACCCCTGTGTGTTTTGTATAAGAAACCACACTAACTCTTTGATCCTTGTGTGAACCTCAACTTCTTTGGGACAAGGGATAGAGTTAGGGCCTTCCATGAGCTGGGAGTCCACGGACCTTTAGCACGGCTTTGCCTGCCCAAAAATCACCCTAACATCCAGTACTCTGTCATTGGCTCCCCACTATTAAACGGGAGGAGTTTAGAGCACTTTGCATTGTGCATCATGTTTGTTACCATGTTGTCCCAAAATATCTGCAAACTAAGATCTACCATTATATTCCATCTCGTTCTCTTCGCTCCTCAGACATACTCTTGATGCAGGTTCCCCGGTTTAATTGTGAACAACTTGGGAGCCTTTCCTTTTCCGTGGCAGCCGCTCGTCTGTGGACAAAACTACCATTGTCTCTTCGTGCCATTGAGCAACATTTATCCTTTTGTCGTTTGTTGAAAACCTCCCTGTTTTAATTCTTCTTTTTGTTCTTGTCTTTTTACCTTTCTTCTGTTCCCTGCTTTTTCAGTTTTTAGCACTAAGATGCCCTCTCTGGAGTTTGTTACGCTGTATAAATATGCATAACAGAGTTTTTAGCTTAAACATTCTTTGCATCCTTTTAAAATGCATCCATGGGGCTGCTGCTGCCTACCTTAAGAATATCATCACATGGTATATCCCAGGATGAGCCTTTGATCTATAGTGGTCTATCCCAGAATGTTGCCATTGCTCTATAGTGGTCTATCCCCAGGATAGAGTCTTTGATCTATAGTGGTCTATCACAGGATGGGGCCTTTTATCATAACAGAATATTGATACCTAGGACTTGCTGTCAGATCAGGGGGGATAAGACTGCCAGTCTTGGGAACCAGGTTTAGGAATAAATTACCAAATTCTATTCTTGACAGCACAAGGTTTTCTAGTTCCAGGCCCCTGTTGAGGCGGCATCTGTTCAGATGGTTCTTTATCTTATTTTTGCTTTTTGTAGGTCAGCTAGCAAAAAGACAGATTTTTTCCTGCCAATTTTATGTGGCCTACAAAAAGCAAAAAGACAGCGCTGCTTCGCCCCTCAATCCCACCCTGTCTGGTGGGATTTCTTTAAAGTCTGGGGGTTTCACCCCCAAACTGTCCTCCCCAGCCCCCGCCGCCTCCTTCCCCACCCAAGACTCCCCCAAACTAAAACACACACAAACACACATACACTTACCCGTTCTCCCCTGATGCCGGTTCCGGTTCCTGGCGTGCATGTCAGCCCCTACACACACTAATGTGCGGCAAGGGCGTGACAGTGTCACAGTTTATTATACGGCACACGCCAGCAAGGGAACGCCTTGCCCTACACTGAATGTGGCGCACAATGAAAAATGTTTTATTTTTAATACACTACGGATTCTTTTGAGTAGGTCTCCAACATGTTGCACACTCAACCTTCACAAACACCCCATGTCACAATGGACTCGGAACCATGCCGGTGTGTATCAATAAGATATTTATTAATGTATTATTTAATGAAAAATTTAAATCAACCAACTGCACAGCCACTAATGTTGTGGCAACACAAAATGCAATAAGCTCTACAAAACAACTAGGTTAAGATATACTATTACAGTTAATTCTGTTTTCTTAATGGCAGAACACAAAAAGAACAATTTACCACAGAGTGATAGCATCAACAGTTAAGCACTCCCCCTCCAACAATAGAAAAATTGGTTTTCAATGATTCACTACTACTGCTATAGAACAGCACACAAGGGTACTTTGGGCTGCTTACACTAAAGGACAAATCCGGCTTCAAAACAGAGTTGCTAGCACACTTAGGAAATTCGATTTGAACACAGGCAGCACATGAGAAAGACAATCAAACAAAATAAAGGGAATGCAATTCAAAATCTCCAGTAAAAACACTTTTTTAAAGGATGAAAAGAAATTTTAGAAAAACGAAAATTGAAATCACATTAACTTTGCTGGGCTGGAAATGACGCACTTGCTTTCCACAATGAGAAAAGCACATAGGAAAATCGTTTTTTAGTGAAAATAACAGTGACAGCTAACAGGTAGGCTTTGGGCAAAGAGATTACTCACAATGGGAACAATGGTTTGGGTTTAATAAGACAGATGCAAATAGGAATGACACTGGCAGAAATTCGCTTAGCAGGGCATAATTTAGACACAGGGACGTTTTCAGCTCACAAAAGGAATAATTATTTTGAGACAACACTTTAATGACTATGGGCCTCATTACACGGTAGGCGGTAACCATGGCGCTATTAGCGCCATGGTTGCCACTGGTATTTTACAGTGTCCGCCTTGGTGGATGGCGGAATTACCGCCCTACTCCAAGGTGAGCGGGGGCGGTAATTCCCCATTCACCAAGGCACTTCCCCATTCCCATTTTCGCCCCCATAGGGCATAATGGGAATGGGGAAGGCGCTCATTATGGTACCGCAAATTGCGGTACCGTAATTAGCTCCAAGGTCCCTTTGCGGCACCCTTCTTTAACGGCTGGTAAACCAGCCGTTAAGGTCGGGTCCCGCAAAGGGAACTCGTAGTAAGGCGGTAAGGGTTTACAGGTACCGGTGCCCTTACCGGTAAACTCTTACCGCCTAACGTGTAATGAGGCCCTATGACAATTAAATAAAAACACTAGACAAGGATGGTTGGTTTCGAATTTCAACAATCCTGATCCATAAAATTCAATGGGGGAGTTAATTGATTAACCTACAAAAATACTAAGGATTTACAACTGAGGGGTTGTTCAAAGGAGATATGCTAACATACACAGGCAAACCAGAGATTCTTTGATGTGGAGATGGCTGAACTGCACGGGCGATTTGAGGTTTAAAATGGGGACTATTGGATGCACTGCTACCCAAATTGAAGGGCTTATGCAATTTAGACCTGGGGTTATTGCTACATACATAGCAAGCCTTGGTTTAACATTCAGGAAAGCCAGCTGGATCTCAGGACACTCTGGAAAGATAGGGCAAGGGTCTGGTCACTGCACTCTCAAAGATGATAAGGTTCAGCAGCCTTCTCTCCGTCCTCCTTTTCTGTCTCCCTGGTTTTTGTGTGTCTTGAGTCCTAGTACAGTCCCCTTTATATAGCAGAAATGGCATCACTAATTTTACAATCTAGGGGAAGTACCCTTCAATAATCCCTGCTGCCAGGATTGGACAGTTTCTCTCTCTCCCTCTCACCGCACCCTTACGGGTTGGATTAGGGATTTTGGAGAAACATCTGTCTTTTCCCCTTTATTACCATCCTTTGTTCTCATTACAACCTTTTGGCAAAAACTAGTTATGTATCATAACTTCATAACTGTACTAGCCACTGCTATATGAAACATATATTTGGTTTGAGCTGACCATGGTGAATTAGATGAGCTGATCGGCAAAGCCGTATGATATAGCATGCCTATATGCCACATTTTTGTCATTTTCATAAAATGTACAACAGTTATGAATATGTAAGTCATCAAGCATAGTTCTAATTTAATTTTCATCTTTTCACCTACTTTAACATTTGTCACATGTCCAGATCAGCCAGAAACCTAGTCTTACTGGCCATTTCAGATCCTAGAGTCCCAGGTAAATGCAATGTATATCCACAAAACCGCCAGGAAATTACATAAACAATGGCATAAAATTGAGATCAATCCTCCATCTGATGGCTGCGCAAAAAAAGCCTGAAAGGAAACAGTCTTTTAATATCAATTGGGGTTGTCTCTTCAACATGTGGGAGGGCCGCTTCATCCCCCACAGCTATCTGTCTTCCTGGGATCAGCCTGTGACCAGAGTTTTTTTTATAAGTCTCTTTGAAGTGGTATGGGCTCTTTTGATGTGGGTGCAACAAGGGCTCACACCTTTCTGTCATGCCTTAGGCAAGGATTGCCTTCTTTTGAAATCTTCGCTCTCCTGCCAGCTAGTCTGCAGATTAGGGAAGTCTGACGCCTCCAACAGCATCACATTTTATTGCAGGGTTGTTTGGCTAGGAGGTGCGACATCCAGCTAGAAGCGGGGCATTTCATTGTGAAGTTTAGAACTCAGCCAGAACAGGTTTTTACTGAAGTGTCTCTTCACATGTTTACAGAAGTTTTGTGGGTGAAACATAATATACATATGCTTTGGTCACCCCCACACATCAGGTTTTGCTTTCCTGACATTTTTCTGTGAGCAGTGGTATCTTTTTCCATTGTGGCTTTTAAAAGCCCTTTTTATTTGCAAATACATGTGCAGGACGTTTTTGCTTTTAATGTTTAGAAATCCTGTTTTCCATTTCACAGGATTCTTTGATTCCTCCTTCTTAAGTGAATTACATTGCTGCTGGTCCATTGATAATGACAGGTAGGCCCCTATCCCCCATGGTTCTTTAATTTTACATGAACAAAAAGAAAAAGCCAGACCCATTTTTGGTTGCAGTGTTTAACTTCTTGCCATTTATGTGACAGGGAAATTAAAGCAGGGCCTTTTTTTGTTGCAGTGTTTAAATGCTGCTGTTCAAGTAAAGGTGACTTCTGTTTGGGGCCTTTAAATGCACCCCACATGCCCCCCTGCTTTTCCATGACTCTTTGTTGGGGAAGAGCAGGGCAAAGTGGTGTTTCCTTCGGTGTCATTTTCCTTCATCAAGGAGTGGGCACTCCAGTACCCCCTTTAGTCTCCGGGTTGGGGGGTATGGTATGGCACCCCCGTTTCTTCCTTCATTTGGGAGTGGGTGCTCCAGCCTCCCCTTCCATCTTTGGGTTTGATGTGGCTTGGCATCCCCTTTATTCCTTCCCTTCCAGGTCCCCGGGGTGCTCCTCTCCAGGCTGGAATTTAAGGATGTTAATTCTCTAATAGAAGATTAAAAAAGACAAGTTTCAGTACTTTTTACACACATTTGTCCCAGAAGATTTACAAGAATTTACAACAACAACAACCTCTAGTTACGCATAATCTTCTAGTTTCATAAACAATTTTTTATCTTTTTATTTTTCTTCATTTGTACAATAACACCAAGTAAATTACTTTGTTATGTATATATATTTTCTCCATCTGGGTTCCCGTTCCTTACCTGTGCTCTTCGGAGGATTCCTGGACTCTACCCTCACTGGGTTCTTTAATCAGCCACAAGTCCTGCTCTCTTAATTTCTAAAGGGATGGTGAATGGCCGGACCAGTCCTGGGGTGGTGACCTCGTCTCCAGTTTGAACTTCAACTGCATATGGCAGCAATTGAGCTGATCGAAATGCACTGTCACGATTGTCAAAGGAATCCAAATTAATTGCAAATTGATTGAGAATGTCACTGCCTAATTAGAAGGCAGCGGGGACATCTCGCACAACCCAACAATTATGCTCTAAGCATGGACATTTTTAGCATGCACCTGCTAGGCAGGAGATTTTTGGAATTTAGAGTTTCCAGGTCCATTTCCCACTTATCAATCAACTTAAATGTGGGAATGGTCTGATCTTTTGGGAGTTTCCTGAATAACGCTTCGCTGATGAAGCTTTTTCCATTATTCAGGCATACTCTAGCAAGAATAGGCTCCCCTCCAATTACCGGGATGGGGAGGAAAGTCTGTTCCCCCTTTTTCTGATTATCAGCCTAGCTTTGAGCTGACTGTTCATCACCTTTTATCATGGGTTTTGGGTTTTCTGCAAATTGTGGATCAGTATAACATTTCAGGGTATTTCCTTCCAGCATGGAATGCCACTTGAAACTGGAAGGAAGGTTGATGTTCAAGAATGAAGAAGGGTTCCCATCACCAGTTTGTTCTCCTACAGCAATTGCAGTTATGTCGGGGACTTGATTGTTCCTCAAGTGGAACTCAGTTTTGTCAAACCGTGCTCAACCTCATGCCATGTGCCATTTAAGCTTCCATAATTTGTGCTCTATTTTAATTTTATTGGCATGGTGAATCTGTGTCCAGATGAACTTGTTCCACAGTCTATTAGGGGTGACAACCTCCGAAGGAGGCCATTCCCTAGGAGACAGGGTTTTCCCTCTGGAGTGACGACTGTGACCAGGTGGTTCACCTTGTTTCGCCCAATTTCGATCTCCAGACCCACAGTCCCTTCGACAGAAATGTAATTTCCGTTGAAGTTCTGGAGTTGTCCAGGAAGAGGTGTGAGGAAAGTTTGGTGACTCTCCCCTTTCCTGAATTAATTTGCTCAAATGTATTTTTGGATAGAATGGTGGCTTGGGATCCTGTATTCACCAGCGCTGAAAATGAACACTGGCCTTGTACCTTGATGGGGGCATTACACCTGTCTTCTTTCTCCTCCAGGGGGACAAAGGAAATGCGCATTTTGGGCCAGCTGGGCAGTTAATTTCTTTATTTTGGACTCAGAGACTGTGGGATCTTGGGCAGTTTTCGGTGTCGGAGTTTGGGAATCTGTAAACAAAATTTGGCATTCTGAGATTTGGGGGGTTTGGGATTCCCACTTTTTCCCTGATTCTTTGCTGTCCCCCTGTTCTTGGAGACCGTCACTTGAACCGGTTTAGGGGATTTGTGAATCCCCTTTTTCTGAGTTCTCAAGATTACATTTCTGGGGTTCAGGGATAGGTGGTTCTAGGTCAGTCCCCATACTTACCCAGTCTGAGTTAGGGTTTTTTGGAACCCATTTTTCTTTGGGAGGAATCCCCCATCCTTGAAACAGAAGACTTTCTTCCCCGAATCCTTCCGGGATTCTTCCCCTTCAAACAGGAGGACGCAGACTTTCTCCACAAAATGGGTCTTCTTTGTCCCTTGGTTTCTCCTACTTATCCCCTGTTCCCTAGGTTGCAGTTTTTCGGGGGTAGCAGGTTTTGGTTCGGGTTGAGAAGGTTCTACAGGCTTTTCACAGGTGAGGAAGGAAGGTTCCTCTAGGACTTTACATCCCCCTTCCTCCCGAGCCTCCTCCTCTGGAACCAGTTGGTTGTTGGGGTTCTCTCCCCTTAATTGTTCCGCGGTGCCAGCCCCTTTGTGTGTGAGCTGTTCTGGGCAGCCATGTTCATTTGAGGGCCCTGCTGGTCCCTCAACACGCGACTCAGGTCTTGGATCAAGCTCTGGACCTGGCGCTCCAGTTGTGACACCCTCTCTGGCTGATACGGGGCTCTAGGGTCAAATCTTTGCTGCCCCCGGGAAGGGTAACTGTCCCTTCTCCCAGAGTAACTTGGGTATTGAGGGTTTCCCTGGCAACCCTCAATTCTTGGCCTCCCTTCTCCCTTATTTGGGGGTCTAGACTCCTGAAAGCAGAGAGGTAGAGAAGGATTATTCTGAATGTTGGGGTTTGGAAGGTACCTGGGGAAGAAATTTAAACAAGAGGGTGGAAGATTATTGCCCTCTGCAGGGAGGATTGGTGGAAAGTTTGGAGGGAAGTTTGGAGGGAAGTTGGGGGAAAGTTTCCTGGGGCTGTACTTACCTGACTGGATCCCCCCTGAGCAGGGGGAGTCCATACATACCCCAAGATGGGTCTGTTCCCCTTATACCTTGGGCTAATGTAGTCAGCAGAGTTAGGTGACACATTTGTGGGGTACCATGACTGGCTAGTACCTGCTTGGGACTGGTCAGAGGGTCTTCTCTGTCTCTAGTTTGGTTTGTTAGTGGGAGGTGTATTTTTAGGCTCCCCCATTTCTAGGTGCAAAATGGGGGTATTCTTCACCTCCGCCATCTTGGCAGCAGCGCGGGTGTTGGTTGGTTTGGGATTTGTGGGGGAATTCTTATTTTCCACAGACTTCTGGACCTCATAGATCCGGGTAGCTTGCTCTTTTACCTAGTCCAGGGTCCTTTCCTCGTGGAAGTCCCTAACCAGTTGTGTCATTATGTACTTAGGGAGGGCATGCAAATAGATGTTAATGAACTCCGTACTGGTTGTGCGCACCCGTCTAGCGGTTTGGGCAAATGCCCGCTTCAACTCTTGGACAAACTCTCTCGGTGCCTGATCTTCTCCGCACTGCAGGTTGTAGGCCGCCTTGCGAGCCTCCTCGGGGTTCCGGTGCTTCAAAATGGCCGAATTGTAGGTAGACCACCTTGACTGATTCTGATTCTCCAGGCCAGCAAAGAAGCTGGAAAATTCTGGGGAGAATGTCCACTTGGCAAACTCCATGGAATTCCCGTCATTTTTTATGCCAAATGACGTCGCCATCTGGTCGTACAACTCCATATGCTCCCAGACAGAGTATTTGGCATTGGGGTCTTTTACCAACGTTCTCTTTTGTTTGGCAGCCTTCTTTTTCTGCTGCACCTAGTCCATTCACCCTCAGCCTCAGAGCTGCTGCTATATGAGGTCCCATGCCTATCATCTAGGTGCTCCCTGATTCTATGAGACTGGGAGTCTCTCCCAAAATGACGGAGCCTAGTCTCTTCTCCCCTGGGGAACCTCAACACCTCTGGGTACATAGGCCCCACTCGGCCGCCATGTCTAAACAAGGGAAGACCAGCAAAAACCCAGATATAGCCACTATGTTCTCGCCATCAGACAAGGGTAAGAAACAGGACCCTCCCAGTCTTACCCCGCAGAAATCCCATGAAGGAAAAGATGCTCTCACTACCAAAGGGGACTTAGTGGCTTTTATGGCAGACATCAAGACTGAATTCCGCTCATGCTTGTCAGAACTCACCACCAAAGTTGAACAGACTGACCAAAGTGTGACTGAGGTGGAGCAGAGGCTGGGAGAGATTGAAGATCGCTCGCAAGAACACACAACCACACTGTAGGAAGTACAGCGATCAATCAGAGCCCTACAAGACAAGAACGAGATCCTAGAGTTTAAGCAAGAGGACCTTGAAAATAGGGCCCGCCGCAACAACCTCTGGATCCGAGGGATCCCGTCCTCCATACTCAATACAAACCTGGTGGAATACGTTGGGGACTTCTTTCAGTCTTTGCTCCCACAGCTGGGTAAATCCCAGGTATTGTTGGACCGCACTCATAGACTATGCCCATGCCAGGGAATAGACTCGGATCTCCCCCCAGATGTCATTACGAGGGTCCACTTCTTCATTACTAAAGAGGCCATCTCAGCTGTCAGCCGTTCTGGGGACGAACTCTCTTTTCAAGGCACATCACTCCAGATTTACCAAGACCTCTCAATGCTTACTCTTCAGAAAAGAAGGGCGCTCCGGCCCCTGGCACTCTTCTTCTGAGACCAAAAGGTAAGATACAGATGGCTATTTCCAACGGCCCTGCAGTTCTCATACAAGGGTGCAGTATGACGAATCAGTGACCTGGAAGACGCTAGCAAAATCATGCACCCAACCTCGCCCAAAGAATCCGCCTCACCAGACTCAGAGGTAACTGAGCCCCCATAGCCAGCCCCTTCCCTGAAACCTAGGTGACCGTTATGGTCAAAGGTGCAGCAGAGCAACAGGAAGAGATAATCGAGGGCAGACACGCACCCTGTAGGCTCCCATCATACATACTCACCCACCGTCTGGCCCTGCCCCGTGGGGAACCATCACCTCTAGTGTAAGGAACTTGCACTGCTAACTATGGCGGCGGGCTATATCCACGGCTCATGCCCATTCCAAGGAACGTCCCAACCCTGAGTCCTTGGAAACTCACAATACCAAGTTATTTGTTGACCCTGTTGGCCAAGGGTGTGACCGCACACACAATGTCGGCCCACCCGCTAGTTAAAGTTACGGCCGCTCATTGGGGGCTCGTGTTAAAATCCCAAGTGCAAGATGACCCTCACTTAGCTCTCACCAGGGATGGCGGTTGACCCGCTCACCATCGACCCCCCCCAAACCGGATGGCGCAGGAAGACCTGGCCCGGACCACCAAAACCTAAAACTCCTCTCCCTCAACGTCAATGGGCTGAACTCTCCCGCCAAACGGAAAACTATTCTGCAGAAACTCCAGGATGAGGAGGCCGCGGTGGCCAATGCTCCACGAGACTCACCTATTATGGGCAGATGTCGGGCGGCTCTGCTCCCGGCTGTATCATTCTTTGCCTCAGGGGAAACTAAAAAGGGAGGCACCGCAATCCTCTTCAGGAAAGACCTACATCCCCAAATTCTAGACACAAAAACATGCCCAGAAGGCTGTTTCATAGCAGTCAAATGCCTCCTGCTTGGAGACCTATACACCTTCATCTCTGTGTATGCCCCCAACTCTGGACAGTCGAACTTCAACAACTCACTAAGCTCCTCTCTCTCACGCTTCACAGAAGGCCAGGCGATAATAGGAGGGGACTTCAACGGAGTACCAGACCCGATAAGAGATAAATCGCATCCCCCAACCTCGATCGACTTCGCTCAGGCGCTGAGCCTCCTACACTTATTCAGATCCCTGGAGGTGGTGGACTCCTGGCGGGTCCTTCACCCCACTGAAATAGACTACTCCTTTTACTTTTATGTCCACCGCACCTTCTCAAGGATTGACCTCCTCCTGTTGTCCCCACAAACTCTCGCTTTCGTTGAGGAAGTGTCCATCGGCTCAAGAATCTTATCTGACCACGCCCCAGTGATCATGGAGATCCGGGCTCAAAACCCCAAATCTAATTCCCCAAGTAAAAAGTCGTTATATGACCCAATCCTCAATGACATGTCGACAAGAGACAGAATCGCAACCGTGATCAAGAACTTCCTTGAAGAAAATCCAGCCTCCGACACCTCCCCGGCAAATAACTGGGATGGTATGAAGGCATGAATCAGAGGCATCCTGATTGCACAGGAGGTGGCCTATCACCGGAACAGGCAGCAGACCCGGACGGCCTTGGAAGAAGAACTTAAAGCGGCGGAGGAAACCCATAAGAAAAAAGGTTGGTCCCCCAAAACGGAGCGTGCCTTACGCATGGCCAGGAAAAAACTAGAAGCCCACTATGCGGAACAGACCGCGCATTTAATGGCCAAGGTCAAACAATCTTATTACACAAAGAACAACAAGGCAAACAAAATCCTGGTAGCCAAACTGGCCAAAATAAAACATACTAACACTATTTCCGGCCTGCGTGACCCTCGGGGAGTCGTCCAATATTCAGAACCTAAAAAACAGCAACTGGCGGTAGCCCACCTGACCCAGGTCATGACAGCTAGTCTGCGAGACCAGCTTAAACAAGAAGAATACCTGCAAAGCGCGGCGTTACCCCAACTTTCCAACTTAGCAAGGGAATCCCTGGAGGCACCAATTGCAGAGGAAGAGGTCGAAGAAGCCATCAAGTCTCTCAAAACTCGAGCCCCAGGCCCCGACGGATTCTCAACGAGGTACTACAAACTATTCAGACCCCAGCTGATTCCCCCCTTGGTAACACTCTTCAACTCCTTCAGGGAAACAGGTCGGTGACCCCCTCGATGCAGGAATCAACCACCATTCTCCTGCCCAAGCCAGGGAAAGACCCAAGAGACCTGACCTCCTACAGACCGATAGCACTACTGAACATAGATGCGAACCTGTATTCCAAAATCCTTGCAAATCGCCTGGGCCACATCCTGCCGGAGATAATCCAGCCGGACCAGGCAGGTTTCATCCTAAACCGGTCAGCAGGGGACAATATCCGGAGGACCTTAGACCTGGTGGACCTTGCGCTCGAAACTCCCAAAAACTAGTACTGATGGCCTTGGATGCTACCAAGGCATTTGACAGGGTGGACTGGCCGTTCATGAAACGCACTTTGGGGGCCTTTGGCTTCGGTACAGCATTCCAAACAATGGTTCGGGCAAATTACAAAGAACCAAAAACATTTCTGAGGACCAACGGATCCATCTCGGCCCCAATCCCACTGTCCTGCGGAACTAGACAGGGCTGCCCATTATCACCCCTGCTTTTAGCACTCACCATGGAGCCCTTCGCCCAGAAAATAAGACAAAACACCCAGATTAAAGGCCCGCAGGTCGGCCCATCGCTACACAAAATCGCTTTATACGCCGATGACGTCCTGCTTATGATCTTGGAAGCCTGCTCCTCTTTGAAGCATGACTTAGCGGAGATAATCAGCTACGATGAGGTATCTGGATTTTCAGTCAACTTCGCTAAGTCAACGGCTTTGGGCATTGGCCTCGCCCCGGAGGAACGGGAAATGCTGATCAAGATGAGCCCAATCAAGTGAGAAACATAGGCCCCTACTTAGGCGTCTACATTCCGGCGGACCCAAAAGAGACATACCAGACTAACCTCCCCCGGCTATTTAAAGAACTAGAGGGAGATCTGAAACGCTGGACGACCCAGGAGATCTCATTAATGGGACGCATAACAGCTTGCAAAATGAACTTTCTTCCGAGGTTTCTTTATGCCTGATCCTGCCTCCCAGTGGCAATTCCTGCACCAACCCTCTGAGATTTACAGAGGAAAATGTTGAAGTTCATCTGGAGAGGTAAGAAGGCTAGAATCCCTCACAAGACACTATTGGGTGGCTCCAAAAAAAGGAGTCCCGGATTTACAGGCCTACAGAGTGGCAGCCCAACTGGCACATGTCCACGCATGGCAAACAATCACAAACCGCCCCAGATGGGTAGAACTGGAACAATCACAGCTGCCCCTATGATTTCTGCCACACATCCCACCCCCCCTCAGAATACACTGGGGAGGCCTACTTCTGGCAACCAAACACACCCTGAATACCTGGGACTGGGCACTAAAACGGAAGGGCGTCCCGAGGGGCCTGAACCCACAATCGCCGATTTTCATAACCCTGCTTTCTCGCCCGAGTCAAAACCCTGCAACTTCCAACGCTGGATAAACAGTGGCCTGGAGACCCTAGAGCAGCTGTACGAGGGACATGCACCCCGCACTTTTGAACAATGCAAGGAAAAGTTCCAACTTCAGGAAAAAGATAGATTTACCTATATACAACTGCGTCACTGGTGCTCGCATCCCCAAACCCTACAAGCAGCAACGCGTGTTCTCACCCCACTTGAACAAACGCTCAAGGACCCCCCGATTCGAAGCAGGATATCCACCTTATATAGGCGCTTTTTGGGCGATTTCTTGGCAGAGAGAACCCACTGCATGGCCCAGTGGGAGGCCGATTTGGGCCACCCGATAGAGGACCAAACATGGGTGGATATCTGGACCCGAGCACACTCCTTATCCACTGGTGTCACCAATAAGGAATGTGCATATACAATTATGCTAAGGTGGTACTACCCCCCTCTTAGGCTTCATCACATGAACCCCAGGGTGTACCACTCTTGCTGGAGAGGATGCGGTCACCCAGGCTTCTTCTTCCACATGTGGTGGACATGCCCGAAAATCCAGCAATTCTGGAAACTATGCCTTTGAACTATTGCACAAATCACCGGGGAAGCAGTCCCGCTGGAACCGGGGCCTGTCCTGTTGGGGGTCCCGGTCTCTGCGATTTACCCACGCTCTGGGAATAGGGCAAAACTGTTGACCCAATGCCTTCTAGCTGGGAAATCGGTGCTGGCCCACTGTTGGAAGTCCCCGGACGGCCCTTGTGTGGCTCAATGGTGTACAAAATTATGGGACATACTGATAGCGGAAAAGGTGACAGCAGCAAAGGCCGGGATCCTCCACCGATTCCAGAACATTTGGAGCCTGGTACAAGAATGTGATCAGAATTTTTCCGCTCTAACCTACAAACCCATCAATGCCCTATGGACCCTAAGAGACCAGGAGGACCCCGTGGGGACACATAGACAGTGGGGCCACAGAACGGACGGCCCAGAGGATGGAGGCCTCGGAAGGGGAAGGGAGGGAGGGGGGGACGGGTCTGGAGGGAGATATTTGGGGGTCAACACGTCTCTGCTATTGTTTTTGATTTATGCTTGTCAACCTGCCTTGATTTAAAATAAACACATTTAAAAAAAAAAAGAAAGAAGAGACTGCTACACAAATACTCAGATTGAAGACAGCGCCAAGTTTTAGATTTCAAAAGCAAAAGTTTGTTTTCATTTTTTGTAGTTGCCCTTGTTGATAACACATGTTTCAGTTATACTACCAACCTTTTTCAAATCAGGGCCTTTTTTCCAATACGAATACAATTTATTCACATAAAATGGAAATAAACATAAAGCCAAATAAAACTTAGACAAACAGAAACATTATTGAATGTATTGGTCAACATAAATGGATCATGGAGATAAGCAAGATAAAATGTAAGCACCGAATGTTAAAGTGACATTCATAAATGAAAAAAGTGTCGACCATTGTTATTAAAAGTCACATCACAGAAAATCAGGGGTTGGCGAAGGGGATGATTCATAGGTTATAGAGAAAATAACAATTTGGATGACAATGGGAGACAAAAAGAAAAATGGAAATTGACAATTAATCCATGCAAATCTGGATGGGCATGTTGTGTCGAACAACTTTTAGTTCCATTTATACTACTTTAATTACCTTATGATTGCATGTCCCCGTTCAAATTGTCAGTATGAAGCTTGTCAATAAATGAGTTCAATCCCTTTAAAATAAATGCATTCATTTAGCGCATTGGCTTACTTTAAATATGTTCAGTTGGCATCTTTAAAAACATAGATATGCCATTATTTTCAGATATACTGCCTGAGATTGCCATCTATTCTAGTATTGCCGCAAAATTTCTAAAGTACATTTAAAGACACGTGTCTCGTATAGTGACACTTTGCGTGGCCCCAAGTTCCTTAAAAATGAAGTCATTGTCAGGTATCTTTTAGCAACACTTTAATTCAAAAAGCTTGCTTGCATTCTCCTGCAAATCCCGCGATTTTCATTAGTATAGGTAGTTTGACACATATTTTATATTTCCACTATGTACGATCACCATTTTCCATCAATTAATTAAATAATAACTTATCTTATAGCAAACATCGGAAGCGGCTGTGTTGAAATTCCGAATGTCACTTTGTCGTCAAGGGATCATGGTGCACGCCATCTTTTGGGATACGGATGCCGTGTTTATATACAAAATAAGGCTAACTTTGCCCTATTACGAATGAAGATTCTGATAAAATAGACTGTGTAGGAATTTATTGGAATCTGTGATGATCATTCAATCAACTTTCTAGATCCAACAATCTACATAGATACTAATGAATTGAGAACGTGTACTTTCAGAAAACCACTGAAGTTAACTCTGCACTACACGCCAGGAGTTGTCACTAAAGATCTCCCATTCGCAGTATACCTTTCGGAGAGTTCATCAGAGCAAGAAGGAACTGTCAAACTACTGCAACATTTGAAAAGGAACGTTCACTCCTGGAAACCAGGTCCATGGCAATGGGATACTCAGAAGATTGTGTGAAACAAGTGAAGAATAAAAGCAGAACACTAGCACAAGAACAAACCCTGGTACCAAGCATTAAACGACTTGAACAGCCCAAAGTGGGGTTCATCACAAAGTTCAGCAGCAATCACAAATCTTTGGATAGAATCCTCTCCAAACATTGGCATCTGCTTAAACTAGATAAAAATATCAAGAATTATGTTGACCCAAAACCAAGAATAATCTACAAACGGGCGGAAACATTAAAGAACAAATTGAGTCCCTCACTGTTACCCGACATAGACAAAATGAACATAACAAATTGGCTACATTCCCCTAATGATGGTTTTAGAAAATGTGGAGGTTGCACAATGTGCAAATATGCCCATGACTAAACAAATGTTTTTAAGGATCTATATAACAACGAGGTCATGATTCGACAACCAATTAATTGTAAGACAAAATTTGTTGTTTATGGCATTCTCTGTGTATGCAAATTGGTATACATAGGTAGTACAATCAGAGAACTTATATATATTATATTTTGCATTTTTAAAGCGTTCACACAGCCCGTGGGCATCGAGGCGCTGTTACAGGAATTATTCGTTATACATAACTTAGAACCCGTGTCCGAGAACACCTGGCAAAGATAGGAAGCCAGGATCCGAGGCTACCCTTATCCTGCCATTGGCAGAAACAACATCAAATGGCGAACAAAGCAGAGATCAGATTCATAGGTCTACAAAAAGTCATTTTGGGTAAAAGAGGAGGCAACAAGGAGAGAAAACTACGGCAGGCTGAGGCCAGAATAATTTGTAAATTTAATTCAACTTTCCAGGGACTCAACTCAGACAATGAAATTGTGTTTTTTCTATAACATATCTCTCTTTTTCAGACATGTTCCAAATTATTAAAAATATAACTCACTACTAATTGTTGCTGTATATAAGGGATTATATATAAAATCTATATATGAGACCTGTACAATATAGTAGTACCTACTGGACAGGACAAAGTATCAATTTAATTCAGTCATTAATGCACATCGCCCATAACGTACGGTAAACATCTGGGCTAAATTTGTGGGCTTGTATCTGCAACATGTGCTGCAGAAGGATAGCCTTGTGAGTACATGCATTTAATACGAATGAACTGTTTCCACACAGTCTATTTTATCAGAATGTAACACCATCATTAGTAATCTTCATTCGTAATAGGGCAGAGTTAGCCTTATTTTGTATATAAACACGGAATCCATATTCCAAAAGATGGCGTGCACCTTGATCAATGGCCGTGAACACAAAGAAGGGATTCTGGTGAGTCTGTTCCCATGACGATTTTGAGAACAACAAATACTTCGTTCAGACGCCATTCGGCGTCCCTAGGAATCAGACGCATGCGATTGAACAACAGACAGGTACCGAAAGGTAAGAGACTATCAACAAACTAAGGTCTCTTGAAGACAAAGTGACATTCAGAATTTCAACACAGCCGCTTCCGATGTTTGCTATAAGATAAGTTATTATTTAATTAATTGATGGAAAATGTTGATCGTACATAGTGGAAATATAAAATATGTGTCAAACTACCTATACTAATGAAAATCGCGGCATTTGCAGGAGAATGCAAGCAAGCTTTTTGAATTAAAGTGTCGCTAAAATATACCTGACAATGATTTAATTTTTAAGGAACTTGCGGCCGCGCAAAGTGTCACTATACGAAATACGTGTCTTTAAATGCACTTTAGAAATTTTGCAGCAATACTAGAATAGATGGCAATCTCAGGCAGTATATATGAAAAGAATTGCATATCTATGTTTTTAAAGATGCCAACTAAACATATTTAAAGTAAGCCAATGTGCTAAATTAATGTATTTATTTTAAAGGAATTGAACCCATTTATTGACAAGCTTCATACTGACAATTTGAATGGGGGCATGCAATCATAAGGTAATAAAAGTAGTATAAATGGAACTAAAAGTTGTTCTACACAACATGCCAATCCAGGTTTACATGGATTCACTGCCAATTTCCATTTTATTTTTATTTTTGTTTCTTTTTGTCTCCCATTGTCGTCCACATTGTTATTTTCTCTATAACCTATGAATCCTCCCCTTCACCAACCCCTGATTTTCTGTGATGTGACTTTTAATAACAATGGTCCACACTTTTTTAATTTATGAATGTTACTTTGACATTCTGTGCTTACATATTTTCGTGCTTATCTCTGTGATACATTTATGTTGACCAATACATTCAATAATGTTTCTGTTTTGTCCAAATTTTATTTGGCTCTATGTTTATTTCCATTTTATGTGAATAAGTTGTATTTGTATTGGAAAAAAGGCCCTGATTTGAAAAAGGCTGGCAGTATAGCCGAAACACGTGTTATCAACAAGGGATACTACAAAAATAAAAACAAACTTTTGCTTTTGAAATCTAAAATTTGGCGCTGTCTTCACTATCAGTATTTGTGTAGGCACTACTTCTGGAGTGGTTTTAATTGGCTTTTTCTAACCACAGCTCAGTGAGACGCAACATACAGTCACTGTGGTTTAAGCTCAACAGAAGGATTTTCACTAAACTATACCTGTCGCTTTGACAGACTGGACCTACAAAGCCAAAACTATTTCAACCGTGTATCACTAAGATATTTATTAATTTATTATTTAATGAAAAATGAAAATCAACCAACTGCACAGCCACTAATGTTGTGTCAACACAAAATGCAACAAGCTCTACAAAACAACCAGGTTAAGATATACTATTAGAGTTAATTATGTTTTTTAATGGCAGAACAGAAAAAAAAGAATTTACCACAAAGTGATAGAACCAACAGTTAAGCACTCCCCCCTGCAACAACAGAACAATGGGTTTTCAATGATTCAATACTACTGCTATGGGACAACATACAAGGGTACTTCAGGCTGCTTACACTAAAGGACAAATCCAGGTTCAACACAGATTAGCTGGCACACTTAGGAAATTCGATTTGAAAACAGGCAGCACATGAGAGAAATAAATAAAGGGAATGCAATTCAAAATCCGCACTCAGAATCTGATAGAGGAAGGGGACTAATCCAGGAAAAACACTATTTAAAGGATGAAAATAATTTTTGGGAAAAACGAAAATTGAAATCACATTAACTTTGTTGGGGCTGGAAATGACACACACGCTTTCAACAATGAGAAAGGCACATAGGAAAATCGAGTTTAGAGAAAATGACAGGGACAGCTAACAGGTAGGCTTTGGGCAAAGAGATTACTCACAATGGGAACAACGGTTTGGGTTTAATAGGACAGATGCAAAAAGGAATGACACTTGCAATTGGAAATTTGTTTAGCAGGGCATAATTTAGACACAGGCACAAATTCGGGTTTCAGCTTACAATAGGAATAAATATTTTGTGTCAACACTTTAATGACTATGAGAATTAAATAAAAACACTAGACAAGGGTGCTTGGTTTTGAATTTCAACAATCCTGATCCATTAAATTCAATTAGGGGATTAATTGATTTACCTACAAAAATACTAAGGATTTACACAATCAACTGAGGTTTTTCAAAGGAGATATGCTAACATACACACTCAAACCAGAGATTCTTCTATGGGAAGATGGCTGAACTACACGGGCAATTTGGGTGTTTCAAATGTGGCCTATTGGATGTACTGCTACCCAAATCGAAGGGCTTATGCAATTTAGACCTGGGGTTAGTGCTACATACATAGCAAGCCTTGGTTTAAGATTCAAGAAAGCCAGCTGGATCTCAGGACACTCTGGAAAGGTAGGGCAAGGGTCTGGTCACTGCACTCTCAAAGATGGTAAGGTTCAGCAGCCTTCTCTCCATCCTCCCTTTCTGTCTCCCCTGTTTTTGTGTGTCTTGAGCCCTAGTACGGTCCCCCTTATATAGCAGAAATGACATCACTAATTGTACACTCTAGGGGAAGTACCCTTCAATAATCCCTGTTGCCAGGATTGGACAGTTTCTCTCTTTCCGCCTCCAGTCAGGATTGGATTAGGTGCACCATCTGTCTTTTCCCCTTTATTACCATCTTTTGTTCTCATTACAACTTTTGGCAAAAATTAGTTATGTACCTTAACTTCATAATTGTACTAGCCACTGCCATATGAAACAAATA
This sequence comes from Ambystoma mexicanum, assembly GCF_040938575.1. Lineage (NCBI taxonomy): Eukaryota > Metazoa > Chordata > Amphibia > Caudata > Ambystomatidae > Ambystoma > Ambystoma mexicanum. The sequence goes on from NC_090928.1 coordinate 971,891,366, forward strand.
TTTGGTTTGAGCTCACCATGGGAAATTAGATGAGCTGATTGCTAAATCCATACGATGTAGCATGGCCATGTCATTTTTGTCGCTTTTATAAAATGTACAACAGTTATGAATATTTAAGTCATCAAGCATATTCCCAATTTCAGTTTCCATCTTTTCACCTACTTTTACATTTCTCACATGTCCAGATCAGCCAGAAACCTAGTCTAACTGGCCATCATAGTTCCCATAGTCCCAGGTAAATGCTATTTATATCCCCAAAACCTCCTGGAAATTAAATGAACAATGTCATAGAATTGCGATCAATCCTCAGTCTGATGGCTGTGCAAAAAAAATCTCTAAAACAAAACAGTCTTTTAATATCAATTGGGAGTGTCTCTTCAACATGTGGGAGGGCCGCTTCATCCCCTACAGCCATCTGTCTTCCTGGGCTCAGCCTGTGACCAGAGTTTTTTTTATAAGTCGCTTTGACGTGGTGTGGGCTCTTTTGAAGTGGGTGAAACAAGGGCTAACACCTTTTTGTCATGCCTTAGCCAAGGATTGCCTTCTTTTTAAATCTGTGCTCTCCTGCTGGCCAGTCTGCAGAATAGGGAAGTTTGACGCTTCCAACAGCAGCACATTTTATTCCAGGGTTGATGGCTGGGAGGTGCGACATCCAGCTTGAAGCAGGGCATTTCATTGTGAAGTATACAACTCAGCCAGAACAGGTTATTCCTGAAGTGTCTCTTCACATGTTTACAGGAGTTTTATGGGTGAAACATAATATACATTTGCGTGCACAGAGCAGTCTTTTTAAAATTGTTTTTTAAAAAACTATTTAGTAACTTAACATTGTTCAGATAGATGTCCGGTATAGGATCAAGTGAATGAGCAGTGGCATTATTGAAATGTTCAAACCTACTGACGAAGAAAAAAATGAAAAACAATACCGGAGCTTTGCATTCTTTTGCCCATTCCAGCAGCTTGGCTGTCAACATTCCCTGGCCTGAATGCCCTGTCACATGTTGCACTGTGCTCTTGACTACCCTGTTGCCCCAACCAAAATCACAGTTCCACTACTTTTGTTGGTACACTTCTACCATTGCTCTACTCCGCCGTGCTATATGTTGGTGCATAAAGATATGTGGATGGCACGTTGGCAGGCACAAGCATTGTATGCCTAGGCAAATACATGTGAGCCAATATACATGCCTCAGCCCTGGGAGACAACTTTGGTGGTAATGGGTGCAGTATAAATGCTTTTTACACAACATTAAAGCATTATTTTAGCCCTTAAATGAAGCAAGCACCAAAAAAGAGCAAATAATAAAAAAAGGTAACCAGACACAAAATCTAAATGTTAGACTGGAAATGACAAAACAAAACTAAAATGAATTAGTACATGGTCACATAGACCTTCACTGCCAGCCCTACTAAAACTTCCATTCTCTACAAGCACGCCGTTCAGCCACCAAATACTGCACACACATACTTCTACAATGGCACCAAATGGAAATCATGCAGCAAACTGCACACCCCTTCCCTCATCGCATTCAATCTCAAAAAAATAAACCTCCAGCTCTACACCACAGACAGACACAACAATCCCACACATACTCACACTCCAAAATAACACCAAACCAATGACAATTAGAAGCAAATCCAACACACAGTGACCGGTGTTTCCAAACTGAAACTACCAACAACACAGAAAAAGCTCTCTTGTGCTGTCCCTCTCCACCCTACTAACTAACCTTCCCAACACTGCTTCCTTTTCCAATCTGCATCAGCACCTGGGGACCATGAAAATGGCAGAGGTGCGCAGTAAAATATAATTTTTGCCTTTATTTAAAAACACATACATAATCTTTGAAGTATGGCAAACAAATCAGAAGCAATGACCTTTGGGCTAAAAATATTTTGGACTCCTTTACTATGGAACGAAATCAACAAGACTGTTATATATGTGTTTCAGATTTAAAGAAAAAAGTGAAAAAGACCAATATTCTTATCGCAGAAAAATAAAAAAAAATAACATAAAATAGAGAGCTTACGAGGGGCGCTTTAGCGCGGCATTCAAGGTGGCCACATCTGTTTAGAGCTCTTGGCTGTAGCTCCACCTTGCTTCTCACATCACCCACTATGAAGACGATCTGAAGCAGCATTTTGGTGAACACAAATCCCAGACAGTCGTGAGCCATCGGGTCAACTTTGTAAGAAACCCGATGCTGGAATCAGTGTAACGCAACAATTACATACAGGACCGCACGGCCTGTGGAGTAGCTACAGGGCTGGCCTAGAGAGCGAGATCGGGCGTAGGCGTTAGGGAACACCTCAGAGCGCTGAGTCTGCACAACATGGCTTCCTGAAAGGAACGGCCCCTCTTTGATATTGTTGGTGACACCAACTGTTTGTGCCACTAATGCTGGCGTGACCCGATCGAAATACACGCGAAATGCTTGCCAGTGCTTCCCAAATAGAGACAAGGCAGTGAATTAAGAACTGGACAAGCGAGAACCTGTGGGTCCACTCTATGTAGCAACCAAAGCCAGTGTCTAGATAACACAGAGGCCACAATCGGGGCTGTGTTGCCTGAGGATCGGAAGGAGCAGGGCCACACTGGATCGTGTTTACTGGTGCAGATGGAGAGGTAGTCCCTGATCACCAAGATTAAACGGCCTGGAAACAGACGCCCCTTGTTACTGCAGCGGTAACCATATATTGCGAACAACACTGGTGGCTGGAACCCATTTGACCAGCTGGCGGACTACTTATTGGTGCAGCCTGGCTGGCGGATAGCTGTCGGCTAGAAATTCGAAGTACAAGAAGGCAGGCTTGAGGTTAAGTGGACAGTGGAGGGGAAACCTCTGGGAGATGTGGTCCCAGCTGTGTTCAAAGGAGGGAGATGTTGTCCCGTAGGTACAGCAGAGCATGCTGGTCTAGTTCAGCCTGTAATTGTGTTCAAGATGCTTTTGGACACTATGTGAAGGCAGTAATTAGTAGAATATCAGTGCAGCCTTGTGGATGAATGTTTTATGTAGACTCTAGTTTATGTGTGGCGGATGGAGGACCATCTGGGAATACTGAAGCACACTAAACCATGTTGAGAGGGCCAAACACTACAAGTGACAATGACAAAGGGCTCACAGAATAAACAATGCAGCATGGACCCCTTCACCAAGACAAGGTTCAAAACACAGGACCATTTACCAGTGCTGGGGATGGGAATTCTCTGCCCGCACCCACAGAACTTCAGGCAATCTTAACCAGCATGACAAAAGGATTTATATCGATTAATACTAAATTGGACGATATTACAACCAGAATTACTGCCATGAATGCTAAAATGGAGAAAACACAGAATAGAATCACTGAAGTGGAAAACTAGGTGAAGATGAGACAAATAACATGAATATGGAAGTGGCGGCACTTACAAAGGCGATGTCAGTAGTGCAGAAGAAATGTGATGACCTTGAGTCACGCTGTAATGACATGCGTATCTTTGGGATTGCGCAGAGTCTGATTACAGGAGACATGGAGTATTTTGTGCAACAGGTCTTATTGACCATACCACCTGAAGGTGTCATTGGTATTCCAAATTGAAAGAGTACATTGAGCGCTGGTTGCACCTCCCAAGCCCGGTGGGATGCCACAACCCATTATTGCTAGAGTACTTAACTACCAGGACAGAGACACTATCCTGAAGGCAGCCAGAGATAAAGGAGAACTGTGTGTAGGTTCTAGCAGAATTCATATCTACCCCGACTTCTCATTGGCAGTACAGCAAGAATGAAAGACATTTTTTGGGGTGAAATACTGCTGCAAGAACAATCCATTACATACTCAATGATGTTCCCGGCTAAACTTAGATTTGAATTTTATTTGCCACACCAGAAGCATTGTCATTTATTGAAAGCATTATACCTGCAATCCAGAAATATTACTAATAGCGAGGAAGAAATAGGACGACTCGAGATAATGAACGCGGCTACATCGAACTCCGAGATCCTTAAGGAGATTAATGAAGACAACATCATATTTCTTGAAAATGCAGAAAGGGAATTCAAATTCCTGGGGGTACCAGCAGTAGTACGAAGATATATGGAAGGAGAGAGACAAGGTAACATGCTGGCTAGACTAGTGATGCAGAGTAGAGTTAATAATGGAATCTCCTGTATCAAAAATGATGAAGACCGAAAGGTATACTCTTTTACTGACATTAATGCAGAGTTTGAAATGTTTTACCGAAAGCTATACCCCAGAAAGGAGGATATTCACATGCAGATACTTTAACGTATTTAGGGGGAATACTACTGACTCTCTTGCTAATGATACTAAACAAATACTAGAGAACCCATTGACTACGGAAGAGCGTATGAAAACTATTGAGAGTCGCCCAGCAGGCAAAGCACTGGGCTCAGATGGGCTATGGGCGGAACTATATAAACAGAACAAAGCAATCCTCGTTAAACACCTAATTGCAGTATGAGAAGAAGCCATGAAGACACAGATGTTGCCTGCCTCTATGCGTGAACCCATTATCACAGTCCTTCCGAAGCCTATTAAACCTTATGATGAATGTGGATCCTATAGACTACGGGTGTTAACATTTATGCTAAAGCCCTGGCCAATAGGTTGATGCCATACATGGAACATGCAATGCACGTGGACCAAACAGGATTTGTACCGGGCCGTTTTACCAATTTGAGCATTCGTTGACTGTTCAATGTGATGGCTTGGATAGACCCCACGATCCATGCGGTAGCTGCCAAGTCCGACGCTCAGAAATCTTTTGACTCGGTATCTTGGCAATTTCTTTATTCTGTATTGGAGCAATGTAGCTTTGGACCTACATTTATATCGTACATATAGCTGCTGTACATATATCCAATGGTGAGAATCTTAACAAATGGTTAGCTCTCTGGGATGATTGAAATAGGCAGGGGAACGCTTCAAGGTTGCACTCTATTCCTGCTCCTGTTTGCAATTGTGATTGAACCATTAGCAGATCTGGTGAGGCATAAACATGCAAGGAAAGGGGTCAGGATATACGGATATGCGAATATAATCTCACCATATGCAGATGATATTCTGCTTTTTGTTAGGAACCCGTACAAAATGCGGAGCCCATCATGCGTGATGTAGCAGTGCTCGGCTTACATTCGGAACCGCAGATAAACCCCAAAAAATACGGAATTGTCTCCACCCACTGACACCACACCGTCCTTGTCCATGTAATACAGCAGGATTTGTGTGGGCTCCGGATGGGATCATGTATTTAAGGATTAAAGTATCCAACTCCCATGTTTCCCTATATAGGGATAACTACAGAGCATACCTGGAACATTTACTATATAAAATTAACCACTGCTCAAAGCTTCCTTTGACAAATGCGGGTAGGATCTCTTGCTCAAGATGGTGTCTTACCAAAACGACTATATATATTTCAAAACATCCCAATGTGGCCAGGTCTGTCCTCTTCAAGGAACTGGATTCAATAATCTTGAAGTTCATGTGACACCCTGGCGCAGTGCGGATGAAATGGTCCGACCTTACTAAACCTTTGATAAAGGGGGCTTTGCAGACCCCAATTCTAAACTATATAACCTCGCTGGACAAGCACAATAAGCCCTGAATTGGTTTGTTTTAGAAGGAGCCCCCTCATATATATACAGATGGATCGGTTCATGGAAAACAATAGTGATGTGCACTCACTGATATTGGACCCTAAACTTACGGATTGGGCCGTTGGTGGACCCAGTACAAACCACCATTTTGGCATGGAAAAAACTATGCAATATGGTGAATGTGACACATCGTTACTGTAGAAAGTTCCCCTTGTGGAGATGTCAGTCTCTGACTGCTGCACTAGAAACAGGCATTCGTCCGCAGTGGTCACGCTTGCAGTGTCAGATGCTTGGGGACATGAAAATTAATGGGAAGTTTATTACTATGCCTGACGTTATCCCAGACATGCATCGAAATCCTCTTCGACAGCAACAATACAGTAGGTTGAGATCCTCCTTTCAATCCAGGTGGAGGGGTTTCCCAGACAAACAATAGATCCACGTCTGCCATACATAGTCAATGCGGGAGGGCACAGTCACATTTTATCCACACTATATAAATTAGTAATGGGTCAAATAGCAGAGCAGCCCAGTCGTATTCACATGAAATGGGCCAGAGATTTAGATATATGATATGATATGATATGGCATTTAAAACGTGCCTATACACAAGTGTTTCAAGGCGCGACAAGGCAAGGGAGGGGGAACAGCGGAAGACAGATAGCGATCCTACTAGGCCAGGTGTCATTCAGATCGCGCAAGTGCATGGGAAGGGGGAAAGGGAAAAGTGCGAGGGTGCAGGGAGAGGGGAAAGTGCAGTACATGGGCTAGAAGGATAAGAATAAATAAAACGGCCAGCTAGTGGCAAGTGCAAGTTAAGTGCAGGCATAAGTGCAGGTAGGGGGACTGTAGGGATACAGAAACAATCTCCAAGTGGAGGGTTGCCAGGGAGGCAGTGCAGGTGAGCAACTGGCAGGGCCGGGCCTGTGAGCAGAGAGGGTGGCCATGTAACCAGTGCAGTTTCAGCCAGGAATCAGCCGGGGAGAGGAAGACAGAAAGCAGAAGCAAAGAGGAAGGTTTTGAGGTGCTTCCGGAACCGGAGATGGTTCTCCTCAGGTTTCAGGGAGGCAGGAAGGCTGTTCCAGAGGGAGGCCCCTGCTGAAGAGAGAGATCTACCACCAACTTGTTGCTTGGAGAAGCGACTGACCCTGAGGGAGTTGGAGGCGGATGAGCGAAGAGCTCGAGAAGGAAGATATTTAGGAAGAGAGAGTTGAAGGTATTTCGGCCCCAGCCCCCTGAAGGCCTTGTGGACAACGAGATATTGGATGAAATGTGGAGGTCTATGTGCTCTCTGTCATGGGAAGTATCCCTGAACTCTAGGTTTAGATTAATCCAAATGAAAATTCTGAACAGATGGCATATTACTCCTGCCAGGGTCAGATTGTTTGGTAAAGAGGGCATGGGTAATGGCCTAGGCATGGCTCTGAAGATGTAAATTATTTACATATGCTATGGGAGTGTCCTAGATTGGATATTTCTTGACATGGGGTATGCAAAACATTGGGGAATGTACTGGACATTCCCCCTTTCCTTCATTTGTTATGTGCCTATTTGGTTAATATGATGAGACAACCCATGGCACACAGAAAATACTGCATTTCTGTTTATTGTTAGCTAAAAGCTGCATATTCCAAACGTGGACACATTCTATTGCACCAAACTGAAAAGAAATGGATGAAGGACATTGAGCCTCATTATAAGTGTGCTGGTATCCTGGTGGCAAATTTGTCAGGATACATGCAAATTGTATTACCATTACCGGCAATCGGTCCAGCAGTGTTACTGCCGGATTATGAGTCCCAACACCGATTGTAAATCCCCATTCCAGGGAGTCTCATTGGATTCCATGCAGGGATTTGCCGGTTTTACGGCACCGGTAATACCAGTGATTTTTCCTGGTAAGGCGCCTGACTTACCTTCAGCTCTTAGCTGGAGGTAACTCAGGTTCCCCACCGGAAAACTTGTAGTTGGTGAGCGCAGTAACATTCCGGTATACGTTAATAGCGGCACATTATTACCACACCAGCCAACTTGTAATGAGCCCCAATTATATGGACAAATAACATGCCACCATCCTGGAGACTCCAATCACTGATGACAAAAGATATTTGGACGGAATTCAAGAGATTCTGGGTGAGTAATTCACAGGATAACGAAGGGTAAACAGAAGAGGAAGGCTATTAAAGTATACAGCCTCACCTGATGTATTACAATGAGATGGTAAATGATACTAACTGTAAGGTCAGTGACACTATCATAACGTGTTTCTTTTTTTAGTGAAAACTGTCACTGATGTATGATTTGTTGCCAAGTACTAAAATAAAGATGATTTTTAGAAAAAATAGGCTGCATACTCTCATTCCTGGACTAATCGTGGTCAAATTGGGCACACTGCAATGTGTGTAGATGGAACTCGGCAACAGTGGAATATTTGCTTTTGTGCCGCGTGAACCATGTGCACAAAACGCTAATGTCCTGTTTTTTATATAATAGAAAACCTTCACTGAAAAACCTGGCACGTTAGTATGGACAACAAACTGGACTTCACCCTCACGGACATCTTAGAGTGCATCACAGGTTCAGACGGCTTCAATATATCATAACTAGGGCTTCCAGTTTTCAGATTTGACTGATTTTACACATGAATACAGACGGAAATCAATCTGCTTTCTTTCCAGGGACATAATTTAGGGGTCACTAGGGGTCGCAACTGCGACCCCTGAGGTCTCCCTTGCTACCCCTGTGGTCTCCCTTGCTTCCCTTAAAAGAAAAATATATATTTTTTCTTTTTTTAATGCAAGGTCCTGGGCTGTGGCCAGCGCCAGGTGGCTCTTTGTTCTGGAGTGGCTGGCTTTCTTGTTCCGGCCTCTTAAAAAAAAAAAGAAAAGAACAGGGGTTCCACAAGTCTAACACTTTCAGCAGTGACCCTAAATAAGAAAGAATAGGAATACAATACCAAATAATTTGTCTTTCTGGAATTCTATACAATAATTGCTAGACTCATTAAAGGTTTATTTCAGGCACACTTCAGGGGGTGAGTCACTGATTTTGTCTATTCTTAAACACCTCAACTCAGCCTTTCATCCTTCTGAGGTCGATAAATGAGTACCAGCACAGGTTGGGTAATATTGTATGTATATTTGTTCTATATAAAGTGTTTAAGCGTAAATGCTATATAATAACACATCAATATCATTTGGTCATGGATGTCTGCTTGCATTCCCAGTAATTTGGTAATATGGGCCTATACACACTGATCTTAATGATACATTGGGCGATATATTCTTGTATGAAATGTATATCACATTATAGTGATATATCGTAAACATATTTTTCATAGTGCACTTAGGAACAATGCTATGTGATGCCACTTCCTGTTTTATCAAGGGGTGAACGGTTGTATTTCATCGCTTCCCGGGATATCACTTCGGGGTGGGGTCAGTGATCAGAGGTCAAAGGTCGTGTTGATGTCACTTCCGCTACCCCGGGCATTTTGGTGATCCCTGTTTCTGTCTGCATTTATTTATAAAAATGGAAACAAATGGAAAAACAGGTCTTTCTCTCTGGTTCTCTATGATGTCACTCATGCATCGCAGGCCAATCACATTGCAGCTTGCAGCATGAAATATGTAAATGTTGCATACAAGTAGCATTAACGTTTTTCAAATTGCTGATAGCATATATCTTAAGGCAGCAGCAATCAAAGGAGCAGCCATTTGTCATGGAAGAAATGGAGCTAGCAACATAATAAAGCATGTTCCTTATATACTTACTGGCATCCTGAGTGTTCCTGCTCTGCTTGATTCACTTACCTGAGGTTCAGGATGCTGACTTTGCCTGGTACACTAGCATTTCTTTCCTATATGGATGCATGTGTGCTATAATAAATGCTTTTAGTTTTAGTTTTATATTAGAATAAATGCAGAACAATATTGCCTGCGAATTGTCTTTATATATGACAAAAAATAAATGTGGATAAATACAGAAAAAAGAGCAAAGATTAAATATGCATAAATACAGATGGAAAAGGCAGAAAAATAAATACCATGCAATCGCTAGCCTTAATCATAATTAAGGCTTCCGGTTGTATGCTATTTATTTATTTGCAATTTCTGTCTGTATTTACCCATATTTATTTTTGGGCCTGTTTTTCTGTATTTATCCACATTTCTTTTTTGTCATATAAAAAGATCATTCGCAACCAGTATTTTTCTGAATTTATTCTAACCAAAAAATGCATTTAATATAGCCCACATGAGGCCATGTAGCAAAGAAATGTTAGCTCCATTTTTTTTCAAAACAACAAACGGTTGCGCCTGTGACTGCTGCTGCCAAAAGATTTATGCTGTTAGCAATTTGAAGGATGCTATTTTTAAACAACGTTTACACTCTCCTTGCTGCCAATCTGCAATGCGATTGGCCTGTGATGTATGAGTGGCATCATAGAGAACCAGACAGAAAGACCCGTTTTTCTTTTTCCATTTTTATAAATAAATACAGACAGAAAGCAGATTGATTTCCGTCCGTATTTATGTGTAAAAATCAGTAAAAACGGAAAACTGGAAGCCTTAATCATAACACACTGGACATAAGCACCTCTAAGGCAGACTGTGCATCCCCCCCCCCCACCACCACCTCCTCCTCTAACACACACACATACCCCTCCGGCCCCTGCTTATCTTCATCTTTGTGAGGAAGGCCGAAGAGCATGGACCCAGCTCGAAAAGGCCCTGGGCTGGAATCGCCAGGGCCGGCCTTAAGGGCAGCAGCGCCCTGGGCGAATTGGCGCCCCCCCCCCTCAGCCACCGGCGGAAGGGGGCGGGGCCAGGATGGGTAACTTTTTTTTTTAAATGATTTTATTTTAACCTCCTCGCTCAGGTGAGGAGGTTAAATAGGTGCAGTTAGCACCCCATTGTCATTGAATGAGCCCGCCATCGCGGGTTCATTCAATGACAATGTGATCAATGACAATGAGGCACCTGCCACACCTTCTGCCACCACGCCACGGGGGATCGCTTGAAAGACTCCCCAGAGCTGGCGTGGTCGGGGGCTAATGGCGCCTTTTCTTGTGAAAAGTGTCCACAGCGGAGGGGCGCATTTAAATGCACCCACCACCGCAGGCACCTTTTACAGTAAAAGGTCGCCTCCTGCGCCTTGTCCCACAACGCCAACTCGGGGGGAGCCCTTGAAAGAATCCCCCGAGCTGGTGTGGCAGGGGCAAAAGGTGCCCTGGGGGGGTGTGGCGCCCTGGGCGGTCACCCGACTCGCCCCCCCCTAAGGCCGGCTCTGGGCATCGCCATCCAGTCTGCCAGCCCCACGCCCTGCAGCAAAGGGGCTCCAGATGCCACGAGAAGGAACACGTTTTCCAGTCATTTCTAGGACCTGCGGGGTTCCTAAACTGTCTGCTGGACGGGGTGAGAGGCCATGTCTTTTGGATGCGTGCGCTTGTTGAATGTATGGGGTTTTCTGTCTATCAATTTCTTATGTGACAATCCCAGCCTCAAACGAGCACGCAATGTGTCATTGTTGTGGACTCAAAGTGCCCTGCCTGGCCTGGATACTCGGAGGACCATGGTCCGAGCATTACATGATAGACTGTATGTTGCATAACAGGGAAATAGCATGACCAGTACCGTGGCATTATCCAACCATCACTGTGTTGAGGGGAGAGTACTGTGTACTCCCCCGTGTTAGTGAATTAGTGATTGCTGGCATGAGAACTGAATTTAGGAGGAAGCAAAACGAGGTGAGACACGACCATCTATCCCAAAGCAATGAATTGCAGTAACTCACACAGCGGTCATTGCTACAACTTCACAAAGAGTCAACCTTGCCTGCCAGTGAGGTACGAGGACAAGGCACTGCATGTGTTACATGACTGTCGCAACATATGCCACAGTAAGGTCACCTGACAGCTCAGAGGGCAGAATGTTGTTTTACATTGATTTTTTTAAAACTATTGGAAATAATCGCACAAAAGCAGACAATGGTGAGCCTTCGAAATGTATATGGTAACAATGTGCTCCTCCAGACCAGCATCCGGCAGCCGGTGAAAATGTGCTGTGGGTGTCCTGCACAACATGCATTTAAGATGGGATGAGGGTAGCAAGAAAGTCGTGAAGAGCATTGCACTTCCCCTCCAAGAGAGGTGCCTGCGTTCTGTGAGTGGCACGCACATTTCCCAGCACAGAGCCTTAAAGGTAAAGAGTATAGGATGCGCGTGCTCTTTCATGGCAGCTGCGTCATGGCGCCATTCTTTATTCAGCTACGTAGTGGTAATGAGGGGGGCTAGCTCCATGCCCTTCACCAAGGAGAGAATACGCACTTTCTACCAAGGAAGCCTTCGTGTGAAGTCTGCTGCCTGAGCTGACGAAAATGGCACAAGAGTATATATCATAAGCACTTACTGTTTAAGGTTGGCCTCAGGGTCAAGCGTGAGACCTTACTACGTGTTGAGAAGGCAACTCTCCGCATAAAGCGCGCGCAGTCTTGGTTTTCTCTGTGCTTACTTTGTGCCAATGTTTGCCAGGGCGGTGTCCTGAGACTTTTCCCCAACACTTGCTATCTCGCGTAGTTGCAGTGTCATGACGTCTGCTGTGTGCATTTACTTGGCAATCTTACTTCATTCTTTTCTATTTTTTCAGTGGGCAGAGTTGCTGCTGCAGGTCGCTGGCTCATTATTCTGCAGTTAATGAGAGTGATGAGCAGGAGTGGAACTGCAGGGTGGTGCTTGCCCAGCGCACCCATTTCCAATGATGCAATGAAGGAGCAGTGGCGTAACACAAAATGTGGGGGCCCCCCTGCGAGCCATGCCGATGGGGCCCCCCCAACTCGGCAACAAATCACTAGTTGCGCCAAACTCTGGGCGGGCATAGATTATCACGTCTGCGAAATACGCACAAACGTGCTGCTGAAGGGATATGCCACACACTGCACTAGGAGAAAGATATAAATATGTGTTTCAATGCAATATACAGCACACTTTCTGAGAAAAATTGCCTAAAAAGCCAGAGTGTTTGCAATTGTTTTGTAGGGTAACACCAATCCAATAGATGCAAGTCACCAACAGTGCACAGGAACATTAATGCTTTGCTATTAAAAATGCCATGCCACAATGAAAACATGTCCAACTGCCTGCACAATGTAGACCAGTGTAGACATGTAATATCGTTACAGTAAAGCATGCCAGGCCACATTTAGACATACCTAGACTGGTTGCGCCAAAATACCAGTCAAAGCATTAACACTCATCAAGAAGAGAACACACATTCAAGCCTGTGGCCTCTAACAACACAGCCAAACTCTTTCAAATCTGCAAGGAACTGGTCAATCCTGTTGCGGTCTTTACCTCTCCTGTTCACTCCCAGGCACTCTGTATGGCTCTGTCATCTCACTTCTCTGCTAAAACTCCTATCCTTCATCTCCTCTTCCTCTCTCGGCCCCCCTTTTTCCATCTCGACCTCTCTTCCTCCTCTTTCTCTCTGACAACACCTGATGAGGTTTCTACATAAGTCCGATCTATGAAAGTGTCATCCAAACAGGTGCTCCCCTGCTCCTCCAAAACCATCAAGGACCATATTGACACCCTCGCTCCAGCCTTGGCCGACTTCTGTAATCACTCTTTTGCCACTGGAACATTCCCCTCTCCCCATAACCACTCCCTTATGCACCCACTCCTCAGGAAGCCATCTGCCGATCCTGCCTGCCCAGCAAACTATCATTTCCTGGGCAAACTGTTGGAAAAGCTGGCCATCTCGGAGCTTACTCTCCACACAGAATCTGTTGGTTGTCTCCTTGACCTTAAGTCTGGCTTCAGAGCTGCCAGAGGCACAGAAACTGCTGTAAAGATCTGCTCTCTAACCTTGATTCCAGCATTCCTTGATCTTTTCTCTGCTTTTCGACACAGTCAACCACGCCATCCTGATCAATCCTGATCAATCGACTCCATGAGAACCTGGGCATCACGGATCAGGCCCTTGAGTGGCTGACCTCCTTCCTCTTGGACAGCCCCTCCAGGACCAACTTCGTCCCTTTCTCTCCGCTCCATCCTCTCACCATGGTTTTTCAACCTCTACTTGGCCCCTTTGTCCCACCTGAACTCTACTTCTCCTCTGACTTTCAGTGTTATGCGGCTGACACTCCGCTTTCCTTCAGACTCCCCTCAGACTCCTCTACTCTCTCGCTCATTCCTGACTGTCTTCCACAATTCATGATTGGTGTGCCTCCAACGATCTCTGCCTTAATGTCAGTAAGATGGCGATCCTTCTCATTTGGACTCCTGCCCCTGCTTTCCCTCACTCTGGCTGCCCGCCTTGGGCCCTTCCTGTGAGGCAAACAACCTTGGTGTCATCTTTGAATCCACTCTCTTTCTCTTTCTCGCCTCACATCTCACACGTCGCCAAGAAGTCCCACTAGCAGCTGCTCCTCCTCAAAGGAACTCTTCCTTTTCTCACTTTCCCCCAGAAGCTCACTGTCTCCAGAGCCATGGTTCTTTCTAGGCTGGACTACTGCAACAGCCTCTTTCCCAATCTGCCTTCCTCTACTCTCCACCCTCTGCAACTAATCCAGAACAGGACTGCAAGACTTATCCTTGGCCTCAAGCCCAGGGATCTTATCTCTCCAGCCCTGAAATCTCTCCACTGGCTCCCAGTTGCTGCAAGGATCAAGTTCAACACCCTTTGCATTGTCCACAAGGCTTTCTGGGCCTGGGGCCCGCACTACATCCAACGCTCTCTTCCAAAATATCTTCCTTCTCAAGCCCTTCGCTCAGCTACCTACAACTCTCTAAGGGTTAGACACTTCTCCAGGCAGAGAGTGGGGGTAGATCTCTCTCCTCTGCAGGTGCCTCCCTCTGGAATGGCCCCCATGCCCCTCTCAAACTTGAGCTGGACCACATGAAGTCCTGGAAGCAGCTCAAAACGTTCCTCTTCTCCTATGCTTTCTCTTTCTCCCTCCCCTGCTGGCCTACCTGACCTACCTGTCTGCTGTACCGACTGGTTGCTTGGCTACCCTCAGAGTCTCACTGAGTCCAGACTCTTTCTTGATCAGTCACCCTTGCACTGCCTCCGGGCCTACCAAGCACTTAGGGGCTGTAATTGTAACCCTACAGTCCCTTGTTCACCTTGCAATACCCAGAGCCATGCTGCCCTGGCTGCACTTAATCAGAGCATTGCTGCCCTGTTTTTCCCTCCCCTCTCCCTTGCACTCCCCCCCTCCCTTGCCCCTTGCACTTCTCGTTCTCGCACTTGCACGATCTGAATGACACAAGGCTTAGTAAAATCATTTGTCTTGTCTTCCCTCTATCTTCCCTCCCTTGTCTTGTCGCGCCAAGATACACTTGTGTACCAGCGCGTTATAAATGACTTATATCATATCATTTGATCACAGATGCCCAGAAAAATATACAATGACACAGTAAGAAACGGATAGACTGGCAGCACCCAAATGGCAATCTAGCCAGGCAATTCACTTAGCAGGACTGCTTTATCAGAAAAGCCCAGTTAAAAAAAAGTCATACAAGAATGAAGAATGACTAGACTGGCTGCACCAAAATGCCTCTCTAGCCACTAATACCACATATCATGCCTGCTTAACCTGGTCATGGACAGCATTATGATTTGTTGCACAATCCTGCCCCCTCACACACATCCTCTCTCCCTACCACCCCTACCCCAACCTCCAAAATCAGTTCCTTGGCCCAGAATTACCTCCATGTCACTCTTCCTTGTCCCAGAGATTACGTATGAGGCTCTTTGCCTCATAGGTAAGTACTGGGATGAGGAAGAGTGGGACTAGGAGTAATGAAGAGTACAGGTAGCTAAGTCAGGCATTACCTCCATGTACCTCTACATCATCCCAGTACTTGTGTATGAGGCAGAGTGCCTTATGCACAAGTACTTTCTCGCACACACTGGGACGAGGAAGAATAGGGCTAAGAGTAATGAGTAATCAAGGCATTAAACACAAGTATTGGTGCAACACCATTGAGTTGACTGGGATACAGCACTCCCCCTGCCCCTGAAACTTTGGGCTATGTTTGTTGACTCGACCTGGCTGACCTTTAGAGCAGTTGCCAGACAGAACAGGGCACAGATGTTAAATGGCACCTGGGTTTCGCTGTTAACAAGAGCCCAGGAAATACTAATATAAAGCATTTCACTGTTAGTACCTGCTTTCAAATGCCAAATGTTTTATGCAATTGAAATCGTGATATGGGTTTAATACTTACATGCCAGGGGAGTGATTGAAAGGGTAGAGAGGGAACAGGAGACCACTCATTCTCACAGCAGTCCATAAGTGGGTGCTTTTAACCTTAAAGGAGAGAGTTAACTGCTTGTAACATTGAAGCTGCACTAGAATAGTCTCATTAAAATGAGTAAAGAAATTAGATGTCCCCAAACAAATAAGTTGTGAAGTTAGCGCCTTTCCCAACATTTGAAGGGTTAGCCCCCCGAAATGTAGGCGCCCCTGAACGCAAGCACACACACCAGTCACTATATACACACGCACACCCAGCCATCCATACATTTAAGTGTGCATTATTTCACCTTACATTCACACCCAGGCAGCCACCCATACATTTAAGTTTGCACCCTTTCACCATACAGGGACACACACCCAGGCACCCACCCATTTATTTAAGTTTGCACCCTTTCACCATACACTCACAGAGGCAGCCACCTATACTTTTAAGTGTGCACCCTTTCACCATACAGGCACACCCAGGCAGCCACCTATACATGTAAGTGTGCACCTGTTCACCATACACTCACACACGCACACATCATGGGGTTAAGAGGAGCCCTAATACTTCAAAATGAAATTGGCCTCATTATAAATATGCCAGATCTGGAAACAATGGTCCGGTAAGCGGACCGGCATATTACAGCTCTGTGGGCGGTTGCCGTCCAACCCGGCAGGTCAGACCTGCCACGCAGAATGGCACCCACCCGCAGAGTTATCATGAAAGCTACAGCACCGTTATTAACGGTGCTGGTGCTTCCGTGGTTCCCATTCCCATGGAAATTGTGACTTACCATTTGACAGCACCTGACTTCCTGGACCGCCGGGGTTGTAATCCCCTGGTGTTACCGGGAAGTTGGGCACCAGTAAATCATTACGGGTCCGGCGGCAACCTGCCGGTAGCACCGGCACGGTTACCGCCAAACCCGTAATGAGGCCCATTGTTTCCTCTTGAAGTCACTCTGACTTCATAAAGAAATTATTTCCATTAAGGACCAAACCATAACGGAAATAATTTCTTTGTGAAGGCAGAGTGACTTCAAGTCATAGGGCTCCTCCAACCACATGACATGGAGGCCTCGAGCCTAGCATCTTCCATGCAATGGGGAGGGAGGAGCCCTCGGACTTCAAAAAGAAACTTTCTTTTTGTAGTCACTCTGCCTTCATAAAGAAATGATTTCTGTTACAGAAATAATTTCTTTATGAATGAAGACTGAATTCAAAAAGAAAAAAAATATGGTTATTTTTGAAAAAAAACAAAATGTTTCCTCCAGTGGGGCCCCCCTCCCAGGACATGGGCTGGCAGGCCCCCCCGCTCTGCAGGGGCTGCGGGGGCCCCTGTTACGCCAGTGAGAAGGAGATGACCTTCATGTTGCCCACCCCAGCTCCAGTCAGCCTGCATACCTCATGCTGGTGGGATGCAGTTGCTACTTTGAATCCGCCATGAGCAGTTTGGGCAGCAGTGAGTGGATGCCAAGCGGTGCAGATCATGGTCCCGAGCATGTCAGTGTGCCACCTTTAGTCGTAAGGCTTGTGTGAGTGTGACATGTGTAACGTGGCACTGATATGGAGGTGTGTGCCATGGTGCAGACACAGTGGGTGTTTTACACACCCTCGCACATGAATTGGGTCAGTGCCATACAGTGGCAGACCAGGGGGACGGAAGAGAGGGCAGCAGCACCTGCACCACCAGGCAATACCAGGCAAAAGGTCATGCTGCTGAAGGCAGGGAGTGCCAAGGTGCCAACCCGCAATGAAAGAACATAGAGTGATTGTTGTTTCCTCTCTTCTGCCTTTGGATGTTCCTCTGATACTCCTGGGTGGCTTCAATCTTCTCCAGGCCAGCATTCACTCTTTTCTCCCTCTGTTCGATATATTTTTTTTTAAAAACTTTTTTATAACACGCTCAATACCTGAGTTTGGTTTCTAAGCGTGGGTCCGTGATTCGAACCTCTGTTGCTCTGTGTGGTCTTGCTTCCAAGACCGCCATTCTTGACTCATACCACCCCTCCAATGTCTCGGCCTCTCGCTCTCATATCTCATGCTCTTCTTTCGATCTGATTTTTTCTAAATGTTTCGAGCATATCATCTATTCTCGGGTTCTTCCTACCTTGGCACCGCTTCTCTCCTTCCTCTACACCAACCTGGCTTACGCTCATTTCACTCCAGGGAGACTCCAGGGAGACTGCACTCCTCTCTGTCTGTGATTCTCTTCTCTTTGCTTCTTATGCTAAGCAACCCTCTCTCCTAGTTCTTCCCAATTGTCAGCAGCCTTTGACACTGTTAATCATTCTCTTCTCTGTTCTCCCTCTCGTCTTGGTTGTAGGGGTTCTGTACTCAACTGGTTCCGTTTCTATCTTTCAAACCGCAGCCAATAGCTCATGGCCTCCAGAGGATTAGAACAAGAGAAAACAAACTATTTGCTAGAAACACAGACACTAGAGATGCTTTTTACCAGAGAATTGTAAGAGACTCACAGTCTGGAAACAGAAACACTTGTGAGCGACCTGAACATTGGAAGCCTCATCCTTGCATGCCACCTAGCTCCTGAAGAAAGGGGTTAATATGCATTGCTTCACAAATTCCCCAAGATGTATGTAACCTACGCTGTGATACCTAAGGGTTTGGCCGTATAATCAAATGCAATAAATAAATAAATAAAATAAATCATAGGCCCCTAAATTGAAGGGTCATAAAAGAGTTATGGAATAGCCCAATTACAGAACAAAATCGGGGACATAGGAAAGGAAAGGAATAGGAGGGCACGGTATAGGGATCGAGATATTCTAAATCTGATGGCATATGTTACAGAACCTACAGAAAGTGGGTGATCAAGAAAGAGAGAGGCTGCACCACGTCCATTGCGACAAACCAACCAGCAGATGAAACCTAGCCTCAAGAAAGGTCTCCCCTGCTATCTATGGCATGTGGGTCAGGGTTGGTGGGTTAGAGATGGGATCCACGTCATTCCTGCAAAGACCAGGTAGGTGTTTTGGAGTTGCAGAGGAGATGCTGGTGTTGAAATGACAGAGAAGGAGTGGGGAAACAGGCAATCTGTTCAAAGGCAATGTCTTGGAAGCCAAGGGAGTGAGTGTGTGTGTGTGTTTGTGTGTGGTGTGTGTTTGTGTGTGGTGTGTGTGTGTGGTGTGTGTGTGTTGCACATACGCATGTGTGTGCGTGCGCGTTTGCAGTAGAGGAGGATGGTTGACAGTCTCAGGCAGCTAAGTGGTCCAGCTGGATGAGGATGGAGGAATGCTTTCAGTGATGAACAGTACTGAAGCAGTTGGAAATGTGAGGGGATTATTCTTCAGACAAGATATTTCCTGGGTAAAGACCACTTGTTTCAGAATGTAAGAGTAGTGATCCAGCAGATGAATTTTCTGGATGTTGAGAGGATTTCTAAATTGAAGCAGGTTGGGAAAGTCTCTGAGGTCCGTGAAAGGTTGACGGGGGGACAGGAAAAGGCAGGTAAATGATGCAAGGGGCTTCACTGACTGTGGGGTAAAGTGTTCAACAGGGGGTCTGGATACGTTGGCAGCTTGGAGCACAGCCCCCAACTCTGCTGGGGATGTGGGAGAGAAGAGCGGAAGCAGGGGCGTAGCCAAGATTGTTTAACAAGTGGGGCCTGAAGCTAATGTAGTTGGGGCCACCTCAGTGGCATTAACATCTGTAAATGCCCACACAGCGCTGCTGAGTGGGGATTTACAGATTTTTGGTGGGCCTTGCCTGCTCAGACGCTACCCTGTCTACGCCTCTGAGGGAAAGGCTAGAAGGGAGGATAGAAGGGTGGTAAGGAAATGAAGCAAGGAGGGGGGTTGATAGGAAAACAAGGAGGGTGTCTCTAATCTTGATTTAAGACAGACTATAGAGGGCAAAGGTATCAGGGCAGGGAGAGGAGAAGATAAAGCAGGAATGGGTTGAAATGGTGGGGAGAACAAAATATAGGTGCGCAGAGGCTGGTATGAGTCCAGTCTGCTCCTGCTTAC
This sequence comes from Ambystoma mexicanum, assembly GCF_040938575.1. Lineage (NCBI taxonomy): Eukaryota > Metazoa > Chordata > Amphibia > Caudata > Ambystomatidae > Ambystoma > Ambystoma mexicanum. Next base: position 971,911,197 of record NC_090928.1, read on the forward strand.
CTGCTGAAAACACTGTGCAACCAGTGTTCACTTCTATTTTCTTCACCGGACCTCGTTGTGTACTGGCGTACACTGTCACTTTAACTGTGAAAGACTTTCTACAAAAGAGCAGCATGGCACGTAGCGCTTGTGCGTAGGTTCAGGTGAGATTCCCGTCTTCTCCAGTTCACTCTAGGCAGCCATGCAGTCTGAGTGCGAGCTGATAATCACAGTATTGTGATTTGGGATCATTGAACAAGGCGAAGATCAAAGAAACAAAGAAATGATGGATGCTGTTGGACCACTTACATGGCAGAAGCTGCTGCAGCGGCGTCAACTGGAACATGACACACGCAGTGGCAAGTGTTTTGTTGAAGTGAGTGCCGCGAAAGATAATGACTTGGCTAACAGAGACTGCAGGTCTAAGTCTGCGACCTCCTCGACCCTCGTCTGCCTTTCTGGCATTCCCCCAATCTGCGGCATACCCCGCTATCTGCTTTGGCTTTGTTAAATATGCTAGCTTTCCCTCCCTCGGTGACTTCTCTAAATCATTTAACAACAATGACATCGAAGTTCGTACATGAAAATGGCAGAGGAAATGGCAACAATTCGCCCCACGCAGATGTAAATGCAGTGGCAAACTCGAAATTTTACATTACCGATTTTGAATTACTGGAATTGGGCGCACTTAACGTACATAAATGGGGGCTAGCTAGTCTTTTGGCTGTAGCTCCTGAGATTCTATCAGGGGCTACAACCAAAAGATCAGGGGCTATAGCCCCATTAGCCCCCCCCTAGCAACGCCCCTGGGAACAATGAATGGGGCGCTGGTAATATGGTTGTGTGCACGTTCAATCGATCCCACATTAATAATCCAATGAACGGTCTCTCGAATAGTGTCGAGTTGAGTGCTGGTTTTGCTCCGCCGTCACTACCACTACTGCTTTTATTGCCGATAGTGAGCGACCTTCAAAAGGAGCATGTTTCTGGCACAGCAGAATAGCCCCAAAACACAGAGAGCAGTAAAGTTAGACTCAGATCACCACCGGAGGAAAGCAGATGCCCAGCTGTGCTTTGCATGAGTAAGAGTAACACGTTGTTAATTGTAAACAATGTTTTCAATGTATTCCAGTTGAAATTACCAAGGCGAAGGTCAGACAAGACTCGACGCATGCACCCTTAATTAAAAAGAGGCAAACTTCCAAGCTAAATAGATACCTATAATAAGCGTATTCTGCAAGCGGAATCCAATACCAAAGAGCTTTTTAAGATACTTAAAGAACTCCCATGTCCTACCACCCCTCCTGATACCTGTAGCAAAGACAGCACATGGTGCTCTAATATACAAAAAGCATTCCTCAAAAACATTTCAACACTCCAATCCAAAATCGATGCCAAAAAAGCAGCCTTCAGACTGACTCGCAGCCTAATTCTCCCCTTGGAAAAACCACCCATATCTTGCACACCCTTAAACCATTCAGCTTTTCACCTCTATCTATCCTAGAGGTAGAAAACATCATCAGCAAACTTAAACCGTCCAATTGACAGGGTGACACATGCCCAGCTCTCATCATTAAGGAGGCTACCCATGAACTAGCCTCATTCATTGCTGCCATAAATACCTCATTCAGGACTCAAGGACGCTTGGGTTATCCCCCTTCTCAAAAAACCTTCCTTAGACCCAAGCATACCCCTAATTACTGGCCCATCACCACCGTTCCTTTTTTGCTTAAAATCCTGGACCGAGCGGCTTATTTGCAGATCCAAGACTATCTGGAATCCAATATACTTCTCGGCCTCAGGAAATCTGGCTTCCGTCCCAAGCATGGAAAATAAACTGCCCTCATCAATCTAAAAACACAAAATGAGGATTTGAAAGACAATGGAAAGCTGACCCTCCTATTACTACTAGATTTATCGGCAGCTTTTGACCTGGTGACCCATCAAATTCTCTGTCGGCATCTTAAATTGGCAGCCCATTTTTCTGACAATGCCACCACTTGGTTTAGATCCTTCTTGGCCAATAGATCTATGAGGGTATTCTCCCCCTCTGCATCCGCTAAACCATCTCCAGTACTGTGTGGGGTTCCTCAAGGATCCTGCGTTTCTCCTACGCTCTATAACATGTTCACAAAGCCGCTCTTTGATATTCCTGACTCTCTGGGTGTCATCTACACTAATTATGCTGATGACACCCAGATACTCATCCCTATCACCGGAGACCGCCTAGTTGATAGCAAAGCCTTAAATGATGTTTATGAGGTCATTCAGGCTTGGATGGCACAACACGAGCTCTGTCTGAATGATGAGAACACAGAGCTTCCCATCATGGGCTCCCATCACCGACTTAGCAGACTAGACCCTATCTTCACATCTTTTATCATTGATGGCAACACCATTAAGGTTTCCAACTATACTAAAACTTTAGGCATCTATCCCGATTCCACCTTATCTCTCTCTAGACAAACCAATGCCGTAAATGCAGCATCCGCCTACACGTGCAAACTTATCACAGCCTGCCGCCCATTCCTTACCACTGCTAATTGCACCATCCTTGCCAGAACCCTTGTCATGTCCAAACTGGACTATTGCAATGCGCTATACCAAGGAATTAATCAATGTAACCTCAACAAGCTCCAGGTCACCCAAAGTAATGCCATTAGGGCTGCATTAAATATTCCCAGGAACCAGCATATATCTGACACCAGATGCAGCCTACACTAGCTTTCAGTAGCCCAAAGAGTCTCCCTCAAAACTCTTGCTCTCACGCACAAATGCCTGGCCAATCAGGCACCCAATAACCTGGCGAGCCGTTTCACCCCACATACTACCAGCCGTCCTCAGAGAGTAGCCGAAGCGCACTGCCTCTCTCTACCTAGATTCATGCTTCAGACAGCTGGGGGTGCCAGCTTCCGGGTCCTTGCCACTAAACTGTGGAACTCACTCCCCAACCCACTTAGAACAGAATCATCCTTCCACTCCTTCAAGATCAAAGCTAAACTGTGGCTTATGGCTAAAGACACTCACGACCACCACCCATCACTTCAGCCTTAAATCCACCCACAAGGACCAAGGACTTGCGGCACAATTGTCTTGTATTCTGAAGGTAAATACAGTGTAAAGTTTATTTTAATTATATTGTAATGTATATTCTGTAAGTATTTTGGAAGGTATATTTTTTTCGCCATGTTCTACTTGTGTTCTATTGTTCTTGATGTTTGATTATGTCACTGTAACCTAAGATATGCACCCGGATGTCTTCGGGCCAGGAGTGATATACAAATAAAATAAATACAAATACAAATACGTCATCATTATTCTGGCTTGGCTTCGATAGAAGCACGACTAACAGAGTGCCTCAAGACAGACTTTCTAAATCTGAGAGAGAGGCTAAATGCCAGCTGTGAGACTTCACTAGTAGCACAGGACTGTAGTGCTCTTGTTGATTGCCTCTCTCATTTAAAAGCGTGAACATTTCGGAACCGTTGGTGACAAATGGAAGGAAGTCAGAGTCAACGAGGTACCACAAGGACTTGACAAGCACTCCGCAGATTGGGAAAATTACTCAGGATTTAAAAATAGGTGGACAGATGACACCGCAATTTAAAAACACCAAATAGCAAACAAGCTCAGTGAGCGGCAAATCTCAAAGGGAGGAGTGCCCATTTCAAGTCAACTCACACGCCAATCAACCATACCACGGATGACCGAAGTTGAAAACGAGATGAACAACAAAAGTCACCTTTCTGTGGCTGCTGTCATTCAGATTCATAACAATGTGCTAGCAGCAACAACAATCTCCATGGAACCATTTGTTAAATTATATGAGTCATTGAATGACACCTTGAAGGATCAGGGGTCACTACTCGCAATGATCAACTCCAAACTTATGGCATTGGAAATTATTTTTACAGACCAAATTAAAAAAAGGCTTGACTGTGAGGCTGAAACGTCTTCGAAATGGCATAATAGATTAAGTGACTTGGCCAGAAACGAGATGTCAGACAAAACTGACTTAATGGAAGCAGTAATAGATTTACCAAATGGATGAGACACAACTTTGACAAAATGACTCAGATTGTTGAGGTAAATGCCTGCAAATGTACAAATAAGGACATTTCTGAATCAAATTAATGAAGAAATGGTTCCATTGTTTCGACTGATCTACCTCCGACAAATAAAGTGATCTCTGAAGGAACGAAAAGTAAAGTCAAATCCATCACGAAGTCAAAACCTATGAAAGAAATCATCAAAAGCACAAGCCAGTCATCGTTGAAGATGGTATAGCCTTTGGAAAAACCTGCTGACTCTTTGCCAATGGTAAAACAGGTCGATATCCCTCCAAATCTTCTTAATGCTACCATTCCAAGTGGCAAAAAAGAGAACACTCTTACATAACAAGGGTCCAGTTAGGGAAATTAATGGTTAAATCGATGTACGGACGAAAAGCAAGTCCAATAGTTTGTAAAGGTTTATCCCAAATTTAAAGACTCTTCCACCGATAGCAATTTTTGAACGGGCGACTCAAAAAACATTGAAATAAGTCAGCAATCTGCTTCAGAGAAAAGTGACCACTTCACAAGTGTCACCAGAATGTACTAATAATCCCAAAAAACAGCCAAGAATGGAGATTGAGGACTCAGAAAGAAGTGAGGTGAATATATCAGTTGATCCGATAAATCTTTCAACATACTTCATAGAAGATGACGAGTGGAGCAATTCCATAGAAGAACACCTAAATGGTACTGAGAAAATCTGCGATTCCATGGATGCCAGCCTTGTGCAAAGTAAGGAAAAGGAGATGGGAACCCTTCCTTGCTTCAAGGTGGTCGGATTAGGCTTTCGCAACCACAGAGTAAAGGTATTCAATGGTGAAATTGCACCTGAATAAAGAAGGAAACTTCTGAGAGAATGAGACGAAGATTTGATGAATAATCCCCACCTAAAATTGAATCCAAAATTTACTTCTGCACAAGCGCTAAGGAAAGGAGTGAAAAATGAACAAGCCAAATCCCAAAGACCAGTGAATCCACACTCATCTAGGAAATTACAATTGGAGAACATACTACGTGAAAAGAACGAGGTGAACCTAAACAGAAGGAACACAATGAAACTGCTCCACTGCGTGCCTTCATTAAGAACAACAGCATCTGAGGACATTGACATAGCGCAGCATGTGTCGGAAAAACAATCTGATTGGATAATCCTACATGTTCATTCCCAATTGATTGAAAACACTTTAAGGAACACCAGTAATGAACTTCTAATATTAGGCTACGAGTTAAGCAGCTATAATGAATCTGAGAATAGACAAATTGCAAATTCCCAGAGCCCCGGTGTGAGAAACAGTACAAGTCTGACCGGACATGAACAAAGGAGAGTTACTCTCAAGGAAAGGCATGAAGGAGGAAGAGATGATCGTCATGCCAACAGAAATTGAGACGAAAAATCACAAAGTGCGAGAAACCTGGAAGATAGATGAACGGGGAAGTACTAGCTAAATACCCCTAATTAAGTGACGATTGTTCTCTGATATCCTGGAACACGCGAGGTTTCCTGCATTTATTCCAAGAGGCTGGGCTAAAGAAAGAAAATCACTTTGTAATATTCCTTCAGGAGACTTTGCTGCGTGAGACGCCCATATGCGATGTGTATACAATTCTCCTTCATGCAGCAAAGAAAAACACAATAGGCCGCCCTTTTTCTGGCCTTTTGACAATGATCAAAAACAATATCAAACCCAAACATATTTGTTCAAGGAATGACTCTACAAATCATCAATCAAAATAACACCAATACAGAACAACCTTTGTGTCATGACCACCAGCCAGTTATCAGATTAAGTTGATGGGTCCTTAAGGGGTTAATCTTGCTCAGATATTGGGAGGTCCTAAGGTTCAAGTCAGATTCATATAGAATCAATAGGAGTTTGTGTTCCCTCAATGGCCGCCTGGTTGTGCCACTGAAGAATTAACATTACAGGTCTAGTCTTTGACTGACCTTAGTTATAATAAGCCAGTTCATGAGGAGACTTGCGCTTCGCGTTGCTGACTGCCCTGCAGTACGAATGCTTACTGCGGTTGTCACAGAAATCTTCTCACAGTCTCCAGTCTGAAGTCCAGCCCCGTGTATTTCCCCTCCCTTCAGTCTCCACAGATGTAGCGTTCCTGTTTTCTGCCTCTTACCATAGTCTAGCGTCCTGCCCCTTCATTTTTTCCATTTCTTTCGTTTGCACTTCGTAGTATTCCCGTCACCTTATTCCCCTCAGAGGTCCCGGGAGAGAGCTGCTTCTTCCTCACGCAAGTACTGTTTTGGGTTTTACCCAGAGCTGTATTAAGTGTTTCTTGTGGTACTTTATTGTGGAGTTGTTATCATTGGCAGCGGTTTTGTTTTCGTCATTCTTTTATTGTATTTTTGTAGAGGAGGTCCCAGATATGACCCGCACCCCGGGCCCCCATTGCGAGTTGCCAGTAAGGTACTCGCCGTGGTACGTGACGTATGAGGAGCAAATAAACCAACAGAGAGCCGCACTGGGACTCTGCCCCTTGTACGTAAGGAGATCAATACCGGTTGAAGCAGCCATAACGCGACAACCCTGGGCTGCACGATACCCTATCAGACAGCCATACCAGCCACTGATACGGAATGAGGAATACCTGCACACGGTCCACGAGGAGACCCCTAAGGCCTTAATGGAAGGACAATGAAAATAAACCAAGGGCCCGAGCAGCCCAGAAAACAAACAGACTTGGCTACTGAAAGCACCAATGCCAGTACTAGTAACTGCAAGGATAATGATAATGGATGCAGGGGAGAGACACTGTAAACATAAGAGAATGGTGCCATAAGGCAAGATGGAAGCAAACACCCTGTTGAATGTGTGTAAATAAGCTTGAAATGCAAGAGGCTAAGAAATCGATACTGCTTGCAATGCCCAGTAGGAGAGTAGAGCGGCAAGCGCCAACCATATATCTACCTCAATACTGCACAATGTACACGTGCGACTCCATTTTGTGAAAGCAGAAATTTACCCAGGCGGCCAAAGGCCTGACAGGCTGAGTTTAGAAACCCAGCAAAGACCAGAGAAGGAGCAGAATCGAAACTCAACAAAGAGAGGCTTATGCCGGGGAGATCGAGGTCAACCAGAGAAGAGGAGGTGAGCATGAGCTCACGTGACTCCAACTACAGAGAATACCAGCCCGCCCGTGAAGGTCAAGATAAGAGAGGCCCATGCAGGTGGCCAAGCGCACACAGAATTAAATGCACAAAAGGTTGGAAATTGAAGCAGATTCATGGTGAACCAACACGTGAGCAGACAGGCGCAAAGATGTACCACCGCCTGATGTCATCCAGAACCAGAGGGTGCCATAACTTTTCCTGATAAGAGACTACAGATCTGAGGCCATACCCAGACAACTAATTGACACACAGCCCTAAAACACTGATTGATGGAAGGGAGGAAGGGTGAATCTTGGGACACTAGGCACCTGGGTGTCTACTCTAATGCTGCTAATTAAAATGGAGATTTATGTTTAGGGGTGTAACTTGCCCAATCACAAGGGACCATGTAATCTAGGGTCCTATAGACACTGTAACCAATGAGACGTTGTACTTGTAGTGACGTCAATCACGTGTGGTGTAGAGGGAAGGGCGTAGACGCCCACCCGATAAGAGTTATCCAATCCACTTGCGTTATTTCCAAATACAGATATAGCACCTATACTTAAGTTATCTTTCCCAATCAATTGTATTGCATGATGATGTTTTGTAGAATTGGACGTCATTGATGACGGATTTTGCCCATAAAAGAGGCTGTTGGAATAATGTTCCTGGGAAGTCAGGGTGAGGCAGGTGATCGCGATGCTGCTGATTTCCATTCGCTGATGTATGTATCATTATTACCTTTGCCAATTTATTGAGTCCTGATTATTGGATCTTGCCGGAGTATGTGAATCCTGCACTCTGTCCTCACCTGGTGCAGCTATCTTGTATAACTAGTTTTCGAGGGTGGGTGCTGACCAATGGGCCCGTCAGTAATTTCCTCTCCTCGTCAACACTATTAGTCGGGGTGAGGCAGGTGATCGCGATGCTGCTGATTTCCATTTGCTGATGTATGTATCATTAAACAGACTTCCCTTTACCAATTTCTTGAGTCCTGATTATTGGATCTTGCCTGAGCATGTGAATCCTGCACTCTGTCCTCACCTGGTGCAGCTATCTTGTATAACTAGTTTTCGAGGGTGAGTGCTGACCAATGGGCCCATCAGTAATTTCCTCTCCTCTTCAACACTTGGTAGCAGAGGATGGTTTCGGCCATCGATTATAGATTATCGATTGATATAGTATAGTATAAGACACCTTTAGACTGACGGCACAAAGTAACTCTGGGCCTTCGGTTACATCACGAGTAATTTCGCTTTTCTGGCTGAGTAGGCTGATAAGCTCCCCGTGGGCAATGATAGTGTAATCATTCCCAAAAAATCTGCAGTGGGTCTGAAGGAACCCTCCTTTCCAAGCATAACCCTTCTCAGTCCCACGGGCAGCGGATCAGACGAAAACCATAAAAGCAGGCAGAGGAAGGGGCAGTGAACATAGAAATGAACGGATGAGGGAAGTAGATAAGGCTAGAAAGGAAGAAAAGAGAAATGGATGAGGAAGCAGAACGTAAACGCAGGCAAAGGGCACGAGATTTAGAATATTTGCAACGGGAAGTTAAAAAACCCAATCCTGTTGTAGACTGGGAAGACATAGAAGAATTCTTTCCTGCAAACGATGCGGTACCAAGTACAAGCGGGAGAATTATTGATGATGACTTCGACACCCGAAGCATTGGCAAAGCGATTGATAAAATATATGATGAGATGGGACTGGAACGAATCTCCCAAGAAGAAATGGAAGATGAGTGCTTAGAAAGCACTCAGTTATATGACACTGAGGATGTCACCCGAAGTAGTGAGAGTAGGGAACGTTCCATAGATAGACTAGAAGATGGGCAGAACGAAGATGATGCGAGAAGTTGTGCAAACTAGGAGTATTCAGAGTCAGACTCCGATGGAGAAGCGGAGGAAGTGATGTATGACGAAGGGAGGCAATGTGAAACGCAGCTGCCAGGGAGTCGAGAGGTACGGTGGTCAGATGCAGGCGAGTCCATAAGTAGGACACCGAAGTCCGCTGGACAGTCCAGCCGAGATGAAGACACGCACCCCGGTCAGAGGGGGACATCGTCACCTGCCTATACTGATAGATTAAGGGCACTGCCAGGTAGACGGCAAGGCGGGAACACCACCGCAGCGAGAGACCGAGGGGGTGTATAGAAGGGAAAGGAAGATTGTGCATTCCAATTCCCACTGTTAGAAAAGGGGGGAGCAAGACCGCAATATATTCCATGGCCACAGATGGACCGAGAGAATCTCAAAAATAAGCTTCCAGTGTTGACATCGGGAGCCAGGAAGTGGATGCATGAGCTAGAAAAAATTACGGGGGGTGTCACCCTAGCCATAGGGGACATCAAGGGTCTCCTAATTGCTATACTCGGAGAAAGAGCAGACGATGTGTGGAAAAGGGCAGGCTACCCTAGGGTAACCATAACTAATACTTCTCATGACGAAGCGCCATTTAATAAATGTAGAGCAGCAGTATGGAAAGCGCTGCGTACGCTATATCCAGACACGTCTGATATGGGAGCTATAATGACTCGAAAAATGAAGGAGTCAGAGGATCCGTTACTTTATATCCAGAATTTTTTAAGACGCGTGGGTGCTCAAAACGCATGAGTCTTGGACGAAATCGATCCCTGCATTCTACCATATATTGTGCCAAGAGTTACCAGAACCGATGCAAAAACAGCTCAAAAAATTGGTAGGAATAGAAGCTAAACCGTGGGCTGAGATCCAGTTGACAATTGCACATTACTGTAGGCTGTTGCAAGAAAAGAATCGAAAGAAAGAGGTAAAGCGTAAGGGAGAAGAGGCGAAGCTAGTGCAAAGGAAGCTCTCAAAATATGTTCTTGAGGGAGCCATTCTAACAACCCCAGCCGAATCGAGTGCACAGTGTGCGGCTAACCCACCCCACAATAATCAGGGTAACGCGGGATATTACCCGAGAGGAAGGGGATTTGGAGGAAGAGGATGGCAGAGCAATCAGGGAGGCTTTAGAAGTAACCAAGGAGGTTTTCAAAATGTTCAAGGTGGTATCCAGAGCGCACCAATGGGCAGTCTACCTATGCCAGATGGACAGATGGCCCGACCACCGCCAGTGTGTTGGCGATGTGGAGTGACAGGACATGTGGCGCGCATGTGCAAAGGCCAAGGCATGTGGCAGAACAACCAAGGGATGGGGACAGGCATGGTGAATCAACCTGCTACCCCACAACAGGGCAATGCACAATACTATACCATGCAGCAGCAGACAGCTGGCTTGCAGCAAGGTGCACAGCAAATGGTCCAACCACTGAACATGGGGAATGTACCGCAGGGACAACCCCAGCAGACACTGCCACAAGTGGTTCAGGACACTAATTCAGGTTGAGGAAACCCACAGGTATACAATGGACCAAACCTATATATGAAATAGGACGGCTCACAGGGAACTCTGATGTGTTCTATCCTATCAGTGACACCAGACCCTAACCGGGAACCAAGGGTAAATTTCACCATAGGGGGGAAAGAATATTCCTTCTTAGTTGACACGGGTGCAACGCGCTCATGCATACGAGAAGGCAAGTTCTCCTTGTCCGGCGAGGCAATAGATACCCAGAGTTTTACTGGAGCTCATAGCAGAGTTCCCTTTACTGATGCACTCCCAGTTTCCGTGGGAGAGTGCGACATGAATGTACCTTTATGGTATTCTCGTCAGTCCCCAGTAAATATCATGGGTCGGGACTTGATGACAAAGTTGAATATGACCATCTCATTCACTGAGGATGGCATAGTGTGCTCCACCCCAGGAATGCATTATTCAAACATGTGCGAAATGATCAGAGCATACTCTGGATGTGCAGGTATGAGAGCTGTACCGCTGGAGCCAGAAGTATTTGCATATGGCGTATGAGTGCTTATGGCGGGGTTGCCAGGCCTCGCAGACAAAACTATGAGAACTCCGGATGAGTTTCTATTCAGACCAAGAATACCCATGCATGAAGAGGAGGGACAAGTATTTCCCTTAATGATACACTCTGCCACAGTGCGAGAGAAATTTGTATTGGTTGAGGGATGTGACGATGAGGGCAGACCATGGTGTGCGATTGTCGCCATAGAAGATGGGTATCGAGTGACTGACGTCACCGATGACGATCTGTTCGAAGAACACCCCGACCTAGAAGAAACGCGGGTGGAAGTGAGTCTAATATTTTGGGTCAAAATGATCAGGCGGGAGGTACCGCAGAGGATGATGTTAGCTTTAATACATCCAGAATACTTTGATAATGACATTGGCCTGGTGCCGGCCAAAGTATGGACTACAGGGCCCTATGATGTAGGTCTCCTGAAGGGGGCCGGCGAAGTAGAAATTAAATTGAAACCAGGAGAAATTCTGCCACGGGCACAACAGTATCCCATGTCCAGAGAAGCGGATGAAGGGATTGCAAAGACAATCTCTGCCATGATGGAGCAAGGCATCCTTGTGACGTCATAATCGCCGTGCAACACAGTGATTTATCCTGTCAAGAAATCAAAGGGAGGGTCTTGGTGTTTAATCCAGGATTTACGAGCATTGAACGACATAATCGAAGCCAAATTCCCTCTAGTCCCGAATCCATCCACAATTCTGTGCAACATACCCACTGAGGCAAAATACTTCACAGTGATCGATTTGAAAAATGCATTTTTCTTGATTCCATTGCACTGTGACTCACAAGACCTGACGTCATTTACCTTCAGGCAAATGCACCTGAAAAGTACGAGGTTGCCACAGGGGTATTGCGAGTCTCCATCTATTTTCAACAGAGTCCTGCAAATGGACCTAAGCAATATTGCGGTGGACAGTGTTGTTTTGCAGTATGTAGATGACATTCTAATCTGCAGCATCACTGAAGAGCAATGCCGACACGACTGAGTCCAGCTATTGACTATACTGGCTGAGAAAGGATACAAAGTAGACAAGGACAAGCTGCAGTACTGCCAACAGGAGGTGTTGTAAATAGGGCAACTAATCTCACATGAGGGGAAAAAGGTAACTCCAGAGAGGGCCGAGGCTATCATGGACACGGCCATGCCGCGCACAATAAAGCAAATGCAAAGCTTCTTAGGCTTGTTCAATTATGTCAGAGAATGGGTCTTTGACTAAAGCTCATATACCAAGCCCTTGTTACAGGCCCTTAAAAAGGCCCAGGCAACAAGAGAAGAAATTGAATGGAATGAAGAAATGAAGAAGGGGGTTACAGAACTCAAGGGGGCAATTTGTAAGGCCCCAGTTCTCGGGATTCCTAATTATGCAGAGGAATTCTATCTGTTCTCTCATACCGATGGCAGTTTTATAACAGCAGTGCTCACGCAGCGAACCTCATTGGGATATAAACCCCTAGCATATCACAGCGGGAGTCTGGACCCAGTCATGAAGGGCCACTTCCCGTGCAAACAAAATTTAGCTGCCGCTGTGTTCGCCATTGAGAAGGCGTCATCCATTGTGATGAGGTGCTGCATGACATTATATGTTGAGCACTCACTATTTGCCATATTAGAGAAGCCAAAGGGCACGCTGACTTCGCAAAGAGCATCAGCCTATGAGGTGATTATCTCTAATCCATCGATCAAAATAGTGCGATGCAAAACGGTGAACCCTGCTATGTTTATAGCCGAGCCAGTCACAGAGGAAGAACCTGTGCATGACTGTGCAAACTATGAAGAATACTATGATGAGATCGCCAGGGTCAAGGAAAATGCCCTGCCAAGTGGAGAGACCGTCTTTATTGACGGGTCATCAAGAATTGGCCAAGATGACGGGCAAAGATATACAGGCGTGGCCGTAATCAAACACATGGCAAATGGAGAGTTCCGAGTACTTGTCAGTGCGAGAATACCATCTCACTATTCGGCACATGTTGCAGAACTAGTGGCATTGATACTCGCCATCGAGAACCATGCAGACCAGGAAGTAACAGTGTACAGCGACTCCGCCTATGTGATGTCAACAGTGCACGCAGGATTAGCGCGCTGGAAGAGGAGGGGCTACCTCCGAGCAGACGGCACGCCAGTGCTACACGCAGCCTTGTTGGACAGGCTGATAAAAGCACTACAGTTCCCAGTGGGCATGGCGGTCGTAAAATGCGACGCTCATACCAAAGGGACAGATTTTGTGTCACGTGGAAATCATGAAGCGGACACGGAAGCCAAACGTATGGCATCCAAAACTGAAACAATCATGGATGTGGAGATGGCACGTACCCATGAACGAATGATGGTAGCACGAGCCACTCCAGAAGCCTGTAGCAATATGGGGCAGTCTCAATTGATGGAGCTCCAGGGGGAGGCACCTAAGGAGGAGAAAAATGTATGGAAGCGTCGAGGGTGTTCTTTAAACCCCTCTGACGGATTGTGGAGGCAAGACAGCACTGGTAAACCAGTAATGCCTGTCGCCCTTCTAAAAGTAGCTCTAGAAGAGCTTCACTACTCCATTCATATGTCAAAAGAAAATCTTGCTGCAACGCTCGCGGAAGACTGGTTTATACCGAATTTAGCCGAGCATGTTGCATTCTTTATGGTAAACTGCATTGTCTGCCAGTAATTCACTTCTGGGCACACATTAAAAGTAGTGAGAGGAGTCATCCCCAGGCCAAATGGACCTTTCCAGCACCTACATATTGATTATGTCGATATGATTCAGGTGTGTAATGGGTACAGGTATCTACTTGTGGTGTGTGTCCCTTCTCCAGATGGGCAGAAGCAGGCCCCTGTACACACCCTGACGCTGTCTGTGCTGCTAAATTCCTGGTGAGGGAGATTTTCCCTAGATGGGGGGTGTGCGAGGTAATGAGATCTGATAATGGGGCACATTATGTAAATGCAGTATTTGAGCAGATTAGCTTGTTGCTTGGTATAAAGCACAAATTCTCATCAGCGTATCACCCAAAGGGAAACGGAATATGTGAACGGATCAACGGCTTGCTTAAGGAAAGGATAGCCAAGTTGAAGCTCACATTAAGAAAGGGATGGATGCACTGCCTACCACTGGCATTGTATGCTCTTTGGAACCAGCCAGGCTCCGACCATCATCTAACGCTGCACGAAATAGTCACGGGGAGAAGGATGATGACCCCACTTACTCCACGAGACAGAGCTAGATGTGATGCCCAATCAACTAGGGAGGTTCTGGGAGAGGAGATGAAGGCCTATCTGGATTGTCTCACATCCAGTTCCACTATCATTTCAGGCCAGCTGCAGCGACATCAGAAAAGAGACGACACAGCACAAACCACAACAGACAGTGCTGATGCCAACGCAGCTCATAGCCTATGCACACCTCTTGTCTTCCCTGGAGATCGTGTCCTCGTGAAGAATTTCACAAGAAAAAGATGGGATGAGCCAAGGTTTAATGGCCCGTTCATCGTAGAGGACTGCACCCCGCCAGCTGTCAAGCTCAAAGGCAGAAGAGCCTGAATCTTCACGAATGATATAAAACTCTTTATAGGAGAGAGCACTCCTACTACATCTACTGCCGAGGAATCCACAGACAACAGGGAAGGACCACAGCATGTGCAGACAAGATCTATGGCAAGGAAGAAGGACGCATGAGCAGACAAGTTACAAGAACGAAGAAAAAAAAAATACAAAAGTGAGACTTTCAAAACAAGACAGTTCTTCAAACCAAGTGAAAGGTGACACAAGGACAATTAAATGAACATTCAATGTAGCCAACAGAAGAACTTTTGTGAAAATCTTGTCCACGCTGAACCTTTACTTTAGACATAAAAAAAGACAATAAGAAGCACGCAAACACCCTGTGCAGCCAAAGGTGCAGGGTAAAAGAAGAAAATCGCATACTCATATCAACAGAAGTGCTAATCTCATGAACATTGAAAGCCACACAAAGCATTGAAAACCTAAGACTCTGATAGGAAATAAAAGTAAGATCAAGACTTTGTTCATGGACACATGGTTCATCCCAGCAGAAGTCTCAAGTGGGATGTGCTCACATATTTTCAGCTGGAAGTACTGTCCTATCCTTCACTTATAGGCAAAGAAGCCAGCGTTACTGAATTCATTCAAGACCCTGCAACCAAGAAAATAATTCGACAACTACTGACTGTCATAACAGAAACTTTCATTACACTACCCGAACACAGCGGAAAAGACACAGATGCTTCCACCACAAGTAATCATTGACGAGATCACATATACTTTGTTCTTCCGCATCAGCGAAGAATGTCCAGGACTTATCGGGAGAACTACAGATACATTGACATTCATTAGAGATCCAACAAACAATTACTTTCTCAACCAAGTGTGGTACAAGCTGAACCACGTGGTTGCAACTCACGCAGCCGGAAAGTGCAAAACTTGTTTGCATCAAAAGAAAGGACTGTGATTAGGTCCCAGCAAACGAGGCAAATGTCCCTATCACCTGAGGATACGCGGCGGGCACACAACGTTTTATTTCAATTAGTCACAGACTATCCGGAAATGGTGGGGAGACCTGCAGATGATGACATCATCACCTTTCTTAGGAATCCGGCCAAGGCCCCACACATGGGCTCACTCCTCCAAGGCATCATGCTCCAGGTGGAGCTGTCCAATTTCCAGCGAGAATTCCTGAGAAGATTTCAGTGAGACTAGCCGACGAGGGACAGATCGAAAAAAAAAAAAAAACAATTGATCACACTGCAAGAAAAGGCCTGTGACTTTAGAGCCAAAGAACCAGAACAAATGTCATTAACACCTGAAGACAGTTGTTATGCTTTTCGTGTTTTCTTTCACCTCATTGAAAACTTTCCAGAACTAGTGGGCAGACCCAGCAACATTGATGTGCCTGCCTTTCTTAATGATCCAGCAAAGAATGCCCAACTGAACAGGCTCCTAAGAGCTATTGCATCACAACTCAGAAGCAACTAAGGACATCCACATCTAAGAAGAGCCTTAAAAGGGGGCGTTCCAAAATAACCTTTTTCATCATCCCCAACCGGGGACAAGGCAAGAAAACAAAAGACACAGTTCTTCATGCTTCCAACATAGGACAGATCGAAAAGAGCAGAAACAAGGATAACTACATCCGTTCTTATTTTTCTTGTTTTGTGTTTTCTATTTGTTCATCATTATCATGCAGGAGAATAAATGGGTGAGAGAGAGAATGTTCATCAACTCAACCTCGAACGACCAAGTGAAAGGAACAGAGACGCGAACTTCACTGCCGTGTTTACCTTCCTTAACCTTTTTCTTATTTTTTCCTACCTTTTCATATGTTCATTTTTATTTTTATTATTATTTTTTCAATATTTTATTTTGCATGATTTGTAGCGAATCCGTCTTTTCATGGTGCCACTGCAAACATTGTCCTGCATATCCTCAGGGCCATGACGAGTTGAAAGAGTGCCCTGGGAATGCAGTTCCCACAACAAATGCAGGATGAATGTGATGTGCTGAAAACGGTAGTCTAACCCTTTTCCACAGTCTAGCAAAGGAACTGTACTCCATACTCAGAGACTATCATCATCACTCGCAAGAGGGGGGACATTGAACAGCACATGTCACTTTAGTATTTGCTGAACTTTGATTGGCTGAACTTTGAACAACGAGATCAGAACGAAGAAAGAAAGAAATAGTGGACTATGGACTTGATTGAAATGGGGGCCCAAAACAGTAACTTAGTCGTGCCACCAGCGGAAGGACGCCCCCGGTTTCCCAGAAGGAGATGCTGTAAACTGTCCTTCAAGGCCATTATATGTATATGCATAATGATTATTGAAGTATTTTTGTCTCTAACTATCAGAACTGCATTTTCTATTGGTGCACGAAGCATCCCGATGTCTGTGCATCCACCAGGTAATGAACATCTGGGGCCCACAAAAGCACCCAGACCTTATATTGTCATCCCTGTTCCAAGAAAAACTGATGATAAAGCAAACGATTTACAGTTGAATGTAATTAGCAGTAACACGCATACACTTGAAGTAATGAATGGTGAGAAAGACTGGAGACAGGGTCAGCACGGAATGAATGATAGCATAGCACTGTCCACAGCACGCACCCATACACTGAATGCACACGAACAAGGGCAGGTGTCAATGACTACGAAACCGAAGGCCAAACCAACTGAAAGAGAGAAATCACCTGTGGAACAAGCAGTTCCAGAAAGCAGGGAGCAACATGAGAAACCGAATCGAAGTGAAATAGCAAAATCACTCAATAGAACAGAGGAAGCAACGAAAGAACTCACTGAGAAAACACATGTGGTAGTTGAGTATGTGTTTCCACTCATACTTAGAGCAAAGAAGCTACATGAGGAGCTGAGCAAGACAACCACCACAACTGTGATAGCGAGCACGCCAGCTCCAACGCCAGAAGTAACTACCGAGTCTACGACACAGCCACGTGTTGGAAGGATAATAAATCACATGCGGTGGGAGGAGGTCTACAAAAGAATGCAGGAGGGAAGGAAAAGAAGCGCAAAACCTCCCCCTATTACTGCAGGGCAGTAAATGAAACCTGCCCCTCCAAGGATAACGCCAGAGAGTCTGCCTGAACGAAAGAGCAGTACAGACGCATCCAGAGACATAGTGATAGCCAACCACAGAAAAATGCTAAGGATCAAGAGAGGTCCATATGAAACCGATGATGAGTTAAACGACTACTTGGACAGCACGGCCCATCTTGGAAACAACATATGGCACCAGCACATGAAGGAAGTTGGACGAAGGCAATCAGAAGGAGAATGTTTCGTCTGTGCACTCCTGCCGTACAGCATGGGCAAGTCCAAAATCTTTGTGGCTGTAGAAATAGATGTCCCCATGGCACACTTCCTGTCACATGTGACAATGTGTAACACCAGAGGACAAATCATGGGGAGAGACGCCTCGTTGATATGGGCCAACGAAAAGGACTACCCTGATGAAGACGGATATGTCCAGGACATCAAAACAAGAAACAGGGCGCACACCAAGAATCATGTGATTAGATATGAAAACCCTGACGTCAAGGGATCAGGAATATGGTGGGAAATAAACTCAAGACTGAACGTCCAAGGGAAAACGGCAGAAGAAGCTCAAATATGGAAGAACCGAGGACAAATGCAGATCTGGGGATCAGTAGTCTCCCCAGACGGATGGGAAGAAGGAGTAGTAATCTGTCGAGCTTGGATAGTCCTTGGAGCCTGCAAAGAAGCAATACAGAACTCACAGAGACTATGCAGACCGTTGTGGCCAAAATTGGTAAAGCTGTTGACATGGGTCAAAGACAGAGGAGGACCCTTGCAGATAGTACCGCTGGAAAACCCAAAACTGTGCTTTAGAAGTAATGGCACGAGGAAAATGGGGGAGAATCAAAACTGCAGGTGAATATACGAAGCCCCAGGGATGTCGCAAGGGACTGCAGTCCTGATGGACCACTATTGGGCATGTGGATCCAAGGCATACATAAGGCTACTGAGGAACTGGGGAGGCATATGTACACTGGTGAACGTACATGTTCCAGCACTAGTGATTCCAAAAAATGAACGGAATTTGGACAGTTTCCCGAAAGCAGACGCTCACCTGAGGAAAAGAATGTCTGTGGAACTAATGTCAAGGATGAAGAGAGAGAATTATTTCTCCGCCAAATCAGAGGACGCATTTTATGCCATTCCTACGAACACAGGCTGTTCAGCCTAACTTCATCAGTATTTACAACAATACTCTTGCCGCATATCCAAGTTGGTGCAAACACCAAGTGGTTGCAGATAACGAGATGGGAGTTACTGCAGACCATCAACACCACAATAAAAGGATTCAATGCGATCAAAGAAGAGCTGAGAGCAGTCAGACTGATGACCCTCCAGAACAGAGATGTGCTTGACATGATCACAACAATGGATGGAGGTGTTTGCGCAAAAATTGGAGAATCATGTTGCACAATTATACCATCACACAATGAAGAAAATGGAACCCTCACAGAGGCCATAGACATGTTAACAACCCTGAAAAACCAGATGACCGATGAGACAGATGAAGTGGACCACGACAGCTGGTGTGGGAACCTATTCCCATGGGTCCCGCAATGGATGGCAGATATATTCTAGTTCCTGGGAGCTTTGCTAGCAATGGTGCTGCTAGGAGTCTGTGTTATCAAGATAACCATCACACAGTGCCAGAAAACAGCAAAGAAGGCCATTGGGATGAAAATTATGGTTGATGTCGAGCCAGGCTGGAAGCCCAGAGACCTGACAGATGAGGAGATAAAAGACTTTGTGAAGGCCAGTGAATTTACACCAGAAGGAACAAAATTCACTTATCCCAAGAAACGAAGAAGGTACGAAGGCAAATGGATTTACTGCAGTCCAAATGGACAATGCCAGTTGATGACCTGGAACAAAGATGAGCATGTGAAAACAGCAGGAAGCTTGAAAGGGGTGATAAAGATATGGACACCAAAATTGCATACTTTCACGCCTTCTTGTGTAAACCCAGGAGACGATGAGCAAGAAGCTGAGGAATCACAGAAGCTAAATATAAAGGAGGAAGTAGGATTGGTCGATGAACCGACCAGAGGGGGGAGTGTAGAGGAGGTCCCAGATATGACCCGCACCCCTGCCCCCATATTGCGAGTTGCCAGTAAGGTACTCGCTGTGGTACGTGACGTATGAGGAGCAAATAAACCAACAGAGAGCCGCACTGGGACTCTGCCCCTTGTACGTAAGGAGATCAATACCGGTTGAAGCCGCCATAACGCGACAACCCTGGGCAGCACAATACCCTATCAGACAGCCATACCAGCCACTGATACGGAATGAGGAATACCTGCACACGGTCCACGAGGAGACCCCTAAGGTCTTAATGGAAGGCCAATGAAAATAAACCAAGGGCCCAAGCAGCCCCGAGAACAAACAGACTTGGCTACTGAAAGCACGAATGCCAGTACTAGTAACCGCATGGATAATGATAATGGATGCAGGGGAGGACACTGTTAAAACATAAGAAAATGGTGCCATAAGGCAAGATGGAAGCAACCGCCCTGTTGAATGTGTGTAAATAAGCTTGAAATGCAAGTGGCTAAGAAATCGATACTGCTTTCCATGCCTAGTAGGAGAGTAGAGGGGCACGCGCCAACCATATATCTACCTCAATACTGCACAATGTGCGACTCCATTTTGTGAAAGCAGAAATGTACCCAGGCGGCCAAAGGCCTGACAAGCCGAGTTTAGAAACCCAGCAAAGACCAGAGAAGGAGTGGAATCGAAACTCAACAACGAGAGGCTTATGCCGGGGGGATTGAGGTCAACCAGAGAAGAGGAGATGAGCATGAGCTCACGAGACTCCAACTACAGAGAGTACCAGCCCGCCCGTGAAGGTCAAGATAAGAGAGGCCCATGCAGGTGTCCAAGCGCATACAGACTTAAATGCACAAAAGGTTGGAAATTGAAGCAGATTCAAGGTGAACCAACACGTGAGCAGACAGGCGCGAAGATGTACCACCGCCTGATGTCATCCAGAACCAGAGGGTGCCATAACTTTTCCTGATAAGAGACTACAGATCTGAGGCCATACCCAGCCAACTAATTGACACACAGACCTAAAACACTGATTGATGGAAGGGAGGAAGGGTGAATCTTGGGACACTAGGCACCTGGGTGTCTACTCTAAAGCTGCTAATTAAAATGGAGATTTATGTTTAGGGGTGTAACTTGCCCAATCACAAGGGACCATGTAATCTAGGGTCCTATAGACACTGTAACCAATGAGACGTCGTACTTGTAGTGACGTCAATCACGTGTGGTGTAGAGGGAAGGGCGTAGACGCCCACCCGATAAGAGTTATCCAATCCACTTGCGTTATTTCCATATACAGATATAGCACCTATACTTAAGTTACCTTTCCCAACCAATTGTATTGCATGATGATTATTTGTAGAATTGGACGTCAATGATGACAGATTTTGCCCATAAAAGAGGCTGTTGGAATAATGTTCAGGGAAGTCGGGGTGAGGCAGGTGATCGCTGATGTATGTATCATTAAACAGACTTCCCTTTGCCAATTTATTGAGTCCTGATTATTGGATCTTGCTGGAGTATGTGAATCCTGCACTCTGTCCTCACCTGGTGCAGCTATCTTGTATAACTAGTTTTCGAGGGTGAGTGCTGACCAATGGGCCCGTCAGTAATTTCCTCTCCTCGTCAACACTATTAGTTGGGGTGAGGCAGGTGATCGCGATGCTGCTGATTTCCATTTGCTGATGTATGTATCATTAAAGAGACTTCCCTTTGCCAATTTATTGAGTCCTGATTATTGGATCTTGCCAGAGTATGTGAATCCTGCGCTCTGTCGTCACCTGGTGCAGCTATCTTGTATATCTAGTTTACGAGGGTGAGTGCTGACCAATGGGCCCGTCAGTAATTTCCTCTCCTCGTCAACATTTTCACCCAGATCGCCTCAGCTGTGCGCATTAGTGTGTTCCGCGTGCCTGTGATTAACGATTTTCTCACTGCTGAGTTTTGACTATTGTCACACATACACGCCAATTGTTTGCCGCTTGAGTTCTTTAGAACAGGGTTTAGTGATTTATAGTGCAAATTCACCTAGAGCCACCGTTGGTATAATCATAAACCCTGTTGTGGTTAATCACTTCATAATACATGGTAGAGCTACTACTAGGTACATACAGTCCCTCCCACATGTTTAGGAATTACTTATTTTACTGATTTTGTTTTCTCCACAGCAAGGTTTGCCACAACAGCCTACTATTACTGTTGTCCTATTTATTTACCACAAACCTGTTTTGCCCACTTTTGCCCTTCCATTTAATTAGTTATCTGGCACTACATCGTCACCACTCTTCAGGACAAGCGCCCCTGTGTATACGCAGGATGGAGAGCTCACAAAAATAAGAATTAAGGTGAGCCTTAAGAACTAAGGAGTTAACTTGTGCATATATATAAAAATATATATATATATATACATAGCCTCAGTGGAGTGGAATTAGTTAGGGAGCCATTGTTAAGGAAGGTTATTGTTTCTTGTCTTTCTACAGAAATGATTATTCTCTGAAGTTGGAAGGGAGTTCTCCAAGGGCGATCCTGCAGAGTTTCAGGTAAGCGTTACAGAACGCGAAGCCTCATTTTTAAAACTCACTCTGCCTGGGCGCCATGGAGACTCCTGACGTGGATCAGTTGGCCCAGTTATTGGGGGAGTTAAGAACGGAAGTTCATGCTGCTCGCTCTGAGACTAGTGCATTGCGCAGGGAGCTTGTAGTGAATAGGGATCGTACAGAAGAATTAGCACGCCAACTCTTGCAGACACAGGTTGGCCAAGTTCCCTTGCCCACAGCCAATCCATCAGCCCCTCTTCCAGTTGCACCCCCTACTCCAGTTCAAGTAATAGTCCCCAGAAACATTCATTTAGCACCTCCTGAACGCTTTTTGGGGATCCCAAAATGTTTGCTGTTTTTATGAATCAGTGCAGGCTACATTTCCTCTGCCGTCCAGTAGTAGCCACTGATCAGGCGAAGGTGGCTTTTATTCTATCCTACTTGGGTGGGTATGCTGCAGATTGGCCCATTCCCTTAGTCAATAGGGATGACCCAATCTTAAGGAACCTTCAAGAATTCCAGAAGGAAATGGAAAAACTATTTGCGCGCCATACCCAAGGGCAGGCCCTAGATAATGAGTTGCTCTCACTCCGGCTGGGGAACCAAGAGTTGTTGGCCTATGTTGCAACTTTCAATAGATTAGTGGCAGAGGCCCACCGAAAAAAGGACAACCTTATTCCATAGAGGGTTGCGCAATGAATTAAAATATATATTGGCTCAGGTAGTCAATCCTCCCGATGGTATTGCCAAATGTATTGACCTAACTATCCAATTAGATCAGCGTTTACAAGACCGAAGAGTGGATCGTTCCCGTTCCTAGAATAGGACCTATTTTGTACGCCCAAAGGAAAATCAAATAAGAGCTGGTCCTCATATTCACATGAAACCAACGCAGCTAGGTGTTGTCAGAGAACCCATTTCGCAGGCTGAAAGGGACAAGAGGCGGCAACAGCAATTGTGCCTTTACTGTGGTAAACCTGGGCATTTCCTCAAGGATTGTCCTGTTAAACATTCACGAAGACCCATTGGAGGTGTCTACCAGGAAAAGAAAGACCAGATTTCGGAAAACTCCAGTGCCCAGCACGTTTAGATGTCAGCTTGTCGAGCATGAAACAGGGAGTTGTGACCTCACACTTTGTTTTTCCCATTATCTTATTTAGTCAAGAGCAGCCTACAAAAATGCATGCTTTACAAGCTTACATTGATTGTGGTGCTGTCGGAAACTGCATGGATTCAAAACTGGCACATAAGATGGGTTTTCCCGTCGTGGACAAGTATGAAGCTGAAAATGTATCTGCAGTCGACGGTACTCCTTTAGCTTCTGGTCCTGTCACACAACGCACGGATGATATTACTATGCTTTGCCAGGAAAGAAACAGAGAGAGTATTACATTCAAACTTATAAGTGCTCCACAATTTCAGATCATCCCCGGTATGCCCTGGCTTGAGAAACACAATCCAACTATTGATTGGCGCTCTAGATCCCTGACCTTTGCCGCAGAATGTGAAGATTCTTGCTGTTTAATGAATTACCTGAAGAATTCCGGTCAAAACAGAGCAGTTACTGACTCCACACTTGGATTAATTGGAAGTTTACCCCCTGAGTATAAAGGATTCCAGGAGGTCTTTGAAGAAAAACTGGCTGAGGTCTTACCTCCACATCGTCCTTACGATTGTCAGATTGATCTTCTTCCAGGGGGACAAATTCCTTGTAATCGGTTATATTTGTTAACTGAGCATGAGGACGCTTAGCTGAAGAAGTATCTAGACCAGTATTTAGCTAATGAATTCATTAGAGCTTCTAAATCTCCCGCTACCTCCCCTCTTTTTTTTTTGTACCGAAGAAGGAGGGAGACCTCAGGACCTATATTGATTATCATGCCTTAAATCAAATTACTGTCAAGAACCGATATCCCATTCCTCTCATTTCCAATTTGTTGGATCAAATCAAGGGCGCCCAGATTTTTACCAAATTAGATCTCAGAGGCGCTTACCATCTCATTCGGATAAAGGAGGGCGACGAATGGAAAACCGCTTTTCGTACTAAATATGGCCTTTTTGAGTACCAAGTAATGCCCTTTGGATTGTGCAATGCTCTGCCAGCATTTCAATGCTTTATGAATGATTTCTTAAGATATCTACTGGATGTTTGCGCTGTAGTCTATATTGATGACATTTTGATTTTTTCGGTGAATCGCCAAGAACATGTGAAACATGTTATGGCAGTTCTCCAGAAGCAGCGAGAGAATTCACTTTTTGTAAAGCTGCAAAAGTGTTCATTTCATGTTTCTGAGGTCGAATTTTTGGGTTTTGTATTATCCTCTCAGGGAGTCAAGATGGACATGCGGAAAGTGGGTGCCATACTCACTTGGCCGGCCCCAACGTCTGTAAAAGTGGTCCAAAGCTTTTTGGGGTTTGCACATTTCTATCTTCGCTTTGTGGGAAACTTCTCGCAATTGGTACACCCCATCATGTCCTTGCTGAATAAGAACAAGAGATTCGAATGGACCAAGGAGGCTGATGAAGACTTTCAGAATGTAAAGGTCAAATTTACTGAGACTCCTGTATTACAACATCCTCAACCTGATCTACCATTCATAGTGGAAACTGATGCCTCTAATGTCGTTATGGGTGCTGTCTTGTCGCAATGCAATCCCTAAACTTAGGTGTTACACCCTGTAGCATTCTGGTCCACGAAGCTCTCTCCAGCTGAACGCACTGACAAGGAGTTGTTGGCCATCAAGTGTGCCTTAAAGGAATGGAGACACTACCTATTAGGAGCTCAACACACAATTACCATTCTCACTGACCACCGAAATTTACAGTATCTACGCTCCGTCAAGGCTCAATCTGCTCGACAACTGCGATGGGCCCTGTTTTTTGCTGAATATGATTTCATCATCACCTTTAGACCTGGAGTGCATAATGGTAAGGCTGACGCTCTATCTCGAATTGGCAATGGAGAGGAGGCATTTGTTTCTCCCGTTCCCACTAATATCATCGCAGGAGAAAGAGTTTTGGGTTTGGTGCACACTGGAGACCCATTCTTCGAAGACCGTTAGAAGGAGGTTAAAAGGACCTTTACTCAGGAAGAGCTGCTAGCATGGGTTAATCGAGGAGATTCATTCAGTGTCCAAGAAGAAATGCCTTAATATCAAGACCGTCTGTATTTACCTACTGAGGCGATTAGAAACCAAGTGATTTCCAACTACCATGGCTCTCCGATTTAAGGTCATCCAGGGGTGACCAAAACCTTGGAAAAGATCAAAAGATATTATTGGTGGCCTACTTGGCATAAGGATGTGACTTATTTTATTCAGACCTGTGGAAATTGTGCACAAAATAAGAACTCCAAGAAAAAAACGGCAGGTCTTCTTCAATCCTTGAATATTCCACCAAATCCGTGGCATACCTTATCTATGGATTTTATCACAGATCTCCCGCCATGTGAAGGTTTCGACACCATCTTGGTGGTAGTAGATTTATGTTCGAAGATGGCTCGTTTTGTGGCACTACAAGGGCTTCCCACCACTGCCAGTTTGGCGAAGGCCTTTTTAGAAAACATTGTTAAACTACACGGGTTTCCTTGCATCGTAATTTCCGACAGAGGTAGTCAATTTGTATCAACATTTTGGAGGAAATGCTGTGAGCTGCCCAGATTGATGTACAATTATCCACAAGTCACCACCCACAGTCACACCCACAGATTATCTATATTGTAATGCCCTTTACATAGGCAGTTACAAATACATCATAAACAAGATTCAAATCTTGCAAAATAATGCCTTAAGAGCAGCCCTCAGTCTCCCGAAGAAAGCCCACATTTCACATATTATAAGATTTGTCAACTGGCTCTCCACGACAGACAAGATCTTCCTTAAATCTGACTCTCTGATCCACAAATTTCTCCACCTCTCGGCCCCTCTATACCTGACAAAGAGATTTACCAGACAAGCTTCCTGTCGCCCCTCCAGAAAAGTCAACTCAAACCTCCTATTGGTGCTGAGATTCAAACGCACTATGTCCGGGGGGAGTAGCTTTCCCGTCAAAGCAGCACAACATTGGAACTCTCTACCGCCACCCCTAAGGGAAGACCTTCCTTACACACAATTTAGATCCAATCTTATCCACTGGATCAAGGAACACGACAACTAACGTACTTGCTCTCCTCACCTACCCTATATGCTTAGCTATAACTTGTAAATTTTGTATATTTTACGCTCTGTAAATATGTTTCATTGTATTTGTTCTCAATGATGCGGATGTGTCCAGTACTGTAGCCATAGCTGGAATCCATCCATTTGCCATATGTAACCTAAGCTATACAATCCTCTCGTTGCTCTTGCGCCCTGCTACCCCTCGGTTAGGTGCGCATTACAAATAATAAAAAGAAACAAACAAAGACGGTCAAACGGAACGCACTAATCAGACCCTGGAGCAGTATTTACGTTGTATGCTTCATCAGACCGACGACTCCTGGTTGGACATTTTGTGGGTGGCAGAATAAGCTTACAACAATTCTATCCACTCATCTACTGGACTCACGCCGTTCTATACCCTACATGGTCGGCATCCCCGAACATCTGCATTTGATCCTCCAGATCCATTAGAGATGCCGGCAGTCAAGAACCTCCATGACAAGATTTTAACAGCAACAAGTAAGGCTCAAGCTAGTTTAGCAGCAGCTAAAGAATCCCAAAAGAAGTTCGCTGATTGACATCGAAGTGCTCCTCCATGTTTTCAAGTTGGCGACTCTGTCTGGTTGCCCTCCAGAAACCTGGCTTTGTAAGGCTCTAAGAAGTTTCTTCCCAGGTATTTAGGGCCATTTATCATAGAAGCCGTTATTAACCCAGTGGCCATGAGATTGACACTTCCGAAGAAAATACAAATCCATCCAGTTTTTCATGTTTCCCTTTTACAACCAGTAGAATCAGAGACCCGTTTACTACCAGCTCCACCTTCAGTGGAAATCGAAGACGATCAACCAATTCAGGGAAATTTTGGACTCCAAAGTGGTGCATCGTAAATCAGTTTACCTGGTCGATTGGAAGGGTAATGGTCCACTTGACAGATCTTTGGAACCCTTAGAGAACGTTCATGCCCCTAGACTGTTAAAAAGATTTCATCGAAACCACCCTACCAAACCCGGAAGGAAATCTTTGAGGGGGGTACTGTCATGACCACCAGCCAGTTCCCAGGTTAAGTTGATGGGTCCTTAAGGGGTTAACCTTGCTCAGGTATTGGGAGGTCCTAAGGTTCAAGTCAGATTAATATAGAATAAATAGGAGTTTGTGTTCCCTCAATGGCCGCATGGTTGTGCCACTGAGGAACTAACAATACAGGTCTAGTCTTTGACTGACCTTTGTTATAATAAGCCAGTTCATGAGGAGACTCGCGCTTCGCGTTGCTGACTGCCCTGCAGTACGAACGCTTACCGCGTATCTCCACATATTTAGCGTTCCTGTTTTCTGCCTCTTCCCGTAGTCTAGCGTCCTGCCCCTTCATTTTTTCCATTTCTTTCATTTGCACTTCGTAGTATTCCCGTCACCTTATTCCCCTCAGAGGTCCCGGGAGAGAGCTGCCTCACGCAAGTACTGTTTCGGGTTTTACCCAGAGCTGTATTAAGTGTTTATTGTGGTACTTTTTTGTGGAGTTGTTATCATTGGCAGCGGTTTTGTTTTCGTCATTCTTTTATTGTATTTTCACCAAGACTGCCTCAGCTGTGCACATTAGTGTGTTCCGCGTGCCTGTGATTAACGGTTTTCTCACTGCCGAGTTTTGACTCTATTGTCACACATACACGCCAATTGTTTGCTGCTTGATTTCTTTAGAACAGGATTTAGTGGTGTATAGTGTGAATTCACCTGGAGCCACCGTTGGTATAATTATATACCCTGTTGTGGTTATTCACTTCATAATACATGGTACAGCTACTACTAGGTGCATACAGTCGCTCCCTCATGTTTAGGAACTACTTATTTTACTGATTTTGTTTTCTCCACAGCAAGGTTTGCCACAACAGCCAACTATTACTGTTGTCCTATTTATTTACCACGAACCTGTTTTGCCCACTTTTGCCCTTCCATTTAATTAGTCATTTGGCACTACATCGTCACCACTCTTCAGGACAAGCGCCCCTGTGTATACGCAGGATGGAGAGCTCACAAAAATAGGAATTAAGGTGAGCCTTAAGAACTACAGGTGTATGGCGAAACGCGTTAGCTAGCCTCCCTGCCACTGGGAAGCCGTTTTCTACTGCAAAGATTACTGAATTAAAATTTAAAGTTTTTTAAAAAAAAGCAAACTGTTGCTGTGCAGTCGTTCGCTGTTGTTTTTCCCTGATTGGATCGTTGGGCAAGCAATTGTTCCAGGATATTTCTGGATTTCGTTTTTTGATGGGAGTGCAGCTTCTAAAGAGACAGGACCATGCGGTCCGTGTTTGCTTTCATTTCCATATATATATATATATATGGCAAAATGAAGTTTTTCGAGGGAAAGGCAACTTGTGGAATGCATTCCAGGGAGCAGCTGCGACGGGAGAAATATCCCTGCGGCGATTAAGAGGAAACAAAACACCTCTATATTTCCTGGCAACACAGTTAATTTTATTAGTATACATGCGTCAGGAAAAGGGAACATAAAAAATGACGCGTTTCACGGTATGGAAACCGCTTGATCACGTAGGTTACAGACAACACAGATGATGGACTGAGATTTAACCCCTGACAACTCTCTGATTGTGCATAGAGAGCGTCTACCAGCTAAATGCCGCTTTTTTGCATGTTTTGTCAAGCAGACATCTTTAAACACTTAAATAGTATGTAATTCACATGGAAAAGTGCAGACAGTTTCCACTAACACTCAAAGCATAGGAAACAATTCTGAAATGTTTTAGAATACATTCACAATTTCAAAACCTATGCCATAAAGACAATAATGATGCCGTTATAAATAAAACAACTTTCATGAAAGACGTTTGTTTCTTGCATGCTGTCTTTTTATGTGTCTGTTGTCCAATGACATTACGTGGAAATGAAAAAGAGTGAGTACTGCTCGTGGCTGCCTAATGAAAATCAAAAGAAAGCAGCCTTTGCAAGGTATAAATCGGCTGTGATACTTATGACCTGCTCGAGCAGAAATATGCTGCACTGCATGTATGATGCCTGATTGTTAGATGCTGTGACTATATGTGTCGTACAGCAGGCTTGGGTAATACCTAAAAAGAAGGCATGAAGGTAATGTTACCTATTTTACTGAGCTGTGCAAATTCGCAAGTATAGAAATATAGAAATATGTGCAAATTGCATTTTAGCAGCAAAAATTTGTGTTAGCATAGCAGCAGAAAATAAAGTGCATAGTGCTCTCCGTCCATGCATGTCACTTAACTATAAATGTAAGGCTCTGTAGTCAGATTTTAGTATGTGGATTGTAGTATCCTCATTGTATTAAAATAGAGAATGTCTCCATTGATTTGTTTTTTCTCACAGTCTTCAGTGCATGCATGGACTACTGGTTGTTAGAACTAAAGAGGGGAAAAATGTCCTCTTATAAAGTGCAAAGTGCGTGCAAATATTGCTTTGTTATAAAGTGCTGTGTGCATTGAATATCCATATTCATAAAAATGCCTATAAGTCATATTAGTTAAATATTAGCCCATATACATGCAGCTTTTTGTTAAAAAAAAGTATTACAAATACAACTTAAAATCCCTAGATGTTGCACCCATTGAGAATTATCACAGATTTAAACAGTAGAACGGATTAAAACAAGTCCAAAAATCTCTGTGTTGAGAGGGCCACTTAAAATAAGTACCAATACCTATACAGCTACAAGATAAAATAATATTTAAAAACACTCAATCTGAAAGAGAAAAAGCCCAGACCATGGTTATATATGTATATATATCAACACCTATTCAATCAGAAAATAATAGAGTGAGAGAGATATTCATACATAAGGAGCATAAATGCAGTTAAACATTCCATAGCTCGAGGCATAGCGAAAAGTGTGTGTATAGCCCTGTCTATATTTGGGGAAAATGACAGCAATGTAATGCATGTGAAATCTAATCAGAGCAAACCAGAGACAGAGTCTACAAAAAACCTCATGTGCCCTGGAAGGTATATAATTCCTCATCGAGGTGATGACCCCTGGGTTGTTTTGTCTTGAGGTCTAAGATACATTTGGTTTCCAATCGTCTTAATGTTAGTTCGCGATTTCCTCCTCTGAGTGGTTTGGTTATTGTGTGTATGCCGAAGAAGGTGAAACCCTCTAGTTTGCCTCCATGTTGGTTCTTACAATGAAGGGCCTTTGGATAAGTCGGATCAGCATTCCTGATTGCCCTAATGTGCTGTAACACCCTCAATTTTAGTTTTCCTTTGGTGCTTCCGACATACCACTTGTTGCATGGGCAGTTTAACACGTATAACACATATTCAGTTTCACAAGTAATTCTAGACACAATCTTAATGTTCTCTCCTAAAATGGGATGTAAATAGCAATTATTCTTAACAGCATAGGTACATGCTTTGCATTTGGAACATTTTTTGGAAGCCCAGTCTTTTGATGTTCATCCAACTGGCTCCTGATTGGTCATAAAGAGGACTCATGAAACTGGGTACATGGGTATCTTTAAATGAGGTCGATCTACGAAAAGTAATGTTTGCTTTAGATGCCAGTAACTCGCCAAGATGTTCATCTAACTTAAGAACGTGCCAGTGTTTCTGTATTACTTGGCGAATATTCTGGGCACCATTACCGTAGGTCAAAATCAGACGTGTGTCTGCATTATCCGCGATCTTGGCTTGGACAGCGTTGGAAACCAGTAGTAGGGAACGATCCATGTCCCTAGCTTTTAGAAATGCTCTCTCCAGTACTTTAATCGGATAGCCACGATTTCTGAACCTATGAGCCATCAAGGCACATTCGCTATCAAAAGTGTTAATGTTGGAGCAGTTTCTACATATGCAAATAAATTCCCCTTACGGGATACTCCACTTCAAGGCTGTGGGATGGCTGCTCTTCGCATGCAGTGGAATATTAGAGCTGGTGGGCTTCCTATATAGGCTGCTAGTAAGTTCGCCGTGGGCCACAAAGACTGCAATGTCCAAGAATACAATATCCGTCTTGCTGTGGCTCTCAGTAAATTGTAGGTTGAGCTCATTAGTATTCAATACACTGACGAAGTCTAGCCATTCCTGATCAGTACCATCCCAGATCACAAACAGATTATCAATGTAGCGTAGCCACAGTGCTATTTTGTCTGTGTGTTTGATATTTCTTGGATGCCAAACAACAAACTTCTCCCACCAGCCCATTGTCAAATTCGCATACGAGGGAGAAAACGTAGTGCCCATAGCAGTGCCTTGGAGCTGGATAAAGAACTCTTTGTCAAAGAGAAAACAGTTATTGGTTAAACAAAGTTTAATCATCTCTAGCATCATGAGGCCATGTTGCATGTAATTCATGGACCTGGTATACAGAAAGTGCTCGCATGCTTTAAGACCATCAGAGTGTCTGATTGATGTATAGAGAGAGACCACATCTAATGTTGTCAATAAATAAGACGATTCCCATGGTATACCTTCTATTCTATTCAAAAAGTCTTTCGTATCTCTCAAATAGGAGGGTAGAGTAGTAACGAAAGTAACCAATGTTTCATCCACAAACCATGAAAGATTTTCCAACAATGCCCCACATGATGTAACTATCGGTCTGCCTGGGGGTTTAGTCAAACTCTTGTGGACTTTAGGCAAAAAGTAAATTGTTGGAATGATAGGGAATTTAGGTTGTAGAAATGTACAAATGTCTTCGTCTAGCAAGTCTCTCTCCTTCCAAGTTTGTAAAAGGTTAGATAGTAAAACACTCATGGCTTGTGAAGGATCATCTTGTAATTTAGCATAGCAATTCTTATCCATTAGTTGTCTGTGGGCCTCCTTAATGTAGTCATTCCGATTCATAAACACTATGTTGGTCCCCTTCTCAGACGGTTTGATTATGTACTCCGTCATGGCACCTAGTTGTTTCACTGTGTGTTGTTGTACCGGGATTAAGTTTGTTCTCAATGGAGCCCGTTTTTTCCCGATCTTTTTAAGATCATTAATAACCAGGTCATGGAAAGCCTCGACATGGCCTCCCGGATTAAACATGGGGTTAAATCGGGATTTAACTTTTAATGCTGTTTTCCCTGGCCAGCTGGTGTCAGCATTCATTGGTTCATATACATATATATATATATATATATATATATATATATATATACATAGCCTCAGTGGAGTGGAATTCATTAGGCAGCCATTGTTAAGGAAGGTTATTGTTTCTTGTCTTTCTACAGAAATTATTATACTCTGAAGTTGGAAGGGAGTTCTCCAAGGGCGTTCCCGCAGAGTTTCAGGTAAGCGTTACACTTTGATTGTGAATACATATTGAAACCCTGCAAAGCTGTCATCTGGGAAGTTTATTGCATCGGTTACAACGTTAATCGATGATTGCATGTTGGAATTTAATAATCCATATATCATTGTGTGTGGGGATTTAAACTTCTCTTGGTTTGATAAAGATTGGTTAATGAAAGATATGGATGCAAGTCCGCATGATGTAAATATTGAGCGTGGAAAACGCTGGGCGAAGAACTGGACATCAGCAATTGCGAAACGCTAAATGGCCAGACAAGAGGTGACATTCTGGCAACTCACACCTGGCACAGAAATAAGAGCCACAAATTGCTAGATTATATCTAGTCCTCTCAGGCAAAATCAAAAACTTGAAAATAATCAAGATGAAAAACAGCGATCATGATGCTGTAAATTTGGTCTGGAAAATAGAGAAGAAGCTAGTTGGAGACTACTATGCGTGCGATCTAGAGATCAATCAAGGTCTAAATCGACTAAGAATGAAGAAGAAGGAGATTGAAGATCTGACAAAGAAACTGTCAACCAGGGATAGAGGGGATTTCAGACTCCCAAATTATGGCCTGTTACCATTACAATTGAAAGTAACAAAAAGTGGTTTCAAAGTGGATCATCATAAATGTAAATATCCCTTTAGTAAAAAGGTTGCTGGAGAGAAGAAGAAAATGAAGATGTACATCCAGACCCTTAAATTGTGCAACCTTGAGCAGCGGAACCACGCAATAAGAAAATGCTGCCAAAGATATCACAATTGACTAATATCGTTCAAATTGATTTGTGATCAAGGGAGAGCAGAGGAGATGCTTAGATCAATATGTGCCCATCACAGTAGAGATACTTGGGCAATAATCAACAAAGGTTCTCTAACCCAGAAAGCCAATATGAGTATTGGAATGAATGCAGATGTATGGGTGAAGCACTTCACGAGTGTGTTCAAATACTTTATAACACCAACACCAGGTGTCGATACATCCACGGAGATGAAAGTTCCAGGAATTTCTGTACACCAAAGATGAAATTGCAGAAGTGATCTCAAGTTCAGGAGCAGCCGGCCTGATGGGCTATCAAACATCATGCTAAAGAAGAACAAAGAGCAGTGGGCAATCTTTATTGAAGTTCTCTTCAGACAAATTTCCACAACAATGTCAATTCCTTCATCTTGGCAATAAGCGGTAGTTGTACCGATCTTCAAAAAAGTAGATCGAGCAGATCCTCACAACTACCGCCCAATTGCATTGTTAGATGTCATTGGCAAGATTTTTGCCTCATTCCTCCAAAAAAGATTATAGAAATGGGAAAATGATGCTGGAATTGTAGATGCCAGACAAAGGGCTTCACAAAAGGAGGGGGGACTGAGCTAAATTTGATATTGCTAAACCTGTTGAAACTTGAAACAATGAAAGGAGGGAAAAATCTGTTCCTAGCGTTCTACATCAAGCTTTCGACAGTGTAAACAAGGCAATTATGTAGCAGAAATTACAGAGGTGGGATTGTCTGCTGGAACTACTACAAGCCATCAAACGTTTTCACTCTAACATAGCGATTTGCATGAGAATCAATGCTGAAGGTGAACTGATGGAAAAAATAACAACGGAAAAAGCCGTGAAGCAGGGCTGCCCATTAGCAGCTTTAATTTTTAAACTGTATTTTTCGGATTTGCCAGCAGCTTTACTGGAGTGTAATTCCTTTCCACCAAGAATCAATGGACATCACATCGGTTGGGCAATCTATGCTGATGACTTGGTGCTCCAAGACACCATGCAAGTAGGTCTACAGAGATTGTTGAGTGACTTAGAAGCATACCTGCAAAAGAATGATCTGCAGATAAATGTAAAAAAATCTAAAATTGTTTCCTCTGGCCAGAAACTACGGAAAAAAAGGAAAAAGTGTTTTACAGCTGGTAAACAACTCGAAAACACTGAGAGCATGCAATACCTGGGCATTCTCTTTAATAAATCGATAAGAGAATGGCAGTGGACTCAAGATATGAAAATGAGAATGAGAAATCTTATGCTGCAAGGTGAGAAACTACACGCGGATTATGACAAATTTACATTGAAACCTATGATTATGTTCTATCGGCAGAAGGTAGTAGCTGCCATAACCTTTGTTAGTCAAACTGGCCTTAATATAAGTTGTGTAACCTGGAACCAGCTAGAGGGTCAATTCTGGTGGAAAGTTCTTCGCTTGCCAAGAAATGTATCTATTGTTGCCATTCGTTGCGAACTTGGGCTAGAGACATGGTTTGCTACAGTACTTTGGAAATCGGTGGCAATGATGAGGAAAATGGCAATGGAATCCTCACCAATTCCTTATAACATTTTAAACCCACTGCTAGGAAAGCCCTATACAAGTCTGTTGAAGGAATGGACAGGGAAGATCTATACTCAATTGAAGCATGCTGACACTGACATGGAGACATTGCTGAATGATCCATGTTCAGCAAAGAAAAAGCTCAAGTTTTGTGATTGGATCGAAACTGTCGATAAAAGATCCAAACTCACCACAACATTAGATCATGATGGTGAAGTACGTGGAGTGAATGTAATGCCAAAATATCAGAAAAAATTTCCATCCAGATATCATCGGGACCAATTTTTGAAAATGTGTTTAAACCTTTATCCAAGCAAGGAAATGCTATTTTTGAAAAATGATAAGAATACTTTCAACAATCTCTGCCAGTTTTGTAAAAACACACTGGAGTCCTCAAAACATTTGGTTACTGAATGCTTAGCTTTAAATACTAAAAGGAACACCCTTTTCAGGACAGTTGCGCCTCTAAATGGAAATATGGACCAGTGGTGGTATGTTCTTATTTCCGGCAAGAATTGTATGTTAATCTGTGCAGTAATTGACTATCTTAATAAGTCACTGATGGAATAGAGAGGGGAATTCTTTTTTTCAATGTTTTAAATAATACTGTTGGTTCTGGTTTCATCAATTTGGTGATGCTTTGGAAATTAGTGAAGGAAAGCAAGTATACTCATTTGTTTGTTTAAAATGCGAGAGGAAGACAAAATCCAATAGATGGAGGAATAAATAAATAAATGAGGAAATAAACAAAGGAAAAGAAATTTAAAACAAAGTTTGTAATAAACTATCATTTACAAAAAAAAAATAGCTAAATATTGCTCCTCCATTCCTCTTTCCAATACCATCAATCTTCAAGGTGGCTTCATCTTCCTTCTGTTCCAGGTCTTACTGTCTCCTGTCCATTTGTTTTCAAGATATTCACCAAGATTTGGAACAATTTCAAAAGTTGACTCTGTCTACCACAGTGTTGCGGGGATAAGGTCTGCTCTCCTCTGATGTAAGATGTCGTTCATGCATCACCTTTGCAGCCACTTACTTTGCATACTGCCAATATACTAGTTCTTCCGCCATTCCTCCCTCACTTCAAGCATTGCTCTTATGATTTGGGAACTAGTGCCACTTCTGCTCATTCACAGAGTCAGAATCCTGAGCAGGAGGTTTTTAGCTGAACTCATCTGAATATGAGGGATGCATATCCAAGCCGGGTGGTTAGGGGGGAGGGTGGTGGTTGCAGTTTAGATTCCCCATTATAAATGCAGAAGTACATGTCCTAAAATGCAATGAAAAAACACATCACTGACTTGGGACGAGATACAAAGCTGGAGAAAAAAGCTGCAGCCAGGAACACGTCCAGCCACCGGTCAATGGCTCCTTATATATTGCTCCTGAACCGCATAACAGGATGGAAGAATGTCTTCATTATTATGGTTGGAAAATTACCAACCATCATTCTGCAATAGAAGAAGTTAAATTGAAAATTAAATCAAGCTTTGATATCGCACTTCATGCCGCAGACCAGCCTCTAAGCACAGACCAGTATTCACACCTGTCAAGCTCTGTGTTGTCTTGCTATCAAGACCCACAATGCTCCTGAATTATCCCCGTAGCTCTATATACTAATACTATAAAGAATGTTAGAAATCTAAGTTTGATAAATAAGCTCACCATAAATAACAGGTCAGTTTCCAGACACCACTAAAGACAACAGCTCTGACCACACAATCAGGGGAGGGACTGGGAAATAAAAGAGGCCCTGGAAATAATTACTGGGGACCAAAAGAGGCCCTGGAAATAATTTTCAAAGTAGCCCGATATGACACATTTTCAGCAACCCAATGCTTTTCCTATGAGACAATTTGGAAATACCACACAAAAGAGGCCCACCGGGAAATCTCCAGAGTTCCCTATTGGCCAGTCCAACCCCTGTTGCATCTTCGATGTCTGCAGCTGCAGCTCATTTGAGATGTCGCTAAGCACAAACAGACTGCCACCAGTCTGCCCCCAGTTCATCAGGGCGCTTTGAGGATCATGGTGTGGGGCTACCAATGCATTTCTTTTTGTGTAAACTTTCTTTATTGGTACACATGGCATCGCATGGCACAACTTCACAACATAATAAGACAGCAGTACAAATATTGCAGAATGCTGGGACGGTCATGACTGGATGTTAACCTTACGGACAGCATTAGGGTAAAACATGTACATATAAAGGCATATGTCTCTGTGGCTCCTACCCAGTTCTGTTGTTGTGCACCAGAAGTATGATTTAAGTGGATCCCAAATGTCTTTTGGTCTGGATTCGGGTGATTGCATGTGCGCCCATAGTTCTTCCATATTGTTAGCCCATATCACATTCTTCAGTCATTGGTCTTTGCTTGGAGCATTTACACTCGTCCAGCGCAGAAGAATGCAGCGCTTGGCCAATAAAAGACATTAGTCGCACAAATGTACACATATTACCCAGTGAAGGGTCATAAATATGAAACAGGCAAAGTAATGGTAGAGGGGCAACCTTTTCTGCCCATCATTTCTGACAGCATTTTACACACATCATTTCAGAAGGCTGCAGGTTGCGGACAGTCCCACAGCATATGGAAGTATTTATTGAGCATGGGGCATTTACAACGTGGGCATGGTTCAGTCCCCGCCTTTGAACACATACAGAATCTGTCTGGAGTATAATGATAACGGTGTAGTATTTTAAGTTGTATCAGTTGAAATCGGGAGTTATAGGACACTTTGTGTGTTTGTGTGTACATGTCGGGCCAAAGGTCATCAGTGACATCTATTTGTAGATCTTCTGCCTATTTGGCTCGTACATTGTGGTGCAATATGCCAAGTGAGTTTGGATTAAATGGTACAGGGTTGACACTCGACCTCTACTGTCACCTGCTGTCAAAACAAATCCTAACAAGGGATTATTTGCAGGCTTAACCGGGAAGCAGCTCCATAATTTCTACGCTTTGAGCATCCCCGCACACAGCAACCATTGCGAGGATGTGTTGTGTTCGAGCCCTGGGACATCAGTGGTTTGGTTGAAGTTGTCCTCCGTATAAAGTGACCCCAATGTGTGGAACCTGTGTCTTGTCCACGTCCCGTGCGAGCTGGCATCGACCCCCGGTAGGGACAGAACACAGTTCCAGAGATGAAAGTGTTCATGGTATGGGTGATGTACACCTATCTCCTTGCATATTTTGAGGCAGGCTAGTGCTGTGATGCTTGCGGGGTCAAATCTGCAGTTGTCTTTAAGCCTGTCGGGAAGAACCAGCGATCGCAGGTCCTTGTCCCCCGCTGAACATTTTTCAAATCATGTGTAGGGTGTGGTTGAGTCATCACCAAACCAGAGTGCCGCAAATTGTGCGTGTGTGGCCATCCAGTACAATAGAAAGTTGGGGGCTGCAAATCCACTCTTACCGTATGGCTGTGCTAGTGTATGCCATTTCACTCACACCGCCCCAGACTGTCAGACGAATTTGCAAATTTTTCTAACTCTTGAAAGAATGATCAGCCAGGCCACAACGGTATGTTGAGAAAGGAAAATAAGAGCTTGGGAAGAACAGTCATTTTGAGGATTGCTATCTTGCCGGCAAGCGTAATGGGGAGATGAGTCTAGCTGGAAAGCTTAGATCGTAGGCGAGTCCTGTACACTTCGTAGTTGCAGTCATGTAGCCTAGGGCTTTGTTGCAACTGTTACCCCTAGATAGTGTATGGATTCTGGAGCCCACTTGAATCCTTGTAGGTCTTCGGGTTGGGTGGTGGTATCCGTGAGGGGAAAGAATTTGGATTTACTGCAATTTACCTGGAGGCCCGATATCTCCCCAAAATGTGGGATATCCTCCATTACAGGTCATAGGTGTGCTCGTGGGTGTTGAAAATATACCAGTGCGTCATCTGCATAAAGTGAATTTATCTGTGTTACGCACGCTATTCTGATCCCACGGTGCCCATGTTGACGTCTTATCATATCCGCCAATGGTTCTATAATGATGGCAAATATCAGGGGTGACAATGTGCATGTCTGGTGGGTGCCTCTGCTGATCTCAAATTGTGGGGAGAGCAATCCGTTCATATTGACCCTGGCCGTTGGCACTGTGTAGAGGAGGCGCAAAGCTTCAAGGAACCTTTGTTCAAATCTGCATTTAGATAACACAGTGTACATGAATCGCTATGATATGGAGTCAAATGCCTTCTGAATGTCTAATGCGGCAGCCACAGCTTGTTCCCCAGGATCTATTTGTGCTAATATATTGAAGAGGTGGCGTAGGTTCAACGCTGTGTACCTGACTGGGATAAACCGAGACTGATCCGGGTGAATAATGTATGGCATAGAGTGGCCAGAATTTTCGCAAACACCTTTACATCTGTGTTAATTAAGGATACAAGAGACTCCTGCCAGACCTGTAGAAGGTGTAGGGCAAGGGGTTCCTTGTAGCGTTTATAAGAATTGGCTGTAAGGCCATCGGTACCAGGGGCCTTCCCAGATGGTGATGGTCTATCGCCTGAGTAATGTTGGATAGAGAGATCGGGAGGTCTAACAGGGCCTTGGTGTCATGCAATATCTGACTGAGAGGGAGTGCATCTAGAAACGCATCAATCTCTTCCTGTCTGCCTGTGTTTTTGTTAGTGTATAGATCGCCTTAGAAACCTGCAAACACTGCATTGATGGTCGTAGGTGTGTGAACTGAGACACCCAAAGTATTCACCATGAGTTGAATGCACTGGTTGCTGCCCTCTTGCCGCATCATGCGAGCGAGCAGTCTGCCAGGTCTGCCCCCCTCCCTGTATCTCCTAGTGGCCATTGGGGTACCAAAGAACTTGACTTTACAGTCAGCATGGGTCCTAAAGGTGTCAATGGCTTCTTTGACATCTGCCAGCATGGCCATGGGGGGTCAGTAGCTAATTCATGTTCCAGCCTCCATAGCTCGATTTTGCATTTCACTATGCTATGTCAAATGGTTTTGAGGACACACAACTCTGCCGACATCACTATCCCCCGGATGTAGACCTTAAAGGTTTCCCAGAGCACACCAGCCGAGGGTACGGAGCCTACATTTTTTTTCAAAGAATAGTTGCATATGTCCATCAATAGTGGAAGCAAACGCCACATCCTGTAGAGCCAGTGGCTTGAGGTTCCAGTTGTTGCGGGCCTAGAGAATGTCAGCAGTGTCAGGGAGATACTAACTGGGGAATGCTCAGAGTAAGTGAGAGGAAGCATGTTGACATCACTGACTCCTCTTAGTAGCGTGTCAGTGATAAGCCACATATCTATATGGGAGTGGAAGTTGTGGACTGATGAATAGAAAGAATAGGAGCAGTACTCTGTGTGTAATGCTCTCCAGGCATCCACCAGTCCCAGGGCATGAATGCCCTCTTTAATCATAGAGGTATCCCATGGAAGTGTTCTCTGAGTGTGGGTGGATCTGTCTAGTTTTAAATCTAGGATAGTGTTAAAGTCACCCCCCCCACAATACAGGGATTAGGGGACATCGGGCAAGCTCATCTAGGATGTCTGTGTTGAACTGAGGGTCATCTATGTTGGGGCTGTAAACAATTAGCAGCAGTATTTCTCTACCCGCAAGAACCCTGTACACTAAGACACATCTGCCTAGAGGGTCCGCCGTTGCATGTTAACACTGGAATGGGAGAGATTTCTGTATCATAGTCATGACCCCCCCTAGCTTGTGAGGAATATGTAGTATAGAAGTGGTTACCGCCCCAGATTTTAGAGAATCCTTCACAAGTCGCTGAGAGATCCTGAGTTTCTTGCAGGTACATTACAAGCGGTTTGTACCTTTCAATACATAGGTGTATCTTCCACTGCTTATTTGGATTACCTAGGACCCGGACATTCCAACTTAGGCAGTTTATGTCTCCCATTTGGCTACGAATTGATTAATGGCATTTCCCATAATATATAAATCTGACCTTATCCATGTCTTTAAGTTCCTGATCGTGATTTTTATTCTCTTAGTTGTAAGTGCATTGCGTAGCAAGTGCATTTTTAACAATCTTAACAAACCCCTCCCACCATCCTCCTGCATCTTCCCTGGAACTAGGGAGATGATACCCCGCAGAAAACATCCCAAACCGTTAACGCAACATTGCATGGGGGAGCTGGTGCACGCGATCACTCGGGCCAGCACAGGGCTTAAACACAAATAAGAACGATAAGTGTTCACATACTTCTGATATAATTGCCCCCGCCAGGGGTGACACGCTCACCTTCAACTGTGGATCCGCAGATAAGAGAGTGGCCGTCCTTAATACCGTACTGGATAATATAGTGGCAGTAAAAAAGCTGTCAAACTTTTTGTGTGGAGCAAAAATATGACAGGAGGAAATTAGGTCACCATTTTAAGAGCAGTCCTTTGGGACCGTGTTTGTAGTTCAGAGCATCGGTAGAGTATTGTCTAGAAACTTCATGGCCTCCTCAGGCAGTGTGAAGAAGAAAGTCTTGCTGTTCCACTCCACACGTAGCTTGGCAGTATATAACATTGCGTACTTCATATTGTGGTCTCGTAGCCGTTTCTTGACTGATAAGAAGGATTACCTCTCCTGCTGAACGGCCATCATGAAATCGGGATAAATACATATCATGTTTGATCCCAACATCAGGTCTCCCTGTTCG
This sequence comes from Ambystoma mexicanum, assembly GCF_040938575.1. Taxonomy (NCBI): domain Eukaryota; kingdom Metazoa; phylum Chordata; class Amphibia; order Caudata; family Ambystomatidae; genus Ambystoma; species Ambystoma mexicanum. Next base: position 971,952,728 of record NC_090928.1, read on the forward strand.
CAGGTCACTCGGAGGATCGTGTCCCAGTCACTGTAGTTAAGGACACAGGCAATGATGGGTCATGGAGGTGCCCTCAGTCTAGGTTTAGGAGCCAGGGACCTATGTGCACGCTCAATTGCAAACTGCGGTGATAGCTTTGGGTTCCACAGGAGCGGCAACAGTGTGGTCTCAATCCACTGCTCCAAGGGTAATTCAGTATTGTTTTCAGGAAGTCCTATGACACAGATGTTGTTGCAACGAGAGCATGATTCTAAGTCGCCATTTTACTTTCAACCTGGAGTACACGCCTGGATAGTGCAACAAGGTCACTTCTCATGGTGGACACATCATTCTCCACTGTGCCCACTCCCGTTTCAGCTTCCACTAGGCGCTGATCGGTTGTATCTATACATGTTTCAATTGAGTCTATGGAGGTGGTCATGTCATCAAGCTTACTGTGCACCTTGGCAAATCCCTCTTGAATGCATGCCATCATGCATTGGGTTTCAATGAGATCCATCGGCGCTGCTTCTGGTTCCATACTTGCGGTCGTTCCGCTGGTGGTCGGTTGCTTAGAGGTGGATTTGATCTGTTAGCTCATGGAGCGTTGGTTTTTAGTGCTTCCCTAATGTCAAGAGCGCCTCCAGGCCATCGAGTGCCCTAGTCCAGTGATCTGTTGTACTGCAATGGTGACAGGTCAATGTTTCCTTGTTAACCGGAGGGCACAGGTGATGAGGTTAGCCCTTTGGGTGGTAGGGTGGGGTAGAGTGACCTCCCCAGGTGTCAATCAAGTCCCTCTGCAGCACTAAGTAATAGGGGTGCAGGGTACTGCCAAAGCTGCATGGAGGCCCATCAAGTGACTGTCATTGCACTAGATGTTAAGCACTCACTCACCACTGTGGTTGCCGGTGAACAGGCTCTGCTGGAAGATCACCTCACTATTGTCTGTATTATTTCTGATACTTGCCCCAAGGAGCCGCATGGCTAAACCTGTACTGGTGATCAGGTCACTGAGTGGTGCTCTGCCTGTAGTTTCAGTTCTCAGGGCCCTGTAGGTTACAGCATGGTGGGTAGGACTGCCGGCACCCAGGTTGCTGGGCGGCATTACGCCTGTAGCTGCAGTTTTCTGGGCCCTGCAGGGTACAGGGTGGTGGGGATGGCCATTAGTACACCATGCTGCAGTTTTGCGCTGGTTTTAGGGTTTATGGTTTTCCAGGGTGCTTTGTAGGGGGGGGGGGGCACCCGCCGTAGGTGTGTAGTAAGAAAATCTGCCCCGCAGCGCGAGAAGATCCCCACCACAGTGCCAGTGTTTGGGCCCCAGCAGGGTGCCACAAAGTATTCTCCCACCGTCAGAGGGGGAGGGGCCTCATGTGTCACAGTCGGGGGCTGCTGTAAATGTGCTCAGCAGGGGGGGCAGGGGACTGCCAGCCTCTCGCCCTGGCCCCTGGGGTCTCACCATGTTGGTTGGCGTGGAGCAGCCGTCCCCCATGGTGCAGTGGGTGGCGCGGGCTGCGCTTCGTCCCTCATCCCTCACTGCTGCTCCGATGCAAGTTGCTCGTTCTCCACTCTTCATTCACCGGTCAGGGATAGGTCTGTGGGCTGCCAGAGCTGTCTGGGGGCTCATCGCTAAGTCGTAGTTGACATGTGGTTGTAAGAAGAAGACGTATTTCGCCCCGGCCGGCCTCAGGCGTAGGAGCTCTACAGGAGAGCGACCATCTTGTTCGTCCCGCAACAGCACCCCCCCTACCAATGCATTTTGTACATCTTACTTCTACTTTAGGTTTTGATGATGATATGACTGTGAGATGTATACATTCCCCATCCCCTTTTAAAGGTAGAAGTACAAGAAGGCAAAGATTGTACGAGAAACTAAGTTGGGAGAATTTTGCGTTCAACAAATGCACACTGAACAAGCCACGTGGCCATGAGTCATGGAGAATAACCGGAATCAGCCAAGGATGTCCAGCAAACACTGCCTTCCCCATTACTGAGAACAGCAGTACTATTATCCACAAATGGCAAAGTGCAGTAAATCAAAGCTGCAGATAGGCACACGGTGTCACTAGCTAAATACAGTTGAGCTACTTGTCAAAAGCAGTGCGGTTCAAGACATCAACAATGAATCTGGCCAATGCTGCAAATCAAACTGAGTGCATGACAAACAAACACCCGGCTGCTCACTATACAGAAGAAATGGGTGTGTGTGCACTGTTCCTTCATACAGTAACCACCTGCTTATTTTATTAAATACAAATGCCACTCTTCCATGAAACATTTTACAGAACTTACGTACTGCTTGGCAATGGCGAGGAAGCGTTAGTACAGCATTGCCAATGAAGAAATTATCCAAGGTTACATATTGCAAGAAATCTGCTTAGAGTAAAAGACTTCTCGGTGACTTCTTGTTAGAGCACGGATTTTAAGGCCAGAAAGTGGGAACTGGCCGGGAGAAGTAGGGGGTGGTGGGCACATGAGGCCTGACAGGACGATGGTTTAGACAGATGCACATACATGAATCCAAAACCTTGTCCCTTGATAATCTGCAGCCACTCGCCCCTCCCCCATTGCTTTATCCAGGACTTTGCCACAAAATGAAGGACACGATGGGGGCTGATGGAAGTATTCGTTTTCCCATACTAAATGCTGTGTCCCTTTAGATGTGAATTTGGTACACCAATGCTCGCCTTTCCAAAAGGTGTACAATTATCACAGTTTTGATTTGTTTATTTATTTAAACATGCATTCAGCTCTGGCCCTACCCAGAGAATCTCGGAGTGCATTACAAGGTTCAGAAGGAGGTGGCGAATTTTTTTATACCATTTTTCAGAACTAGATAGGAAGGCCGGACAGATAAAGAGAAGCAGGTGGGGAGGCCTGGTTAGATTAGATTGGGAAAGGAGGTATGTTTTAAGGATTTGCATTAAAGTGATGAAGGAAGGCATTCTACGATCTGCGTGCCCATTTCCTTAAAGCCTATTTTTGTGTGCAGGTTAGCTTACAGTGTGGAATGTGTAGGAGGTTTTGGTTGACTTGTTTGGTGTTTGGGTGGGCACTGGCGTAAAAGGGGCCCACGCAGCCCTACGGTGCGGGGGGCCCCACCAGGGTCCTGGAAGGAGGCCCCACTTGAAGAAAAGAAATTCACATTTTTTTTCTCCCCAAAAAAACTTTTTGAATTCAATCTGCAGTCATAAAGAAATTATTTCTGAAACAGAATCATTTCTTTATAAAGGCAGAGTGACATAAAAAAATCTTTCTTTTTGAAGTCGAGGGCTCCCCCCACCCAATGACATGGAAGACCTAGGCTGGAGGCCTCAGTGTCATGGGGTGGAGGGGAGCCCTATGACTTCAAAAATAAATAGTTTCCATTATGGTTCAGTCCTTAACGGAAATTATTTCTTAATGAAGTCAGAGTGACTTGTAAAAGAAACAATGGGCCTCATTCTGACCATGCCGGTCCGGAAACAACAGTGCCTGTAAGCTTACCGGCACTATTGTCTCCGGACTGGCATATTAGAGGTCTACCTGCCGGGCCCGACAAGTCTAACCCTGCCGAGCACAGCGGCCACGGTAGGCAAACCTGTCACGGAAGCACTGGCACTGTTAACAACGGTGCTGGTGCTTCCGTTTCCCCATTCATGTGGTGCCTGACTTCCCGGCCGCCGGACTTGGAATACCCCGGTGCACCGGGAAGTCAGGTGCCGGTAATTTTTTACTGGTCTGGCGGCAACCCACCGGTAGCACCAGCATGGTTACCGCCAGACCCGTAATGAGCCCCAAATTCTTTTTGAAGTAATAGGGCCGCCCTCAACCCCATGACGTGTGTGTGTGTCTGAGTGTATGGTGAAAGGGTGCACAATTAAATGTATAGGTGGCTGCCTGTGTGAGCGTGTGGTTAAAGGGTGCACACAAATGTATGGGTGGCTGGGTGTGTGTGTGTGTGCATGCACAGTGAAAGGGTGCACACTTAAATGTATGAGTGGCTGCCTGGGTTTGCCTGTATGGGGAAAGGGCGCACACTTAAATGTATAGGTGGCTGCCTCTGTGAGTGTATCGGGAAAGAATGCACACTTAAAGGTACGGGTGGCTGCCTGAGTGTGCCTGAGTGTGCCACACTTAAATATATGAGGGGGTGGGGGGGCTGTTTTATGCCTGATTGCATTCTTGATGCAAATTTGATTTCTGTGTTGCTGGCATTGCGCTTGAATGCCTGAAGAGACTCATGTTTCATTATTTTACCTATAACTTGGGTTTTGGGGCACATTTTAATTTTGCCCCATTTGGCCTTATTGTGATTTCTGCCCTCCAAGATGGCCACATCATTCTCCCTCTACCAAGTGCCTTGGTCTTGCCACTGGTCTCCACCTCCCATTGGTTGCACAGGTCCTCTTAGACCAATCATCGCAACCGTGAGGCGGGAGCCGGCCCAGTGCACCAAGGCCCACACGAAGGCCCTGTCTACTCCCTGTCCACTTCCAGAACATGCCAGGGCGAGCACCTTGCTATACTCCACTTACCCTCACATCTTCTTTCCTCCTTCTTCTGCGTGTGCTGCTGCCCTGCAACATGGGGTAAGACTATGTTAATGCCCTTAATTGACTTTTGCATCTGTGTGTGCTGCTGCCCTGCAACATGGGGTAAGCACCATGTGTATGCCCTGAATGGACTTTTGCATCTGTGTGTGCTGCTGTCCTGCAACATGGGGTAAGCACCATGTTTATGCTCTTAATTTGACTTTTGCTTCTGTATGTGCTACTGCCCTGCAACATGGGGTAAGCACTCTATTCATGATACATGTCCTCGCGCTTTCTGTAACTGAAGCACTGTAACCAATTTCTTAAATCTAAGCGCCTAGATACCTTTGGGTTTTGTGCGCTATACAAATAAATAAACATAAACAGCAACATAACCATGGATGGCTGCCTGGGTGTGCCTGTATAGTGAAAGAGTGCACACTTAAATGTATAGGTGGCTGCCTGTGTGTGCCACACTCAAATGTATGGATGGCTGCATGGGTGTGCCTGTATAGTGAAAGAGTGCACACTTAATTGTATGGATGGCTGAGTGTGCATGTGTGTATATGGTGAATGGTGTGTGTGCTTGTGTTCAGAGGTGCAATAAAACCTACATTTCGGGGGGCTAACCCTTCAAATGTTGGGAGAGGCGCTAACTTCGTGGGCGGTGGGCAGGGGCAAAATGATTTGTGTGGTGGCATCTAACTTCTTTACGCATTTTAATGAGACTATTCTAGTGGAGCTTCAATGTTACAAGCAGTTAATTCTCTCCTTTAAGTCTGAAAGCACCCACTATGGACTGCTGTGAGAATGAGTGGTCTCCTGTTCCCTCTCTACCCTTCCAATCACTCCCCTGGAATGCAAGTACTAAACCCATATCATGATTTCAATTGCCTAAAAAATGTGGCATTTGCATGCAGGTACTAACAGTGAAATGCTTTATATTGGTAATTGCTGGGCCCTTGTTAACAGCAAAACCCAGGTGCCATTTAACATCTGTGTCCTGTTCTGTCCGGCAACTGCTCTAAAGATAAGGCAGGTCGAGTCAACATAGCCCAAAATTTCACAGGGGGGCACGGGTAGAGGGTGGCAGTGCTGAAGCCCAGGCAGCTCAATGGTGTTGCACCACTACTTGTGTTTAATGCCTTGATTACTTATTGGTAATCTTCATTACTCCTAGCCCTATTCTTCCTCGTCGCAGTACTTATATATGAGGAAGTACTTGTGTATGAGGCACTATGCCTCATACACAAGTACTGGGATGAGGTAGAGGAACATGGGGGTCATGCCTGATTTAGCTACTTGTAATATTCATTACTCCTAGTCCCACACATCCTCGTCCCAGTACTTACCTATGAGGCAAGGAGCCTCATACGCAATCTCAGGGACAAGGAAGAGGGACGTGGAGGTAATTCTGGGCCAAGGAGCTGATTTTGGAGGTTGGGGTAGGGGGGGAGAGGGAATGTGTGGGGGGCAGGATTGTATTATAAAAGAAGGATAAGATGGTAAACTTTCTCTACTTCCACCCCTCCTTCTCCCCCAACGATTAGACACCTCTGACAGATTCTCCGGCTCTACAGGTCTTGACAACATAGACTGCGTGCAACATTCCAAATTTCAAAAAACATTTTTGTTTAATACAGAATATTTAAATTAAAACATAAGATACTACCCACACCTAACACAGTGTACAAAACTACCACTAAAACCTACAAAATCTAAAAAGCTAAATTTCAAATAAACCACTTACAAATGGACACAGACGAAATCACATATCATAGTACATAGAAAAAACCTAAATGTGTCACTAAAACAACATATAATCCCTGGGGGCAGGATTGTGCCATAAATCATATTGGTTGTCCATGTCCAGGCTAAGCAGTCATGATATATTGTATTAGTGGCTAGAGAGGCATTTTGGTGCAGCCAGTCTCGTCATTCCTCAGTTTGGTATGACTTTCTTTAACTGGGCATTTCTGAGAATCATCTAACCCTTAGAGAGTTGTAGGTAGCTGAGCGAAGGGCTCGAGAAGGAAGCTATTTTGGAAGGGAGCATTGGATGTAGTGCAGGCTCTGGCCCCAACCAAAAAGCCTTGTGGACAATGCAAAGGGCCTTGAACTTGATCCTTACAGCCACTGGGAGCCAATGGAGAGATTTCAGAGCTGAAGAGATACGATCCCTGGGCTTGAGGCCAAGGATAAGTCTTGCAGTCCTGTTCTGGATTAGTTGCAGATGACGGAGAGTAGAGGAAGGCAGATTGAGAAAGAGGCGGTTTCAGTAGTCCAGCCTAGAGATAACACGGGCTTTGGAGACAGTGAGCTTCTGGTGGAAAGTGAGAAAGGGAAGAGTTCCTTTGAGGAGGAGCAGCTGGTAGCAGGATTTCTTGTCAGCGTCCGAGATGTGAGAAGAGAAAGAGAGAGTGGCATTGAAGATGACACCAAGGTCTTTTGCCTTGCAGGAAGGCAAAGGAAGAGGGCCCAAGGTGGGCAGCCAGAGTGAGAGAGAGAAAGCAGGGGCAGGGGTCACAATGAGAAGGATCTCTTTCTTACTGACATTAAGGCAGAGATCGTTGGAGGTGCACCAATCCTGAATCACGGATAGGCAGCCAGGAATGAGCGAGAGAGGAGAGGAGGCTGAGGGGAGCGTGAAGGAAAGCTGAGTCATCCACATAACACTGAAAGTTAGAAGAGAAGTTAGAGATCAGGTGGGCCAAAGGTACCAAGTAGAGGTCAGTCACTCCAGGACCTGATCCGTGTTGCCCAGGTTCTCACAGAGTCGATGATTAGGATGGCGTGGTTGACCGTGTCGAAAGCAGAGGAAAGAAGGAGGATGAGGACAGAAGGAATGCTGGAATTAAGGTTAGGGAGCAGATCTTCACAGGTGTTCAGGAGAGCAGTTACATTGCCTCTGGAAGCTCTGAAGCCACACTGATGGTCATGGAGACAACCAACAGATTCAGTGTGGAGAGTAAATTGGGAGATGGCAAGTGTTTCCAAGAGATTGCCAAGGAAAGGGGTGATGGAGATTGGGCAATAGTTTTCCGGACAGTTAGGATTGTCAGACGGCTGCTTGAGGAATGGGCGCACAAGGGAGTGCTTAAGCGGAGAGGGGAACGTTCCAGTGGCGAAAGAGTGATTACAGAAATTGGCCAAGGCTGCAGCGGGGGTGTCAATATGGTCCTTGATGGTTCTGGAGTAGCAGGGGAACACCTGTTTGGATGACACTTTTATAGATCAGACTTGTCTAGAAACCTTGTCAGGTGTTGTCAGAGAGAAAGAGGAAAAAGGAGGAGGAGAGGCAGAGATGGCCAAAGGGAGCAGAGAGAGGAAGAGGGAGAGGAAGAGGAGATGGAGGACAGGATGTCCTGAGATTTAGAGGAGAAGTAAGAGGCCAGAGCCATAAAGAGGGCCTGGGAGGGAAGGGGAGAGGTAGAGACCGCAACAGGATTGACCAGTTACTTGCAGATTTTAAAGAGTTTGGCCGTATTGTTGGAGGCCACAGAGAGGCAGGCTTTAATGTGTTATAGCTTCAACTTGCATTTTGGTGCAACCAGTCTAGGTATGTCTAAATGTGGCCTGGCATGATTTACTGTAATGTTATTACGTGTCTACACTGGTCTACATTGTGCAGCCAATTGGACATGTTTTCATTGTTGCATGGAATTTTAATAGCAAAGCATTAATGTTCCTGTGCACTGTTGGTGACTTGCATTTATTGGATTGGTGTTACCCTACAAAACAATTGCAAACACTGTGGCTTTATACCCAATTGTTCTCAGAAAGTGTGCTGTATATTGCATTAAAACAAATATGTATATCTTTCTCCTAGTGCAGTGTGCGGCATAACCCTTCAGCAGCACGTTTGTGCGTATTGCACAAGCGTGGTAATCTAGGCCAGCCCAGAGTGTGGCACAACCCGTGATTTGTTGCTGAGTTGGGGGGGTTTGTTGCTGAGTTGGGGGGCCTCAGCATGGCTTGCAAGGGGTCCCCCACATTTTGTGTTACCCCACTGTGGGTGGGTGGTGGGTTTACATTTGTTGTGTTGGTAGGATGGGGTTTTGAGATGGATAGCCTTGTATGCAATGCAGATTCATTTGAAAGTAATTGTCTTGTGTATCAAGAGTCAGGGGATCTAGGAGAGAGCTGGGGTGGTGTGTGAGTGGTTGTCTAAGTATAGAATGAGTCTTGCTGCTGCATTCTCATGGTTTGCAGGAACACGAGTGTTGTTGGGGAGTCGCTTAATAATTCCATGGCAATGGAAAACGTTCTTGCTACTGTGAAATGTACAATGAATTGGTTAACTTATCTTGTCGAATACGCACCCCATGTACCAACTGATTTATTTGCGTAATACCATAAATAATTTACTATATTTTCGTTTATGCTGATAAACCTTTTTTTTTTATCCCCAGTTATTTCGCTGTTTTATTACTTGTTTGCTTATTAATTGTACAACGTGTATGTTTAAAAACTGAATAAAAAACATTTAAAAAGAAGACCAGTGTCTTTCTTAATGAGATGGTCTGGGCAAAGGTAACCTGCATTGCAAGAACTAAGCGCAACCACACAAAGAACACAGCACAAACTAGCCGGCACTTTTAACAAGATTGTTGCAAATAGATTTTGAAACATATTTTGGTTAGAAGAAAATATACAGCTGAGGACATTATATTTTTAGAACAATTGAAAAGCAGGAATAAATGCTGCTTTTAAAAGGTCGGTTAATGTTATGATTTTATTAAACCTAGATGCAACAAGTAAGAATGTTTAGAATAGATAGACATTATCAGTGATTGTTGGGTGAGGTTGCAGGGGGGAGTGGAGTGAGAATGCTGATGAGTATGGGGTTGGTATCTAGTTGGGAATTACCTAGATTGCCATCGCCAAGGTAGATGTTGGTACTGGAAGAACTGTGGCTCTTTCCATTGAAATAAGACCATTCAGACTAAGGCACACATTATCAGAATTTAGATCAGAGAATGCCACCTCTGCCTGCAGGGAATGTGTGCCCCGGCAGCTTTTAGGGATGCACAAGTGACCTTAATTCACTTTGTGCTACTGAGGGGCCGGGACTGTAGGTGTCAGGGGACTGATTACAGCAAAGGCACGGGTGTGCAGTATACTTTTGGCATGGGGCATTTATGAAAGGAGGGTCCGATTGTCAGGTCTTCCTTTATGAATCAGAATTGCCTGCATCATTTTATGTTAATACATATAAAAAGGTTTGGGCTATTTCACCCTCACTATATGGCATTTTGCAACAGCCCCCCAAACATCATTTCGAATTGGGCACCCGCACATCTTCTGCCGGACCTATTTCGTAATGGGTAAAGGAAGTACATTGCATGTGTGGTGTGTTATAGGAGGACATATTGTATAATACAGAAGACCATTTCAGAGACAATAAGTGAGTAGGAAGCACCTGCGATTGCCAGGCACAAGTGTGGTGCTTACTCCTTCTCCCGATATCAATTAATCTGAGCTCGTGTGATCCTCCACAGACTTTCAGATGGAAATCTCCCATTGCACCGGGCACTATGTGACCTCTTGAGAACGACTAAATGAGTTAACATGCAACGTTCAATGCGAGGAAGCTGCCATCCAGTCATGTAGTCGGTGTACTGTTTTCTACATATAGACAAGAGGAAAATGGAAGAATTATGGACGTGGTCACTGTGAATATGTGAACTATGGCGCAAGGAGATATAGCACAAGAGCATAAGACCTGAATGGCCAGGAGTAAAAGGGTCTGCCCCTTCCTCTAGCCAACATGGATATATCCTCCCCAGCAAGGGAGGGTATCAAAGGGCATGTTTTGCAAGGTGAATGCACAATAACCTTCTCAAGCCCAAGAACGTACTCATTACCGTTCCACGCCCAACTTTCATTTAGGTCTGCCCATTTTCTCCACCCAATGGGAACAAACATATCCTCTTCAACATCTAATTTCTTCATCATGCACAAGTCAAAAACTGACAAAATTAGCTGGTCAATAACTTGCAACAAATTAGCCCAATGCTTTTCAATTACATGCGATTCCAATGACAACTGTAGCCGAGATCACTTTGAATTTACAAAAATTTAGATTTTCATTGGCAGAAGTTCATTTTTGAATTTCCACCACTGCTGCAGCAGGTAGTGGATTGAAATGAAAATAGTAACAGTGCCTACTTTTGAAAATTCCAGGGATGGATGGTGATCGGCCACCTGTAAAGCATGTGACATTTCATAAAACTAGAGCCCTTGGCGGCAGAGTCAAATAAAACTTGAAAAGAAGTGATTCCTCTGATGTAGTAAGAGCATGAAAGCGAAATACCACATCAGATCCCCCAGAGCGCCTGGAGAGCAGGCAAATGGCAGTGAATCCAAATAGCATAACAAAGGAGAAGCAAACGTGTGTCTAACACACATTGCCCAGAAGAATACTTTGAAAAATTGATTCCTTGGAATGTGAGAAAGAGACGTATTGGGCAAATAGCCCGATTACCGCCAGTATACGCATTGTTGCCCATGGATAATTGGCAGCATGCAGACTACTTCCACAGAAGATCCATCAGAGGGTCCTTTTTGCCAAGAAAAACGGCCTGTTTTACAAGTTAAATGCTGATAACGATTTTGAAATGTACCATAGTACTACGCCATACAATGTATACTCATTGTCAATATGGGGCACCAGAAATTAATTTTGAGATGGGTAGTTAAGTAATTAGTAAGTAATCTAGACGACAAAACGTGATGATAAAAAGTACTCCAGCGGAAAGAAGAAAGACAATATTGGGCCTCTTTACTTTACTTTACTTTAATTATTTGTATAGTGCAGTATTGAACCCATGGGCCTGAGGGCGCTGGCAAACAAACATTCCCAGAGAGGATGATTGAGAAGTAAAGGAACGGAAGGAAAAAAACTGGTAACTCATTACAGGTTGGGCGGTATTCTGGTAGTAAATCTGCTGAAATACCACCTGATGGAATTGCTGTTACCCCACTTGGTCAGGCAGATTTACTGCCATATTAGAAGTGGTGGTGGTGGTGTTAGTCCCCATTAATGGTTATAGGTCAAATGTTCGAATCAAAATGATCGAATGACAAAAGGGTCGAGTCAAAATGACCGAAATAAAGGGTTGAATATTATTTTTTTTACCTATACTTAAGCAAAATAAAATATATACATTTTAAAAAAATGCGACCCTTTTGTTTTCGGTCGTTTTGACTCGACCCTTTTGTCATTCAACCATTTTGATTCGAACATTTGACTGGACACCCCCATTAATGTGTAGTCCATCGGACTCCGTGGGGGAATTTCTGCCGGCTTTGCTGATTTTTGTGTGGAAAGTGGGAGGATTTAGCTCGAGCATGATGCTGGAGGTAAATCCCACAATCCAGGGCCAAACTCGTAATATGGCAGAGCGGGTAAAATGACAGTAATTCCGTTACCACCACTTTTTTCCCTCAACGCCATACTTTTAATGAGCTCCAATATGCCCCATTTAGAATTTGTCTGTAATTTCACTGTATTTCTGCTGAGTTACTGCCAAACTATTTTACCGTGAGCACCACTTCGGTCCCGCAGAATCACTGCCAGATTACGGGTGGGGGTAAAGCAGTATTAATTCACATTTTTAGAGTCCATAGAGTTATCACGAGCAGCAATTCCGCTGCAGTAAATCTACTGATTTTTGTCATTGAAGTGGAGCATTTACCGCCAGGCTCTTGCCACAACTATAATTTGTTGGTGTGGTAAAAGTGGATGGAATTCTGTTACAGCTCAATCTCAATAAAATGGTGCCAACTGCATTACTGCCACTTTTTTACCCCACCACCGAACTTGTAATGAGCCCCATATCAATTAGTTAAGAAGTTTAGATTGGGGCCTGTGCAGGTGGCTCATCTGAGGTTTCAACTCAGTATTCTGCCCAGTGGTGTAAATATAGTTGCCAGAGAGCCGATTATCATGTCTGGGAATGCGAGCAAAAGAAAAGTAGAGCTATCTTTTGACCAACAGTGAACTAGAGTCATTACTTCCCATCTGGATGCTGGAGAGAACTGGGCCATCCTCTCTGCTGTGCCCTTCCCACACTCTCCTCCTCTCCTTACATCTCTGACCTCGGTGTCATCGTCAACCCCACACTCCCCTTTTCTCCTATCATCTCTGACGTCTCTAAGATATCAAACTACCAGCTGCACCTTCTCAGAGGTATTCTTCCTTTACTCACTTTCCCCCAGAAGCTCACTGTCTCCAGAGTTTTGGTTCTCTCTGGGCTGGACTACTGCAACAGCCTCTTTCTAAATCTACCTGCCTCTAGTCTCCGTCCTCTACAACTCATCCAGAGCAGGACTGCAAGAACTGTCCTTGGCCTCATGCCCAGGGATCGTATCTCTACAGCACTGAAATCTCTTCATTGGCTCCCAGTGGTGGCAAGGATCAGGTTCAAGACCCTCTGCATTGTCCACAAGGCTTTCTGGGGCCTCAGACCGCAATACCTTCAACTCTCTTTGTTGAAATATCTTCCTACCCAAGCTCTTCACTCCTCCACCTCCAACTCCTTGAGGGCCAGTCACTTCTCCAAGCAACGAGTTGGGGGCAGATCTCTTTCTTCGGTTGGTGCCTCCCTCTGGAAAAGCCTCTCTGCCTCTTTGAAACTTTAGGCAGAACAAGCTCCAGTTCCTGAAGCACCTCAAGACCTTCCTCTTTGCTTCTGCCTTCTCTCTTCCTCTCCCCTGCTGATCTCCTGTATGATAAATGCACTGGTTACCTGGCACCCCTCTGAATTCGGGCCAAGGTCCCTGCCTGTCCAGCTGCAAACACACACTGCCTCTTGGCACCCCCTGCCCTTGTGGTCTGTATCTGTAACCCTACAGTCCCCTCTCCTGCACTTATTAGACACTTGTTGTCTGCTCTTCTAACACTCGCACTTGCCACCCGTAGGCTGCATTACTTGCTGTTTCCTGATTCCTTGTCCTGCACTTGTCCATCCTCCCACCCCCATCCCCTGGCACTTCACTCCTCCCCGCTCCCCTGCAATTGCACAATCTGAATGTCACTAGGCCTAGTAAGATCCGTAAGATCCCTCTGTTTCTCCTCCCTTGCCTTGTCGCGCCTTGAAACACTCGTAAATAGGCGCGTTATAAATGCCATAGCATATCATATCATGATTGAAAGCTAAACTAGAAGAGCAAATTAAAGTCTGAGTGTGGTGGGAGCCTTGAAAAATAGAAGGTATTTTCAATAATGTCTGTTTTCACAAACCACCCTCATTGTGAGTTCTGGGGCGTTTGCTTCATGCCATCTTTTGACAATACCATTGTGCCCGAAAATCACAAAAATAAATGGTTGAATGAACTATTTATTCGATTTTGGCTGGACCAAAATTCAGAATTCCCATAATGTTGAACAAGGGGAACAGGAGTTGCAGGGGTGTCCCCCGCTTTCCCTTTATCTGCATGCTCCTGGATTGAGGGGTTGTCCCCCACTTCCATATCATGAAAAGCGGGGGTAAAATGAAACAAGAAAAAGTAACGTGTCAGCGACACAAAGATTTTCACTTCGATCATTTCAGACGCGTTAATTTTCCACTCAAATATTTCACATAGATCCTAAAACACAATGTACAATAAATTCCTTTGGAATAGGGTGTTGACTATATGCGGTATTACCCCATGATTATGGGCCTCATTACAGGTTGGGCGGTCCGGAATTAACAGTGGCGGTAAACAGGCCGCCACTGTTAATTCCGGACCACCCGATCCCGAGTCCTGCAGGCGGGAGGTGATCTTCCCGCCAGGTCTGATCTGGCGGGTTGAACACCTCCCTCCTGCAGGCGGACGTGGAAACACCGGCACCATCACGAGATGGTGCCGGTGTTTCCACTTCCCCATTCCCATTGAGTCCTAGGGGACCCAATGGGAATGGGGATTTACCGAATTCCGCCTCCGGAATTCCCGGGACACCAGGGCTGTAATGCCCTGGTAATTCCGGGAGTCACGGAGGCGGAATGGTAATACCAGTCCGGCGGTAACCAGGCAGTTTTACCACCGCGGTTACCGCCGGACTCGTAATGAGGCCCTATATCTTCACCTCGTAGAGAAGCCCCTTAACGCTCAAACCAGAAAAAATGCAACCCACTAGGGAAAAAGGCCCAGCACACCTCTTGCAAGGATAACAAGGTTTTATTTACAGCAAAATAGACATACACCAGCAAAACACTCTGCTGCCGTGGAACGTTCTGGCAAAGTCAGTAGGAACGACATGCTAAGAAGTCACACAGCATCATCAGTGACGTAAATTACATAATGTACACATCCAAATGACTGGTTGGGGAGACCCTATATGTAGGCTAGCTCCTCCATAAGGGATACCAGGACATTGGTCCCAGTCCCTTCTGTCCAGCTTTTTCCACGTGGGCTCCTCCTTGCGCATCATCTGGCATGAAGCTGCAATGAATTGGTTATTAGGCGAAGAAAACAATACTTGTGCTATCTCTAACCTAATGTGCACCTGGTACTGCAGACAAGGGCTAAGAGGATACTTCGAAGTCATTGTATCTAACAGACTACATCTTGATTCCAGACACGTAAGTGCCCGTCCAAAGCTCCCCACCATCATTTTAGATCTGTTGTTTTGCGCCTCCCGGCACCTCGCAGCACAAATCACGTGACCTATGGTGAAGGCAACTGGTTCCTGCTTTCTGATCTTTTCTGATCGAGGTGGTGGGGGTCTAGGGTTTTAAGGTTGGTTGGTGGTCTGGGACTGACTGGTACCTTGGAATGCTGGGGGTCTTGGGACAGGGGCATCTGGGCACTATTACTTAGAACTGGGACGAGGAAGGTTGAAGGCTCGTGCCCTCCTTCTCCTCGGATTGCTTAACGCAGCGAGCTCTGAACCCCCTCATGGCCTTGCAGGGCGCTTTGTTTCTGGGATACGAATCCTGGCAACATGAGACAATGAAGGGCCTATGAATCTCTGCTGCTCTGGCCTTTCTGACCGGTGCCCAAGCTACAGCCTATTCCTGCATGCATACACTTATTCCCATGTGTGTGGCCCTGCCTGCAGCACAAAGCTGGGTCTCGATTTCAATTTGGCTGCTATTATCTGAGATGGCGTTTGACTCCCAATGTACCCTGAAGCCGAAGCATGCACCACCATCCCCCTACTGACACCCCCCTCCCCCTGTAACCTCTCCAATCTGCAACTGCACACTTCCACCTCATTCGAAAGTGCTTGGGGTCTGGGATGATCATCCCTCCTTCCCAACAACTTATAGGGAAAGGAAAATGTTTTTTCAATCAATGTTTAAAAAAAAGGTTTTTGTCCTGTGAGTAAAGTGTTGAACTTGCAGCACAAAAAGATGTGGATAGTCGCAAAGAGGATGAGAATGTGAAAATGTGAACCTCACATTCCACATCCCCCACATGTATTTCCAGATTTTTGACAGCCATGACATATATGTGGTATATTTCTATCAAAGTCACTTTTGGCGTGCAAAGAAATACTGCACTGGTCATCATTTGAAAGCCAGTCCATTTTCTTAATCTCTGGTCTCCTATAAAATAGCCGCTAAAACATACAAATCTGCGATAGTGGAAGTAAAGGAAAACTACCATAATACCAGAATCCAAAATACAAATTCGGATGATAAAGAACTCTTTAAAATTCTGAAAGAGCATGAGAACAGTCCCTAGTCGCAGGCGTCCTTACTATCACAAGACGCTAACTGGTGCCAACAGATCCAAAACGGAATGCAAATAAAACTGCTGGGCATCAGAGAGGACATTGCCCTCAAAAAAGCTGCCTTATTATTAGTCCCGGGCCCTAGTGGCCACAAGATACCCACCCGAAACATTTTGATACCCCAATTTAATTTCCACCCAATTTCGGAGTCGGAATTGAAGATAGTGGTCGAGCAGGTGAAGGCCACGAGATGCAAGGGCGACCCCTGTTCTTCTTTGATAATTGAGTCATGCCCCCGTGCCCTTTGAAAGGCAATTTGTAAATTTGTTACTGGAGGGAAACGTTCTGGATGACCTTAAACATGCCTGGGTTACACCCATTAAAAAGGGCCGCCAGAGGATAATCCATTAAACTACAGACCCATAACAAACACTCAGTTCTTGTTAAAAATCTTGGATAGGGTCGCCTATAGCCAGATTTCACAACATCTGAACCAGTTCCCCATACTGAACCGCGGCCAGTCGGGATTCAGACAAGGGTTTGGTACAGAGACTTCCTTACTGGAGTTGAAGTCCAGTCTTCTTGGACGTATGCATAAAGGACTCACTTGCCTGCTACTCTCACTGGACCAGACGGGTGTGTTTGATCTGGTCGATCATTCTATCCTAGTGGCCATAATGGCTGAGGTGGCTAATGTCTCCCCCACTGCGATGCTATCGATTAGTTATTTCCTGGAAAACAGCCATAGTAGACTTTATCTTGAGGAGGCAGATGCCATACCCATCCCTGTGTCTTTCGGGGTGCCACAGGGGGCAAGTACATCTACCTGCCTTTATAACATCTTCATGGCTCCCTTCTTCGCCTTATTGGAGCAGGATGTGGTCATGTTCTCTAACTACGCTGATGACACCCAGTGTGTCGTCCCGCTAACAAGAGTTCCTTTGCAGGATGAACTGGAGCTCAATAGAATCTTCTCCCATATTGAGAACTGGATGAGGTGTAATAACCTAGCCCTAAAAAGAGGAAAAACAGAGCTGATGATCGTGGGCAACTCTACGACACTAGCCAAGTTGGACCCTTCTTACAACTCCTTTATGTTGCGGGAGGAAGGAGAAAATCATCCCCCAACCAAAACTAAAAATGTTGGGCGTCATTCTGGACCAGCCTTTGAACGTGGGGGCTCAAGAAGGCAGCACTGTTTCCGTGGTGGTCTATTATGTTAAACTTCTATTGCATTTAAGACCTTTTATCTCCCAGGCAAATGCGGAATATATAGCTAGAGCTATTATCGGGGCAAAGATCGACTATTGTAGCAGCCTTTTAGTCAGTCTCTGCAAGGCCGACTCAAACAGACTCCAAGTGGTACAGAATGGAGCAGTTAGAGAGGTCGTCGGCTTATCTCGCCGCAACCACATTTCTGATGAAAGACGCTCTTTGCACTGGCTCCCAGTGGAGGCCCAAATGACACTGTCAACTCGCCAAATGTCATTATGTTATGATAAATGCCAATAAACAAACTTGAAAATAAATTAGATTGCTGGTTATCACCTTTAAAAGTAGACATGGCCTAATGCTCCCTTACCTACAAGACCATATTATAGAGAGTGTCAAGGGCAGGTCTCTAAGGTCCAGCAATCAGAACTATCTATTTCTCACGCGTTGCAGAATGAAAAAGGCTGAAAATTGAGCCTTTGTCATTGCTGCTCCTAAATCGTGGAACCAGTTACCGCTGACTCCAAGAGACCAGCCTTCCCTGACGGCCTTTAAGAAAGGCTTGAAAATCTGGCTGTTCTCATGAACTACCCCAGGCATTCGTTAACAGTTTCTTAGACCTCACAAGGAGAAATGTTCTTATTTGTTTCCATGTTTGTTTGTTCCACCTCATCTGCCCCCTTACACCTCAGGGTCCATGGCTGCGCATTACAAATAACTTAAAGTAAAAAGTGAAGTAAAATAGAAATACTGCATTTATGGAAACTGTTCACTTTACCATCCTAGCAGTGGAAAATCAATAAATGGTTGGCGGTTCTCTCGTTATCGGTACTTACCGCTTTAAGTATGTTTGATGAGAGCAGTACCAGACCCTTTATGACGTTCTAAAATGTCAACAGAGAAACTGGATATTGTTGAAGGTTGCAAAACTCACCCGTCCCTGACTGCAGACACACACTGACCATTACACTCAAGTGCCACAGAAGTCTGCAAGCCTGGCCATCCTGAGGGAACAAACCCAGACCGGCAAACCATATTAGGGTGTTGAAGTATGCTGAAAAGATGGCCCAACCTGTAGAACTTGTTACTTAGGAGAACTCACTTTGGGCAGCTCTTTTGTTCATCTACCCCTAATTCAGACAGCTCTCAGCGCCCAGAGCCCACACACATGGTGAACAAGGTGCTTTGGAAATAGCAACATGACAATGGATGTTGCTAAAAAATGAGGGGCTCTAAAAACAATGTTCTCCACTGGGCTATTCACATTGTTTTTCGGTCTCTAATTAAATTCTCTGCAAATGTTGATGTTTTCATCGTAGAACGAGTTCAAGAAATATATTGATGTGTGGGATGCAGTGTGGGGATCACGTGTTCATCATGTGTGTGTCTTCTAACCATAGGCAACCCGAAAATGAGGAAAGTCTTCGGGAAATCGCGAGAGGGATGAGGCCACAGCGGTGGGCATCATGATGATAATTAGGCAGTTGAACTGGGTGGCAAGTAATCATATATTAGCAAATGAACAGCCTCATTACGGGTTAGGCGGTAAGTGGTCAAATTGGCGGTAACTGAGTTTTACCACTATGCCAAATTATGAGGTTGGGTTTTGAGTGGAGGATTTACCTCCAGGAAAACCCTGGAGGTAAATCTTCCCAATCAATGCTGAAAGATTGGCAGAATTGGTGGAATTACCGAAGCAGTAATTATGCCATGATGATTCTGCCAAAAAAGCCCCTTTGGGTCCAATGGACCCAAAATAAATGGGACTAACGGTTATCGCCAAGTGGTGCTAACGGTAATTCCTATGGGAAATTTTTTGTCAGATTTACCACCGATTTTCTGCCTAACTGGTAATGAGGCTCTAAGTCCACAAATGCATGTGCTGGTCGGTCCGCAGTCTCTCCTTGTTGTTACATTTACCCACATCATCACATGTTTACGGCTGATTATAAGGTTTTAACTGATACCCATACCTCAAATTGTTGCTCCTTTATTATTTAATCGGAATCCTAGACCAGTGCCATCCCCTCTTGCTCTCTCAAATGAATCCCCACTACAACTGGTCATTGTAGCTGTCCGGCATTGCATCTACCAATGTAATGCACCCATCCATGGGACTGCCCTGCAAGCCACAAGCCCTCAGATGAAGAAATTCTGGTTGAATTGTTCTTTCTTATCTTAATAAACATAAACAAATTCAAATACATTGGAACATTCCTGCTCTGGGGTTTGCAATGTACAGGGAGAGGGCATTAATTACTGATACAAAACCGAGTTCTGACACATTGTCCGCCATGATGGGTGCCAGCTGTCTCTGGATTCCAGTTTGGGTCGTAGAGAATGGTTCTCCCTGATCCTGTTGCCTATCTTCGTCTGCCGGTTAGCATCTGATGTGTATGGGAAATAGGACCCTGGGGAAGCGTGAAGACTATAAGGGTAATTACAGGGCGGTGAGGGAAGGGTAGTATATGAGGTAAGAGCTGTGGGGCAGAGGGATAATTCCCAGGGGATTTATGAGGGGTGATTGGCATGGGGTATGTGTTGGGGAGGGGGGTTTTGCTGAGAGAAGCACATGGGTCAAACCCAAGGAAACAAGGAGAGGTATAAAAGGGAGACTGAGGGTCTGCACTTTGCTTCGGTTTCTCAACCCACAGTCACACCCTCCTCACGAGGGAGCCTCCTATTGTACACGCCATAACCGCGGTGAAGTGGATGCTTTTGGTCAGACCAGAGACCAGTGTGATAATCGAGTTACATTCCTTGGGGGGGGGGAGGTGCAGCAGGTTTTACCAGTAATTACCATTGTTATCGTCCATCAGCTTCACCTCTGGCCCTTATCTTGGGTACGGCACAGGCTGCATAGCCCAAGCCCCCTTCCACCGGGCTGTAATGCATAAATATCCTTAACATCATAATCACTAACCCCTGCCCAAGAACTAGCTGTGTGTCAATGTTCCTGAAATGCGCCATCCAATTGGGATAATGGTTGTCTGGTGAAGCGACTGGTGGTGAGCATTCCTGAATCAAGTGGACTTCACCATACACTGAGCACCACTAGGCCACCTAGGCAGTAAGCACTGGCTGGAGACAGACACACAACCAGGAGACTTATCTACGCCATTGTGAAATGTAAACATATTCTACAACGTAAGCAGACTGCCATTTGTAACCTAGGGACAAAGGACAGTACTGAGGTAACCAATGGACCTTGAACCAACCAGCCTTCTGAATCCATTGATCTACCTACAATGGGTGCACTTTCTTGGGTCAGGGTGGAGCTGTTACCGGGGTTGTTCATTGCTGCTGGTCTCAAGTGCATGAATCACAGGAGACCCAAAGCACAGCATTGCACTGGGAATATTGATCCTCACTCTGGGTCCCCAGCAGCATTGGTGGCTTGTCCTACTGTAGCAATATCTACCCCCATCAACTACTATCCTCAAAGTGCAACATGTGTAGGAGTAAACAACAAAATAAAGACTAATAAAGGTGCGGGGTGATGAAAAACACAGGGTCTAAGACCTGGCAGACATGACGGCGGAGTTATTAAACCCTCACTCCCAGGTAAGCCAATTGCAGGCTGTGAGTGTGTAGTGATGTTGTGCATGCTCACAGTGCCAGGGCTCTTTGCACAAATCCGGTAGAGGAAGGGATGATTTGGGTCCTGGTAGGCTACCCTCTGCTCAGATACCTTATGAGGGAACCAGGAGCGTGAAGTGTGGTAGTAGCAGGGAAGACCCAGTGAGTGTCTATACCTCCCCACCACTTGGTTACCACTGGTCCCTGGGATCCAGGAAGGCCGGGCTCTCACACTTCTCTTAGTGAGAGTGGATCCAAGATATCTGTCATGTGAAATTGAGATGACAAAGGGCCTTAAGGCACTAGAAGGACTGATCTTGTAATTCCTGAGCAAAATATCTGCTTGGACAAAGATGTCTTCTGCAACCTTCTAACATGGCTGAAGTGTAAGCAGTAATCACTGTAGTTGCGGCCAAAAGTTGGTTGCAAATTCCCTACCATGGCATATTGTTTCATCCTTCTCTATACTTTCCTTCCATGTTGAATGTTCCTGCCCATTTAGACTGCGTGGTGTTAAGTCTTTTTTTTTATTCTTTAATGTGATACAGATTGAAAATCAATTCAAACTTTACACATAATAGAACAATTTTCATTAATATCCTTAAGACAATACATTAATAATATTCAACAGTTATACGCAAATATACAAAAGTAAAAAATGAAAACAAGTAAATATAACATATGCCAACATAAGAATACAGAATATCATTATTATTATTATTGTTAACTTGACCCAAAATGTTGTACAGACTTATGCACTATGTGTAACAATATGCGTGTTTACAATAGTAGCTCACATCAGGCTCATATATACAGCTTAAATCGGGGCTGTGTCAACAACAAGTTCATACTGACCTAAATTTACTTCGGTTTGCGGGTGACAGGTAGCTCAAATCGGTGGGCCCAGGTTAAGCTCGATTTTAAGCCATACATTATAAAGGGCTACGAACAAATGCATATTGCAAGTATTTGTACAATATAGCCAAAAAGGCATTACGCAGATATATTGAGGGTTATGTACAAATTCACCAAGAAGCAGTAGTATTGTGCTAGTTAGTGACCAGCATTCCGTTAGGAGATGTTTGGCTGTCTCCAAACAGTCAGGTGACTTGCAAAGGCGACAGACTCGCTCAGGGACTGGGATATTTTCCCTCGCTCCCACGATCCTCAGAGTAGGTAATTGTTCCAGTCTAAATAGAGTGATAAACCGTCTCTGAGTCTTTTCGTAGGGCAGAGGTTCAAGTAGGCTTGGGGCTTCATATATGAATACAATCTGTATTTAATGAAGTGGTAGCTCTTTAAAGTGCTCAAGTGTGGAAAATTCTCGAGCCAGTCCCAGAGGTCCACCCTTTTCCCAAGTACTTTATGTACTTCCTTAATGTAAGCTACCCCTCTATGTATCCATCCTATGTCTGCAAGAAATATAGTCATTGCTTTAAATAGGGGTGAAGTGGAATGTTTTTTGACCACCTCTTGGTGTATCACAGACAATAGAGGGTTAGAACAACAACTGATCATTTTAAGGTACAATCCGGCTCTCCTTTTGAGTACTGTGGCTTTTAGTGATCGAAGACCCAGTTCCAGCCTTATCAAAGCCATCAGCACTCCCGGGGGCAATCCCAATTTTCGACGCCAGAATTTACCTTCCATCACTAAGTCAAACGAGAGGAGGGCTTCAAGGCCATAGGTGATCATGGGCATAAACACTTGTATGTACAAGTGCCGTGTCCCCAGAGCGTAAAGCCACCCTGCTTGTTACTAAATGCAGCAATCAATGCAGTGACTTGCACTGCCCTAATTTTGCGACCTTGTCTGCATAAATGGTAATCACCATTAGGCTCAATTTCAACTCCAAGATACCGATAGGAGGGCGCATAAGGTATAGTTGTTTTACCCACTATCAAGTTAACTCGGGAAGCTCTTTTTCTGGTGAATCTGAGCACTTTAGTCTTGTCTAAATTAATGGTCAAACCATTCCTGCTAGCATACTCCCATAAGGTGGTAGCAGAGCGCCGTAGCCCACTGATGGTGTTATCAAATACTACCAGGTCATCAGCATATGCTAGTACAGTACAAGGCGCCTCGCCAATTTTAGGTGGACAATTGTCAGTTTCGGCAAATACTGCCGGGATATCATATACACAGAGGTTGTAAATCAGGGGTGCAGTAACACATCCCTGCTTTACCCCACTGTTTTGGATCACTTTTTTAGTCATATTGCCTTCTTGGTTTAACCTAAGGCTGACAGAAGTGTTTTGGTGCAGGAGTCTCAGGTAATACAAAAGACCTTCCGGGCATACCAATGCTTCAAGTTTCAGCCACAGTCTGTCTCTAGGGATGGAGTCAAAGGCGGCCTTAAAGTCAATATATAGAGCATACAAAGGAGGCTGCCCCTTCGAGAGTGCCCGTGTGCGGATTATATCCATTACCATGAGGTTATGTGAGGTGGAGTAGTCCCGCCGAAATCCACTCTGGAATTAACTAAGTATGTTGGCCTCATCTGCCCATTTCTGTATTTCGCTTAGTAGCAGTGAAGCAAAAGGTTTACCTGATATGTCCAACATTGATAAGAGACTGTAATTGTTAGGGTCAGCACGGTTGCCCTTTTTAAAAATAGGGATGAGGACTGCTGTTCGCCAAGAGTGCAGAATTCTCCCCGCCGCTAAGACCTTTTCAAAAAGAACTGCAAACACCTCCGCCCAGAATTCAGGGTTGTTCATAATCACTACATTTGCCAGCCCGTTCGGGCCAGGGGCTCTAGATGACTTAAGAGTTTTAATTTTACTCCAAATAGCCACAAAGGAAACTTCAAAAGGCGGATAGGATGGGGCCATAGGCAAGGATATATTAAGGGACTCACTCTCCCCGTGATTACGTTCTTCTAAGAACTTTACCCAGGTCTCCTCGCTGATAGGGTTAGCTAGTTGGCTTTTACCATTATCTCTGGTCTCATTCAGCAGGGACCAAATGCTGCGAGAGTTCCTAGAGCAAATAGTCAGTATCAGTCTTTGGTAGGCACTATTTCTCTCAGCCTTTTTTATATGCTTAATACTCATTTTATAACTATGTTTGGCTCTTCTGATCCTCTCGCAGTAAAGGGCTACAGGTAAATTCAAGGTCTTAGCGTTACAAATTTCCGCTCTAAGCCCTCTCTTAGCATCTCTGATTCCTTTGTTGTAAGGTCGACTAACACCCTCTGTTCTTAACATGTAATTCGTTTTAGTCACAGCATGGTTGCCAGAGAATGCCAGAATCCATTCTTCAATGGCATTGATAGACATGCTGTTGAAGTTCAGGGAGTTTACAAAGGGAATGTTTTTGATGGCTTCCGTGGCTAGTCTAATATTTGTTTCTGACCATACAATTCTTGATCCTGCTCTATTGGTATTAACACTGCCAATATTCAAGGTGGGAGTGGTATGGCTAGGTAGTCGGAGAAAGCATTGGAGTATCGCATGATCACTCCAG
The DNA here is from genome assembly GCF_040938575.1 of Ambystoma mexicanum. Lineage (NCBI taxonomy): Eukaryota > Metazoa > Chordata > Amphibia > Caudata > Ambystomatidae > Ambystoma > Ambystoma mexicanum. Next base: position 971,977,145 of record NC_090928.1, read on the forward strand.
CTGTTATTAATCACTTTCATATCGGCAACTTTTGTCTGCATCTCAGGGCACATAAATATGTAGTCCAAAGTGCTGGCAGCTGACCCGTTTGTCCAAGTATGTTTCCCCGGCCTATCACCGGGCGTACAGCCATTAATCATCTCAAGATCCCATAGGGAAAACAATTGTAGCCAGCCCAGCCCTTCAACATCCCTTTTCTCGTGGGTCATTAAACAAATTGTGTTAAGGTTAGGGTTAAGCAATAAAGTCTAAAGTCTTTGATCGTGGCTACCACTCGCTCATCTTGATGAAAGCTGTGGGCATTACCAGAATTTGTGGGTTAGATAAGCAATGAACCTGCATATCTTCCTTACCTGGTATGAATTACACTTCAAATGAAAATTCTTGGAGTTTAGCAGTGGACCTGGCTAGGTGAGGAGTGAATGTCCTCAGCCCCTTGGGCTTGACCTATGGACCATCAGGTTTGTGATCTGTGTACTACATGAAGCGCATGCCCTATATATAGGTCCTGGAATGAGATGCAGCGCATGCACAAGCAAGTACTCCCTTTCCAATCACTGAGTATTGCATTTCCTTTTCTGCAGTAGGGTTGTGCCTATCCTTTAAGCGCTGGCATCAACACTGATCAAGGTGAGAAGATCTGGATCAAATGTTTTCAAGCATGGAGAATACATTTTGTATCCTTGTTTCAAATGCCCATTGGGCCTCCTGATCAAATCACAGCCGAGACGGGTTCCGTTCACTGGCTTTGGGCTCAAAATGGGTTGGGCGGAGCGGTAAAAATGCGGCGGTAACGCTATGACCACCTGGTTACCACTCCGCCCAATCCTGAATTTGGGGGTGAGTGCGCGGTCTTTCCGCCCACTTTAGGCAAAATTGCTGCAGTGCAATTTCCACTGCTGTAATTGTGCTGAAAATGCCCCATAGGTCCTATGGACTCAAAATAAATGGGTATTTGCTGCAGTAACACTAATTGCATTGGGCGGTATCCCGGCGGATTTACCACCAGGATACTGCCCAACTCGTGATGAGGCACCAGCGTGTCTTCAAACTTTAATCTATCACGATAATCTCATGCGTGCTGTAAAATCGACCAATACGGAACTGCACATTCTCCCAAAGCCTGCTGTGTTTTCTGTGGAGACTGAATTTTTTTGTTCGGGGGTTTATACTGTGGGACACTTCACATGCAAATATTAGACCAGAATCTTGTCATCATCAAATCTGAAAGCTTCTTAAGGCATTCCTTTTCTCCGACTAAGTCTCGTTTCTCTTCGCTAACTTCTTTGCAGTGATGACCAGCACCAAGAGGCAATTTAGTTACACGGTGTGCCCTATACAAGCGTTTCCACTTAGTCCCTTACTCCCTCCTTACCTATTCAACTTTATTAGGAAAATTTGAGAGACGACAGGCATAGTCCTTGGGAAGTCACCTGAAGGATTTAAGTTGCTCTTTGTTCTCTGAATGAAGCACTCTAACAATGGTCCATTATAGCCTTGTACACTTCTGCTGAGATAGTGTGAGCTAGGAATTCCAATTCATTCTTGAAGAATGGAGAATAGCACAGGGGCAATGTGCTGGTCTTGGACGCAAGAGCACGCAGAGCAACAGAGGTTTGAATCCCGGATCCTCGCTTAGAAACCAAACTCAGGTATATTATTAGGCGTGTTATATAAAACATTTAAAAAAACAAGCATTGCAGTTTGAGTTTGCTAGCTTGAAGATTGGAGAGTACTTTATCAAGCATAGCATTGTGCTCTTCTGTTGTCTCACCATCGAGCAATATATCATGGTAGAAGAAGACGCCTGCAAACATGTGATCCATAGTCCTCTGGAAACAGGTGTCACGGAGCAGAGTCCAAATGGAATTCTGGAGTAGTGAAACATTGTGTGGAGTGGTATAGGCTGCAAGAGGCTGGGAATCTTCATGCAAGCACAGCTGATGATATGTGTTTCTCATGTCCAATTTTGTCGAGTGCTACAATTTGTTCAGCATCGGGATAAGTATATTTATTCGGCAATGCATAGTAGTCTGGCACTATCCTGCTATTCAGACTCAGAAGGTGCACACATAACCTAACTTGTTGGTCTCCATCTTCTGTATTAAAACTGCGGGAATCAAGCGGTCATTAGCCTCAATGGGCTTGATGGAGGCTTCTTTGTTGAGAGAGTCCATGCGTTTCTTTAGGGCATCACATGCCATTGCAGGAAATGGACATACTTTGGACCTCATTATGAGGTTGGCGGTGCACGAAAAAAGTGGAGGTAATTCCATTACCTCAATTTATCCTTCACTGCCAAATTACAAGTTTTAGCGGAATTAGCACTGGTGGAATTACAAGGGGTAACTCTGCCAATTCTTTGATGAAAAGCGGAGGATGAACCTCCAGCATGATGCTGGAGGTGAATCCCCCACTTTCCCTCGCAAAACAATGGTAGAATTACCACTCGTAATTCCACCGGTGGTAATTCCACCAAACATCCCCAATAGAGTCCTACGGACTCCCAAAAAATGGGGATTTACACCACCTACCACCACTTGTAATACTGTAATAAATCCACGGGACCAAGTGGTGGTAACTGTAAATCCATTTGGTGGTATCTCAGAGGATTTATCCCCAAAATAACTCCAAACTCGTAAGGTTATGCGTATGTCACTTTACTCAATTGTATTTATGGCTGCAACAATTCCTGCAGCCTGGAACCTCATTTGAATAAAGAATCGTATCTGTTGAAGATTTCTGTCCAAGAGGACCTTGTGACAGATATGACTTATTTGGCAGCACCTGGATCCATTTCTATGCAATAATTTGCTTTATCGTCCCATTTTAGGACTGGTATGCCTGTATATGATACATACACGATTGTAGTGGCTGACCTTCCCTTGAATATGAGAAGGACCACTTTCATTTCACCATATGTTCCTGGGCGGAGATTGGTTTTCTTGAGTGTGACTGATCTGCCTCCTAATGAATGTTTGTAGATCATCAGCGGGGGTTATGGTGTAATCTGTAAGTACCACTGAATATTCTTTATGAAAATGCTGAAATGGTGTTTCTTCTATTGAAGTGCAAGGAGTGTACAATCAAAACGAGATGTTCTTCATCCCAACCTTCTTCTTCCCTGGATGTGAAACTCTCCTGCAACACATCCTCAAGCAAGGCCACTTTTCTGCAATACCCACCTGTGCATGCTTTTTCACTTTATCCTTTTCGGTTGCATTTGGAGCATGTCCGCTCTTTGCCGGAGCATCTGTTATCATTTGCCGTATGGAATTAGCTGTTAGATCTGAAGAAGGCTCTTGTGTCTCTAGTCGTGAAATAAATGATCTGTTGACTGTGGCAAACCAGAAGGAGGAGGCCGGCTCAGGGATGTCAGATTCAGGCTATTTTGTTTCACTAAAAGAACAATGCCTGTCTATCCCTACTGCTAAGAGGGATTTCCCTATCTGTGAACTAATACTAAGGGTGCGTGTCTACTGTCAAAATAAGAAAAGATAATCCTCAGTCTAAAACCTATCCAATATCTCGACCTACCACTCCAATAAAACAACAGAAAATTAGGCCAGAACCAGGGCCTTTCAGTTTAGGCTTTATCCACTCAATTTTGTTTGGATCACTCCCAGGACAGTGTTCACAGTTCACCAAATAAATATTCTTGACCATTCACCTAAGAACACTCCTTAAGTCTTTCTTTAGGCTCCTTGTAAAAGGTTGCAAGTCTCTTTATAAACCATATGTCTATTGTCCTTTAAGGGAAGAGAGGATTCCCTTCCTCCTTGTCCACCAATTTGGCCCTTTTTTTTCACTCCCATGTCGGAGTCTTGACCATACTCATTGGACCCTTCAGGTTCACTTCTCTTTATCAGTTTTATAAGGTGCCTTGATTCTCCAGAGCTCTCCAGAACCCTCTGGGTTTTTGGTTGTTTTAGTTTAGTTTTTGTGGTGCAATTGTTCACCCGTGCCAATATTCATAACAGGTTTCTCATGCTCCCGTAACCCTCTTTATTAGGCTTCTTGCTGTTGCATCCAGCTTGCCTCACTCCTCCCCGAGCAACCCTGGTACATTCTTGCTTGTCTGGGGTGCTCCAGCGTGACGTTGCAGCGTGGATGTAATTGCTTGTTCCTCACTTCACTGTCTCTGCTATTGAAGCGTTCACTTCTCGGATTCTGCCCATATCTGCAGCTTCGTCAGCCCCCCATTCTGCAAACGGAGGAGTTGTTCCTCTTCTCTATTCCACTGCAGAGGTGTAGCCAGGATTGTCTAACAAGTGGGGCCTGAAGCTAATGTAGTTGGGCCCACTGCAGTGACTTTAACATCTGTAAATGCACAAACAGCACTGCTGAGTGGACATTTACAGATTTTGGATGGGCCTTGCCCGCTCGGACCCTACACTGTCTACGCCTCTGCTCTGCCGTCTAGTGTGGCTCCGCCGCCACTCGACTTATGCTTGTCAGAGTCTCGCCTCTGGGTAGATCTCCTCTTCCTCCCTCCATTCGAGCTTCCTCATCTCTTTATTCACGCCGCTGCCTTTCAAAGGGCTGTGCTGTTCTTCACCCGCTGCTGAGCTCAAGGTGATTACAGTATTACCGTGAGACAAAAATATAGAAGCAATGCCAGCACGAATACCTCCATGTATCATGTATTATACGACCAAAGCGATATATGTAACATTCACAATGTGTCAACAACTTCTACCATGCATGTAACATGTAGCTAAGTTTAATGCAAGTAACAGCGCCTCAATGCCCCTGGGCTGCTTGCGCGCTATATAAATGTAAATAAATAAATAAATAAATTACGTTTTGAATGCCACACAGAGATGTCATCTTTTTCACTCCCATATATGCTGACAGGGTTTTCCTACAGGGAGTTCCATATAGCAATGGGAGTCCTTGTCCCTTAGAAGATAGTCACTCCCATTGAGGTCCCGCTTTCCCAGACCCCTAACAACGTTCTTGCTTAGCAGGCTCACCTCCCTTGCCTCAAAAAAAGCAATTCCCTTCTGGGAAAAAGGGACACATTTCTTAGTTTCATTACATGTCCCTCCCCTTATTGGGTTTATTCTCCCTTCTCTTTTGCATTTTCTTGTACACGTAGTTTACCTCCATTTGATGGAACTTTTTGCCTGTATACCTTCACTTACTGCGTCTCTTATACAATCCTGAATATAGTCATTGCCTCTTCAAAGTTGCCCTCTTTTGACTGAAGCAGTTCCTCTTGTATCTTGGTACCGCTGTAGTGCACTCGTACCATGCCAATACACAATTCCCTAAAGGCAGTATTTAACTCTTTCATGTTGACCTCCTTTGATTAAAAATAGTTTTCGGGCAAAGAGAATTCCAGAGAAGCCCGGATCACATCTGTCTGTAAATCCAGCTTTTTAAACTGAAACTCTTAAAAAAGATCCTTCCTTTTGTACCATCTGATTTTTTCTCTACAGTTGTGATCTCATCTATTATGGGTTCCTGGATTACTGTAATGGAATCTATCTTGGTCAACCTGATTTTTTGATTCACTGTTTACAGATCCTACAGACCTCTGCAGCGCGCTTAGCCTTGGGAGCACCTAGGCTGGCTCACTCTCATGATATGATATGGCATTTATAACGTGCCTGTACACAAGTGTTTCTAGGCGTGACAATACAAGGAGGGGGAAACAAAGGGAGGGCAAAACAACGATCTTACTAAGCCTTGTGTCATTCTGATCGTGCAAGTGCGGGGAAGCAGGGTCAGACTGGGACAAGAAATAGGCCCGACACCCAAAAAAAGTGGCCTACTCCTCGCCTAAAAAGAATGGCCCACACCTTGCCTCATAAAAGTGGCCCACCCCTCGCCTCAAAAAAGGTTTCCCTCAAACTACCATCCTTGAATCGCGTCAAAAACGACTTCACAGAAAATGCTACTTATGGAGGATTCATATGTCTGTTGCATGTAAAGTTTTGTGTAAACTCTTGAGAAAGTGATAACATTCCTTTTGTTCTTTTCTTAATCTTTTTTCAACCCTAAAAACTCCTTTGCAGTTGATACTTAAGAGCACTCCATTTGCGGCAAGCAGATTAAACCAACCACGGCCTGCTCGGAAATAAATTCTCAAAGTCGAACCTCTTCTTTGTCTTCAACACGTCAGGAGGTGTTAGACAGTCCCACTACCCTGAATCATTCTATGTTTATGATGTTGCATGTTGGGTGGGGGAAAGGGTCATAATTACCTACTGCCTGACCAAGTGAACTGTTAGATGTCTTACATATACCCCCTGCGTACATGGGACAGAGACCCACAATGAACTTGGCTGCTGCCCAGAAGCGTTGCTAGGGCGGGGGCTGAGGGGGCTATAGCCCCAGGTCTTTTGGTTGAAGCCCCAGATAGAAGCTCAGGGGCTACAACCAAAAGGCTAGCTAGCCACGAGTGAAGACAGTCCAGCCATTATTGCAGTCTCAAATCTTTTCCAGACCTAGCAACACCCCTGCGAGTGCTGCCTGCTTGAAACATTGCATCATGGGAATTCGAGTTTTTGGAAATACAAAAACAAACTGAGCTTGGCGCTAAAACTGAGTTAACAGCCAGACACGACGCTGAGACACAAATCTAACCCAAAACACAAATCCACTGAGTGCACCACACTCCATGAGCCAGAAAACACTCGGGCATTAACACATAGGGCCTCATTACAACCCTGGCGGTACGGAGTGAACAGCGCCGTAAAAGGTGCTGGCGGCGTTCACGCCGTACCGCCGCATTACGAGTTCCCCTCGCGGGACACGGTAAGCACGCCTGGGAAAACCAGGCGTGCTTACCGGGTCCGGCGAGGGGAAGAGGGAGCAAACAACGGGTCATCTCGTAATCGCCCGTTGTTTGCTCCCTCTCCCATTCCCATTCAGCCCTATGGGGGCTGAAATGGGAATGGGGAAGGACCATGTCCGGGTCCTTGGAGGGAGGAATTACCGGGCCTTCCGAACTCGGAATGGCTCGGTAAGTCCTCATTCCGAGGACTCGGACCCCGACGCGATTTCGGGGGCAGCCATGCCGCCAATAGTGGCATGGTTACCGCCGAACTCGTCATGGCGGCCATAGTTCCACAGATACCGTTAAACAGCATCCTCATAAAGCTGCATGCCTAAACAAACCCCCAACACTTATGTGCTGAGCCAAGCTGAATTTTCCTTTGTTGTGCATCACCCTCTGCCAGCTCAGAAGTGCTCTCCCTCCAACAACAAAACAGCATCTACTGGCCCGGCTAATCAATGGTGAATGGACATCCCTGAATGCTTAGAAACAACGGCAACAGTGCAAATTGTTGACCCCCAAATCACCAGCGTAAGGTATTCAAAAACCGTATGCCTTCACCTTGTGAATACAGTAGTGCAGCTCACCAAAGCCATACAAGCTGGACTCCATGCCATGTATTGCCTGAACAATGCACTATATCCCTACAGCACCGCCGCCTCCCCGGGAGCAACAGAATGAAAACCTTAAAACGAACCCCCACGGTATAGTATGGTGGCCGCACCAACCCAGTGAAAATAAACATTAAAATGAACTCCTGCGGCACGGAGGCCGCCCCGAGCCAGCCCATTAAATTCAACAATTTTACACCCATGTGTCTCGGCGGCCGCTCAGGGAAAAGAACAAAGCGAAAACAGCATAAAACAGCCACAGGATGCTGTTGGCAGTTGTGCAGAATGGGGGTAGCATGCTTTAAGTGCAGAACACGCCATGGAATTTGAGCAGTAGCGTTCTGCACCAGCTCTAACTTGTGTTAGGCAGATTAGTAGCTTGCATACATTTGTTATTTGGCATTTATATAGCCCCTCTCACGTCGTCATGCACGCACTGACTTACCTTTGAAGCTACGGGCCTGCGGTTGCTTTTGGAGATGGGGGTCGGTGCCGGCCGTGATGTCTCTGCAGGTCTGGGGGGGTCGGGCTGGCCAGTGCGGCATACAAGATAAACTATCAGTCGACCATAAGGGCCCGGGTAGCAAGGCAAGCAATTGGGCCACGGGCCTAGCTAACTCAGGCAGCGGGGGGGGCTCACGTCGAGACGACGAGTCCACCTCCACCAAGCCCTAACACTACGCTGAGTGAAGGTGGTGCTGTGCCAACCCCCACACCACACGTAATGTGACAATTGGATTTGCTGGCAAACAGCCCATGAAAAGAATACATTGTGTGTTACTATCAGAATGTATCAAATACTGCATAGTAACACAGAATGTTCATTTTAGTTGGCTGTTCTGTTGTTTGTGTTGTCGTTTAACCCTGCACTGCTGTAGACAGGCAGGTGGCAGGGGCAGGGCCGGGGCCTGCAAGCAGAGCACTGAGCCTGAACACGAGATAAATTATCCAACCGAAATGAGTCAACAAGCAAAAGTTTTGTTTGTTGACTAATTTCTGTTGGATAAGTTACATTAAATCAAACCGGCCCAGGCATGGGCTTCAGGAACCGGCCCCCAGGGCCCCGCCCACCTGAAATGATTTCCAATCCGACCCTGCAGGGAAGAGGGAGGGGAGAAGTGCCAGGGGGGGGGGAGGTAAAGAGAGAAGTTCAGGTAAATCAGTAAGTGCAACTAGCAGGTGGCTCATAAGTGCAGAGAGAAGGGACGGTAGGGTTGCAGGTACAGACTCTAAGTGCTGGGGGAGCCCAGGGGCAGTACGAGGGCAACTGGACATGCAGAAGCCTGGGACCGAGGTCAGAGCATAGCCAGGTGACCAGTGCGCGCAGCAGTCAGGGACATCAGCAGGAGAGAGGAAGAGAGATAGTGGAAGTGAAAAGTAAGGTCTTGAGTTGCTTCCGGAACCGGAGGTGATTCTGCTCAACTATGAGAGAGGCAGGGAGGATGTTCAAGATGGAGGCCCCAGCTGAGGAGAGAGATCTGCCCCCAACTCTCTGCTTGGAGCAGCGTCTGACCCTAAGAGAGTTGGAGGTGGATGAGCAGAGTGCTCGAGAAGGAAGATGTTTTGGAAGAGAACGTTGAAGGTAGAGCGGGCCCAGGCCCCAGAAAGCCTTGTGGATGATGCAAAGGGTCTTGAACTTGATCCTTGCAGCCACAGGGAGCCATTGAAGAGATTTCAGAGCTGGAGAGATACAATCTTTGGGCTTGAGGCCAAGGTCAAGTCTCGCAGTCCTGTTCTGGATAAGTTGTAAAGGCTGAAGTAGAGGCAGGCAGATTTAAAAAGAGGCTGTTGCAGTGCTACAGCCTAGAGAGGACCAGAGCTCTGGAGACAGTGAGCCTCTGGGGGAAAGTGAGAAAAGGAAGAATACCTCTGAGGAGGTGCAGCTGATAGTTTGACTTCTTAGAGACGTCAGAGATGTGAAGAGGGAAGGAGAGGGTGGAATCGAAGATGACATCAAGGTTCTTAGCCACACAGGAAGGAGCAGGAAGTGCACGCAGAGTGGGCAGCGAGAGAGAGAGAGAGAGTGAAAAGGAGTGAGCAAGTGTCCCATTGAGGAGGATCTCAGTCTTACTGGCATTAAGGCAGAGATCACTGGCGGCACACCATTTACAAATTGTGGCCAGTCTGGTATGAGAAAAGGAGCAGAGGTCACTGAGGGAAGCCTTAAGGAGAGCTGGGTGTCATCCGCACAACACTGAGAATTGGAGCAGAAAGTAGAGATGTGGTGTGCAAGAGGTACCAGGTAGTGGTTGAAAAGCCAGGGAGAAAGGTTAGACCCCTGGGGAACATCACAAGTAAAGTAGAGAGAGATAGAAGAGAGTAAAGACTCAAGTAGGACCTGAGAGGATCGGTTGGTCTTTTACTTGCTTCCTGTGAAAAGCTGCATTGACTTTAAGATGTTATGTAATACACATCACACTATTTATCATTCTGGTGCATTTTATCTGCAATCCAAACTGATCCGCTCTATCCCCCAGACATCATTATGATCAATCTCACAACTATTATTGAAAGTCACATGGTTCTGTAAAACGTGAGTTGGGGATCACTCCTTTTCTATTCCTGCTCCTTCCAGTTTTCTCAAATCACTGATCATCCTAGTTTTCACAAATCTCTGAAGTCATATCTATTTTAGTTGCTTGTGGCTTTGTTGTGATGATCTCCCTGTTTGCCTTTCAGAGCTTTGATGCCCTTGGGCAACAGTGAGCACTTTTTAAATGTCAATACAATGCAATACAATGGTGGGCACACCCAAATGCTGTATCTGTTCTATTTGCTATTTAAAGCAGTCACCGTCCTCCCCTTTGGAAGGTCCTTGCAACCTCTGTCCCATCCCTGACACCCTCCGGGTCCCACTAAGGGTGCCAGTCACACAGTTAGAAGACCACTGCCTTAAGGTTAACAAGGAATCATGGTTTAGGACTGTTTTGCTTCCTCGTGCCTACGCTGAAATTCTTGTCAAAGCGTTTCTCAATCCCATTTGTACAGTACTCTGTTACTTCCCAGCTCGGTTTCACATTATAAATCCCATATATACAATATAAATGCCATATAAACATTTTAACTGCTTCAGCATACATGTCTCCTTCTTCAGCTGCCAATTCCACATTGTTATGTACCCTTTGACCTTAGATGCCAAAATTATTCATTAGTAGTGCCCTTTTCGATGCCATAGGAAAGCTTGCGCCATCATCAAACGTCAAACATCGACTTGCATTGGCGCCAGTGAATCAGAGGTTCTCCTGGTATGTTTGAAGAAACTTGGGTGGGCGATTAACCAACTGCATCATGGATACCTGCTCACATTTCCAAATTTGCTGCCGGACATACTCTCAGATCCTCACTCCTGACCTGTGTTGTAATCTCACTTTAGGAAAATACAATGGCCATTTTCTATTAACGATCCTCACAGTGGCCAATAGTTCTCTTTGTAAAGTTACTCCAAATAGGGAGGGCCAACAAGGGTCTTGAAAGTGCCACAGCGTGTGAATTATGGGGTTCAATAAGCTCTGTTCTCCCAACAGCATCCCAGCCCTTTGTTTCATGTGGGTTTTGCAGGTTCTCTCCACTCATGCCAGACTCCACACGTAGAACACTAGGGTATTGGCACCCTAGGCCCTGCAGGCTCCTTTCAGAGATAGAGTGAGCGTGTTAGGGTAGTCTTGACATCACACTTCTCAAAAACAGAAGATATGTGAAACTCTAGTCTTGCGAGAGTGGCTGTGGCCGTACTTTTGTGAGACTTTGTAAGGACGAGCGGACGGGGCCGCAGAGCACACTGAGAGCAAGAGGATCCCGGGGGCAAGCGGTCGCAAGCACAGCACTCCTCCTTCTCACAGGGACTAATTTGTACTAACATGCAAAGCTCCATATTTGTACAAGAAACTCTTGATGTATATTAAAATGAACTCCATATTTGTACAAGAGACTCCATGAGATAAGACAGTGAATTCAACGGTCCATTCTGTACCCAGTTCTATCAGCAGAATAAAGCTTGCTGAGTTAGGTGCATTATTGCCAAGCCACAACATAATTGGCCACGAGGACGGGATCAAACTAGTGGCCACACAGACAGCTTGTGAATAAACATACCAGGAGCAACACCACCCACAGTGTGTCTACAGACACCAGGTTGGCCAGTGATTCCATGGCCCCAGTGGGAACCACATTGTCCTACATATGCAGATGCCTTGTGAGGGGCAGACTATGCCCTAGGAAGGAAGAAGGCCATGCTGATGAATGCAACCGGGGTGGAAGGGCAGAGAATATTAGCCGGACTGAAGCCTGAACCAGTCGATGATGAGGAAGATGATGTACCAGGGTATTGGCCACCCTCACACAGCTTTAATGGCTGAAATGCACACACGCATAATAGCACCACCCAATTCTCCCAAATTTGGACTCCGGTCCCTCTGAGGGCATTCAACCAACAAGCGCGTTGGGACCATAATTATGGTGAAAGGCGCTATACAAATTACAAAATGAAAATTAAATGAAATATAAGGAAGCTACCGGAAGGATAGTTAAGAGATACGACAACAAATAACACTGTATAACACTGTAATAAATAGAATACAGTTTTACACCAGGAAGCAGGAGAATACTGAGCCTGTAGAAGACTACGTCACAATACTGCGAGAAATGGTGGCATTATGTGAGTTTGGGGACAACGCAAAAAATATGATATACAACATGCTGGTGGTGCTCACAAATAGAAGGAAGGTGCAAGACAAAGTACATACTAAAAAATAACTGCAGTTAGGCAAAGCCATTCAGATCGCCAGAGCAGGATAGAAGACTGCACTCAGACGAAAAGAAATGTTTAGAAGCTCGCAGAGCCCAGAGGTGCACATCCTTCAGTATCAAGGGAACAGAGGATGTCCAGTGAATGATACCAGAGAAGAGAGAGAACCTCTGAGATGTCACAGATGGGGGTGTGGCTAACCCACCATAGAGTAAAGTCGCACTCTGTCGCTCCTGCGAGATCCGCTCCGATCCCTGCCTGTAAGATCAGAGGAATTGTAAACCGCAAGCGCATACTTGTGGCACACATTCAGTAAGCACTGTTGGTGTGAGAAAACTGTAAATCCGCCCGATGGAAGAGCGCGAAATCAGCCTTTAAGCCCTGTGGAGAAGAGGACCCAGAAAAAGCAAGATGGCACTGTAACACAGCGCACCATTACACAAACGGAGAGCTGATCGGAGCACCACTGCTTCACAGTTGTCGAGAACAATAATACCACAGCAATATCCTGCAAGCGGTTCACAAACTGGGGAACGGCAGGGCGAACAAGAAGATGCTACATTGTGATGGCAACACAGACATCACAACGCGACATGCAGGCAGCAGAAGGTAGGAGACGAGCAGTCGAAAGGCGTGCACACTCGTAACAAGGACCCTCCTGGCCAAAAGTGGCCTGCAGCCTGAGGTGAAGCTCAAGATTGGTAGCCAGGAAGCAAATGGAACAAACGAAAGCTCATCCTTGACACACAGCACCATGGTCGAGTTCAGAACCCGGCAACCCTGATGCACAGCAGGGAGCCCCTCGATCAGCAGCGAGGGGAAGGCTAGGTGCAGTCAGCCAAACCACGCACTCTAGGTGAAGGGATGAGCAAACAGAAGGCACTGGCAACCAGAAACAGGTGCACAACAAATCACAAATAGCGGACCGCTCACACAAAGCAAAACACAGCAAGCACCTATAACAAACCGCTAATAACATGCAGGGGCTTGGCGGGGAAACAACTGGGCACCGGAAACACATAATCAATTATCAGACAATAGCCCGGAGACCAAAACAGCCCTCACAACGAAACAAGGGACACTGCACCATAAAAAGCAATTTGATAGTTGGAAAAAATGGAGAACCAAGCACAAGACAGCAGTGCGACACCAACGGAAGCAGCAAGCAGTCCCCCGCATGCCTCCCAAGACCACCAAAAATAAGACCAAACAACCCACAATAGAGACATATGCGAGAACGTCAGCAGTCGGGGAAGATACAGACAAAGCCCAGAGGCACAATCAGCCATGGAAGAACAACAAGGGAGAAACAAACAAATGCTTGCAGCCATCGCAACCCTGAAATCCGCACTGGAAGCCAAACTGGATACCGTGATTAGTGATGTAGGGCTCTTGAGACAAGATGTACGCTCACTGTCGGAAAGAACTGGGTCGCTAGAAAAACAAGTGGCATAGAATACAACAAGCCTAAAGAAAACGTCAGCAGAAACCAGAACCCTACAAGTACAAAACCTGGAAGACTGAGTGGACGACTGTGATGCTAGAAATGCATTGGAGGGGCAGGGCCTCCATGCCCTTGTCCTGTACTCCCTTATCATGTGTGTTCTGTGTTGTTTTCTGCACAGGAGTCCATATGGGACTCCTGGCAGTGCAGCCCTTCCTCTTTTTGGATGTGGTGAACAGAGACCCTCGGGATACTTGTATGGCACCCATGGGTGGGCGTACAACCCTGTACCCCTAGTTTATGTTTTTGGGCACCAGTGTGTGGCCCACAGAGCCAGGTATGGGATGGTGGCAGCTCCATGCTGAATTTGACAAGTGCTCTGAGTATCCTCTATTTTGGGATACCCAGGCACTGCCAAAGGAATCAGTGGATTCCTGATAGGAGACAAGATGGCCCCTGTGGCCTCTTGGTTTCTATTACATGTTACCTTGTTTTCCCAAAGTTCTGGGAAGCCCTGACCCTTCTCTTACCCTGACTGGCTGTTGGGTGGAAGAACCACATATGGTATTGTGGGGAAGTCCAGGCCAGACTGGCTGGAGCATTCCCAGTGACTGTATGTTGTGTGTACACCCTTGGGGTAGGACCTGGGTGAATGAAGTGTGTGACCAATATGCATTCCATGGTATGTGTTTCTGGTATCTATGTGTGTGACACAATGAATGAGAAAGCCCTGCCCGAAACTGACATGAATGCAGTGTGGTGTGCTGAAAGGCTGGGTGCTTGCCCCAATCCACTGAAAGGCTGGGTGCTTGCCCCAATCCACATTCCTTGTTATGGGTGTCTGGGTGGAAGAGAATGGCCTGATTGGCTGGCCTGCATTAAATACCCTTCTGACTGATTGGCTGACTAAGCTTGGCTCAGTAGTGTGAATGAGGGACAAATGTGTATATCTGGGGACCTCTCACTTACCAAATTGTTCAGAAGCTGAAGTTGAAACTTGAAGCTGCTTATCCATGAAGCCCAGCTGGAAGAAGAGGAATTGCTGCTGGGTTCCTTTGACCCAATCCGAAAGCTGTCAAGTCTGTTGAGGACTGATCTGAGAGAGGACATGGCTAGGAGACCTCTCCCTGAGCTACGAGGAACATTGTGCTGAAGCTGATCTTTATCGAGGCACCCTGAAAGCCAGTCCCGAAAGACTGTCGACCAGAGACAGGGTCCGCTGAGAAATCGTGAAGTAAAGCACCCGGACATCGAGGCCATCGAAGTCCATTGACGTCGACCGGGGTTCAGAGGAATTCCATAACCGTTGGAAGCCAGTCGAGTCGTGTTGCCCAGAAGCAGGGACAGCTTGATGCTGTGCTGCTCGTTGACCGGAATCAGAATGCTACACCTTTGCCTAAGAATATTTAAAATGAAGGGCTCCCTTGCCATGACCGTCAACTGCTTTGTCCCACTGGAGAAAGTCGAGGTCGTCGACGACCGAGGAGAATCAGCCGGTGGGTTTCCCACCACCCAAAGTCCACAAAGACACTGACAAGTGAAGATCGGACGTCCAGCCATGGTCCAGTCCCGATCACTGATGCTGACATTCGACACCGACACTCGACACCCGCTGCCTACGTTCTTCATCAAGCCTTCTTTGCGGCACCAAACTCTTTTCATCTAGGAATCTCGATGCCAGGGTTTACCTTCTCTGAGGACTCTCAATGCCTTGTGGCTCCTGCTTTAAAGGGAGTCCACCCCTTTGAGGGATCCGTTGACGAACCGTCAAAGTAACTCTGCTAACTCAGGCACATTGGGGTAGTGGAACAGTTTTGACCAGGAAACAAGACTATTCTAACATAAAAGGACTGGGCTTGTTAATACACTTTATTACAGGTTACCCAGGTGGGGGGATCCTCACACAGTACTGTGTCTTAGTAGCTAAAGTACTATTCTGCAATTGTTTAACCTGACTTATCTTCCTTCCTATGTCCTAGGCTGATACACATTACTGTTTGATTTGTATGCCATTATAAACAGTTGGTTTATTTTAACGTAGTCAATAACTAAGTGTGGCACCACCTAGACATTGTATATATTTGCCATGTTAGATTTTCCAAAGTACAAAGTGTGTTATACATTTTGTATATATTTTGAACCTTATCTTTATATAAAGAACGGTGTTAACACATAACATAGTGTGCAGACATTCCTTTGTGGGGGGCTTGGGGACAACACTGTACTCAAGAACCAACCTGCATCACCTCCTGAGAGCTTAAGCCTTGGTTGCTCCTCCATAGCTACCATTAAGAGAACATTGGCTAGGGTGCTCTGTGCTTCTATTCTGACATATAGAGCACAGGAGTACAGATACCCCCCTCCAGTCTTTACAGGAATGCCTGAGCATGCTATCTGTAGCTGGGTGACAGTTAAAGGTTGGTAAGAAGTTGGGGGGAGGGAAAAGTTGTATAAGCTTGTTAGCATGTCCTTGAAGCGCATGTTTATCAATGTACAGTAGTGCCAGCAGATGCCAGGGTGGCACCCATTGCACAGGACATACGGAACACTCCCCATGGTCCCCCATCGGCACTGTGGGAAGATGAGAAATGACGAAGGCAAGGACAGAAGCGGATATTACCACACACCTGAAATACCCACAAATGGCAACAGCCCTTAGACTGATCACGTGGAATGTCCATGGTCTAAACAATTACATGAAAAGGAACAGAGTGATGGCAAACTTACGCAAAGATAGACATAGCCCTACTGCAGGAGACACACTTAACCAAAGATAAACAGAATACGCTAGCCAAAAGATGGAGCGGTACAACGGTGGAGTCCACATACTCGGCATATGCTAGGGTAGTGATGGTCTGGATTGCACCTACAGTGCCCCAAAGAATTCTACACACAATCCCAGACAATGAGGGCAGAACGATCCTAATAAACGGGGTCCTAGAAAACAAAGAGATATGCATCATTAATACATATGCTCCGAATCATGACGCCTCCACGTTCTTCAGAGCAATGTACACCGGAATAGGCCCATACAGGAAAAGCACCATGATATGGGGTGGGGCGACTTTAACGGTATACGCAAAGCACTACTAGATAGATCAGCCAGTAAACTAACACGCCCCACTACCCCAGCCAAGACATTTAACGCATTATTACAATCCGTTGATCTGAAAGACATATGGCGGGCACTCACCCAAAGTCAAGGAATTACTCACTTTACAGTGCCCCACATGACATACACACCAGAATTGATTACTTCTTCACAGGCGCAGAAATAGCAGGCAAATTCACAGAAGCAGCATAAAAGGCCAGAGTTTTATCAGACCATTATCTCCCTCTGATATTGTGGCAAGCAATACCACAGAAAGCATGCATCCAGACATGGAAAATGAGAGGGGAGGCCCTTCAAGATGAAGTGTTTCAAGACCACCTGAAAGAGAGCATAGATAGCTACTTCCATCACAATACGCGCAGTGTAGCAACAGCAGGTACATTATGGGAAGTGTTTAGGGAAGTGATCAGAGGCAAAGCCATAACTAAATCAGGGGGGATACAAACAGACATCACAAGAGAATTAAACAAAGCAGAAAAAGAACTGGAAGACAAAGGGAAAGAAGCAGTTCATTCGAACTACTGTCCAAGTGACATGGTCAGACTAACACAGGAATGCATGACACACAGGGATAGGCTAGGCAAACTTAACTACGCAAAACACATAGAGAAACAACACGAATCAGGAGACAAACCCGAAAGGCTTCTGCCATGGCTTTACAAAAGCAACGCTAAAGGGAAACAATCCTCACAATCTTAGACAGTCAGGGCTTGGTACACAACACACTACTAGACATAAACACAGCCTACCTCGAATACTATAAGGTTTTATACAAAGACACCAATGAGGCACAACCCTCAGAAATAGAAGACGCTCTGTCACAAATTAACCTACCCCACTTAAACAGCATTGCAGCCGTAGAACTAGAGACCCCATACACTAAAGAGGAATTAATCGCCACTATTAAAAGCTTGCCATCTGGCAAATCCCCCGGTGCCGTTGGTTTTCCCAGTGTGTTCTACAAAGTATACACAGAGCAAATAGCCCCTCCACTGTTAGACATGTTAAATGAACCATATGAAAAAGTACCCTCCCCATAACTCTGAGAGAATCCATAATTATACCACTTCCTAAGCCTAACAAACCAGCCATAGAGTGCAGCTCATATAGACCGCTGTCATTACTAAATCAGGACAGTAAGATACGCACTGCTCTTTTGGCCAACAGACTCAAATGAGTAATAACGGACCTCATCCATCCAGACCAAACAGGCTATGTACCAGGGAGAAACACGATGTGGAATCTACGTAGGCTACACCACATTATAGTCTGTACTAACAAGGGGGACAACCATTGCATAGTATTTTTCCTGGACGCTATCAAAGCGTTTGACTCGATCAAATGGCAGTGGCTCTTCGCTACATTAAAACAGTATGGCATAGGATCAAAATACATCAGGTGGATACAGATGCTATATAGCAAACCTCTTGCTGTGGTCAAAACAGGATACCAGTTCTCAGAACAATGGTGATTGGAAAAGGGCATGAGACAGGGATGTCCCCTATCCCCAATGCGTGTTATAATAGCCCTGGAGCCCATAGCAGGATTCCTCGGACAAGAATATGGGAGGCAGACATTACAATACACAGAGTGTGTCACTCGATATCAATCTACGCCAATGACATGCTCTTATACATACAAAGCCCCGAAGAAAATCTACAATTTATATTGGAAGTACTAGACAGGTTGCAGAGATCTTGGGCATAACAGTTAGCAGAGAAAAATCATGTGTGTTCCCACTGGCAGGCCTGAGAAACAGAAACGCAAAAGTCTTATCCACACTGGCAACACGCTGGAACAACGAATCATTCAAATACCTAGGCATAGACATATATCATAAAAGGAACATAAGCACAACACACAGCTGTGCTAGAAGCTGTTTCAAGGTCAATGGACTTCTGGACGTGCCTACCCATTTAATTAATGGGAAGAGCAGGGCTATTGAAAATGGTAGTGCTCCCAAGAATGATACACTTCTTTACAAATATCCCTCATAATATACCCAAGAAATTAATCAAAGCACTAATCACTAAATGCAGAGGTTTCCTATGGCAAAACAAAAGATGTAGACTTGCCCCATACACACTCCAAAGACTGCACGCGTAAGGAGGAATCACAGTGCCGACTTCAAACTTTATTTCTTGGCTAGCCAACTTCAATTTGTCACGGGCTGACGAGCTGACACAAGGCACCCCACTTTTCCAGCCGGCCTGCGCACCCTTTTACCTGAAAGAAATATTATGGGTACGAAATACTCACCTAAGACACCTCCCACACTTAATTAGGGTAGGAAAGCAGCGGTGGCAGAGAACCTGCAAAATCCTAGGGATAATAGCCCCGTACTCCCCACAAATCCCCCTGGTGGCCCTAGTGCTGGACAACCAACAAAGATGGTTGAGCATACACAAAAACTGGGAACCTTACAGAGTGGCAACAATCAGTGGCCCGTTTCAAGAAGACACATTAATAGTCTTTTGACACTGTCAGGTCAAACAGGAGTACACCAAGGAAAATACATAACATACAACACAATGCTTAGAACCCTGAAACAGAACTGTCCAACGCCCAACACTCAGCCAGACCCAAACGAAACAATGGAAACTTTACACAACGTGGCAGAGGGAGGGCATATGATGTCCCGCATATACGAACTGGTCCTTACCCAGCACTCGGCCCGGGGGAGAATGTAAGACAGGCATGGGAACAGGACCTGGGAGAACTATTCACAGACTCGGCATGGACAAGACCTCTCTCATACCACAAACGGGTATCCAGAAACACAAAATTGCAACTATCACAAATGTTCCTTACACACAGAGCATGCCTAATGCCCCAGAAAATCTCAAAATGTAGCAATGCAGGGATGCAACACTGTCCAAAATGCGGACTAGAGAAGACTCGAATGACACATATGTTATGGGCCTGCCCGATGGTGCAGCAGTTTTGGGAAGGAATAGCCTACAAACTAGCAACTAAGAGCAGAAGTGAGGCTCGATGTTCGCTCACCCTTGGCCTGTCTTCTATGAATGTTCCGATGGCCCAAACGAGCAAAGCATATCAGCAAACTAAAAGACCTGGCGTACGCACTAGCAAACGCAGAATAGCTATGAGATGGAAATCTAAAAAAGGTCCTGCAGTGAACCTTTGGTGGAAAGATCTAAAAAAATGGACAATAGCGGAAACCGCGGTTTGGCATAGAACCCATCACTGGGACCAAGCAGAAGAAGGAACACCCATAACAGACTTGATAGCACTCACACAATAACTATTTACAACTACCGCAGGAGAGGCAGAGGATATAGCCTCGAAGACAGCACCAAACACATCGACCGTAGTAGCGAAGGATTGAAGCATGTTTGCCAAATGAGTGCTGCGTAATGGGGAAAGTAGTGGGAAGGTGTTACGCACAGTTAACAGTTACTCATTGGGCGAGGGGGGAAAGTTGTGGAATATAAAGACAGTATAAATAACTGTGCACCATGTATGCAGTAGAATGTTATCAGGATCTTGAAGCGTACATCACAAAACTGTAAGCAAAATAAAATAAAAATAGTTTTTAAAAAAAGAAAAAGAGGGTGCACTAACCGCACGAAAATGTGCCACTTTGCCACATCATGTGGCTGGCTAAAAAGGAAAGTGCCCTCTGTAGAGGTAAAAGAAGACATAGGGCCTCATTACAAGTACTCTGGTCCGGACTTAACGCTGCCGGTATAACCATACCGGCACCGTATCCGTGATCGCCAAATTATGACCTACGGACCCGAAAATAGCACCACCATAACCGCCACCGCGGAGTCAAGGCACCCGTAAACTTCGCCTGCACGGAACCACCCCCGTTACCGCCAATACTAAACACTGCGAGCATTACAAGTAGCATGGACATGGAAACACTGCCACAAAAATGGCGCTAAAACCGTGACCACGGTGGCGGTATCGCCGCCACCGCGAACATGATGTTAAACAGTGCCTGGTGACCTGAATCAGGCCACAGGTGCACTAAATGAGCCCAGCTGGACCCAGCAGGCCACTGGGAGCCTACAAAAGGGCCACACCCAGCCCAACTCCAAACAGAACTATGCAAGCAGCAGCTCTAGTAGCATTGGGACTGGGGCTACTCAACCAACAGGCAGCACTGCACATGATGGCAGTAATGGTGCAGAGGAGGAGGCGGAGGAGGTGCAGGCAGCACTTAGCAAACTCTGTACCCATGCCAAACCCTATTGTCCAGACACCACCACTCCGCAGGCAGCCTGCAATACCACACATCAGGGCCTCACCCTGGAACCTTACCCCAGGACAGATCCACACATTATACCGGCTGGACCGTCCAACAATCCTGTACATCACCACCATGATAGAGGACGACATCAGCAGCCACATTGACATCACCACCCCCCTCCTGAAGGTGGTGTTGGTACTGCATTTTCTTGGCACCGGAACTTATCAGCACACATTTGGTGAGCTGCACATGCTATCACAACCCTGTTTCTCTAGATATTGGTACAGGTACTGGATGCCCTGTTGAGCCATGTGTCTGAACAGATCGCCCTACCCCGTACCCTTCCCGAGGTCATTGCCACCAAGTTGGCCTTCAATGCCATTGCAGTCATGCCAAATTGCATAGGTGCAGTTGACTTCACCCACATCGAGCTGACAGTACCACATGCTATCGAGATGGTGTACGGCAATAGGAAACAGTACCACTCACTGAATGTACAGATGGTATGTGATGCCGCACAAGTGATAACACATTGCTGTACATGTTTCCCGGGCTCAACACATGACTCAATGGTTCTGCGGAATTCAACATTGCCACGGTACATGGAACGCTATGCTGGACAAAGCACATGGCTATTGGGTGAGTACAGCTGCCAATGCACAGGCCCTGTGGAAGGGGTGGTGTGTCCAGGGCAATGACCAATGTGAGTGGGCTGCTGCGACTGCACATGCATCACCACCCCCGCCCATTTACTCAATAGTCAGCACAACCCAAACATCACAAAGCTACACATGACAGGTTGCCACAGTGTGCCCGTACACACCCTGCCACATGACACACACAGCCGATACTACCACTGGCCCATACACCTGGAGCCACTGAATACATCCACCCACAATATGCACCACTGCCCCCCAATGCACATGATGCCTGCACATGACACATCCTGCATCGACAATATCATCACAGTCAACTGATTGACTCTGCCATGTCTGTACATCAATGCACAATGCCATACTTACCAACCAATGTCATCCGCAGGGGCAACTACACATGCACACCAATGCGTTGGTCAATGTCCAGATGCCAACGTCCACTACAATGACCCAGGAATGGTAATCACCCACCGGTCCAACCACTGCTTGCCACACATGAATGAATGAACAATGACACAAGATTGCACTGTATCTGATGAAGACATGTTACAACAAACACTGACATGTCCCCCACATCTACATCCCCTGTAGGTGATGCTGGATATGCACTCACGCCATGGCTGATGACGCCTGTACGGAGGCCAAGGAACAGGCATGAGGAGGCGTACAACAGGGCACACGTCCGCACACGTGGCATGATTGAGAGGACATTTGGACTACTGAAGGCCCAGTTCCGCTGTTTGAGCAGATCTGGCGGATCACTGCTGCACAATCTGTGCCTGCGCAGGAACATTCCAATGCCCCCAGACGCAGGGGATGAAGATGGGGATTGGAGATGGGGATGGGGATGGGGATGGAGATGGGGATGGGATGGCTCCACCTCCTCCTTGGGGTGCACTAGATGGACAACGAGCACGGGATGCACTGATTTGCATTTACTTTTGAGAGACTTCACATTGACAGCATTGCATGGATATGACGATGCCAGAAAATAAATTGATGGACTGCAAATGAAATGATGGATGTCCACTCATGAATGTTTTTTTCAATGATGATATATTCATAACATAACAACAGGGAGGAAGGTGCAATGGGTAGGGAAGCTGTAAACCTGTGACCACCCACCACCCAAACATACCCATCCCCAACCAGGCCCCAATTCACTAACCCCCTAATGGACCTCCCCCACCACCCAAACGTACCCACCCCCAACCAGGCCCCAATTCACTAACCACCCTTCTTGTCCCATGTGTCCTGCAGTGCCAAACACACATGCCATAATTTGCGTGTGCTTCTTCTGCGCATGGGCATCCTTGCCAGAGGGCCCTGTTAGGCAACTTGAGCGCCTCCGTGGACTGGCAGAGGTGGAGCTGGATGGGGTGGTGCTAGTGGATAGCACTGTTGCTGGCATTGGTGGCAAACGTCCCAGATATGCCTGCTGGGCAAGCAACATAGTCTCGGCAATACTGGAAGTTTTGTTATTGCCCTCCTGCACATGGCGTGCCAGGGTCACTATTGTGGTGGCAAAGCATCCAATTGACCTTGACATCCGACGCACAGATGTGCTGTAGCTCTCCCTCTGCAGCCTGGACTCCTCAAGCTGCCTTTCCACCAGCTGGGTGAGGGTAGCCTGCTGGTCCTCCATCCGCTGCATGCGGGCATTGAGTTCAGCCATTGAGGGGGTTGGCGACCTCATTGGACTGTGTAGTGATGTTGGGCTGAACTGGAGGTCATGGAAGGATGCCATGTCATCCAGGTTGGGCGCCTCCCCCTGTGGCCCTAAATCAGACTGTAGTGCTGGGGCACTGTTGTCGCTACCTGCTGCCTCCTCCGCAGTGCAGATATTTTCTGGGGTGGGTTGTGTAGGCATGATGGGTGCCCGTGGCACCTGTGGTGCAGCAGTCAGTGTGGAGATGGTGGAGATGGTAGTGCTGGTGGCCGGTACATGTATACCAGATGCTACTGGTGGCAGAGTTGCTGAACTGCTAGCGGCATCCTCCTGGGCAGGGGCGCTGGCTTGCACACGTGCAGGTGCCGATTGCCTCGGCTGTTGTGCGGTGTCACTGTCCCTTGATATGGCTGTGGGGACACAGAGGGCATGCTATTAGTTGTGTGGTGGTACCTGATGGGTGCATCACATGCATCAGACAGGTTGATCAGTGAACAATTGCATTTACACACATATGCTTGTTGACGGTCATGTATTGTAGTGATGTTGATCATCATCTGGGTCATGATTGGGTCCTTTGGGGCACTCATGCACTGGCTGGGGGGTTGTTAATGGGTCCTTTGGGGCACTCATGCACTGGCTGGGGGGTGTTGTTATTGGGTCCTTTGGGGCACTCCTGGCCTCAACAAGTACTCATATGGCATTCATATTAGTGCACTTAAAAGCATCTGCAGGTGGGCTCGCTCCTGCCTCAGCATCCCCAATCCCATGGATGGCCTCAAGGTGGAGGACACTACTGCAGCACTCCTTCCATGTCTGCAGCCTCAGTGGGGAAGGGGGCCCTCCACCTGTCCCACTGCTGCATTGCCGGTGTGTTGCGATCAGGTTTCGCACCCTAAGTCTGAGGTTGTCCCACCTCTTGTGGCAGTCCTTGACGCTCCTCGTAGTCACGCCCACAGCGGTGCACTTGCGTGCAGCTTCCGCCCACACTTCCTTCCTGCGCTGCTATGTTGGACGCCGTTGGTCTGCACTTAACAGCATCTCGGCATGCTGCACTATATGGTCAACCAATACAGTGACCTCCGTCTCACTGAAGCGTTGTTTGTGTTGCCTCTGGGCAGGGATCCTGGCTGACATGCTGGTGGTCCTTTTTGGCTTCTCACTGTGCAGATTTAGCCTGTGCTGACTCTGGATGGCAGTGGATTGTGCTTTATATGATGGCCGCCTCTCTATTTCCGGTTTTCGCAGACATGGTATTTCCGCTTCCGTGTCCGTGACGGCGGATGCGGACACGGTTTTTACACTGCTTGTGGGGCCGCTATGTCCATTTCGGTGGGTGTTTACATGGCGACGGTGACACCGTTTCCACGTCCGTGTGGTGCGCGCGACCGACAGCCCATAATCGGCCGATCTTTCCGCAACCTTGCGGACGCAGAAACTTTATTACCGTCGCCGCTGAATCACTGCATTCCAGACCGGGGAACTTGTAATAAGGCCCATAGTGGAAGAAGAGTCATCAGAAGATGATCAACCCACTATCATCATGGTGAACAGTACGTAAGCCTGTAGAGATAAACCTCATTGTCTGATTAAAGTGGATGGAAATTAAACCAGAGCGATGGTGGATTCGGGGTTGTGTCCAACCATATAACCCATTCACACTAGGCCAAATTGAATATCAAGCTGGATCAGGGTACGGAAGATGAAGTCCTTTGCATATGAGCAGGAGGAGCATCGCTATCCAAAGAAGAGTTCAGAAGGTCTGGGAAGAAAAAAATATATAAATGCATAATAATCAGTTGAGGGAAGTTGCTGTTCCAGTCAAACACAAAATCATCCCTGTCCCAGCTACTGTGAGGGCTGCATTACAAAGTCAGCTCTTGAACATGCTGAAGGAAGACACAATTGAGATGGTTGAGTCATCAGAATGGTTGAGTCCAGTAGTCCGGGTCAAAACACAAAAATACAACAGTATCAAGATCTGCATAGACCTGCGCAGCCTTTTTTTGGAGACAATCACTGACAATTAACTGTTACCTAGTATCAATGAGTTGATCTTAGTGATGAAGAGGGTGAAGTACTTTTACCAAAATTCGACATGCATGATGTATAGCATCAAATAAATCTACATGAAGAGTCAACGTCGCTTACCTTGTTTATCACTCCCTTTGGCACATACCGCTATACCAGAATGCTCTTTGGCCTATCCTCAGCCGCTTCTGTGTTTCAGAGGATGATTGACTCTTTACTGCACAATATAGGGAATGTATCATACTTCCAGGATGATATCCTCATTTATGCTGAGGATGTAGAGATCCATGATGTTGTACTAAGAAATGTGTTGAATTAACTGCAGGATACAGAAGTAAAATAGCAGGATGAGAAGTTTCTGATCAAGGCGAAGGAGGTGAAATATCTGGGGTACAAGTTATCATGAGATGGCACTAGCCCCCCAAAAAATGGACTTCAAACAATTATCAAGACGCTGCCACCGACCACCAAAGTAGAGCTGTGGTCGTTCTTTGGTCGGGCGGAATATTAAGCGAAATTTGTACCACAATTTTCTGAGATGACAGCATCCCTGAATAAGGGGGCGGCATACTCGTGGAAAATTGAGCAGAATGCTACATTTGCAGATGCAGAGAGAATTATAGTGGAAGCCATGTGCCTTCGGCCTTTCAACGCGATGTGGAAGACCCACATCACTACAGATGCGAGTGCTCATGGGCTGGGAGCGACTCTCACACAGAAGAGAGGTGATGTTGAGCATGTTAAAGTGTTTGCTTCCAAGGCACTGTTGAAGTATAAAGAGATGCTTGCGTGAGCATGGGCAGTGGAGTACTTTAGGACTTTTGTGTGGGGAACCAAGTTTGAACTGGTTACTGATCACAAGCCCCTAGTATACATGCTGAGCCCAAGGGGGACACAGATATTCACTCCATGACTCACACCAATACCAGCCAAACTACAGGAAAATATGTATGTAATAATGCACATTCCGGGAAAGAACTCACAGGATGATTGCATGTTACGTCTACCTGAACAAAACGACAAAGATAACACATTCCTGCAAGACGAGTGTGTAGTGGCGTCAGTGAGCGATTTAAGGAGAAATTCGTTAATGGAAACGAGTGAGCAACATTGGTTAAACGAATCGGCCAAAGTGAACCTGGCGACGAATCTGACGAGGTGGCTCAAGAATTAATGGCCGGATGAAAGAGTGATTCCAGAAGGCCTGCAATCCGGCTGCAAAGTAGCATGAGAAATGCACTAATAAAACAGCTTACTGTTTAGTTGTGACCGAGTGATACTCCATGGCGCTATGATACATTTAGGGCACTTGTGGAGTAACATGGCAAGACACAGTCGAAGGAAAGCGTGCTAGTGGCCCTGCATCAACCAGGATATAGAGAACATGATGTAAAGATATCACAAGTGTTTAAACAGCAATAAAAGGTTGAATGTGAGGCAGGCACCTCTCACCCTCCCCCCCCCACAGAGATCCCGCAGGAGGTATGGCAGAAGTTGGGGGTTGGATTTCATAGGTTCCTTGAAAGCCATGAATTCTGTGCACAGGTATTGAATAGTAATTGTAGACAATTTATCAAAGTGGATAGAGACTGAATTTGTACCCGATATTACCCGAGGGCAAAGATTTACGTCCTGAAGTCACTGTTTCAAAGAGAAGTACCCAAAGAAAAGGTGATTGACAACGGAGTCCAATTGACATCGACTGAAGGGGCCAAATTCATGTGCGACAACAATATAAGACAGATCAAGCCAGCCTTATATCACCCTTGGGCCAATGGGCTAGTGGAAAGAGCAAACCATTTCATAAAGGGAGCCCTTCAGCATGGACTCACACAAGACAGTGAAAGAAACTGTGGCTGCTCACAAACTCACTCCCAATGAAACCACTATTGTGTAACCCTTCCACATTTTGAGAGGCAGTAGAGCTGCTTCTACATTAATTTCCCAATGGCTGTCCAGGGTAAGAGATGATGACACAGTAAAAATTGAATAAGTGGTGTGGAGGATCAAGATTAGTAAGAATCACATGACGAAGTGACATAACAACTACAGGGCGATTCAAAGGACAGAGGTAGGAGAGGGAGTTATTGTGAAGATAAGACTACCACACTATGGGCGGGTGACAGGTTCCCGCTACATTCAACTCATCAATGTTTTGAGTAGGGGTACAAATCATGTGTGCAACTAAGATGGTAAAAGGAGGAATATAGAGTCTGGCAGTGTTTGCAAAAGGTACTGTGGAAACAAGCAGTATCTTTTTTAGTTTTGTATTAGTTGAAGTCTTGGAGTGGACTCTAACCCTCCACCCTGCTTTTTCTCAGTGCCTAGAGCCTTTGGGTTTAGTTAGCATTCTATAAATGTTATTACATTACATTGCCTCGCACCCAACCCAGCAAAAGAAGAGTGTCACAAAGAGGGAGAGAAAACAGCAGTGAGTGGTGTGAACCAGGACCTTGTGGAGAACTGATGGACAGTGAGTTTGAGTTGAGGGGTCTCAGGAAAGAGCAGGTGGAGCCAAGTGGCATGGCACACACAGAAAGCAGCAGTGTGAGGATTATGTGATGGACTAAGGACATCACATTTCTCAGGAAAATTAGGTATGTGGAACTCTAGCGGCGGCTCCGGTCATACTCTCGTGAGACTTTGTCAGCACGAGCAGAAGGGGCAGCGGAACACACCGAGAAGAGCGGACCCAGGAGGAGAGTGGTCGCAAGCGCAGAGCTCCTTCTGTTCACGGGGACTCATTTGTACTAACCTGCAAAGGACCATATTTAATGTAATGCAAACAGGGCCCCTGAATTAATAACTATAAACAGACGCTTCGTTAAAAGCAGTAAGCATGTTGCCGCCAACTGCTTTGATAGTTTGCACGGACGCGGAGCTTGGATGCCTTGTTCGTTCATCTGTGGCATGCTTCTTTTTGTGTTGTTGTGGGAATATTTTGTATTGTTTAGTCATCACACTTTATAGCGCTGCGTCTCCTAACTCTGCTTTGGAAATGGGAAGACGCGGCGTGTCAGCATACAACAGAACATGAAAAGAAAACACGCTATTTGAAACAATGTAACATAAACAAGGAGCCCTGGTTGTATTTCCCTGGCAGAGTTCCCACTCAGGGGCAGTGTGCCCTGACGCGAGGCCTGCCAACAAACTCACACTGGTCCAGTGACCTTCACGCACGGTGAGCAACAATGCGCTTGTTGACAAAACAGAGCGTATTGAAGCTTCGCCCACTGCACTCAGAACCATAAATCTCCCCCTCTCCCCTCACCCCCCCGCCTGATATAACCTAACCTCCCGCCTAAAGGCGGTACGTGCCGCGGCCTCCAGCACGACGGGTTTAGAACCGCAGGGAAAGTGAGGGCGCGGCCCGAGCACCCAGGAATTCACATTCCTAGGAACAGAATGCTGGATTTGCCCCAGGGCATTGCCTGTTTATCTCTGTAGTTCATATCCGACTAGAATCCCTCTTCTACATAAACAAACCCACATATACTATAATGTCTCAGGCAGCACTTTAACCCCTGTCTCACCAGCGCCATGGGGCTATTCATTTAGCTGTATGCGTGCGCTATGGAAAGGCTCGTCCATTCACTCACTTGCGGCTGAAAGGGGGGTGTTTGAATGGCCTCGTGTGGCGTACGGCATGGTTGCCATGCATGACGAAATTCCAGTCCTCACCTGCAGTAACTAAGGCCCAAACTCTTCACTGTGATTCTGCTGAAACATATTAATCTCGATGCTTTTAAAAAATGCAAAAAATATAAAAAGCTATTTAGCGAGATACTATAAAGATATCATAAAGGCGAGTGGCCATGGAAGTAGTAAAACGTCACAGACCCGGTGAGTGTGAAATTAGGAGATGAAAAACAAGCATTGCATAGTCAAAGGCGCTGGCTTTTGTATAGGTATTGAAATGCCCGAATTTCCCATGTATTGCCATGATATGCCCAGATAATCACATCAAATAGAACATACACCCTATGCCAGGTGTTGCAGTAATATACCAGGCATTGCCACCATATGTGCAGGTGGCAGAGCCGCATTGCATTCCTACCAGTAGCACATGCCCCTACTTGGTCTCCAGCTTTACACTTGCTTTGTACAATTGTTGTCCTGTGTCTGCATCAATCTGGACATATTTTGTTTTGTTCGAGTGTCATTTTCTGGGTTCGTTGTAGCAGACCCACAGTGATGGTCTATGCCAGAAGAAAAGGTTATTTAGTAAGAGGGTTCCACCCATGTGCAAGGCTGGGGCGGGTGGCCTATCACTGCAGTGCACAGCATGATTACAGATTTCTGTAAGCAAGCAAGCTTTGGCACCAGAGGGATGTACCTTTATAAGAACACAATGTTCTTGAATGCGACAACACCCAAAAAGCTTTCTTTGAGAAATTAGAAAAGGCTAGAGATAAAATCACAAAATCACAACTAAACAAATCCATCAGGATTAAAATGCCAGCGGAAGAACCACTTGAAAACATAGAACCCTTCCATTTTTCTTCTATCACCACAGAAGAGATGAAAAGAACACTCGTCTCCATGAAACCTACCTCGTGCGCGGAGAACATCCTACCCGCCAAAATAATCTTAGAAAACCCAGACATCTTCGCCCCTACACTTGCTAAGATCATCAACACTTCCTGTAGGGACCAACTAGTCCCCCAGGCCATAAACAAAGTCACAGATACCGCACTAATAAAAAAAAACGGGCCTGGATCCAAGAGACCCATGCAACCTTAGGCCAATAACCAACTGTAACTTCCTGCTAAAGATTATGGACAAAGTAGCCACGGCACAACTACAGGCACACATTGAGGCCTCTAATGCGCTACGCCCACATCAATCAGGGTTCAGACCATCTCATAGCACAGAATCAGCCATGCTCGACTTACAGACAAAGATGCTTAGCATCTTAGACAAGGGGAAAACGGGACTTCTCATCCTGTTAGACCTCAGTGCTGCCTTTGATCTCTTGGATCATAATCTGCTCGAAACTGCCTTAGGCAAAACAGCAAACTGCTCACAGGAGGCAAAAACATGGATAATGTCCTTTTTAAAAGGCAGAACATCCCGAGTTCATTGGGGAGACAAATTCTCAATGGAAAGGAAGATCCTCTGCGGGGTTCCCCAGGGAGCCAGCATGTCCCCACTGCTGTTCAACCTCTACATTAGATACTTATGCTACATCTTAGACCATGCTGACATATTCTTTACCAACTATGCGGACGATACGCAGCTGGTACTGGATCTCAGCGGGGACCATAAAACCAATAACAACAATCTAAGCAGTATCTATAACATCATAGAACAATGGATGGATTCCAACTGGATGTGTTTGAACGACAGCAAAACTGAGCTGATGATCTTCGGATCTACCCAAGCCAGAAACTCACTGCCCCACGACTACGCAAATTTCAAGATCAAGGATGCTAACATCAAAGTACTTGAGAAAGTAAAAACTCTGGGTATGATGATGGAAGCGTCTTTAGGAGCAGAGGCCCAGACTCAATACATAAAAAAAACCTGCAATTACTACTTGAGACTCTTCAGAATTATTAGACCGTATCTCACGGAGAACAACTGTGCCACAGTAGCCAGAGCAACCATCCTCTCCCGTTTGGATTATGGGAACGCACTTATGCTAGGAGCCAACAAAAAAAACATCCAAGCGTTCCAGATTTTCCAAAATAACGCATTTAGGATAATCAAATGCAAATCTAAATCAGACCACATCAGTGCATCTAGGAAGGAATTACACTGGCTCAAAGTGGAGAGCAGAACCCACTTCAAGGCTCTCACAATAGCCCACAGATGCATCCACGGGAAGGCACCAGGCTATCTAAAATCGAAAGTACGTCCTTATGTTCCAAGCCGCGCCTTGAGATCCTCGGATCAAAATAGGATTGCAGTGATGCCACACAAACTTAGATCTGGACTGGGAAAATCTTTCCCAGTCATTACAGCAGGCATCTGGAATAATCTGCCAGCCCACATAAGGAAAGAACCTAACTACTTACGTTTTCGTAAATTAGTGAAAACATATCTCTTTAACTCACCTCGACTTTCTTGACCCACTAAATCCTTGATTCCAGGAACTGTCCCGTCCATTTCTGTTGTCTTTGTGTTCACGTTTCTGCGCCCCGAAACTCGCGAGTTAACGGTGCAATACAAATAATTAAATAAATAAAATAAAATAAATGTGTTGATATGTCCGTATCCCACATATCATAGTTGCATATTCTGTTGTGGACAACTCAGCCCCAGGATCCCACCAAGATAAATGACTGAGTGCTAGTACATTTGGTACAATAACACCCATTGTGGCAGCCCTTAGAAACGAAAAGCAGATCTCAGAACATGCAGATGGGAAAATCACACACAGTGCAAGTATTGCTATCTCCATTCCTATTTGCTGCAGATAACTTACTGCAGACTTTTTATATCATAATTCACATTGCATTACATATCTATATGCATTTGCTTTATATTCAAATATATTGTTGTTTACAGTGTTTAAGCAATGGTCCATACAACCTATTTATCTGCCTATATACCTTTCATCCTTCTGAGGTCGATACATTGAGTACCACTCTGTGGGAAAATACTGCAGACTTTTTATATCATAATTCACATTGCATTACATATCTATATGCATTTGCTTTATATTCAAATATATTGTTGTTTACAGTGTTTAAGCAATGGTCCATACAACCTATTTATCTGCCTATATACCTTTCATCCTTCTGAGGTCGATACATTGAGTACCATTCTGTGGGATAATAATGTGTTCTGTTATTTCAGGACTCTGAGACCCATGGGTGTGTAGCCCTATATAAGAAATGAATTATTATAATTATTTAGCCACGTATTGACTACAAGAATACAACTTTGTTGAAATTAGTCAATAAGACACACACTTTCCAAATTCACCACTGTATGGTATTCACAAAATCACAGACACCACATCATCATTTCACAACGTTATACACTTTTAGTGCAGCCAAAACTGTTTCCTTTCCCAATTATAGATGACCATTCTGATGCAGAGAGAACTTCTTCCCCATTGTTTTACGACAGGTATTTCTGCTTCAATAAACAATTAAGTACCTTTAGCTGTCTACAAAAGGTGAGATGGGAATCTTGGATAGCACGTTTCAGAGTTTGTTCCTGCCATAAGTGAGAAAGCACCGCCTCCCTTTCTTACTTGGTGAACAGTTAATGGTAACGGTTACCCCACTACCTTTCCTCTTTGGTCACCTTCTTCCAACCAGCTCGTTTGGTTAATTCTAAATCAGAAGACCTCCTTTCTGTCCCTAACCCCCTCCCCCACACGCACACTGGGCTCAATTCCGCATTCACCCCTTCTCTCTTCTTGCACTGGAATTGACTCCTCCTATCTATCAGGTCCCCTCTTTCTTTTCCCTGTGAGGTAATATCTTTCAGATCAGATACTTCATGTAGTAATTCCAAAACATTTATTCTATTTAAGAATGGACTATGGGTGGAAGCATACGTATCAACAATTTTGATCTTTTTCGTCCTACTTAAGGTGGAACTCAGAATAGCCTTTATACCTGGGGTCCTTGTATACATATTTTCCGGGCCACCTCTACCTCTTTTCTAAATTTTCAATAGCTGCCCCTTCCTCAAACTCATCAATGTCACATAACGACTCATCTGGGGTAAAATGATCGCTCCTTTTCCCCATGTCAGGCAAATTGGCGCTTTATAAAACTCTATAGAATAGAATGCAATAGAATGTCAGTGAATCTAGCCTTATTCTTCAGAGTCTGATTTGGCTCTTCATTCAATAGCCATGTTTCTATTGGCCCTCGTATACATCCCTCTTTGCTTTTAGCTACAGTTTTATTGATAGCATTCTTGCCTTTACCTTTGTTTTGGGAAGACCTATCCTTTCCAGAGTTTTGAAGGAAATTGATGGAAAAAATGTAATCACTCAAGACTGGAGCCAAATGATCCAAGACGAATTTCCCAATAACATTCTGGGCTATCAGGAGAAAATACAGCAACTGAAGTTGACACTACATCAGATGATAGGCCTCCTCCTAACATCATTAATACCAAGCCACAGGTACAAGAATTCAGCTTCAAAAAATTTATGGAAGCAGAAATCTTTAAAATAGTCACCAACTTTAAAACTAAGGGAGACATTTGCCCAACCACCATCCTCCTTGTGTTGGGCAAATGTCTCCCTTAGTTTTACACCCTGGATCACTAAAATGGTCAATCTCTCATTTGGTGAGGGCATGGTTCCACCTTCACTTAAGGAGGTGTGGGTTACTGAAGAAAAGTTCCTTGGACCCTCCCTAGAAAAGAACTATCGTCCCATAACCAACGTACCCTTCTTGCTCATAATCCAGCACATGGTGGCCTACTTACAGTCTCAGGATTTGCTTGAAACAAATAACATTTTAGGCACTCATCAGTCTGGATTCAGAGCAAGGCATGGGATGGAAACAGCCCTCTTGGAGCTCGAAACAACTTTGACTGGTATAACTGAAATGGGAGCACAGCAATACTGATGCTGCTGGATCTTTCCGCGGCCTTTGACCTGGTCAATCATTCCATTCTCGTCAATCAGTTAAAGAATATAGCTGGCTGCTCCACTAAGGCATCAGATTGGATCTCCTCCTTTCTCGGTTCACGACTTTCAAGAGTGGCAGTGGATTTTGTCCAATCCTCTCCAGATGTTGTTAATGCCGGGAGTCCCACAAGGACCCTGCATCGCGCCATCTCTTTTTAACATCTATATTCGGCCACTGTTTGACCTACTGGACCACCTCGATGTCAAGTACACCAACTATGCTGATGACACTCAGGTGGTATTTGAACTTGTAGGCAATCATGATGAGGACTCTGACACCCAAAATAGTGTCTATGCCGCAATACAAACATGGATGGTCTCAAAATCCCCGGCTTTGAATGACTCTGAGACAGAGCTTCCTATTGTGACTATTAACCAGAGACTTAAGAAACTTGATACTTCCTACAAACATTTCAATATTGCAAACAATTAGATTAAGGTCTCAGATTGTGTGAAAACCCTACGAATGCACGTAGATGCAGAAGTTAACATGGAAACTCATGTGTCACACACACGCTCATCATGTGGCTACGTGGTCAGGCTCCTCAATCAAATCAGGCCTTATATCGCACTGAACAACCGATCCACCCTAGCATCTGCCTAAGTCAACTCAAGTCTTGACTACTGTAACAGTCTCCTGCGTGGGACAACAAAAACTAACCTGTTAGCCCTCCAGACCACACAGAACAATACTGTGCGAGCAGTCTTTGGTCTCCGTGAGCAGGATCATATTTCTGATTCCAGGAGGGCTCTGCACTGGATGCCCATTAAGCACAGGATACTGAACAAGACCCCGGCACTAGCTTATAAATACTGGACCTCAACTGGCCCGCTTATCTCTCAGAACGGCTTACAGTTGATCGACCATTACGATCGCTCCGCTTTAGTGACAACCACAAAGTCATAAAGCCTTGCTTCCTTCTGTCTAAATTTGGAGGTGCCAGCTTTCCAGTACAGCCCCCTAAAGCTTGGAATGCCCTTCCATTACCAATTAGAGCCTGTAACTCCCTGCTCGCATTCAAAACGGCAGTCAAAACCTACCTGTTTAACAGGCCATAACTAGTCTCCTCTCTTCTAAAGCCCTCTTTTGCTGCTTCTCTCTCCTGGCTCTAATCGCCCTTAGCTCTAATATCTGTCTGTCCATCTTGTCCCGTTACATGTGCGCTTGGAGGCCCATGGGCATGTGGCGAGTTACAACAAATAAAATAAATGAATAAATAATTATTGCAGCGTGTTTCATCTTCAACCAGCTGAAAGTTATCATTTGATTCTACACATGTTACTCTATTCAGAGTTGATTCAGCCAGAGGTTGTGCAGCTCTTTTCCCAGTATTTTCTTTCTTTTTTTCTAGTGGTCGTCTGACTCTTTTTTTTTTACCATGTTGTTGGCTAGCAGTGGTGTACTGGGAGCAGTAAAATGCATGACTGTCCGAGCCACATTCGGGGACACGTCTATATCATTGTGGACTGTCAGAATAGAGCCATCCGCATTTAAGCTACAACCACTTGCATGACTAATATCCAATTGAAGATTATTTTGTATATTATCATTCACCTTAACCATTACAAGGGGGGACTTTGAGATATTCAATATCAAGTCCACTAGTTTGGTGTAGTCTTCTTTCAAAATGTGCTGCTCTTTAAAAATGGAACTTCAAATGGTGAACAGTGCCTTTGCTATTTTTAGATGTTTGGGTTCACTCCTCAATTCATGCCCCCACGAGTCAGTCGAGGAGAAGGAATCCCCCCAATAGGAGAAAACGTAATGACCTTATTAGCAATTTCGCTCAGGTCAGAAGTTCCTTCCAGATTTGTGGCTGTTACCTCCCCGGACAATGATGGATCATTCAGTGGATTTAGCATTTGTTCCAGAACCCCATTCGTAAAATCTCTTAGGTTTAGGCCATATTTAGCAGTGAATTATTATCGATAGGCTCGAGTTCCACCCTCTCCCCCTCCTCGTTTTCCTTACCCGGCCGGTGTATCTCCACCTCCACCGTCTAGAATTGCATAGTTTGTTTAATCTTTGGTTTTAGGTATGCAGTGATTTTGTCTTGTGCCATATGTGGCTCGCCCCGTTTTTCCCAAACTGCTTCAATTACATCTAACGAGACCCCTCTGAGTTTAGTTTATTGATGTTATCATTTCTTTTTTCGTTTTCTTATTGATAGCTCTCTTGCTACTCGCCACACCTCTGTGGTGTTTGCAAGCCAGTCTGGCAGTGCTCTTAAACTGGTATTGTTTCATAGTTGCCGGCATGTTTACCTACTGCGAGTGCTCCAAATGAGTCCTCCACACACAAAAAACAGTAAACTGCAGGCCCCAGCACTTAATCCCGGCACATTGTAACTCAAGAGCAAGCTACCTTATTACGAGCGAGTCATGCAAAGTTTCGGACCGCCTGCACAAGCCAACAATTAGATCCTAGCACCACTCCAACTTCACACCCCTCAGCCCAACAGCCTAACAGCACTCAGGGTGCACCCCTTGGCATGCGCGCTGATGCACGTGACCATCACATATATCTGCTTGCTGGGAGAAAAGGGGGCATGGCCACGGCAATATTTAAAACATGTAGGTAATATATGTCCAATGATGCCAATATAAAACAGTGTTAGTTACATACTCAGTCAATCCAAGGAGTTATGGTAATCCAGGCATAGCCAGCGTTCTCTCGCGGTACCTTTCAAAACAAATATAAATTCACAGAGGTTTCCTCCTTCATCCAAAGTCCCTCCAGCATTAACAGCACTGCAGGTGCAGTCATTGGTGCACGCGCTGGTGCACGTGACCGTCAAATTTAAACTGCTTGCTAGGAGAAAAGGGGGGCGTGGCCAAGTCAATATCAAAAAAATGTATGTAATATATGCCCAATGATGCCAATCACTTTCAAACAAAACGAAGATACATTCACAGAGGGCTCCTACTTCATCCACAGTCTCTCCAGCACTAACAGCACTCTCCTTAAAGTCAGTAGTGAGAAGAGAAAAATGCAATAAACATTACAATAAGCAACAACATTGGATTCAATACAAAGTTTAATTGAAGTTAAAATTGATTACAATCTGCAACGTTGAACACCCTTATTCTATGAAACTCAATCAGGCAAATCATCAGTTAATTGAGGACCCTAAATTACAATCGTCATACAGATTAATGGATATTTCTGCAAGGAATTTACATTAAGCCAATATTAAAGAGAGATTTTCCCCCACATCAGGTGGGCCCAGAATAAACTGGCTGAAGGAAAGAAACCCCTGTGTAGTGCATCTTTGAAATGGAGAGTTTTAGCTTTCATGAAAAATGAACAGTCCAGATCTAGGTGTTTGAGGGAT
This sequence comes from Ambystoma mexicanum, assembly GCF_040938575.1. Classification (NCBI taxonomy): domain Eukaryota; kingdom Metazoa; phylum Chordata; class Amphibia; order Caudata; family Ambystomatidae; genus Ambystoma; species Ambystoma mexicanum. Next base: position 972,014,361 of record NC_090928.1, read on the forward strand.
TGAAAATCTGAAACCTTACAAAATCTGCAGGTCAGCGATCGTTCTATTTTTAAAAACTTTTAAAATTAAAATGATATAGTTTAAACATAAACTTTTCATTCAGGCTCTTTACAAAACTTAATGTGATTTATCATTCTTTATTCAGATTGTGTAAATTATAGCGATAGAGGCATCTCACAAGTGGTCTTTGCAACGGTTTATCAAGTTCCAGGATATGATGAATAAATTGTACAATGGTGTATGTTAATTTTGTATTGCGGCCATTCAGTATCGAGTTCCATCTAGCTTCCGTATCAAGTTGGTGAGCAGAGATTTTAAAGAGATCACAAAAAAGGCCTCTCTGAGGGGCAAGTGCTGGGCACAGCATAATGAGATAATGTAATGTTTCAGGTGTTTTAAGGTCCAGACAAAAACGACAAAATTGATCAGCCATGAGGATTTGTCTAGTTTTTGCTAGTCAGTGTCGAGTTGGAATAACGTTCAAGCAAATTTTCTGATGAAATGTCTTCTTTTTTCATCATTTCTTCTAGACCTTGGTTCCACGCTTTCAAGATAGTGTTGTTCATTGCATTAGGGATGTCTCGTAATATTTGAATGGCCAGCGCTTTAGCGTTGTTCATCAGCTTACAGAGTAGGTCCAGTTGTTTCCATAGAAACAATGGATGTCAATGACTGGATAGCTACTTTGAATTGTATCCTGGCCATTGGAAAGTTGGAAGGACGTTTCAATATTTTCCGCCAAAAAGAGGCTTCAATGCAAGTCCAGTTTATCCGAGCTACATTGATCATTTCTTCGATCCCATGTGTTATAACAGGTATCACTTTTTGTCGATAAAACGTGATGATAGGTTTGAATGAAAATTTTCTGTATTGATTATATAGCAGGCAGCCTTGTCTGGCTAGGGTTAGCATCTTCCCTTCTATACTGGTTATCCACTATTTTTCCAGCCATGGATTGATCTATTATAATTCCCAGGTATTTGAAGGTGTTTACTTCTGATAGTTCTTTATTCTCGAGAGTAAACGTTATTCTCCTGGTGGATTTGGGTGTATGTTTTGTTAGTTTCATGATCTTTGTTTTTTTTACATTGATTTGTAGTTCATTCGATTGCATGTACTCTTCCATCATTCGCAGGATGTTCTGTAGGCCAGTTGTTGTTTTGTCTAGTAGCACAATGTCGTCGGCGTACATCATGGCCTGAACCTGGACAGACTTGATCTTTGGTGGATTCAGTAGGTAAGTTTGTATGCAGTTTTCGAAGTCAGCTGTGAAGAGATTATAGAGGGTTGCTGCACGGGGACATCCTTGCTTCAGTCCATTCCATGTCTTGATTTGGGGAGTACTGGCACCATCATTTGAGAGTCTGATAGTGACTGAGGTATTCGAATATAAAAGTTTGATCGGCTCAATGATCTCGGGAGGGCATTTCCACGCCATGAGTTTGTCCCACCGTTTTTGCCTGTTTATGGCATCAAAGGCCATGTGAAGGTCCACAAAAGCTTCATACACCTGGGTTTTATTCTGTATTGCATTGTTGTTTTATAAGGTTTAGTAGCAGGAGGTTTACGTTGGTTCCAACGTTTGGTGTGAATCCTGTTTGGTGATTGGCGAATCTGTTCTCTTGGGAAGCCCATAGTGTACGTTTTTGCAATAAGTAGGTGGCAAACAGTTTGCCGAGAGGATCGAGAAGGGCAATGGGTCGGTAGTATGATGGTTCGTCCCGTTCGCCTTGTTTGAAAATCGGTGTGAGCGTTGACATTTTCCATGTACTGGGTATCTGCTTGAGTTTATTGATTAGGGTGAGTAGATGGTCCATCAAGTTCGCCCATGTATCAGGTAGTTGTTTAATAATGGCATTGGGTAGGCCGTCTGGGCCAAGAGCACGGGAAGCATTGAGTTTTGTGATCATTTCCAGAAAGTCTTGTTTAGCTCAGACTAGGTTCCATTTGTTAGAATGGGGTGTAGCAATGGGAACGTTGTCTGTGGGTTAGAGTATATATAAAGCAGAGAAGTGTTGAACCATTTGTTTTCAGTCACATTCAACACAAGTTGCTGTTGATGTTAAGAGTTGTTGTTCATCAGATTCACAGATCTCTCAAATTGTGATTTTTGAACGTCGCTGGGATGGCTTCAGCATCAGTTTGTTGTAATGCCTTTGGGTGTTTTTTTTCTCCAGTTCATATAATTTTGTTTGGCTTGTTTAATTTTTTGAATGTTTTCTTCGTTCATTTTTTTCCTGAGCAAGCGTACATTTTTCTGCCGGGCTTTCTTATCTGCCAATGCTGAGTTAAAGCATGTTTATGAGTCGTTTTCTGTATGGTATGGCCCTTTTCTCTGTACGGAAACAGGAGCCAGTCATAGTTCAGTTTATCTGTGTCCTTCATAGGTACTTGTTGGGAAAGCTTCGGCAGCTGAATAGATTGGCTGTTGCTTAGTCTTAGTCTTGAGCTTTTTCCTGTGATTTCCAACAAAGGGACGAGTTGGTTCTTTTCCTGGTCGAAAAGGCCAAGACCACTTATTGTTAGCATATGGTGATTGCTTTTTATGTTTGGAATCGTTTCTGATTGCTTTACTGCAGTACTCAGTCCAGCGAGATATATAGATGTAGTCTATTATTGCAGCCGCCTTTCCACGTGACCATGTAGGAATGAAGTGGTTGTGGGAATCTGTCCTTTTAAGATCAAATTTCTGATGGTTATTTCTTTAGTCCAACGCCGGGCTCTTAGTGAGAGCTCGTTATGGGCTAAGGGCTGACCATTTGCTGAAAACATGTGGATGTTAAGGTCTACGCGTATTATGAAGTCAATGTGCTGGTATTTGTCGGCTGCGCTGTCTATGGTCATAAAGACGCCGGCTAGAAAATTGTCATTGTTAATAGTGACAGGGTTCCAGTAAAGATTTAAGATCGCTATAAATCTAGACTGGGCAGTGTAGGGGAGAGATTGGTTATGTTGCTTGGCATCTCTCTTCCTCGCTATTATCATGTTTTGAGTCCACGGGTTGATGTTTGTCGTATTGGCCACACACCAGTTTTTATCAATTTTGAACATCGTGAGAAGATCCAAGGATGCTCTTCCTTGCTTTCTTTGTATTGCGGGATGCAAAAGTGTTATGACGCCATCGCAGTTAGGCGGTTTTGTGCGCCAAGTTTCTTGGAAGCATAGAATTTGAAAGGGTTCAAGTTCAGGAGCAGGAAGGTCTAAAAGATGGGAGTGGCCTTGGGTGTTCCATGAGCATAGGGGCCAACTGGATGGAATTGGTGTTTTTGGTGGTTATGAATTATAGTTGCTGTCTTTAAGCTGAGCTGTATGGTCTTCATCTAATTCTCGTAAGTATATAGGGCTCAGAAGGAGCCCTGCTCCACTTGTAGGTCAAGCGCCACAAAATAAGGAAAATGCAGCAAACTGTTAGATTTTCATAAAAGTATATTTTGCAAACAGTTGCCCTATAGAGACACGTGTTTCGGCGAATCACTCGCCTTTTTCAATCAGGGCTAATTAGTAAGACAGAAATCAAAGGGAGGGGGAGGGGGAAGGATTATTAGGAACAATAGAGAAAACATCACAAAAGGAAAAAACAAGAGAAACAAGTCATTAGATATTTTGTATGTGCAAATTATATGTGTGTTAGTGTTCATAAAGTACAAAGAAATTGCTTACCTAAATAGTGAGAACTATAATTCACTTTTTCAAATATGGTGATAAATTTCATGGGATCAATCCCGCCTGTAAAAAAAATGTGTTATGTATTATACCCAATCATGAGTATACTCTTTTTGGATATAAAATGAGCATTTATCTGTTTTTACGAGCACTGTGCCCCAGCGAGTAGTTACAATATAGGTACTTGGTAACTTATGTCAAAAGGGATCATACTTAGCTTATTTCGTGTCATACCGCTACTAGTACCCTATAGTGCCGGCACGAGTGTATTTAAAAAAACAATTTTGTACTAAAGTGAAGTGCTTAGGGCTCACCTCTCAAAAAGATGGTCTCCTTCCTAAGCGTCGGCGTCTGGAAACGAGCACAGACGCCGCGCTTATACATCGGTATTGATAATGCCGTCGCTATGGTGACGGTAGTCCTTCTACCTTTTCAAAATAACGGTCAAAAACCAGGCGCCATTTTTTAAAGGTGTAAACGTTTCAAATTTAAATTGTATGTAAATAAAATTAAAAATTAACATGGACATCCGATCAAGAATAGGACTAATTCATTATGTTTGAGCACAGTTTCCCCATATTAATGGGCGAGTTCTTTATATTAAATGTGATTAGATAGTATTTACATTAGTTTTATACAATATTAAACAAGTTTTGTTCCTTAAATGTGCGTAGTTAGCGCATTTTTCGTAATATACTGCTTATGATGCACTGTAGTGCCGGCTCGAGTACATTCAAGGACAATTTAATACTAGGATGAAGTGCTTGGAACTTACCTCACAAGAGGTGGTCTCCTTCGCAAGCGTCGGCGTCTGGAAGCGAGCATAGACGCCGCGCTATGCATCGGTAATAAAACTGCCGTCGCTACGGTGACGGTAGTCCTTCTTCCCTTTCACAATGGCGATCGAAAAGCTGGGCGCCATCTTTTAAAGGTATGAACATTTCAAATTTTAAACTGTTTATGTGAAAATCAGGTCAGGACTTAATATAGACACCTGATCAAAAATACGACTAAGTAGATTATATTTGAAAACAGTTTCCCCATATTAAAGTATAGTACGAACGTGAATTGGAATTCTATCGGTGGAAGCTTGTAACTAATGGGTTGTGTATTATATATGAAGTAACTCATTTACCACTTGCATATTAGTATATATGATAGAAGACCAAATTACCATAAACTATTTCTAATGTTAGTTAGTATCCACAACTCTCAATCCAAAAATATTATTCAGTATTAATATCGTAGAAAATATTACATTGCAAAGAAGCATAAATTTCATTAATTCAGAGGAAAACTCCCATCTCATTGTCCGAGTTAAGGCCCACTCTTGTAGCTCTGAAGTGGCATATGGTACGGGCTTCCTGTTGTCTCAAGGAAAGTTCTCGATTTCCCCCTCTTCTTCCTATGCTGATTTTTTTGAGGCCAATAAATTTAATACCATTTTTGTCATCCATTTGATGGCTCAGTTGCCAATGAACTGCAAGAGGAAGTGAGGAGTCCTGGCTCCTTATTGATGAAAGGTGTTCTCTTATCCGTATCCTTAACTCACGAATAGTGCTGCCCACATATATCTTGTTGCAAATACAGATAATTGCATATATTACAAATTTTGATTTGCAATTAATATTTTCTTTGATCATGGTGGAGATACCAAAACTGTCTGTAAATTTTATGGTGGGACCATGTGCATGTTTGCACATTGTACAGCACCCACATTTTCTAAACCCCATGTTAGTTGTTTGTAGCCAGGTATATCTTGGATGTTGATCTTCTTCCGGTAGCATGGAGGGACTAATAGTTGATTTGATTGTTTTAGCTCTTCTATAGATCATTGTTGGATGGTCGTCAATGTATTTGCGAATGTGTTCATCTAGTTTCAAGAGATGCCAATTTTTGCGTAGTATTTTTCGTATAATTCTATTGTTTGCACAGAAAGTGGTGATAAATTTTACAATGTCCGATCTTTTTTCTGCTGCTAATCCTGAGTTTGTTCGGTTAAGAGTTTGGTCTCTAGTGATCTTATGGGCTTTGTCCGAGGCAGCTTTTATAAATCTTGTCTTGTACCCTCGTGCTTTAAATCTGTTATGTAGCGTTGTGCATTCATGTTCGAATATTTGTGAGTCGGTACAGTTTCGTCGAGCTCGGATGAACTCGCCTTTAGGGATGTTGTTCTTTACAGGATCAAAATGGCAACTTGTAGCAAAAAGGGTTGAGTTAACTTCTGTCTGTTTGCGATATGTTTTTGTTAGTAACTTATTTTCTTGAACATAAATGGTGAGGTCTAAAAAATTGATTTCTGTTCTACTGGAAAAACCAGTAAAGACTATTCCAAAGGGGTTGCCGTTTGCTCTCTTCATGAATTCATTTAGTTCCTCCGATGTTCCTTTCCATATTAGTAGTACGTCATCTATAAAACGTGACCACATCACCACATTCTCTCTGTACATTGTATCCGTGTAAATATGTATATCTTCAAACATTCCCATGAATAAATTGGCAATGGCTGGGGCAAATTTAACTCCCATTGCTACTCCTCTTTTTTGTCGATAGTACTGGTTATTAAAAAGAAAGATGTTATTGGTTAAGGTTAGAGATAGCATTTCTTTTAACATTTCTACAAAGTGATAATAAGAGGCAGATTCATCTTTGAATGTGTAGTGTAATGTTTTCATTGCTGCCTCATATTCTATCGAGGTGTACAGCGCCTTGACATCCCAGGTTGCTAGTAGGTAATCAGATTTCCATTCAATTTCACTAATTTTCCTAATTGTGTCTGTAGAATCCTTTAGGAAGGCCTGTATTTTTGGTACCCTAGGTCTGAGTACATGGTCTAGATATTCTGCAAATCTTTCGGTGACCCAGCCAATCCCATTGACTATGGGTCTACCTTCAGGTATGGTTTGGTAAGGTTTATGAATCTTGGGTAAGAAATAAATTATAGGTATGATCGGCTGTTTGATCCAAATCCATGTTTTTTCTTGTTCAGTTAATAATCCTTTCCTGTACCACAATTGAATTTGTTCTTCTACTTCCAGTTGTATATTTGGTCGAGGATTGGTTGCTAGTAATTCATAGCAACCCGGTGTACTTAGATGGTTAGTAGCCATCATCAGGTAATCAGATCTGTTCATAATTACAATATTCCCGCCTTTGTCGGCTTCCTTAATTACAATATTTTTGTTGTTTTTGAATTTCTTCAGAGCTTGTTGTTCAAGAGGGCTCAGGTTATTTGTCCAAACTCCCTTCTGGATTGAATTATTTTGTCTCTTTCTATTGGTAAGTTTTACCTTATCTAAATCATCTGTCACAGCTTTGTAGAATGCATCAATCGTGTTTTCAGGGCTCAATTGAGGAGTGAATTTAGAACAAGGTTTCATTTCTTCCTTGATAAGGCTGATAGGCTTAATTTTCAGTTCTTGTAATGTTTGGTGTATTGAATAAGAAGATGGTTCTTGGAAAGACCTGATTGCAAAAGTATTTTCCAAATTTTGAATAGTAATGTCACTCTTAATCGGTAGTGGTTCCTGAGGTCTTTGTTCTGATACTAGGGTTTCAAAATACTTTTTTAATTTTAGTTTCCGTACGAATCGGAAGAGATCTATATGTACTTCCGTAGTATCATAGACATATGTGGGGGCAAAGGACAATCCTTTATTTAAAAGTGAGGTTTCTTCTTCACTCAAATTTAGACTTGAGAGATTAAGTACTAAGTTTGTTATTTGTTGCGGCGCGCTGCTTCTCTGGTATTTGCTCGTGTTTGTCTTCTGTCTTCGTTTATTTCGCTTATGTTGGCTAGGTTTCCCCCGCCTTCCTCTTCGCCTGATATAAATGGTTTTTTGTATGGTTGGGTCGGTAGTTGAAAACGGACTTGTTTGGTGAAATTTGCGTTTCGAGTTCCTTTCCTGTATCTGCGAATCTGATTGAGGAAGCCTTGTTGTTTGTTGGTTACTTGTTCTGAGATATTAACTTCTTGATCTTTTTCAGGATCTGATTCAACATCAGAACTGGCCGACGAGGTATTCGGTGTACTACTTCTTGAAAGTGGTTTATTAAATTGATTATATTTATCTTGAAATGTGTAAACCCGATCGTCGCGATAGTCTCTTTCATCTCGCCAATATTTTCTGAGTTTACGGATTTTAATTTCTTCTTGATAGTCACTGAGTATTTCGTACATTTTTTCAAAATTTCTTTCCTTTGTTGCTTCCAAAGCTTGTGTATTAGCTATCTCTTTTTTCAAATTTTCAATTATTTCAGTGGCTCTCTTATGTTCACGTGTGGCATGTTCCACAAGCAGTTCCATCATAGTTTTTGAGCTATGATTCAAATTTCTTTCCCAAAGGTCAGCTAGGTCTTTGTCGTCGTCTTTGGTGAAATCTGGAAATATCAAAATTCGTAGTCCTCTGGGGATTTGATTATTGGTTAAATAGTTTTGCAGAGACGTCATTTCCCAGTACTTATCAATTTCTTTCCTGGAGGCTCTTTCTAGTTTCACGAATTGGGACCTTAGGTCTTCTTTCTTAGGATTAAGATTCTTAAATGCATGTAAAGTGCTTCCTCTAGGTGCAAATAATTTGTTAGCATCTTCTTCACGGTTTTTTAAGTAATGTGCCATTGTGTACTGGACACACTTTCTGTATCGAATAACAAGCGTATCAGGACTGTTGGTATATATTCAAAATCGTACAGTAGTGGGGGGTATTTTGGAATACCAACCATCAGTGTCCTGCGCTAGATAAATAAAGGTGGCAGCTGAACAGTGGAGTAACGAAGTAAATAAACCCCCTACTCCGGTAAAGTGTAAGTAAGTATATAGGGCTCAGAAGGAGCCCTGCTCCACTTGTAGGTCAAGCGCCACAAAATAAGGAAAATGCAGCAAACTGTTAGATTTTCATAAAAGTATATTTTGCAAACAGTTGCCCTATAGAGACACGTGTTTCGGCGAATCACTCGCCTTTTTCAATCAGGGCTAATTAGTAAGACAGAAATCAAAGGGAGGGGGAGGGGGAAGGATTATTAGGAACAATAGAGAAAACATCACAAAAGGAAAAAACAAGAGAAACAAGTCATTAGATATTTTGTATGTGCAAATTATATGTGTGTTAGTGTTCATAAAGTACAAAGAAATTGCTTACCTAAATAGTGAGAACTATAATTCACTTTTTCAAATATGGTGATAAATTTCATGGGATCAATCCCGCCTGTAAAAAAAATGTGTTATGTATTATACCCAATCATGAGTATACTCTTTTTGGATATAAAATGAGCATTTATCTGTTTTTACGAGCACTGTGCCCCAGCGAGTAGTTACAATATAGGTACTTGGTAACTTATGTCAAAAGGGATCATACTTAGCTTATTTCGTGTCATACCGCTACTAGTACCCTATAGTGCCGGCACGAGTGTATTTAAAAAAACAATTTTGTACTAAAGTGAAGTGCTTAGGGCTCACCTCTCAAAAAGATGGTCTCCTTCCTAAGCGTCGGCGTCTGGAAACGAGCACAGACGCCGCGCTTATACATCGGTATTGATAATGCCGTCGCTATGGTGACGGTAGTCCTTCTACCTTTTCAAAATAACGGTCAAAAACCAGGCGCCATTTTTTAAAGGTGTAAACGTTTCAAATTTAAATTGTATGTAAATAAAATTAAAAATTAACATGGACATCCGATCAAGAATAGGACTAATTCATTATGTTTGAGCACAGTTTCCCCATATTAATGGGCGAGTTCTTTATATTAAATGTGATTAGATAGTATTTACATTAGTTTTATACAATATTAAACAAGTTTTGTTCCTTAAATGTGCGTAGTTAGCGCATTTTTCGTAATATACTGCTTATGATGCACTGTAGTGCCGGCTCGAGTACATTCAAGGACAATTTAATACTAGGATGAAGTGCTTGGAACTTACCTCACAAGAGGTGGTCTCCTTCGCAAGCGTCGGCGTCTGGAAGCGAGCATAGACGCCGCGCTATGCATCGGTAATAAAACTGCCGTCGCTACGGTGACGGTAGTCCTTCTACCCTTTCACAATGGCGATCGAAAAGCTGGGCGCCATCTTTTAAAGGTATGAACATTTCAAATTTTAAACTGTTTATGTGAAAATCAGGTCAGGACTTAATATAGACACCTGATCAAAAATACGACTAAGTAGATTATATTTGAAAACAGTTTCCCCATATTAAAGTATAGTACGAACGTGAATTGGAATTCTATCGGTGGAAGCTTGTAACTAATGGGTTGTGTATTATATATGAAGTAACTCATTTACCACTTGCATATTAGTATATATGATAGAAGACCAAATTACCATAAACTATTTCTAATGTTAGTTAGTATCCACAACTCTCAATCCAAAAATATTATTCAGTATTAATATCGTAGAAAATATTACATTGCAAAGAAGCATAAATTTCATTAATTCAGAGGAAAACTCCCATCTCATTGTCCGAGTTAAGGCCCACTCTTGTAGCTCTGAAGTGGCATATGGTACGGGCTTCCTGTTGTCTCAAGGAAAGTTCTCGATTTCCCCCTCTTCTTCCTATGCTGATTTTTTTGAGGCCAATAAATTTAATACCATTTTTGTCATCCATTTGATGGCTCAGTTGCCAATGAACTGCAAGAGGAAGTGAGGAGTCCTGGCTCCTTATTGATGAAAGGTGTTCTCTTATCCGTATCCTTAACTCACGAATAGTGCTGCCCACATATATCTTGTTGCAAATACAGATAATTGCATATATTACAAATTTTGATTTGCAATTAATATTTTCTTTGATCATGGTGGAGATACCAAAACTGTCTGTAAATTTTATGGTGGGACCATGTGCATGTTTGCACATTGTACAGCACCCACATTTTCTAAACCCCATGTTAGTTGTTTGTAGCCAGGTATATCTTGGATGTTGATCTTCTTCCGGTAGCATGGAGGGACTAATAGTTGATTTGATTGTTTTAGCTCTTCTATAGATCATTGTTGGATGGTCGTCAATGTATTTGCGAATGTGTTCATCTAGTTTCAAGAGATGCCAATTTTTGCGTAGTATTTTTCGTATAATTCTATTGTTTGCACAGAAAGTGGTGATAAATTTTACAATGTCCGATCTTTTTTCTGCTGCTAATCCTGAGTTTGTTCGGTTAAGAGTTTGGTCTCTAGTGATCTTATGGGCTTTGTCCGAGGCAGCTTTTATAAATCTTGTCTTGTACCCTCGTGCTTTAAATCTGTTATGTAGCGTTGTGCATTCATGTTCGAATATTTGTGAGTCGGTACAGTTTCGTCGAGCTCGGATGAACTCGCCTTTAGGGATGTTGTTCTTTACAGGATCAAAATGGCAACTTGTAGCAAAAAGGGTTGAGTTAACTTCTGTCTGTTTGCGATATGTTTTTGTTAGTAACTTATTTTCTTGAACATAAATGGTGAGGTCTAAAAAATTGATTTCTGTTCTACTGGAAAAACCAGTAAAGACTATTCCAAAGGGGTTGCCGTTTGCTCTCTTCATGAATTCATTTAGTTCCTCCGATGTTCCTTTCCATATTAGTAGTACGTCATCTATAAAACGTGACCACATCACCACATTCTCTCTGTACATTGTATCCGTGTAAATATGTATATCTTCAAACATTCCCATGAATAAATTGGCAATGGCTGGGGCAAATTTAACTCCCATTGCTACTCCTCTTTTTTGTCGATAGTACTGGTTATTAAAAAGAAAGATGTTATTGGTTAAGGTTAGAGATAGCATTTCTTTTAACATTTCTACAAAGTGATAATAAGAGGCAGATTCATCTAGCGCAGGACACTGATGGTTGGTATTCCAAAATACCCCCCACTACTGTACGATTTTGAATATATACCAACAGTCCTGATACGCTTGTTATTCGATACAGAAAGTGTGTCCAGTACACAATGGCACATTACTTAAAAAACCGTGAAGAAGATGCTAACAAATTATTTGCACCTAGAGGAAGCACTTTACATGCATTTAAGAATCTTAATCCTAAGAAAGAAGACCTAAGGTCCCAATTCGTGAAACTAGAAAGAGCCTCCAGGAAAGAAATTGATAAGTACTGGGAAATGACGTCTCTGCAAAACTATTTAACCAATAATCAAATCCCCAGAGGACTACGAATTTTGATATTTCCAGATTTCACCAAAGACGACGACAAAGACCTAGCTGACCTTTGGGAAAGAAATTTGAATCATAGCTCAAAAACTATGATGGAACTGCTTGTGGAACATGCCACACGTGAACATAAGAGAGCCACTGAAATAATTGAAAATTTGAAAAAAGAGATAGCTAATACACAAGCTTTGGAAGCAACAAAGGAAAGAAATTTTGAAAAAATGTACGAAATACTCAGTGACTATCAAGAAGAAATTAAAATCCGTAAACTCAGAAAATATTGGCGAGATGAAAGAGACTATCGCGACGATCGGGTTTACACATTTCAAGATAAATATAATCAATTTAATAAACCACTTTCAAGAAGTAGTACACCGAATACCTCGTCGGCCAGTTCTGATGTTGAATCAGATCCTGAAAAAGATCAAGAAGTTAATATCTCAGAACAAGTAACCAACAAACAACAAGGCTTCCTCAATCAGATTCGCAGATACAGGAAAGGAACTCGAAACGCAAATTTCACCAAACAAGTCCGTTTTCAACTACCGACCCAACCATACAAAAAACCATTTATATCAGGCGAAGAGGAAGGCGGGGGAAACCTAGCCAACATAAGCGAAATAAACGAAGACAGAAGACAAACACGAGCAAATACCAGAGAAGCAGCGCGCCGCAACAAATAACAAACTTAGTACTTAATCTCTCAAGTCTAAATTTGAGTGAAGAAGAAACCTCACTTTTAAATAAAGGATTGTCCTTTGCCCCCACATATGTCTATGATACTACGGAAGTACATATAGATCTCTTCCGATTCGTACGGAAACTAAAATTAAAAAAGTATTTTGAAACCCTAGTATCAGAACAAAGACCTCAGGAACCACTACCGATTAAGAGTGACATTACTATTCAAAATTTGGAAAATACTTTTGCAATCAGGTCTTTCCAAGAACCATCTTCTTATTCAATACACCAAACATTACAAGAACTGAAAATTAAGCCTATCAGCCTTATCAAGGAAGAAATGAAACCTTGTTCTAAATTCACTCCTCAATTGAGCCCTGAAAACACGATTGATGCATTCTACAAAGCTGTGACAGATGATTTAGATAAGGTAAAACTTACCAATAGAAAGAGACAAAATAATTCAATCCAGAAGGGAGTTTGGACAAATAACCTGAGCCCTCTTGAACAACAAGCTCTGAAGAAATTCAAAAACAACAAAAATATTGTAATTAAGGAAGCCGACAAAGGCGGGAATATTGTAATTATGAACAGATCTGATTACCTGATGATGGCTACTAACCATCTAAGTACACCGGGTTGCTATGAATTACTAGCAACCAATCCTCGACCAAATATACAACTGGAAGTAGAAGAACAAATTCAATTGTGGTACAGGAAAGGATTATTAACTGAACAAGAAAAAACATGGATTTGGATCAAACAGCCGATCATACCTATAATTTATTTCTTACCCAAGATTCATAAACCTTACCAAACCATACCTGAAGGTAGACCCATAGTCAATGGGATTGGCTGGGTCACCGAAAGATTTGCAGAATATCTAGACCATGTACTCAGACCTAGGGTACCAAAAATACAGGCCTTCCTAAAGGATTCTACAGACACAATTAGGAAAATTAGTGAAATTGAATGGAAATCTGATTACCTACTAGCAACCTGGGATGTCAAGGCGCTGTACACCTCGATAGAATATGAGGCAGCAATGAAAACATTACACTACACATTCAAAGATGAATCTGCCTCTTATTATCACTTTGTAGAAATGTTAAAAGAAATGCTATCTCTAACCTTAACCAATAACATCTTTCTTTTTAATAACCAGTACTATCGACAAAAAAGAGGAGTAGCAATGGGAGTTAAATTTGCCCCAGCCATTGCCAATTTATTCATGGGAATGTTTGAAGATATACATATTTACACGGATACAATGTACAGAGAGAATGTGGTGATGTGGTCACGTTTTATAGATGACGTACTACTAATATGGAAAGGAACATCGGAGGAACTAAATGAATTCATGAAGAGAGCAAACGGCAACCCCTTTGGAATAGTCTTTACTGGTTTTTCCAGTAGAACAGAAATCAATTTTTTAGACCTCACCATTTATGTTCAAGAAAATAAGTTACTAACAAAAACATATCGCAAACAGACAGAAGTTAACTCAACCCTTTTTGCTACAAGTTGCCATTTTGATCCTGTAAAGAACAACATCCCTAAAGGCGAGTTCATCCGAGCTCGACGAAACTGTACCGACTCACAAATATTCGAACATGAATGCACAACGCTACATAACAGATTTAAAGCACGAGGGTACAAGACAAGATTTATAAAAGCTGCCTCGGACAAAGCCCATAAGATCACTAGAGACCAAACTCTTAACCGAACAAACTCAGGATTAGCAGCAGAAAAAAGATCGGACATTGTAAAATTTATCACCACTTTCTGTGCAAACAATAGAATTATACGAAAAATACTACGCAAAAATTGGCATCTCTTGAAACTAGATGAACACATTCGCAAATACATTGACGACCATCCAACAATGATCTATAGAAGAGCTAAAACAATCAAATCAACTATTAGTCCCTCCATGCTACCGGAAGAAGATCAACATCCAAGATATACCTGGCTACAAACAACTAACATGGGGTTTAGAAAATGTGGGTGCTGTACAATGTGCAAACATGCACATGGTCCCACCATAAAATTTACAGACAGTTTTGGTATCTCCACCATGATCAAAGAAAATATTAATTGCAAATCAAAATTTGTAATATATGCAATTATCTGTATTTGCAACAAGATATATGTGGGCAGCACTATTCGTGAGTTAAGGATACGGATAAGAGAACACCTTTCATCAATAAGGAGCCAGGACTCCTCACTTCCTCTTGCAGTTCATTGGCAACTGAGCCATCAAATGGATGACAAAAATGGTATTAAATTTATTGGCCTCAAAAAAATCAGCATAGGAAGAAGAGGGGGAAATCGAGAACTTTCCTTGAGACAACAGGAAGCCCGTACCATATGCCACTTCAGAGCTACAAGAGTGGGCCTTAACTCGGACAATGAGATGGGAGTTTTCCTCTGAATTAATGAAATTTATGCTTCTTTGCAATGTAATATTTTCTACGATATTAATACTGAATAATATTTTTGGATTGAGAGTTGTGGATACTAACTAACATTAGAAATAGTTTATGGTAATTTGGTCTTCTATCATATATACTAATATGCAAGTGGTAAATGAGTTACTTCATATATAATACACAACCCATTAGTTACAAGCTTCCACCGATAGAATTCCAATTCACGTTCGTACTATACTTTAATATGGGGAAACTGTTTTCAAATATAATCTACTTAGTCGTATTTTTGATCAGGTGTCTATATTAAGTCCTGACCTGATTTTCACATAAACAGTTTAAAATTTGAAATGTTCATACCTTTAAAAGATGGCGCCCAGCTTTTCGATCGCCATTGTGAAAGGGTAGAAGGACTACCGTCACCGTAGCGACGGCAGTTTTATTACCGATGCATAGCGCGGCGTCTATGCTCGCTTCCAGACGCCGACGCTTGCGAAGGAGACCACCTCTTGTGAGGTAAGTTCCAAGCACTTCATCCTAGTATTAAATTGTCCTTGAATGTACTCGAGCCGGCACTACAGTGCATCATAAGCAGTATATTACGAAAAATGCGCTAACTACGCACATTTAAGGAACAAAACTTGTTTAATATTGTATAAAACTAATGTAAATACTATCTAATCACATTTAATATAAAGAACTCGCCCATTAATATGGGGAAACTGTGCTCAAACATAATGAATTAGTCCTATTCTTGATCGGATGTCCATGTTAATTTTTAATTTTATTTACATACAATTTAAATTTGAAACGTTTACACCTTTAAAAAATGGCGCCTGGTTTTTGACCGTTATTTTGAAAAGGTAGAAGGACTACCGTCACCATAGCGACGGCATTATCAATACCGATGTATAAGCGCGGCGTCTGTGCTCGTTTCCAGACGCCGACGCTTAGGAAGGAGACCATCTTTTTGAGAGGTGAGCCCTAAGCACTTCACTTTAGTACAAAATTGTTTTTTTAAATACACTCGTGCCGGCACTATAGGGTACTAGTAGCGGTATGACACGAAATAAGCTAAGTATGATCCCTTTTGACATAAGTTACCAAGTACCTATATTGTAACTACTCGCTGGGGCACAGTGCTCGTAAAAACAGATAAATGCTCATTTTATATCCAAAAAGAGTATACTCATGATTGGGTATAATACATAACACATTTTTTTTACAGGCGGGATTGATCCCATGAAATTTATCACCATATTTGAAAAAGTGAATTATAGTTCTCACTATTTAGGTAAGCAATTTCTTTGTACTTTATGAACACTAACACACATATAATTTGCACATACAAAATATCTAATGACTTGTTTCTCTTGTTTTTTCCTTTTGTGATGTTTTCTCTATTGTTCCTAATAATCCTTCCCCCTCCCCCTCCCTTTGATTTCTGTCTTACTAATTAGCCCTGATTGAAAAAGGCGAGTGATTCGCCGAAACACGTGTCTCTATAGGGCAACTGTTTGCAAAATATACTTTTATGAAAATCTAACAGTTTGCTGCATTTTCCTTATTTTGTGGCGCTTGACCTACAAGTGGAGCAGGGCTCCTTCTGAGCCCTATATACTTACTTACACTTTACCGGAGTAGGGGGTTTATTTACTTCGTTACTCCACTGTTCAGCTGCCACCTTTATTTATCTAGCGCAGGACACTGATGGTTGGTATTCCAAAATACCCCCCACTACTGTACGATTTCATCTAATTCTCGCCATATAAAGTGTTAAGTGTAGGTGGATCTGTTCCGGTATTGGGGACTTTCTCTCTGGAGGTCACAGTCGTGATTTGAGACATAATCGGCATTCTTCATCATAGAGAGTCCTTGTTCTTTGTCTCTATTCTGGAGTCTTGGAGTACGGGGCTCAGGGGTGGGCTTTTTCTGTCTTTGTATTTCGTGGATATGGTTTTCTGATTGGTGGCAGCATCTGAATCCTAACTCTGATAAAGAAGTTGCTCTCTGTAAAATCCGATTCATTGCATCTACATCGTAGAGTTCAATGTTAACCTTGTCCAGGGTCTGTTCATCCTCAAATGTCACAACTTTGATGTCTTCTGATTGGATGGACCTTAGTTGGGGGATTGCATGTAGTAAACGAAGGACGTTTGTCCTGTTAAGAATTAAAGAGTCATTTGTTTGATCAACCCTAGCCAGCTTAAGGGTGTGTTGTGTTCTCTTGGCCCTTGGGTCCACAAAAGTGGGTAGCTTGTATTCGAAAGATGCTGTGGGATGTGTGGAATCTTTATGTAATCCACCTTGCACATTGTGTAAGGTTTTAGAATGGGTGCTATGTGACGAATTCCAGTTGGTCAACAATGAGTCATCTGCATCATATCTCTCCTCTAAGTCCCTTGGATTGTCTGATGAATAATCTGAGGGTGAATCTGAGATATCTTCACAGGAAAGCTCAGGAACGTGGGATGATTCAGATGAATTCATAACATATTCGTCGATTATTATTAGCAAAGATTTATTGATAGCAGATGAAATCTCCTCAATCTCCGGCCGATCCATATGAGTGGATAGGTCTTCTATTTGTGGTTTGAGGTTTTTTTGGACGGCTTACCCAAGATCGCTAGGGAGGTGCTGATTATTGTATGGTCTCAATCCAGCAGTTTATTCTTTTCTTCCGATTGGAATAGCACTATTTTGTAGACCTGGAGTGGATTTCTGTTGCAGCAAATGGATGCTCCTTAAAAAGGCTCTTGAGCCTATTTGTTTGTTGGTTGATTTTTTGTTTTTGTTTTACCTTTAACAGGTTTTGATCAGGTAATGGTTTTGTTGTTAGAAAATATTTGAAATATATCAGCTGGTTTCTTCGTAGTATTTGATCCCAAGCGTTTAACTATTGTTGGTTGGGATGGGGAGAGATTTGGTATAGCGATTTGGCTGGTCTTCTCATTTCTCTGAGGAGCAGGTGTCTCACTCGTAGCTGGAAATTCGGTTGGTAGAGATTTGGGACACACATTCATAGGTTGTGGTTTGGACAATATCTGCGGGTGGCTTTTCAGCCACGACATCACAAGTGAGGTCAGTTCTGATCCCACCAGTTCAAACGATCTCGATTGCCATTGACGAGTTTGTTCTGCTTTAAAGTTGAGTCTCTTTTCTATTGTAGAGATGAGTTCTCAATGTTAATCTGTTTCGAGTGAATTAGCGCTGATAATGTGGCTTGGTCTTTGATATTGTCAGTGTTGGTTTCATGAATCTTCAGAAAAGGAATCATTTATTGCGAAATGATAGCTATTAGCATGTTTAATAAGTCCATCATATTCGTTGGAATGCTCTGTTGAAGTGTGTCTTCAGGCCCATCGCATCGACATCTTGGCTTTTTCGGGTCAGCTTCATGTAGTGATGGAGGTCTAGGTCCATTGATATTCAGCTTGTCCCAAGCCGAGGGCAGAGAGGTCTCTTCAATTTCAAAGGTGAATTGCATTGGTTCAGTTTTCATCGTGGTTTTTTGCATCTGTGACTTTCCATTTGAAGTGTGAATTCGGTTCCAAAAACTGTTTCTTTTTTCAATATTAGACATTAAGGACTCGATTTCTGTGATGTCTAATGAAAGGCGGGCCACCCTGCTGTTAGGTTTAGGGGAGTCCCGCATCGTGTTGTATTCATTATGGCTGTGGGCATTATATGTTTGCATCCATTTCATCTTGGCCACGTTGGCCTTTTATTTTTTGAGAGATCAGGACGGGTATGTCGATCGAGCTTGCCTTTGAGCTTTGATGCAGTTGCTTTAACACCATCTGTTGAGAGGAGATCCAATTTGGCTTGTATTGCCTGCTCAGTCTGCTGGTCACATTGGAGGTATGCCCATGGAAGAATCTGCGGTGGTAACCCATGGAGGGGACTTGCTTTCATTTCTGCCAGGACCAAGCTGGTCATTTTGGTCTTTTTATTCACTGTTGTCTTCCTTTCCTCAGTCGCCGCCTCATGGGGTGATGTACCTGGACTTTCTCTCAAAGGAGAGACATCATCCTGAGATCTCGCATCAGTTTTTAATGAGGAAAAAGAGCAATGCATCTGATGCAGCAAAGTCTGAACTAAGGCAGGTTCTGAGAGGGACTTTGATCTTTGGATCGACGGGACCGTGGCATTTGCATTGGAGGGGAGAATGCTTGAGATATCTAGGTGTGGCGGTCCATGCTGGCAGTTGAGCATTTCTCCAGCATTAGCACTGCATGGTTCGGGGGGATGGGTGCAGGTGTATGTGCTTCCTGAGAGCAAGGGGTGTCTAACACCTCTAGTCTGTGAATGTCGTTTTTCGGGTTTTCAAATCTCTCTGTCCTTTCTTGCATGGAGCGAGAGCCACATGGGGACAGAGTGCCACTAGGAACTGCGCCTTTCCTATGATTGACTTTGAATAGGACTTGTTCAATGGTTGGTTGAGATTCTGTAGACATGGGAGCAGTCGATGGTTTTGCTCCAAGTTTCCCACGTTGTCTGGTTCTTGGTCCTGAAGCATGAGAAGAATTCTGCATTAAGATGAACGAAGCAGAATTTGGTTTTTGCAGTCATGTCGATGCCTAGTACGCACAGTGCACCCAGGAATTATCAAGAGTCACTGTCAGGCAGATGTCTGCACGGACATCCAATGACCTTAAAGTGTAGTGACTCTGGGTCTTCTACCAGACGGGATCAAAGGGGCAATCACCACAGTCTCCCGTTCGAGTAATTAGGCCGTTCTGAGGTACATTGAGGGCCAGAGTTTCGGGGTGGGTTTCCCTAGTATACACTTCACCCCTGGTTGGTTGATTGTCAGCAGATTGAAAAGTTTCAGAAGATTTTAAAATGGAGCGGCCCAAAGAATGGAGCCGAGCAACCGCGATCCGTGAGCTTGATCCCTCCGAACGGTATCAAAGGGGCACGCCCCCGCAGTCTCCCGTTCGTCGATCTATCTCGCTTTCCATGGCTCGGCAAATGCCAATGGGCCGGTGCAGTTGTAACAGGTGTCCAGTTGACCCCTGAGGGGTTGGTTGGCTGCACGTAGAAAGGTTTCAAGGAGTTTTGAATTGGATCAGCCGAGGCAGGACGGAATAGCCACCACTATCTTGCAAGCAAACAATCGTGTGTCTCCACCAGGGACGGTGTGGCTCAAAAGGCAGGGGGGGCAATCAGCCGAGGTGGGTTCCACCGGGGACGGTCACGGAGCCCTCATGGTGGAAAAAGGGATTGTGGACTGTCACGAACAGGGGAGGAAGCTGGTTTGACCGGGTTGTCAGCAGCAGGAGTCAGTACATACAGTTTATGTTGCGCTTACCGTAGAAGGCAGACTCATGGAATTTCCTCTCTGGCAAGGACAGCGCAGGCCGCGGAACTACGGCTACGCCTCGGGCCTCAGGCGCATTCTGGGCAGATGTGTGTGAACAGGAGACCTCAGGCACAGCAGCCAAGTCACGTGGCTTGGAGCGCGGCCGTGGAGCCTGCAGAACCCAAAGACGGAAAGACTCTGCGACACGACCCCACGGCCCGCTCCACGGGAAGGTAAGGTTCTTGAGCTTGCAAATAATAGTCACAGAAAGAGGACAGGAGTCTCAGCAAGCAGCAGGCAGACCCAAAGACTCTGCGACACGACTCAGCGGCCCGCAACGCGGGAACGTGGGGTTCTTGAGCTGGCAAACAATAGTCACAGCAAAAGGACATGAGTCTCAGCAAGCAGCAGGCAGGCAGACCCAAAGACTCTGCGACACGACTCCGCGACCCGCTCCGCAGGAAGGTAGGGTTCTTGAGCTGGCAAACAATAGTCACAGAAAGAGGACAGGAGCATCAGCAAGCAGCAGGCAGGCAGACCCAACGACTCGGCAACACGATTCCTGCTAAGCGTTCCAAGGTAGAGAGTTTTTTGGAAGAAAATGCAAGTAGAGAGTTCAAAGTCTGCTGCAAGGAAACAGATGGACATACTGAGGCAGCATGTTTCTCTTCCTGGCAAACATAGAGTATTTCTTTTAAGTTTTATAGCACCCCAGGGCTTCGACTGTCTCTAACCAATCCATAGCGCACAATTTATTTTTTGTTTGACCTGGTCTGTTGGTCAGTTCTTCTTCTGATGATTGAATTTTATATAGACAATCGACCATACTAATCTTAAAGCCATTGAGTGATTCTAATGATTTCAGGACATTAATATTGCCCAAGTCAATTTAGAGAGAGGTTGGTGGGGGCCTGGGCATTTTTGCATAACTAGAGAGTTGTCTTCAAAAGGCTCCATAGCATAGTGAAGTGAGACCCAACTCATGCCTTAGTACGGAGTTAGGAATGGAGTTTGGCAGTTGAAGCATCTCCTTCCAAATCGGACTTGGAGAGTGTTTAAATAAGTGACTAGGTCAAGCTGCATAACATACAGACCATGCAAAACAGTTGGTTCCACTTTCGCCAGATAACATCTGATGAGAGGGAGCATTGAGTATTTGCACAGTTGACACTAAAGCTTTCAAAGTTGTTTAACCAAGGACTGTGTTTTCTCTCTGAAGATTTTCTGCCATTGAGACTTTGAGGAGCTATTAAACATAGAGTAGCCCAGATATCTAAAACTCAAGACCGTTTCCAGTCTCTGCTCACCCACCCGCCAGTACATTGTTTTAGGTTTTCTCTTGTTGGTTTATATGATGACCTTAGATTTATCCCCATTTACCACAAGGTTATTGTTGGTTGCTTATTGAAAAAAGTACTCCAGCTTTCGTTGGAGACCCTGGGGAGTTTGATCAAAGAATATAAGGTTGTCAGCAAAAGCCAACCAGTTTAGTTTTAGAGGGCCAGGTTTCACAGTATAGTATCTATCAGGCGACCAAAGCTTGTCTATGTCTGATACTGTTATGATGTTGTTGCCTACAGGAGAAGTCTGAGTCACCCAACATAGTGAAGCTGGATGGCATGGAATGTTAAGTACCTCCAGTTCCGATGAGGTCATACAGCTGGAGATGTACCTCAGTGTTCTTAATTTGTCAGTTGATCTTGCTTGGGTCAGTGTAGGGAGCCTTGTTGTGTTGGGGGTCTTATTTCCCATTTAACTTGAATAAATACTTGTTGGATAAACTTACCTGTGCCATGTATGATGCTTCCCAACAATGGCGACGAGGATGGGATTCGAACCCACGCGGTTAGGGACACTCTCCCTACTTCTGTAGGCCACTAACCCTACACACTCACCCCTGATGCTTGAAGGTGTAGGTGGGTGTGTAGGGTTAGTGGCCTACAGAAGTAGGGAGAGTGTCCCTAAGAATTGATATTCCCCTTGCTGGTGATGGATGTGGAAAGGAGGGGAATATGCTGTGGTGTGCTTGTCCGTGTGTGTTGACGTTTGAGAAGAAGGGAGATATGTTGTGTCTATTTGATGTATCTGTGTGGGTGCATTGTGAATCAGTAAAGGAAGGAGATGTGTTATATCGTGCCTGAGTGTGTTTGTAATGTTTATCAGTAAAGGAAGGAGATGTGTTGTGATGTGCTTGTCTCTGCATGTGAAAGCTGGTGATGTCATGTTGGAGTGTTGCCTTGTGAATGTCGGAATGTTTACCCAAGGATTCCACACCCAGCCAGTTAGAGCTCCCCAGCCTGGGTGATGGGAGCCAGTGTTATGTCCTGTCCACTTATGTATATAACTTCATGTAACTGTGACTTAAGTACTTGTAATAAACATGTAAGTAATCCCAAGAAGCCTGGAAGTCACTTTACAACATTTATATGTGTTGAAACATAAAGGAGTTTTCGAGAAAAATTTGGGGAAGGTGAAGGGATTTCAACATCAAATTGTCCTAAAGAAGGGGAGTGTGCCTGTCACGGCAAGACTTAGATCGGTACCATTCGCTTTGAGAGAAGGGGTAAAAGATGAGCTCAAGAAATTGTTACAAATGGGTGTGATTGAGAGAGCAGGAGGTGTGGAATGGGTATCGCCAGTTGTTGTGGTAAGGAAAAGTACGGGTGATTTGAGGCTGTGCATAGACATGCGGGAGCTCAATAAGTGCGTTATGGTCGACAGGCACCCTTTACCCAACATGGGTGAGATGTTAACCATGGTGGGCAAAGGGAAGATATTCTCAAAACTCGATATGGCGTCGGCGTACCATCAGGTCGAACTGACGGAAGATTGTAGGAAAGTTACAGCTTTCATAACGCACGAAGGTGTATTTCAGTTTAGAAGAATGCCGTTTGGATTGGCGTCAGCTTCATCAGTGTTTCAGAAAATTATGGATCGGATACTTGGATGTGTAGCAGGTGTGTTCTGTTTTCAGGATGATGTTTTGATATGCGGTGAGACGTTGGAGGAGCATGACCGAAGTCTGTATGCAGTCCTGAAGATATTTGAGGAGAGAGGTATCACTTTGAGGGAAGAGAAATGCAAATTTGCAGTGTCTAAGGTAGAATATCTGGGTCATGAGGTATCATGTGAAGGGGTGAAGCCCAAGGAAAGCATTATCAACTCTATAAAAGAGATTGAAAGACCAACGACCAAAAGTGAACTGCGTTCATTTTTAGGTATGGCAGAGTTTTACCAGAAGTTTGTGGAAAATTATGCTGCAAAGGTGGTAGAGATGAGGAAGATTCTGAGGAAAGGTGTGGACTTTGTATGGAGTCGTGAATGTGAATTAGAGTTTGACAGAATCAAAGAAGAAATTGATATGGCGAAACCTTTAGGATGCTTCGATACCAGGA
The DNA here is from genome assembly GCF_040938575.1 of Ambystoma mexicanum. NCBI lineage: Eukaryota > Metazoa > Chordata > Amphibia > Caudata > Ambystomatidae > Ambystoma > Ambystoma mexicanum. Next base: position 972,037,959 of record NC_090928.1, read on the forward strand.
AGTTGACAATTATTACGGTGGATGCGAGTGAGGGCGGCCTGGGTGCTGTCTTAGCACAGAAACAAGATGATGGATCAGAAATTATAATAGCTCATGCTTCACGAGGGTTGAAAGGTGCTGAGGTACGTTATTCGGTCCTGGAAAAGGAGGCCCTGGCATGTTACTGGGCGGTAGAGAAGTTTAAAAATTTTGTCTGGGGGATGAAATTTGTGATCCGCACAGATCACAAACCTCTGAAAGTTATTTTTGAAACGAAAGGTCTGGACAAAATATCTCGAAGGGTGGCTGGATGGGTCACTCGATTGCAGGCCCACACGTTTGTTATGGAAGTAATCCCGGGAAAAGAAAACATTCTAGCGGACAGCCTGTCGAGAGTAAAAGTTCATTCGCAGGACGGAATAGAGACAGATGAGATGGAAATGGTGTTTGTAAGTACAGAGGGTATAGTATCCAAGGAAGAGTGGTTGGAGGAAATAGGAAAGGATGTGGCATTGAGCAAAGTGATGTCATATGTTGAGTCCGCAGTTTGGCCAAACAAAGCGGCGTTAATAGAGGAAGAAAAGCCCTTTTGGGAAGTCAAAGATGAATTGTCAGTTATAGACGGTATATTGTTTAGATGGGAAAGGGCAGTGGCTCCCAAGGGGATTCGGGGAAGGATCATAGATTTGGCGCATAGTGGTCACATAGGTATTGCGAAAACCAAAGGAGTGCTAAGAACAGATTATTGGTGGCCTGGTTTCGACAGAGAGGTCGAAGTTCGGTTAGGTGAGTGCCAATTTTGTCTCCAAAGTGGTAGGGGGATGGAAGCTAAGAAGCAACCCTTAGTGGATGTGGGAGTTCCGTCAAGAGTTTGGGAGGATATAGCCATGGACATACTGGGACCTGTTGATTTGGGATATGGTCGAGGAAGATTTGTTGTAGTAGTGGCTGATCTATTCTCAAGGTGGGCGGATTTTAGAGTTGTGAGGGAAATAACGGGAGAAAACATGGTAAAAGTGTTGCAAGAAATTTTTGCGAGTGAGGGTCTTCCAAGTAGTGTCCTCACAGACAATGGAACGCAATTTACTGGTGGGTGTTTTCCTAAGTACTTAGGAAAATGTGGTGTGAACCATAAAAGAACTGCTTTGTACCATCCGGAAACCAATGGAGTTGTTGAGAGACTCAACAGATGTGTGATGGAAAGCATTCGTATGGGGGAAGAGTGTGGATTTGACAAGTTGGCAACTATTCAGAAGAGGATGTGGGCGTTACGTATGGCACCCCATGCTACTACCGGACTATGTCCGTTCGAACTAATGAGAGGTCGAAAGCCTTATTCCATAGCGTGCCCGCCTTGGTTGGGCAGAAGCAGGGAGTCTGATGTGGTTGTTGAGGAGGTGAGAAAGTCCCTTACAAAGAAGAAGAGTGAGTGGGTCATGCGGGAAAACAAGAGGAGAGGAAGGAAGGAGTTGCGTGTAGAATGTGGTGATTTGGTAAGAATAAAGAAAGGAGTAGTGAAAAGGAAGGGTGAGATGTTATATTCAGACCCGATAAGAGTGGTGGCTGTATTGAAGGGTGCTGTGCGGGTGGCCGGTGGTCAGGTTTGGAATATGAATAGAGTTGCCACGGTGAGGAGAGGTAAGGTGTGAAACATTACCACGGTGAAGAAAGATATTGTATGAAACATCTTATTGTGAAAAGAAATATATATATATATAAAAAAAAAAAAAAAAAAGGGAAAGGAGATGTGTTATGATGTTGTTGCCTACAGGAGAAGTCTGAGTCACCCAACATAGTGAAGCTGGATGGCATGGAATGTTAAGTACCTCCAGTTCCGATGAGGTCATACAGCTGGAGATGTACCTCAGTGTTCTTAATTTGTCAGTTGATCTTGCTTGGGTCAGTGTAGGGAGCCTTGTTGTGTTGGGGGTCTTATTTCCCATTTAACTTGAATAAATACTTGTTGGATAAACTTACCTGTGCCATGTATGATGCTTCCCAACAGATACATAGATGTTGAAGAGGGCAGGGGCCAGAGGACAACCCTGTTTGAGACACACAAAGGTTTGAACTGGACTGGATACCATGTCCTCCTTTGTTAATCCTACTCTAAGATTTTGCTGAGGAGGATAGCTCAGCGGCAACGTGCTCGCCTTGGAAGCAAGACGACACGTAGCAACACAGGTTTGATCCCCAGGTCCGCGCTTAGAAACCTCTGGGTATTAAGCATGCTACAAATAACCAATCATATTGTATCTAAGGTTGGTAGAATTGTGCAGAGCAGTCAACAATTTAATAACCTTCAAAGGCACGCCCCAGTCAAACATTTTGTTCCAAAGCAGTTCTCTGTTTACCCTATCAAATGCACTACTCATATTTAGAGATGCTATGTAGATACTGACTACCAAACATTTATTTACAGCAGCAGAACAATGCGCTTTAATGATAGTGTTCAATGTCACTTCCATTTGTGACCTAAAGCCCATCTGAAATCTGGAAAAGATACCAAGAAGTGAGGACATTGTGTTGAGGTCTCTCAAAAGAAAGGATTCAAAAATGTTGCTGGACGCGTCCAGTAGAGCAATTGGTTTGAAGTTCATTGTGTCATTGATGTCACCCTTTTTATGGATGGGGACTATAAAAGATTCATGCCACACAGGTGGACGTTTGTATGTTTCAAAGATTGATTTAAAAAGTGTCATCAGAGGATCAAGCCAAGCTTTGGGATTACACTTCATGAATGCAGGGGCGAGACCATCAGGCTCCGGAGTCCTGGGTGCCTTGGCTTTTGTGATAGCCCAAATGATGTAATCTTTGATCCAGATGTATGCTGCTTCAACAGTAGGCCTATTGATCTTCGAATTCAAGTGTGTGTCCTTGACGGGAGAGGCATATTTTGCAGTGAAAAAGTCTTTCCAGCTTTGCTCAGTGAAAGAGGACATCATGGAAACAAGATGTCCAGTCATAATATCGAATACAAAATTTCGAATGGCAAAAAAGTCGAATCAAAAATGTCGAAAAAAAAAATGTCGAATAATTTTTTTTTTCGATATTTTTTTTGGGCTCTAGTTTATATAAAAAAAATAGGCAAAAACAAAAAAAAAACAAAAAATGGGGGTTGGAGGGGAACCCCCCCATTTAAAAAAAAAAACGTCATAAAAAATAAATTCGACATTATTTTTTTCGACATTTTTTTTTCGACTTTTTGACTTTCGAAATTTTTGATTTCGAAATTATGACTATAAACCGGAACACAACATTCCCCCCACTTAATTATTAGTTAGAGACCAAAAGTCAGCAGTATTGCTAAGAGCAAGTTTGTCTAGCATGTTCTGGTTGTCATTATTGAACATCTACATTTTTAACGACTTGATTTTGTTTTTATGTCTCTATTGTATAAGCCTCTTTCTTTGATCGAAAGATTCAGGTGCGAGTTGTAAAAGTCCATATTTTTTCAACATGTTCCTCTTTAGCCGATTTGCTTAAACAATATTGTCATTGTAAGTGTGCCTATGGATGCTTAACGTGGTAGATCTTCTCTTAGACACAAAAGTCTTCAGACAGTATTGCATGGTACGATTGAATGTAGAAGCAAAAACATGGTTTAGTGCTCCTGTGTCACCTGGAACATACCAATTCAAAGTCTCTTTTAGGACTTTTAGAAAGCCCCTGCAAGCGGCGTTGTTCCATTTTACCGTAAGGCCATTCCAAGATGGCATAATCATAGCCGTAGTCGGGTAGCAGGTAAACATCTCAACTGGAAGCCTTAGGTCTTTCGAAAGTATTGCATGGTCACTCATGTTGGTAGCATTGATTGTTATAGCGCTACACAGAGAGATTGAAGCATGGGAAGTGTATACATGATCCAACCATGAAGAAGCCCCACCATGTTTCCAGGTGGAGACTGACTTACCCTGAAATGCACCTTCTGGGGCACAGAAAAGAAGCCCCCAACTGCGCATTTAAGAGTCCCACTGGAGTCCATTGGCTGTACGACACAGTTTTTCCTTTGTTGTATGAGGGCCCAATGGCACAATTGGAATTGAAGTCCTATGATAATGTGATGCGGATGTGCCAAGTCCAGCCGGTTGGTAATCACCTCGTTGGTACAGGAACTGGTTCTCGGATTCCAGTATATCTTTATGATCAAAAGGTCCTTAAAAAGAGTTTCGGTGTGAAGACCAATTGCCAAAAGACAGGCAGGTATTGAAACGTTTCTGGATCAATAATGGGTGGCTGCATCCCTCGTGTGCTTTAAAGGTAACGCAGAGGACATTAAACTCAATCAGTCTGACAGTGCTTAGCCAATGGACAGCTTGAAGGTGAGTGGACATATGATGTATTCTACAACTATCAGCCCAGCAGCAGCGTTCTAAATGAAGTAGACATTATATAATATACACCCAGGGATGTCTAAATAGAGTGAATTGCCTGGATCCTTCTGAAATGTTAATGATTTTGGTTTTGATTTTTTTTTCATTTCTTACGCGCACCAAACAGAGAACCTGCATTTGGGCGCAGATGTTAACTATATCACAGATAGCCATGGGAATGATTACGGAAAGAGGTTGATTAAGAAATACATGTAAGCCATGTCTTCTTTGGCATGGTGGCTGCTAGAAATATGCAATCATACTGGCCAAAACCTTTTTATCCCATTTTGTCAGCCTGGTTTCCAGTGACTCATTCTGCCATTTGGTCTCAGCTTAGAAGTCGCTTTTGTTTTCTAAGGATAAGGAATGTCACCTTCCCCAAAGGACAGAAGCCATCCAAGGGAGCAATGAGGGGATCTGTGCTTCAAAGGATAGCCCTGTCAGGAAAACAGGTTAGTAATTTCTGGAGACTCTTTGATGCAGGACAGACGGGAAATAGGGAATAGTTAAACTAACCAGGAGAGGAGTGACAGTACGAAATAGGGGTCCCACCATCTTGGAAGCTCTAAGGTCGCTCACACTACATATGCCCCCACTCCACTTTCTGCAGACAAAGCACTCTGGGGTTGACATCTGTTAGGAAAGATTTCCATTTATGTGTAATTTTCCCTCCAGTTGTGAACCCCCCAACTTTTTGCTGTTGTCTGACCATCCTAGCCTGACTTTGTTACGGGGAAACTGACATGCCCTTAAAGACAATCAGTACTAAGACTTTGTTTTATTGCTATTCTTTAGCAACATTTTATCAGTGCACAAAGTACCTTACAGTACAGTGCGCTGTGGTTCTAGACAGCCTCATAGGATTTTCTGGTAGATGTACAAATGTGCCTTGGACAGAGCTGGTGGCAGCTGTTATGTTTCATATATTTTTAACCCTTTCCTGTGGTCCATAGTGCGTTTACCGCGTTTGGCCCAGGACAGTGGCCAGTGCCTACAATGGCCATGCCACGAGGTCCTTTGTTCTGTTCTTTGGCCCTCTTGTCCCTTTGCCTTCCCCAGGTCGAGCAGACCGGGGAAAAACCTTATTTGGTCATGCAGACCCCCATGCAAACCGAAGCTTTCGCGGGATTCCGCATGCCTTGTGTGTGTGCCTCCAGGATGTGTGCTGGACTGTCTGGTTCCAATACACATCCTGGGTGTAAGGAAGTCTGGTGTGCTGAGAATGACTGGGACCACTGTGGTCCATGATTGGTCCACGTCTGGGATGGCTGTATGTGAGCAGATCTCTCATTGGGTCCTATTGTTTTGGCGCAAAGGAGATTCTAGATAAGAGAAGGCATATTACAACCATTCCAGGTCGATCTCTTGAGTTCACACCGATCTTAGGATAGAAGCCAAGTATTCTTAAACCAGGAAGCAGAGCCGCGGAACCACTGGTGACCCGCAGGAAGGTTTGGCACCCTGAGCATGCTGGCGTCCCGTTGGATCCCCTGTTTCTGTTTGAACCTAGAAGGTCTGCAAAGGGGCTTTGATGCACTGGGATAGGCACCTCCAATTTAACCTGTAAGCGAGTCTTTTCGGAAGTGTTCCTGGACCGCACAGTTAACTGACCAGCTGGCATGGGACCTTTGCCCTGGAACCGCTGCCGTCGCACATTAACTCTTGAGCATTTGGAGACTTTAAGCTCTGGGTCTAAGGCAATCTCCCGCCGAGTTTCATATACCTAGCATTCCTATGTCTGGAATTAGGAGAGAACGCCTGAACCCGATCACACGTGGTCACTGTGTCGCCCAGCTGTGGTGAAGAACTTCGTGGGTGCCTTGCTGCTGTGCCCCCCTGAGATCTCACACTCGCTGCAGTGGAATTGTCCTGATCTCTCACCAAGAGCGGAGAAATCGTTGCTGTTCCGCCATGGAATCATTCCTGTAATGCAGCCCCTGGAAGCTGCAGAGCTGCGCAACTGCAGGATTTGAACCTGTGACCGCAGTGGACTCAACTGCCGAAGTTTGGTCCGAAGTGCGCCAATGGTCGGTGAGTACTTGCAACCCTTACTGGTGGCTCCTGGCACATCCATCCATTTTTACACACAAATCTTCTTTATTGAGGTAGCCTGTGCTACCAAGCTATTCCCAACTCTTGGATCCTGTTCTGCCCTCTTGGGGAGACCCTCTTTGAATAGTGGGAACTTATTCTTCACTGCCTCACCCATCTTCCTGAGTCGCAACAGCCCCTAAAAGAGAGCCTGTTTTGGCTCAACTGCACGATCGCGTGCACCAGCACCATGATCGTGTGCACCAGCACCAAAAATACTATTGAGCACAAGGCTCCACTCATCTTAGGGATTGGACTGCCTCTCAGTTAGGGTTTGATTTGTGAAGGACTACGTAAACAATATTTGCACTGTATGCGCCCTTTCTTTGCAGGTTTCGGACTCATGCAGTGTGCTATTCCTTTAGGCAATTGGTGACGGTATATATCTTTAATAGTAGTGTTGTGTTGGTTTAGTTATTACTGCTAATATTTGATTTGTGTATGATTTGAAAAGCCTTTAATAAATGTATATGTATTTTGGATATGTACACCTGACTGAGAGTAATTTGTAGTGTCATTTACTGTGTTCGCTCATTGTGGGCTTTCGATCACCCTCACTCCTCCTGAGACCTAGTCTTGACCATCGCCAATGCTACCTTGATTGATCTGGCTTGTCCAGAAGGTTACCCTGTTCCAAGAAAATAGACTGGCCTTCTGAACCTCTGACCACCAGATCAGAGTTCAGAAATCCATCTTAACAACATCACCAGTCAAGGACACTGATTACAGCAACCAGGATTTGACCCTTACGAAGACTTGAAAGGGGCCAATCTGTGGTGACAGATTGACCACACAAAGAGGTGATACCCACCCATTAATTGAATAATCTTTGGACTTTAGAAGAAGGATTTTGCCTCAACCTCTATCGGGATATGGGGCCTCATTACACGGTAGGCGGTAAAAATTGCTATTTACCGGCATGGCGTAAATAGCGTGTCCGCCCTCGCAAGAGGCCGCAAATTGCATGCCATTACGAGATCGCGGGCACGAGCCTACCGCCATGCCGGTAATGAGCCTACCGCCATGCCGCAAAAGTCCCCAAAAAGTCCCATAACGGCATCCTCGAAAGCGCTGTTAGCACTTCCGATCTGCCGCCACATGCAAATAGCGGTTTCCGCAAATGGCGGTGACCGCCATTAGTGGTCACCGCTAATTGCGGTTACCGTAATATTGCGGAACCGGAAATAGCGTCATCGCACCGGAACCGGAAAGAGCACGGCGGCCATCTTTAAAAACACAATCCATTGCCATCCTCCTTATCCAGGACACCATACCAGGAACCACGTTGGGAAATACACCAAGGACACCGTGAAAATGCCCAAGGCCGTTAAAAAATCGTCTGAGCGGCAATGCAAGGAGAAATTTTGCAAGGAGGAGCTCCTTATGCTAACGCAGACACTATCAGACAATGCTCATGTCGTCTTCAACAACGACATGCGTTGGGAGACCATTGTGAAGAAGAAGGCCATCTGGGAAGAGGTAGCCCACAAGGTCAGTGCGGTAGGCACCACAACCCGCACAGTAAAAGACTGCCGAAAGAGGTGGGTTGACCTCCGGCTCCGTGTGCGGAACATTCTATCCGTGAACCGCAACCTGGCTACGGGCACAGGAGGAGGCAGTGAATCGCCAATCAAGCTCACTGAGTGGGAGGAGACATGTGCATCAACCATCGGGGTGGAATGCATTGAGGGAGTTTGACAAATGGAGCATGGCGTGGCCGTTTCGTCCGATGGAGGTGAGTGTATGCATCAAACAATGCACAGTGAAGTGTGATGTTCCCCCCAATCATGTGTCCATATGAATGCCGTGGCTCCAGCCACAAACAGACATGCATGCATCGCCACATGCCCGTACAACACAGACCCATTCATGCATGCTCCACCCAACATCCCCATTACCTGTATCCACACTAAAGAGCCCGGAATGCATAGAACGGCATGACGTATTCATTTTGCTCAAGGCAGGTCGACCCATTACAGATGGTTGTCAACATTTCTCACCCTTGCAGGATCACACACTGACACTGAGGAGGCATGCACTTCCACACCTGCTCCCACATCCAGCAAAAAAGCAAGGAGGGATGCCACAGGGGACACTGCCACATCCACAAGGGCAGCCAGGACGAGTGTCCATGACCACAGGGACAAAAGCAGCCGGAACACCAGTTGCACGCATCCACAGGCCATGGCTGCTCCCGTCGTGGCACCCACGGAAGTGTGTCTCCCAGCAGGTGAGGGCAACATCGAGGGAATGCACTCTGCTGCCACCAGCTCAACGGGTGAAGCAGCAGCCAAGGCCCCACCTCCAGATGAGGAGGACACACCTGCCATTGATGCTGATAGCCAGAGCCCCAGACCAACAAGCCCCTTACTGGCAAGCCCGAGGTACTCCTCAGGTCCGGGTAGTCATGGAGATTCACCCACCCCTGAAGGGATATGGAGCCCCCAGATATCCTCTCCTGATGCAAGTGCAATGGGACCAGGTGCATCAGCCATCCTACCAGCACCCACCGTGCGACATGACCTCTCGGCCATCTACCAGAGGCAGACCGAGATGAGTGGCCTAGTAGGTCAACATGTGGCAGAGACAGCCCCCCTGAGGGAGGACATTGCTACACTTGCACAGCAGACAAGGGAGGGCATGGAGGCATGCACCAGCCGAATCTGCAGTGAAATGGCCCAACTGCGGCAGGCCATGAACCGCATAGCAGACGCTATTGAGCGTCGGTGCCCACTCACGGCCCAGGAAGAACCAGGCCCCTCCTCGTCTGGGAGTTCACGCCAGACTAGTCCCCTGCGCCGGTCTATGCGGAACCTGCGGCGCACGGCTTCACAGCCACCAGATGACGATGCAGGCACTGGCAAATGGGGCCACCAGGATTCGTGTGCCACATGTGGCAATGGACACATTCACGTCATGAGACTCACATGGGAGTGTTGATGGGGGAGGAGGGTAAGGGTGTGTTTGGGTGTGTTGAGGGGGGTAAGGGTGTGTTTGGGTGTGTTGAGGGGGGAGGGGGGTAAGGGTGTATTTTGGGAGTTTGGGTTATGCACTTTAGTACCACAGTATGTTCAATATACACTGTTCAGAGTTTGAAACCCAAGCGTGGTCTCCATTATTGTGTATGTGTCATTCATTGTGGCCAGGGTCCTTTGTGGGCCTCGAAACATGCACCAGGGCAACAATTCCCATCTACGTCCATGCTATTTCACCTTGGTGCATGATGAGATCACAGAATCAGATGCTGATGCACATCGTGTGCCTCCTTGGCACTGCCTGTTTCATGTCCTGCCGGGGCATTCCACCCGCACTCATCCCCAGCCACATCATACTCTTCTGGTGGTTGCATGTCAATTTCAAGTGGCATAGGCACATTCCATCATATGCACATTTTGTGATGCTCTACACATGCCATGGTTGTCTTTGCCACTTTGACACGGCCGTACAGGAGTGCCACACCCAGGCCGCTTAGGCAGCGGAGCACTGTCATTGGAAGGATGTACTATATTGTTGTCCTCTTCCTGATGGTTCTGTGGGTTACGTACAGGGGTTAGGAGCCACCTCCTCAGTGGATGGCTGTCTTCGCCTGTATGGTGTGAGGAATGGGTGCCTGTTACGGCTCACCTCTGGTGCTGGCTGTTGTTGTAGGTGCTGCACTGCTATCATGTAGTCAAGGATGTCATGTCATGCTGCTGTTATTGGGACCATCTTGGTGTGGGAAGGGGTGTGGGTAGGGGTGTGGTGTGCTCTTTTGTGCTGCCTGTCTCCATTGCATGCACCTGTGCTGATTGTGTCCACCTGTAGTTGATGGGTACACTGCTCAGGTCTCTTAACGGGTGCTTTTCGATGCCGTTATTAGCGCCATGCCGGTAAGGGGTTTTTGGGTGTTTTACATGCCGCTAATACCATGTCCGCATGGCTTGTGATGGCCTGGTATTAGCCCCATGGCGCTAATTCCGGCATGTGGGTCGCGCGCCCGCAGCCTTGCCGCTATTAGTGGCACCGTAATTAACTCGTGCGCAGATAGCGGTGGGTCCGGGTCGTGATTTGCTTAGGGAATTAACGGTACCAGTAATTCATTACCGGTAACAGTATTCCATTACCGCACAACGTGTAATGAGGCCCATAGTCTGCCTAAAGTTCTCTGTCATTTATGTGAAGATGAAGATCCCTTCCCTCTTCCATTGCAAAGGAACATTTCAGGTGAAGTGCTGTGTCGACAAGGCCTGCTTGCAGCTGTGACCATTATTCTGTTCACTGGAGGTGACAGCCCCCGCAGGTGCTCTCTGTTAACCTTTCTCACTGGGAAGTGCAGAACGAGGACTCACATTGCCCCTGGAGACCCTGCACGAGGACCCCAGCAACTAAAAGTCAAGTAACAGCTCTGGGCAGCATTTTCCAGCTTCGATCTGCTATTTCAACCTGAATCAATCACTTTCGAGCAATTTTTTGAATGCCTGCAAGCAACCACAGCTGCCTTTTGACACTCACCACTTTTTGATCCTGTGAGTCATCGAGTCAGTAATTCAGCCGTTTAAGCTGGTTGCCACTAAAAAACACATTGCATTGTTGGACCTCGTCGAACTGACTCGACTGCTTCGAGACACCAACTCAACCATCACCTGTCTGTGCTTCAGCCAATTCGAGCCGATCATTTGCAAATTACTTTGTGATAACACGATCACTAAGGTGGCAGTGGACAAGCTGTGAAGATCGATAGGAGAGGGGGACCTTGCCTCCTAGACCTACGCAAGCACATCTGGGTGGCACACATGACTATCGAAAGCTAACAAGTGGGTGCAATGCCTAACGAGTGTGTACATTGTCCAGTGATTAGACTGGATAGAGACTGAATGGGTACATGCACCAGTCCGGGTTCCCCATGGCAGTACTGGCCTGTGTGCACTTTCTCCGGAGGGCATCATGTGGCGGAGACCTGGAAGGAGCTCACAAGCCAGATGGGTTGGGTAAAAGAATCACCCTTGCTGCTCCTCTTTGGGGGTGATGCAATGCAACCAAGACTTGGTATAACACAGGAGGCAGGACAGGGGTGATGTGCACTAAGCATGTGCAACTTAACTCCTTTAATAACTTACAGGATGAATTCAATTGAGGCAAGGGAGTTTCTTATGATATATAGATCTTGGGCATGCGTTTACGCTCCCAGCTGAAAGGGCCATACGACTGTGCAGGGACCTCTCTGTTGGAACACAAAGTTCTGCAATTAGCGATCTATGCCAATCTCCACAATGCACACGTTGATTATTAATAATACCAATGAATTGCTGACTAGACTGAAAGCCAGGTGTGATAAGGATCTGAGGGAAACTAGATGACACAGAGTGGATGAAGGCAATATATGAACCAAAAGAAGTAGCGATAACTCCTAGATTAGAATGGGTTCAATTTAATACATTACACATTTTCTACTTCTCCCCTGACAGACTCTTAGGATAAGGATACAGGCAGATGCTTTTTGTGCCATGAATGTAAAACTGAAAAGGGCATTTCTGCATATGATTTGGTCCAGCTTCTGCCCCAAGATAAATTTTGCAGGAATCAACAATACTCAAAGAAAACTAGCCAGATATGGATGCAAAATTGGCCTTGCTATGCTCGGTGTATCTTGGGGGACTTAACTCTTACGAGATACAATGAGCTTTTCAAAGCCATGGCCTTGGTGATGATGGAAAAGAGCGATATTGCTAAATTCTATGCATTAGGAGCAGGATTAGACAGAAACATGTGTATGTAGGGTGCTCAGAATAGAATATGACCTGTCTGTTTCAAACTAATAAATCTGGCAATTACAAAAAATTAATTATGATTATGGAACTTTTTAATGAATTTCTAGATTGTGCACGATGAATGTTTGTTTTGGTATTGTAATGAATTGTATTATGAAATGACTGTATAAATAGGAGTACTTCAAGCACTAGCACTTTAAGCAGAAGCGCTTTAGATAGGTATAAAATAATTTTGTACAATATTGTAATAAATAACAAGTCTTGATGAAAAGGAATCATATCTTGTTGTATTTAATGTGATATTGGGAATTGCACTCTGCCCATGAGGCCCACATCGAAAAGATATATAGATTGTTTATAGAGACCAGTGAAGGATGTGGGAGAAAATCCGGTAGTCAATTTCAGAGAAAGTGACAGCTCATAACAGGTACATACAGAGCAGACTCTAGATTGCATGGTTGAAATGAGTATGAACTACTTAGCAGGTCACCAAAGACAGCTCCTTTTTCTTTCAACAATCTCCCAAAGCATCCAGGCAGATAACGCCAGAAGCAGTGCAGCTGGACCACCACAGGCTGAGGAGACACCTGAAGCTCAGCAAACAACTGCCAGAAAATGTTTGTCCTAGATACCTGTAGCCCAAACTTTGGCAACCCACCCCAAAACACAACCGCCAAGAAAACCTCAGCCACCATGACATCTGTACCCACAACAACCTCAGGCATCACTCCCACTGCAGCAACGGAAATACCAATCAGCCTACTGTCGGTCAGGCAACTGGAGCTACTGGCAAGGATCTGATCACCACCAGTGCCAGTCATGCCAAAGGCAGTCATGTGCCTTCCCCAGTCACCAACATCATTGCCAGCACACAGAGGATACATCCTCTGAGGACAACATGCCTGTACTTGTCCCCATCTTCAACCTTGACCCCCCTTCATCTGCTTCTACCTGTTCCTCGGTTGATCAAGGTTTACAGTGGCAGCCCAAATGTGGACACAGATATCGATACAGAGGACAATGACTCTGCAGCTGTTGGGGATGATGCAAGTTGAATGCTCTCCCTAGGTGACACCTCCTCCCCTGTCCACCCACTGGATGAGATGCGGAAAGTTACCCTGTCAGCCATTTGGGAAAGGCTCATGAGGGCGGAGCAGCACCAGCAAAGAATGGAGGAACTGTCAGGCCTCCAACCAAAGCATAAGCAAACAATGCAGGACATAGTGCGGGGTGCATCTCGCCAGGTGGCAAGGGAAGTTTGTCGCCAGTGCAGACACCTCACTGAAGCCACTGCTTTAAATATTGTGGTTGGTCAGAGAGTGTGGGAGCTGAGGCAGGCCTTGAATCCATGCAATATGCACAGCTGCAGTTCCATGGCCTTGATCCATTTACGTCCACATCTGCCAGTATTCCTCACCGCAGGTCTCAATTCAGAGCCATGCGTGCACCAAAGTCTACCTTTGAAGTTTGTTTTCTTAGATTGTGTTCAGCAAAGAGGGCATCATGACACCACTGTCGGCAATTTGATGCAGCTCATCTGTCTGTAAATATAATTGGCCTCATTACAAGTTTAGCCTTAATTCCATTGGAATTGCCACCAAACACATTTGCTATTACTGCCACTGATTCCTGCAACATTATGTTGTGGGTAAGGTGGTGATAGTCATCATTTATGGAGCCAATTAGACTCCATGGGGTCTTTGTCAGATTAACCGCAAGCAGTCATTTTGCCACAGTAAATCCAATGTGTTTATAGATGAAGTAGAGGACTAACCTCCAGCTAAATGCTGCTGGTAAATTCCACACTTCACCACTGAGGTTGGAATTCAGCAGTGAAGGAACATGGTGATAGAGTGGTGGCCACCATTTTGCTGCCATGTTTCCCACATTACTGACAGCCTAGCTAGTCCCAGCCACTCTCCCTGATATGGTAAAGTGGCATCTGGGTATCGGGCCAACATGTCCCCTTTCCAGTTATTCTCCCCTGGTTGATAAGTTGCATTCTATGAACTGTATTACCCAGTGCGGTTGTCATGTATTTAGAGCTCTGGGAGACTTGGTGATTTCTATCACAATCAATCACATTATTTCGGCAGATTGCCATAAAAGAATAAAAGCAAGTATATATATGAATACAATCATTGACAGTAATACAGATCTCAAGAACATTATAAAAATTCCACAAATACTGGGTTACACATTCTGTGTATGCATGCCAATCCAACATGGTTAAACATATGTCTGTTATCAGTACAGATATAAATAAGAAGAACTACTTAGGTTTACTAAAATCTTTTACATCTTCAACCTATTTCCTTGTTTTGCACACCATCATGTGGGCCTGACCTCTTTGCTGATGTGAGCTAGACCAATGTTGGGGACCCATCAACCAGAAATAAGGGATAACACAAATGCCCTTGTGGCTAATGCTTGTCTAAAAAAAGATAACAACGACCAGCTCATATGCAGGTTTTCTGCCCAGAGAAGATATAACAAAGCCAGTCGGCATTGTGCGAATTTTCTGTCTCTGCAGACTTGAACCAGCATTCTTGTTCTAATGTCCTTAAAGACTGGTCAGAAAAAGCACAAAATGCAAAGTAAACTCCACTACCTTGCAACCAAAGGGACACACTTTGCCCTCCCTGCCCCCTGACCATCAGGACAACGTAGATCGTTTGGATTAGATTGATTGATGGTTTTATTGTATAGTGACCATACACAAAGTGTTTCAAAGCGCTTCCAGGTAAGGGAGGGAGCAAGGGAAAATACAATGACATTTTTACAAGGCCTTGAGACAGTAAGAATGTGAAAAATTACTATCGTACTAGGCCTGGCGACATAGTGCAAGAGCTATGACAAAGATAAGGAAGGGAGGGAGGTAGGAGATGAGACAGACAAGCGACTATCGTACTAGGCCTGACGACATTTTTGATAGAGCCGGAGAGTTGACAGTAGGTGTAGGGCGGGGGTGAGGCGGGAGGAGAAGAGGAACAAAACAAGTGACTCATACGAGATCTGACGACATTTCATGTAGTGCTGGAGGAGCAGGGGGAGGAAACAAACAAGGAGGGGGGAAACAGACAAGCTACTATTGTACTAGGTAAGATGACATTTCAGATAGAGTAAGAGCTATGACAAAGATAAGGAGGGAGGGGGATGTAGGAGATGAGACAGACAAGCAACTATCGTGCTAGGCCTGATGACATTTCTGGTAGAGCCGGAGAGTTGACAAGAGGTGCGGGGTGGGAGGGAGGTGGAGAAGAACAAAACAAGCGACTATCATACTAGGCCTGACGACATTTCAGGTAGTGCTGGAGGGGTAGGGGAAGGAAACAAGCAAGGAGAGGGGAAGGAAAACAAACAAGCTACTATTGTATTAGGACAGATGACATTTCGAATAGAGTAAGGGCAAACAATATAGTAAGGGGAAGAGGTAAGGGAGAGGGGAAGTGAAGACTGAGATACAGTGAGTGTGGTGGAAGAGAGGAAGAGGCAAGCAGGAGTGGGAGGGGGAGCAAAGTACAAAAAGGCAGGCAGGCAGACATTACAAGCAAAAGCAGGGGTTGGTCAGCGCAAATGGCACAGCAAGTCTGCATAAACACAGTCAGATTTGAGCTAAGTTAATTGCATAAACACAGCAATATTTGAATGGCAACCAGAATCAGAGGCTAGCTGACGGTGCAAAAACGCTGTGCAATCAAAAGTGCAAACATGGGAGACAAGCAGAGAAGGAAACCGAGAGTCAAAAGAGGGTAGAAGCGTGTCCAGAAGGAGGGAATAAACCCATAGTTATGGAGGTGTGTTATGGAAGTGCAGGTTTGCCAGTAGAGTGAGTTAGCAGCATCATTGAAGTCCAAGTGCCGGGGTGTCAAGAAAATACCTCATGTAGCGTCCTGGTAGCGGACAGGGAGCAGACAGGGGCTTTCGTTGTGGGCCTTCGGTGGTGGTAGCCGGCTCCGGCCTCCTGGTTGCTGTGATTGGCTTAAAAGCCATGTGCAACCAATGGGAGGGGGAGCAGGGCCAGGCCAAGTCAGCATGTCCATTGGAGAAAGGTGAGGCAATTTTGGAATGACAAAACACAATGAGGCAGGGCTGCAAGATGCCCAAAATCAGAGGGTAAAGGCACTGAAAATGAGAAAAATGCTGATCCTGTGGAATCCTCTGAGTGTGGCAAAAGTGAAACATTTCAAAAGTGTTTTTCCTTTTCTTTTTTTTTTTTTTTTGCTAAATGAAGCCGCGCCAACGAGCGCTGCAAAAATGAAAACCAAGCTTACCCCAGTATTCTTAGATGGTACAGCAGCATGGTGCGGCAGATGGAGAGAGCCTTGTCCGTTGTTTCATCAGGAGCAGGAATCAGGGAAAGTGAAGGCAATTACATTGCAATTTAATTTGAAATTGGAAGCCAATGAGACTGCGCTCAAGTTAAGAGGTTTCTCTCACCAGGATTATTTGCCCATAATAGATCATTTTGTATGGCATCTATTTGAATAATAGTGAGATTTTTATTGCTGCCCTTCTGTATATCCATATATTCTCTCTCAGCCCTAGAAATGGACAATGCTTGATACTTCAGCTGGGTCGCGACCGCTTTGGTAATTAGCATAGGGTTAGTCAAGTGGTGTTCAGCATTCAGTTTTACCAGCCACTTCCCTATCTGTGACAGCCATGGGACTTTCATAGAACCACCCCTGATCAAAATTTTAATCAAATAGTGTGTTACCCTAGATTTTGGGTTTTCCCCAGTGTCTGAACAAGTGTAATATTGGCTCCAGCTGCATTTCATCGCTCAAAGACAGCATCCCTAGCTCTGTATGGGCACCATAATTTGGAGCCGATTGAGGAAGGCCAAGGATTAGTTTTAAGGAGCAATTCTCTGAGACTTGGATGTTTTGTGTGTTCCATAGCCCCAGAGCGATACTTCATATTTTGCAACAGCTTTTGCTTTACTTTTATGCACTGTCTTTATCAGGTCTAGTGGACAGTGACATAAAGCTCCTAACCCCCCAAGAGATTGATTGAACCTGGCCCCTTGCTTCTAAATATGAGCCGCGGGTTTCAAGTTTGGGGTAAGACGTATCCCCAAGTAGTCAAAAGACACGACTCTCAGGATAATTACACCATTTGTACAGATTGGTGCCATAATTTGACTCTTTCTACTCATGTGGCAACACATAACAGCCAACTTGGCGGCATTAACCTTCAAATCCAACAATGTCATACAGTATGTATAGGCTGTGACAAGGTCCTGCAAAGCTCTCGGCATACGAGCGAACAGGACCATCTAATCGGCGTATGCCAAGACCGGATACAGCTTCACATCAATTTTTGGCCCATCAGTAGTAGCTTGCGTCAGGGCCTCCCTTAGTCTATTGATGTACAGAGAAAACAAAACAGGAGCCATTACACATCCCTGCCGTACCCCCACCTGAACCTGAACCTGAAAGTAAGTAGTGCAATGACCAGAGGAACCACTTCTCACACAGGGCTGGGCACTTTTGTGCAAACTAATCAACAAGTCCATTATCCCCACTGGATAACCCTGTGACACAAGCGTAGCCCACAACGTTTTCCTATTTACCTTATTAAAGGCTGTGCTGAGATCCATAAATGCAAGATATATGGGTTCACACCTCAGATAGAGGGAGTTAGCCAAAATCAGATAGAGATTAAGATTTGCTCACTTTTCCCCAGTCCTGGATGAAAGCCCAGTTGTATCCCATCGAGAGCACTGCTGGTATTGATCCAAGATTCGATTTTACCCGCAGTGGTCTTCCAAAGATCTTCACCAGAGAGTTGAGGAGTGAGATTGGTCTATATGAGGATTGAACATTTCTTAAACCCTTTTTATTTATTTGATATAATATATATATGACTGTGTAGGTTTTGTATGTACAACATATAGCAATAGAAAACAATAAAAGGACATAGGTAACACAATACAATAAAGCACATCTTCAATACAAATTTAATGGCATCTAATGTCAAACTAATTTGTATATTAAACCTTCTCCGTAAATTCATTCTAAAAAGTTTAAAACAGGATCATAAGAGACAAGGAAGACTTTTAAAACACACCTTCTCAAAGTTCATTTAAAATTTCAATACACTTCCAGGAAATCTTTGTTATAAAATATATAAAATTCATGTCATTTTCCTCCATTAAAAGATTCCAAAATGATGAGAGATTGTCACAATTATACTGATTATTATAACATTTTAAAATGGTCATTCTAATTCCACTAAGGCTTTCACATTCCACTAACAGATGCTTGAGTGTTTCCATTTCAAGGTTACCACATAGGCGACACCACCTTACCGCACGTGGAAGACTGTGTAGTGCTCCCTTAATCTACAAGGTTCACTACAGTTGAATTTCCTTAATAAACACTGATGTATTATTTTAGGAGAAGGGAAGGCCTGAATGTATGCTGGGGCAGACTGCCGGACCATTCAATAGTGTAAGTACATACCACAATTGCTCAAAGTAGCTAGTTGTACAATGCTTACTTCAGTGCTGCCTTCCTTAAACTCCTTTCATAAACATGTTTTACATCTTGGCCCATTCATGTTAGCATATGTCGACACATATTTAGCACTCCATATTTTGTGAATTGCCATCATTTTACCCAAAGAGCCTATCTTTGTACACTTGTCAACATTTTCAAAAACGGTCAAAAATTGGACCCCAATCGTATTATTGTTCAAAGATAAAAAATGTTGATAACACATTGTAATTTTATAATTAACATCTATGACAATGTTATTTAATTCAAATTCAAGCAGGATGTGCTCAATAAGATACACGATGTGGAAGCTGCAACAGTTTGCAGAGAATCAGGGTTTCAACACTTCGAAGTTGAGATGTAAAGTTGTATCCCCAAATATCAACACTGTAAAGTAATATGGATTTAACTCTTGTTGTATAATGAAGCAAAACTGTCTTTATAGAAAAAAACATATTTTTACCAATAAAACTACTGATCATATTGACAACTTTTAGACATTTGTATTTGAGTTCTATCCAATGCGGTTTCCAATTAAGTTGGTCATCGACATAAAGGCCAAGATATTTATATATTGCTACTTGTTCCAGTTGGTCACCTTCCAATGTCAATGCATATTTCTTTTGTCGAGAACGATTTTTTGCAAAGACCATGATTTTAAATTTCTCTACATTTACCTTAAGGTTATTAAGAATGGCGTAAGCACTGAAGGCATTTATAGGCACCTGTAGTCCATGGGGAGTATGAGCTTGTAAAATCAAATCATCTGCATATGCCAACCAATTAAAGGACATTGAACCTACTTTTGCGGGGCAAATACATTTACTTAACATGTTTTCAGGTAGATCTGCGAGGTACAAGTTAAATAATGTGGCTGCCACTATGCAGCCTTGCTTAACACCAAGATATGTTGAGAATGACTTGGACAGTTTCCCTGTGGCATCAAGACAGATTTGCACAGTAGTCTCCAAATACAACAACATCAGCATTTTAAGCAAGCCTGGAGGTTGTTAATCATCTTTCAGGTGGCTGAAAGATGAGTGACGTCTTGCCGGTTTATAAATGGGGTGAATTATTGTCTTGCCCCATGATGCCAAAAATGGCACCTTTGCACACATGACGACTATTAGTAATGGGGCCCACAGTTCTACATCTTCCCTAAACAGGTCGGTTTGAATGCTGTCTGATTCAGCAGAGCGACCAAGTTTTTTTATGAACAATTGCATCTACTACTTCTTCGATTGAAAATAACACCAATTGCCCTTCTGGGAACTCATATTTCTCACCAGACTCAATGTTTTCCACACCCAATGCCCCATAAGAGAGGTTATAAAGAGTGGAAAAGTGTTCAATCCAATCTGCATCTGCAATGTTGGTTTCCATCCCATCACCCTATCTTTTGTACTTTTGCCCTAGAGAGACCAAATCCCAAAACCTCTTGGCATCATTGGATCTGGCAGCCAGCACCAGGTCATGGAAGGTTTCTATGGTTTGTCAAGATGGTATAATTGTTCTCCAACAAGTAATGTCTCCTTTAAACTGAATCTGCTTTATGGCTAGATGTTCATTGACTATGAAATGATATGATATGATATGGCATTTATAACGCGCCTATGCACAAGTGTTTCAAGACGCGACAAGGCAAGGGAGGGGAACAAAGGGAGGACAGACAACGATCCTACTAGGCCAGGTGTCATTCAGATCATGCAAGTGCATGGGAAGGGGGCAGGGACAGCGCAGTACATGAGAAAGATTATAACAATAATAAGTAACGGCCATCAAGTGGTAAGTGCAATGGTAAGTGTATACATCAGGTGTCAAGGGGTGGTAGGGGGACTGTAGGAATACAGAAACAGTCCCCAGGTGTGGGGGTGCCAGGTGGGCAGTGCAGATGAATGATGCTGGTGGTGGGGAACCTGGGCCCGAGATCAGAGGGTGTCCAGGTAGCCAGTGCAGTTCCGTTAACAGCCAGGAGGACAGGAGAGGAGGGGAAAAGGCAGAAGCAAAGAGAAAGGTTTTGAGGTGCTTCTGGAACCCGAGATGATTCTCCTCAAGTTTAAGGGAGGCAGGGTGGCTGTTCCAGAGGGAGGCCTCAGCCGAAGAAAGAGATCTACCACTAACTCATTGCTTGGAGAAGCAACTCAGCCTGAGGGAGTTGGAGGTGGATGAGCGAAGAGCTCGAGAAGGAAGATAGTTAGTAAGAGACAGTTGAAGGTATTGAGGCCGCAGGCCCCAGAAAGCCTTGTGGACGATGCAGAGGGTGTGAACTTAATCTTCGCAGCTACTGGGAGCCAGCGCAGAGATTTCAGTCCTGCAGAGATACGATCCCTGGGCTTGAGGCCAAGGACAAGTCTTGCAGTCCTGTTCTGGATAAGTTGCAGAGGGCAGAGAGTAGAAGCAGGCAGCTGTTGCAATAGTCCAGCCTAGAGAGAACCAGAGCTCTGGAGACAGTGAGCTGCTGGGGGAAGGAGAGGAAAGGAAGAATACCTCTGAGCAGGTGCAGTTGGTAATGTGACTTCTTAGAGACGTCAGAGATGTGAGGAGAGAAGGAGAGTGTGGAGTCGAAGATGACCCTAAGGTTTTTAGCGTCAAAGGTCGGAGCAGGAGGAGGGCCAAGAATGGCCAGCCAGAGAACTACAGGGAAAGAGGGAGCAGGTGTGCCGATGAGGAGAATCTCAGTCTTACTGGCATTAAGGCAGAGGTCATTGGCGGCACATCACTCCTGGATAGCAGACATACAGTCAGAGATGATATACTTTTTTTCTGGAGGTACCTGATGGGTGATGGCATTTCTCTGGGACAGAATGGCTCCCAATGCATAGTTAGATGATGCCAATGAGAGTTCAGGGGGCCATGATGGGTGCATTTCAGTCCCCTTAAGTGTTTTGTGGTCTACTAGGGGCTAATTATAATAAATAAATACCAATGTCTGGGACCACCAATTAACTAGTACTTGTGTTTGTTAACTGCTGGCAAGGGGCTAAGTGATCCATGTTCATATTTTCCATATTACTGTTGCTTTTAGTGGAGGGGATTCTATTGGCATATCTATGTACTGTCTTACATCTTTGACCAGCTCTTACCATCAGCAACTGTCCACCAATGGCTGAGCTAATGCTAATGTCACAAAGTTGGCAGTCGTCTTTGATGCATGTGCAGATGATATCAATTTTAATCTAACTTGTTTGTTTGAAAGTACCCTTTGGGTAGGATACCCAATGTTAATCTATCTTGTTTGTTTGAAAGTACCCTTTGGGTAGGATACCCAATCCCATCTGTGAAATTTCGAGTGTTATGGCACTATGTTTTAGACTATATGTATATTTGTCAGGGAATCCCTGTGGGTAAGGACAGCTTGTTTGTAGTTAGGCTTTTATTTCCTCATTAATTTATGCAGTGGAGCATGTCATAGCTGCAGCCGTCAGTGTTGTGTCCTGACTCTTTTGACTGGGAGGGGGGTGGCAAGTGGGGCACTGACGTATGCAGGGGTGGCATGAAGTACGAGCACACACACACACGATGATCATAGTTTAGGATAATAGGGTGGCACCTGGGGTGGCCAATGAGATTCCAAGGGTGGCACCTGCCACCCCAGGCCACTCCCTGGACGCGCCACTGGCTGCCGCAGATCTTATAGTTGGCTGTCTTGCAGGCAATCATGCTAGTGCATTTAGTGTAATGCTGCGCACAGAATCTGTTTGAGTCTACCTTGGTGTGCATAACCCTTACAAAAGTATTTACTTTTTAGATGCTCCAAACCTTAGATACGATTAATTTTCCTCTGGAATCTTTAAAATTGTTTTGTACCCACCATACCAAGTCCAAATTGTAACCCCTGACTACACATCCTAAATAAGATAAAATAAGGGTGGCCTTATGTGGAACAACTTGCAAGAGTGCAATTACAAGATCATGCAACTGCAGTTTGTGCTGATATGTCTCCTAAGTGTTTTGTTTTGTATCCTGTTTTTGGCATGGGTAGTATAGCTCAGTGGCAACACGCTTGTCTTGAAAGCAAGGCAACACAGAGCAACACAGGTTCGAATCCCGAGGCTGTGCTTAGAAACCTCTTCGGTATTAAGCAGGTTATAAATAACCAATTATAATTATAATTAATCCTGTGATTAGTTCCTGCCTCATTCTGAGGGCAGTAAGTGAATTAGCTAAGGGGGAAGGGTAACGCCCCAAGTGGATGATGACGTCAGGAGCCGTCATGAGAGTGTCCCCAGGTCATCTTCACATATCCCATCATAGAGCAGCAGCAGACAGTCACATGCCCAACAAAAGTGCTACTGTCCCTTTAAGAGCATTGACAGGAGACCTGTGACCTCACTCATGGTAGTGCATCAGCTCCCCACCTCAGGCCCCGAACTCACTGAAACTATCATGACAACTCTAATGAATAGGCAAGGCTTTCCCTGGGTCCTATGGCATACAGTGGCTCAGCTGTGGTTCACGCACACCAGAGCACATGAGCAGACTCACAATGACAAGAAATCCAAGATGTCACACTGGCTTCTGATAGCCACGGTCCAGCCACCACTCAGATCACATGGTAAGATACACTCTTTACCTGTAAGGAGAAATCAATTGTACAGCAACCAATCACACACCAGCACTAATATGGGTCGACATGTGCAGGCCCTAAAAAACAGACTCGTCCAACAGAAGGAGGACATGTTAGAACATTTAAAAGGGATATCCCAGGAAGGGAAATTATGGGTGTCTAGAGAAGGAGGTTGTAGGAGCAGTTTGGAGCGAGTTGTCAGATCAATTAGAAGTCTGTGAAAGGAGGTTAAGCAAGATAGGAAAAATAAAATGTAGCTGGAGAGACAAGGGGGAGAAAAGATATCAGGAGGTCGTAGGAGGGCATCAACCGGTTGTAGGAGGTGGACAGCGGGAGGTGACAGATGGAGGGCCTCAAAAGGCAGCAGAAGGAGGACATCCTTAGATGGTAGTTGAAAGCGATCAAGGGGTGGCAGGAGGCACTGGGCAGGAAACAGTCACATGCTGGACAATAAAGCTGCTACTGTCTCTTTAAATGACTAGCCAAGAAACCTGTGACCTTGCTCAGGACAGGGCACCCACTCCTCAACCTAAGCTCAACAAGATGCATGCCCTGACCTTACCAGAAACTATCATGACAACTCTAATGAACTGATAATCCAATTTTCCTGGATCCAATTGCAGAGGCGGCACAGCTATAGTTCATGGGCACCAGAGCACATGCGCAGGATCACACAGACAAGAAATGTAAGATGACCCAGCAGCTTCTTCAAACCACAGTTTAGCTGCCGTTTAGATCACACGCTAAGACATACACTGTACCTGCATGAAGAAAACAAATCTACAGTAACCAATCACACAGCAGCACTAGTAAGGATAGACATGTGCAGATCCCTAAACTCATACCAGCTGAAGGGGGAGGTACAGTAGAATATATAAAAGGTTGTCCAGGAAGGGAATGTGTGGGTGTTTGGATAAGGAGATCGAGGCACCAGTTTGGAGCTAGTTGGTGGATCATGAAGGAGTCAATGGGAGGAGTCTGTTGAAAGACAGGAAAGAACTGTGGTGGAGGAGGACATCAAGACATGGTAGGAGAAGGGCAGGAGATGGTGGCTGAAGTAGGGTGTGAAGAGGTGGTAGGAGGAAGACATCCTTAGGTGGTATTAGGAAGAGATCAAGAGGTGGCAGGTGGGAGAACTCAGCCGGTAGCAGGCAGAAGACATTGGGAGGTGGTATGAAGATGACATCAATAGGTAGTAGTAGGAAGGCATCAGGAAGTAGCAGTGTGTTTTGACTACTGAGACATATTCTGGCAAGAGAGTGAGAATTCCTTGGTTTGTTAAATTCCAATGGAACAGGGAAGGAAACATCATCCTGACCATTCCCAGAAGAATAGGTATCTTGTTATTAGGCTAAACCTCTTCTATCAGTCTTTGTAGTCTTTTGACCTCTCTCAGTGGTCTCTCGCCATCACCCGATGCACTTGGTCCTCCCGGCTCATCCTTCGTCAAAGGCGGTGTGACCTCTTCCTCGATCTCTTCCGGTCGAGTGTTGGTGGGGGCATCTTCGTCCTCTATGATGATAACTTGCTCTGGTGATCTCCTCAGGTGCTTGAAGAATGATGCATTTCTGGTGACCTCCTGGTCACTCGACTGTGCTATAATCATTGTCCCTTTCTTTCCGTATTGTAAATGGGGTGCCCCATATCTAGTGTCAATCTTTCTGTTCTCTCTTTTGCTTACAATGACATCTTCCCCTATTGCAAATTCTCTGGGCTTCGCCCCTCTCTTATCATATGTAGGTTCTTTAGTCTGAGTTTTCCTTTCCATGTCCTGTTTCCATACTTCATCCTCCTTGTTGTTCGTGCTATCTTCAAACCAAGTCCACTGTGTTCTTAGCTGGTTTTTAATCAGGAGTTCTCCCAGGGTCATTCCTGTGGCTTCATGGGAAGTGTTCTTGAAGAGTCTCAGCAAGCAGCATAAATATGTCCTGTTGATTTAGAATCCTCTCAATTATGGCTTTCTGTAGTGCTCTCTTAACGGAGGACATTAACCGTTCTGCCATGCCTATATTGCAGCCATATCAGAGTAAACCTCTGAAGTGGGAACCCCATGTGGTTGGTGAAGCACTGGAAATTGTGTTCTATGAATGATGGCCCATTGTCAGTTTTCACTGTGTTTGGTATGCCCCATTCACCATTGCATCCAGCATTCCTGCCACATGTGCGAACGCCATCAACTGGGTGTTCTTTATGATTGTAAATCGTGAATATTCATCTAACACTACTAAGAGATATCCTCCTTCATCAGGGGCCCATAAAAATCAAGTGCCACTCTATACCATGGGTCTTCTTGAGTCTGCGTGACTGTCACTGGAGCAAAGAATCTCTTGTAGCAGTGCACTGAAATGCCACACAATTTTGTACCATCTGTTCCACTGTCTCATCCATCTGTGGAAACCACACTTGGTTCCGCAGTAGCTATACAGTGTTTACTATGCCTTGGTGACCTTCATGGTAGGTGTGCGCCAGCGCTTTCCTTAGCGATCTAGGTGCCACCAATTTGTTTCCCCTCAGTAAGATATTGTGGCTTGTGACTGCCAGCTCCTTATGAACCATGGCCATATGCCCTACATCTCGCATAATAGCCTCTGGATGTTGCTGCAATATCTTTTTATAGTTCCTCCACTTGGTCGTTTTACTAAGGATCATCGCTAGACAAATAGTTGGATCACCTGAAGTAAGGAGAGGGATTGTTAATCTCCCTAATTACAAGCAAGAGGAACTGGGCCTGAGGAAATCCCCTGCACTCAAAAACAGAAGAGTCCAAGAATGTGACTAAATGTACTGTTAATTGAAAACCTTTATAACAGTGATCAAGTTATGGGCAACGCAGTATTCTCCAATACTTTCTCTTGTCGGTAACAGGCTTCTTATCCCATTTTAATGTGTTGTGACATCACAAAATAATGATACATTTGCAAAAACCTAAGGTGACATGGGACTGGTTAGTGAGGTAGTCACATATAGAACATATATATGGGTTATTGGTTAAACCATATCTGGTGATTCCTCCTGTGACCACCTGCTAAATGTTGCAACTACAGGTATGTCAGGTTAGTGCGCTGTGATTGGGCCATGCAACAAACTGTGAGTTTAGCGTGGAAGGTGAGTGTGGATTGGTCAGAGAGGGTCTTCTCAGCCTTGTCACTTTGGAAAGTTACCAACCCAAGTGCAAATATATAGGTGGTGAGAACAGACGCAAAGGTGCTGCTTGTACCCAACATGATACCACCTTCAATCCTCTAGGCCTTGAGACAGAACATTAGGCTTTGAACCTGGTCTTACTTTTGTATCATCTTGCCTTCAGTTGTATATGAACAACGGTCTCCATCTTGCTCGAATGAATAGGCTTTGTCTTCCAGGTCCAGATCACGTGTGTAGGGACCTCAAACTTAATTTTTCCTGCCTGCATTTATGAGGATTTTCTGCTTTTATGCGTGCAGGTGTCAGATCCCGTCTGCTAATATGAAACTTTCTCTCCCTCTATGTCATTAGGTTTAAATGGCTGCCTGAGTGAATAGCGTTTCTCACATCTGTGGTACATCGATGATGGAGATGATGGGACCAGCAACGATGTACACCTTTTATTTATTTGCTGTCAGGCCGAAGGTTGGATAGATGCAACGAGGGCTACATTCATGTCTCCCTCTTCAATCCTCTGACTCCTTTTTAAACATCTCCATTGTTATTGCCGGCGACAGCTAAATTCCAGACATATTGTTCTGCTTCATCTCCCAACATGTTGTCCCTTGAAGCTTCTGGTATCTTAACATGTAATCAGCCGGATTTAAATCACCCACTGGCTTGTGGACAAACCGATAATCATACTCCTGTTGCTAGATACCCCATCATTCATCCGAGGGGGCACTTTTGTTTTAGGATTGTCGATAGGGTATAAGAGCAACTGGTAATACGTGATCAGTGGCTTCTGTGAGTGCTTTTCACATGTTTGCAAATGCATCATGGCAATGTTGGGTTCAGTGAAAGGGAATTTCTTTTTTTAGCAGTTGTCGGAGAGGCTCGTTCATGGTGGCATAATTGGGCAACTCACTTACGCAGCATCCCGCCAACCCTAGAAAGGAGCAAACTTCACTAACAGTATTTGGAGGAAGTAGTGCATTGATCACCTGCATTTTCGCCTGGTTATTTGACAAAATGTGCCCATAGAACTTTAAGTTTCTTTTATTTACCTCACATTTGCTCTCATTAATTGTCAATCCGGCCCCCTTATGGTGGTGCACACTCTCATAAGCATTTGATCATATTCCTCCTATGACATCAAAAAACTAAAATATCAACCCTGTTTTTAAGAGCGGTGTTGAATGGCAGCAGGATGCGTTTCATTGTTTCCTGTACGATCTTTGGCAGCGGATGAAATGCCAAAATTCAAACTTTAATCAAAAAAGGTCATCATGCATGGAGAACGGGACTATTGGCCAGGAGGAGGGATGAACTAGCTGATGATATCCTTGATTCAGGTCTGGTTTTGAGTATTGTATAGCACTTGTTTAATGTAGCAATCATGTCCTCAATGTTTGGACCCGGATGTCTCTCCCTCTTGATGGCAACATTTGGAATGTGCATGTCCATGCCCAAACAGATCCAACTATTGACTTTGGGGACGAGGACCAGGGGCAATACCGACAGGGTAGTGCCTTCAGCTCTTTCAATGATTTAATCTTGGAGCAATTTCCATAGTTCTTCGGAAACTTTTTGAAGATGAAATCCTATTCGCCAGGGGTGTTAAGGGACTGGTGTGATCTCCTCGTTAATGTGTAGCTTGACGACAATATCATTAAGTTTCCTGAGCCCTTTGAACACATTTGGGAATTCAGTGCACAGTCAGAATTTGGACACTGGTCTATTCCCCATTGTGCAGAGGGTGTCCACTCTTGTAGGGAAACACTGTACTATTTCAGAGGTATCCTAGTGGATGTCAATTAAATCAACGGCATTTGCCTTTTTATATCTAAATAGGCATCGTCCCATGTGAGAGCTTTTCAGGACATGTATCATGGGGGTGATGAGTGAATTGTCCTAGAGATGGAAACGGGAATGTGATTCCCCACTAATAAATTATTGTCTTGGATTTCTCAAGAAGCCATTCTGTCATTATGTGTGTATACTCACTTTCGTTCATGACGTTGACCATGGCTCCTGTGTCCACAAGGAATTGTTGAAAATAGCGTGCTATTTGGAATGTCACTTTTTGCTGTGTCATCTGCCGATTTTTCACCTGTGAGGCACACATGTTTGTTAGTGTAGTATGTCTCTGTTACAATTTGAGCATTGTCATCCATGATGTGGACATCTTGGATGACAATGGGTCTCTGGGAAAGGTATTCCTTCTCTGCATACTGATCTTAAGTGGTTTTCCCTCCCACCCTCCCAAGGTTGGAGCATTGTTGTCTGAGGTTCCTGGCAGGGCCCTCTGTGAGGGACCACAAGGCCTTATCTGTAGCATATCTTGGCCCAGATGCCGGTGGTCTAGCCGCTGGCTGAGGTGATGGTGGGTGTCGCCCCTATTGGACAGCTGCTATGGTGTATTCTTCTTCTGACGCTTCAATAGCTGTAGCTTGTACATCAACCCTTTCATATAACCTTATAAATTTAATTATTATCTAGTGGGAGTTTTTTTTTAAGAAAGTACTTGCGGAAAGTCATCGATGTGCATCCCTCTATGATGCCCAGGCAGAGGGCTTCTTCATCAAAGAAGTTTGAGAATTTGCAGTATGTCACTTTCTTCTGTAGCCTGATGACTCTTGTGGAAATTGCTGGCACTGATTGAACTAGTACTTTTCATAGTTGTGGTTGGTTGGACGACAAGTTTCCTATTGAAGGCTGCAATATTCACTTCATATGATGTCCTTTCTTGTGGTGGCATGGTCTTGAGGATTATTTTGTTTTCTTTGCCCACCAGGTTTGTGAAGATGTCAACTAAAGCTGGGGATTTTTCATCCCCTATGGCCTGGGGTCCTCCCTATTGCTGTGGCTGAAGTTGCAAAGGTTGTGGTTTCCGCAGGAATGATGCCCTAGATGCAGGTGTTATTAGGGCTTGGCTCCCCACTGCATGGTCTTCTTCCATCTAGATTGGTGCAGTAATGGCCACATTGTGCTTGTCAGGCGCTGGCTGTGCTCTGTGGCACCTAGCGCTTCAATATGGTGTAGGACAGGATGTGCGCCAGGGCTTGCTCTCAACCTGTTGACAGAGTATGAGCTGGCAAAGACAGAGTTGAAAAGAGAGATGGATTGGCCCCTTTGCAGCAAGCGGACCTGGAAACTGTAGTGGTCACACCAACTCTCACCCCTCTGTGATGGTCAGCAGTATATGCTTGGAAAGGTCTTAGCAAGAGAAGAAAATCACTATGGGGGAGAGGAATGGCTTCATTGTAGCGTGAAGTGGAACAGCAATTGGAATGGAGACACCCAGGTAGGACCTGCGGGAGAGCATTGTGCTATGTGCTGGTTTGGTGCCAGGTGTGTAGCAGAGAACTGGAGGAGGAGTCTGTGAATCAGCCTTCACTGTTCTGGCCTGGCATTGCTGTAGGTGTGGGGGCTAGGACCACGAGCAGAGAACAGGAGGAGCAGGCCTGGGATCAGCCTTCACGGCCCTGTCCCGGTGTTGGTGCGGGTGCCAGGAGTAGAGTACATAGAGGGAAGAGTGCCTCTCAACCGCACGGATGCCCTTCAGAGCAGGCAATGAGATGGATTGTCTCGGAGTTGGTGGCCGGGCGGAGAGCCTCACAGCAGTAGTCAGGCACAGGGCCTCGTGACAGCGTAGGTACAAAAACCTTTGTCACTAGTTGTTTTGTGTGGTATTGTACAAAATGACTTGCTCCCAAAAGTTCGACTCCCAAAAGTTCGACCCCCAATTTACTTCATATATATATGTGGGAGGGGGGTAAAGTTTGTTTGTTTGTTTGTTTGTTTTATTCATTTATAATGCGCACCAGACCCGAGGGTAAGAGGGTGCAGCAGTACAGGGTATGAGCAGCTTACAAGGGTTACAAGGATTACAATAGTTACAGGTTGCACTTTACATGGTGAAAATACTATAGACAGTATTATACAATAAGTTATATACAGGATATGATATTTATATAATGCTTGCCGATGGTGTGGCGTCGGGAAAAACAGTACAGAGCAATTTACAGTAGACAATCTGTAATAAAGGCAAGAGGATGGCAGGGGGTGCTGTTTAGTTGATCGATTGCTTCTAGTGATTGATGTAGTTGGCTCTGTATTTAAGGTAGGATTTCTCAGCACGTATAGTTTGGGGCAATGCATTCCATACTTGGGCCACCCGGACGGGGAAGCTAGCACCTCTGGCCTTAGTCAGTTTAAATCTCGGAATGATAAGGGTATTGGCATAGGAGCTTCTGGAGGGTCAGGATGATCTTCTTTCTATGAATCTATCAGAGAGATAGGGTGGCGCCGCATTGTTCAGGGATTTGTGAGTGAGGGAGGCAACTTTCAGTAAGATTTTGTCTTGGGTCGAAAGCCAGTTGTTATTCCGCCTTGTCTTAGAGATGTGGGTTCATTTAGGGATGCCAAGAGCTGCTATCAGGGCATTATTTTGTAGAATTTGTATTCTATGTAAATTAGTCCCAATATATAGGGCATTACAATAATCGAGTCTGGATAAAATGAGGGCTCTCGCTAGGATCAAGCAGTTCTCATCAGAGATGAAGTGTTTAAAAAGTGAATAAAAAATGTATAGGGGTAAGGTGGGGGGATGTGGGTGGTCTCCCCCCACATATATATTTGCAGAAAATTGAAGAAAAAATACTGACTTTTGGGATTCAAACTTTTCGGTTTGGTAAAATCACGTAGATCCGTTTTGTGTCAGTGACGACACAGTAAAATGATCACTCATGAGCTAGGGATTAACAAGACTTTCTTTATTCTCTTCCAGTACAACAATCCTCACCTCTTCCTTCTCCCCTCCTGTTCGGTGCTCGCACCTCATGCCTCCTTTGCAGGTCACTCCTTAAAGTGTCCGTATTGCTATTCTGTACACAACACTCACCTACTTAAAACACTCTGCTTTTGCCCGTTTGCTAGTAGGCATTCAATGGGCAGATGAACTAAAGCTTCTACTCTTTACCAAACAAAAGTGAACCCTAGCAGGCATGCGGTATAGTCAGGGTATAGTGTTTGCCTTCATGGGCGCAGAGGGATATACGGATATAAAAGAGTGCACTGCTTAGTCCCATTCATCCCATGTTAGGATACTAACATGTTTTTGCCACAAGTACTGGCACTTAAGTTTACTAATCAGGTAGTCCACTGCCTCTAGTCTACACTATGTCAATGGCACAATCCTTGTAGCATCTTGGGAGAAAAGATACTTCCTTGATATTAGGGTAACATGCTTTCTCTTACATCTTTATTGCGTAGTTATGTTAATGCTATTGCTATACAATGATATGGAATTGCTTTTGTTTTCTCTTGCAGCTTGGATTGATATATGAAAAAGACTATACATGCATTGTTAATTATTTAGAAAACCTGCTTTAGTTGAAATTATAGTATAGCATAAAAGACCTTGGTTTTAGAACTGGCAGTACATTACCTTATGGGTCAGCACAGCATTAGCTGATTGACAGTAGAACTGCTGACATTGGGCCTCATTCTAAGTTTGGCATAATTTGACAATACATCTGCAGAATTACTGGCAAATTCGGTTACCGTTAATGCCACTTGGTCCCATGGTGGTAAGGTGTTCTAGTCCCTATTTGTGTAGTCCATAGGACTCCATGGGGATTTTGGAGGAATTACCGCGAGCTAAGAGCCTTACCTTGTTGCAAAGGTCCCCCCCCGAACCGCTGCCAGCTATGCGTTAGACTCTGCCCCCCTCCAACCCTGTCGGCCCCTCCCCCACTTACCTGCAGCAGGCTCTGGCCCGAGCTTCCCTGCTCACAATCTGCTGAGAGCAGCACCGGAAGCTCACGGTATAGCACTGTACACTTTTGTGCGCAACCTTTTGTGCCGAGCATCTGGCGCTGCGCTCCACATACTGCAAAACAGCCGGAGTTGCATATTTTCCGGCGCCCAGAAATGGGCAATTACCAAGTCATTACGGCCTTGCCGGACCCGGTATTTGCCCATTCCTGGGAGCCGGAAAAATTATTTCCCATTCCCATTGAGCCCCGTAGGGCTTATCAATGGTGCCTGTGCATCCGAAATGCAGTGCCCGCAGGTCAGACCTGGCAGAATGGAAGGCACCCGTGAGCACAAATCGGAGTTTGCCGGTCCGGATACAATGGTACCAGCAAGCTTACCGGTACCGTTGTAAATGCAATGGAGGAATTACCAGGTCAGGCAAAGTAGGAATACCCTGGTAATTCCTCATTGCCGGGTGCTGGATTTATTTGCGGTTTTACCGGCAAGGCTACCTCCAACCTCGTAATGAGGCCCCTGGTTTGGTTAGAGAGACAGAGTTGAATTCTTGTCTTCGTTTTTAATTAACTGCACTTAATCACCAGAAAGGCTTCATGGCACTGTAGAGAAAATAAATACTCTCACCTAAAGTCCTGCCGGCAGACACAATCAAAAGAGGACCCTAACAAGTGGGTCAAACCTCCCACGGGTCTTATATCTGGTAGCTAAAAAGACATATTTTCTGATTTTTTGTGAACACTAATTAGCAATGTTCCTTGCGAAACGCAGGAGAAAGAGCATTCCAATTAGTAGCGGCTTGGTATGAAAAAGATCTTCCGCCATTTTCGTCTTTTTAATACTAGACATACAAAGAAGGAGTTTATTTTTAGATCTAATATGTCTGCACGCTAGATAGTGACATAACCTCTTAAGTAAGATGTTAGTCTGGCGCCCATGAACTTCCTTACGTGCCAGGCATAGGGCCTTACATATAATTCAATTCTTCCCCAACAACCAATGCAGGCTCTCAGTCAAGGACAGAAATGATGACACTTTTCATGTTTAGCAGTACCCTCCCAGCTCCATTTTGAACCCTCCAAACACAGGCAGTTTGTGAGGGAGGAGGCCCAAGTAAATTAAGTTGCCAAAACCAAGACTGGAGAAAATAAAGTCATTCTAAGCCGTCACCTATTGCGGAAAAGGTACAACCTTCAAAATATACTTCATAATGCAACGGAGAAAGGAGCATGGACATGCATGTGAACATAAAGAAGCATGCAATGTCCAAAAAGGAGCAAACCACGTGGCTACTGATCTCCATACACACCGCAAAAAACAACCTTTCATCCCCCTGCATGACTTCCGCACGGTGGTCCAAACCCTCGTATATCTCACACATTGATGGAGGAAATGCCCTCCTTACTGGGTTTTCTAGCTGCGCATCTGGCCTCCTCAAGGCAGCCAACTTCGCCGCAGTCTGCCCCCTTGCAGGTATCCACAAATTTTACCATATCTCTCCAACACTGCAGAAACCCCACTGGCTCCCTCTACCCACCAGGATTATATTCAAAACGGCATGTGTCACCTACACGGTTCCATGTGTTAATATCCCCCGCCAAAATATCGGCATACAAAAATATCGCCATATTTTTGCAGCGATATTAAGGCATGGAACCTGCGGGGGAAACCCCTGCAACCCCTGCATTATTATTAAAGGAGCGGGGGACACCCCCGCAAACCACGCTTCCAAAAACCCCAAAAATGATCCTTCCCAAAAATATCGCCTATGGCCGTTCCAGGCGACCATATATATGGCGATATTTTTGGTGAGGATATGTAGTGATACCAGCTACACAGCAGTCTGCATCGGAAACACCAGCATACCTGGAAAAACTATCAAAAGATTGGATTCTATACTAGCCCGTGAAGAGAAGACTCGCAAGCAGTCCTCCTCCTGCCATGCCCCGACCATCTGGAACTCAACCCCGGCAGAGGCTCGAAATGCACCACACCCTCCAGTTCTGCAAAAACACATGGCTCTTTGACCAATACCTGCGAAAAACAATACTGCCCTCCCTCCGGCAACAGTACTGCACTACTGTATAACATGCCAAGCCCAATGCGGGATCCCCCCACATAGCCCCCCGCTTGTAAAGCACCCCGCTGCTCTTGAGCTAGATTTGTGCTATCAGCAATCAAATTAAATTTAACAAAAAGTGTAGAGTTGCAAAGATTAGAATTGCAATTTGAATGTATGTGTAATATAAAGGTTATGCGGAAAGCCGCCATTTCATTGGTTAGCTTTTCATGCAGTAGAATGCAAGATTGTAATGCCATATCCTCAGGAATAGACCTTATGAACTCACTCGTTTCATGTGAACCGGTGCAGCACGCCTCCCTCCCTCCACGCAGTGTTTTACAAGCCGAGCTTAGAATATCCTTGCGAAGATTTGATGGCAATTAATGATGCAAACACTTCGACTTGTTTGGCTTCAGGGTATGAATGTCTAAGTTTATAAACACACCAATTAGCACATTATGAGATCTGTGAGATGAAGTTAAACTGCTTCAAAGGAAAATGCAGACTGCAATTGGTAGCCTCCCCATGGGCGCCATTCAGGCCTAGGCTAGAAATTGCTGCTTTATTTTAATGCTTGCGTCCCCAGGCTGCTTTCTGAAGAAATACACTCGCGCTTTAACTTCTCCTAGTTTTAATACCTGAGCGTTTGGCCTTTTTTTATTAATCACTGTTTATTATAATTCTTCACCTCCAGTTTTCAATACAGACCAAGGGTCTCACATCCGGGTTTAAAGATCATGTGATGTAGTTTCCTGTGATGAACTTGAAGCGCTAAGGGTCATGTTGTGCCTCTCCCACTTGGAATGGCAAGTCAAATGGGGAACTGGGCAACATCTGTAATATTGGCTGCTAGCACATGTGGGGCAAAAAGCTTCCTATTAATCGCCAATGCTCGTTCCTGCACGAAATCTGACACAAAAGAGGCGCTAATTTCCCTGGCAGCTGTTTCATGGATAAATGCTCGTTCACGGGCCATGAATGAAACAGTTTAAACACTCCATTAAGGTCCCACGATACTGACTATCGTGGAACAGGAGGCTTTGTCGTTTGTATGCCTATCAACAGTCGAGCTGCTACTGTCCTCCCACTGTCGTACCTTCCACCTGATCATGACCTGCTGAAATGGGTGGCCTATAGACCCCCAGGGTCAGAAATGCTTTCCCTTCTTCTGACGATGCTACGAGGAAGTTCAGGACCTGCACAAGAGGGGCAGAAGCAGGATGAATGCCTCTCTGTCGCACCAGGCTTGCCATATCCGCAGCGCTATATCTCCTGGCCATTGACGGCGTCCATGATTCCAGGTCCAGGATGTGGCCAGCAAAAACCTGGCAACTTCCATCTCTGCCTGAAAAATCTGAAAACTGAAGAGTTTGTAATAAAAAAGATGAGCATAATGCTCACCTCCCTGTCTTTTATATAGTCAACACTCCATGCGATAGTTGTAGCCTATGTGATATGTATTGTTAACATTGACAAATTGAACATTTTGTTAACATGTACCCTAAAGATGCAATTTCTTGACATTCATTTAGGATATTGACAGAATTCCTTAGAAGGACCATACCCACATGGTCTGATTTACCAGGATTAAGAATTCCAATCCACAAGTTATATACTGGTTCTTGCTATTAAAGTCATATTTTTCTGTTTACACTGTACATGGGCTAGCTGTTTTTAAGTAATGCCGATTCTCTACCCCGGTTATGGCTTCCCTCCTTGCCTTGTTTCATCAGCTGTGATGGAGGTGTTTCCCCCCAATGCCTGCCAGTGGAGGCTGTCTTGCAGGGCAAAGAATGTGTATGCTGGGTACGTTAATATGGCCACTGATACAAACACATGTATTCTTGGTGAACAAAATGTGTAGCACGGTCAGTGCTACATGAGATCTCAAAGGAGTAGTTGGGTAATACATATTATTGGCCCAATCGATCGGGCATGTATTTCCGAGCATACATCGCTCGTTCGTAAAAAAGAATTCCAATGCATCTTACCTGAGTTATTTGCACTTTAACACATGTGAAAATGACGGGTTGGGTTCTGCCATCTTGTGCGATCTTATCTGTTGTTACATCGCCTTTGTTCAAGTGCCCTTGAAGCACTAATTCAGATCACCTGCCCCTAACGCTGACATCACTAGACACTCCCACCCCATTTCACAACGCCAATGCACGTCTCATGTGAAACAACCTCTGTCTGCAATCTATTGACATGTCTCTATGGAAATGCCAATACGCCTCATTCCTCGACAAATGTAAACAAATCCTTTCTGATCACACAATGTTGAAGTTACTTTTTCCTTTGTGTCAGTGTATTTCATTTCGATCCTCCCTGACTCGTTTCTGCTCTGTTCAGCTATCTGCCAAGTACGACACACATAGATCCGGCACATATACTTCCTAAAATCAGTTAACTCATAGTTGCTTTTCATTTCATATATTATGTACAAATGTCTGTACCAAACCATATTTAAACATGTGTCCTTGCGAACTTTTAAAGTTTGAGCCTGTTAATCTTGTCTTTTCACGATGTGTTGTTGTAACATGGCCTTTTCTTTGCTTCTCTTTCTTTATCATTTAATGTTAATGGGAAACCTTTTTTCTTAACTGTATAGAAACAAAACCGATTTTATTTACTTCACTGTTGATTCTGTGCTTTTTCACTATTCAGGAACTATGGCAACAATTCATCCCTACCTGTATGAGTCCGAATATTCAGAAGAGGAAATCCTTCAAAGAAAAAAAGTCGAGACGATGTAGAATCAGATGAAAGTCATGAGGATCAATCGGCAGAACCTGAACCCAGTCACATGGAACACATTTCCACCTGGTGTACCTGCCATCTTTGTGAGCTTATGCCTACTCTGGTGGAGAGCTGCTGTTGCAGAGAAAACTCTGGCTGCTTGGCCTACATTGCCAAAGTAGACACACCACCGCTATGCGTTACTGAGCTGCATGACTTCAGGGACGCCTGCCCTACAAGATCCGTGTTGCGAATGATGATGGTCCTTATACACAAACTTCGAGCTACAGTTTGCCCTCGTAATCCAAGTAACAAGTACGTTCACTCTATATATGTTGTGTGTTTGACAACCGAGACAGCTTACATAATATGTTGTTCCCCTAAATCAATATAACTTTGATGGATCACTGACAAAATAATTTTTCGGTAAATTGAATAAATTACTCATTCGAATCTGAAACCAAAGTGTTCAAGTATCTCCCAAACAGTTTTTCCGAAACAGTTTTTGCTGGAATGTGCATTCACATTTCTATTTGATCCCTACTTGAAAGCACAAGTACTGTAAGCATTTTGCACAAAAAGGTACTTTTTAAAGCATAACAATGCCTTACATTTTACAAGGTAGTGCAAACAAAAACAAATGCAACTATTAGGTTCATTCAAAAAAACTATTTGCGTTTGCATGGTGGATTTATGGAAGACTGGTATTTCGCGTTCAACAAATAATACCACCCTGTGTGGTTCGACCCATTCATGATGAATTCCCCAGTGACCACAGGCAATACCTGGATTTATACAAACAGTACCTCGACCGCAGCAGTATAATTTGTAGTGTAATTGCCATCCACTTGATCAAACAAAATCTTTTTTTAAATTAGTTAATCTGAACAGTTGTTAGACATTTTTTGTATGTCCACAACACGTCCAAACATCTAAGGGTATCGTAAAAAAAAGTTTGGTGTGCTTAAACAGGTTTACTCGCCTATCGTGCTCCCCTCATCCACATCCATCCCCCACTGCTATTAATGACATTTCGCACCTGTGGAAGTGCGCTCACAAGGGGCTGAGAGGATGGGAACATTCAAGGTGCTGAATACCATTTACACCTAAATGCATTCTTTCGTATGGGGATCCTTATCCATATGGAAACCCCAGACCCAGTGTTTCCAGTATCCCCTTTGAAGACCCCGTGCCTGCAATGAACCTATGTCTGTGTCCTTTGACTATGTTCCGGGCCTATTGTGCCCGCCTCATCCTCATCCATCACCCACCGGTATCAACGACAATTCACACCTGTGGGCATGCGCTTGCAAGGGGGCTGGGAGGATGGGAATGCTCAAGGTGCTGAATACCATTTACACCTAAATGCATTCTTTCGTATGGGGATCCTTATCCATATGGAAACCCCAGACCCAGTGTTTCCAGTATCCCCTTTGAAGACCCCGTGCCTGCAATGAACCTATGTCTGTGTCCTTGGAATATGTTCTGGGCCTATTGTGCCCGCCTCATCCTCATCCATCCCCCACCGATATCAACGACAATTCGCACCTGTGGGCATGCGCTTGCAAGGGGGCTGGGACGATGGGAATGCTCAAGGTGCAGAATACCATTTACACCTGAAATGATTCTTTCTTATGGGGATCCTTATCCACATGGCCATCCCAGACTCTGTGTCTCCAGTATCCCCTTTGAAGACCCCATCCCTGCAATCAATTTATGTCTGTGTCCTTGGAATATGTTCTGGGCCTATTGTGCCTGCCTCATTCACATCCATCCCCCACCGGTATCAATGACAATTCGCATCTGTGGGCGTGCGCTTGCAAGGGCGCTGGGAGGATGGGAACACTCAAGGTGCAGAATACCATGTACATCTCAAAGGGTTCTTTCGTCTCGGGACCCTTGTCCACATGGCCACCCCAGACCCAGTGTCTCCAGTCTCCCCTTTGACGACCCCTCCTCTGCAATCAACATATGTATGTTTTCCAGGCCTATTGTGCTCCCCTCATCCACATCCTTCCTCCTCAGCTATCATTGACAGTTTGCACCCTTGGGTGTGCACTCACAAGGGGATTAGGAGGATGAGAATGCTCAGGGTGCCGAATACCATGCACACCTCAAAGGGTTCTTTCGCATTGGGACCTTTATCCACTTGGCCACGTCAGACCCGGTGTCTCCAGTCTCCCCTTTGATGACTCTGTCCCCGCAATCATTATATGTCTGTGTACATTGACTGTGTTCCGGCCTATTGCGCTCCCCATATCCACAACCATCCCCCTAAGGTATCAGTGGCAGTTCGCACCTGTGGGAATGCGCTCGCAGGGGAAATGGGAGGATGTGAATGCTCAGAGTGTCGAATAATGTGTACACCTCCAAGGGTTCTTTCACATGGGGATCCTTATCCACATGGCCACCCCAGACCCAGTGTCTCCAGTCTCCCCTTTGACGACTCTGTCACTGCAATCAACAAATGTCTGTGTCCTGTGAGACAGGCATGGTATCATGAGAGAAACACAGACACAATGATTCAAGTTTATGACAACCTTTATTTTGTGAAGAAAGGGGTTTGGAGACTGCCTAACTTGCCTACGTCCATAATGGGAGTAGTCTCGACCAATAACAAAAATATAAATCCAAAGTCAGTCAAAGGAAAAGTGTTAAACCTATGCAGTGTTAAACCTATACTTGCCCTCACACTCTCTAATACAATAATGTGCATGGGATTGCACTAAATAAAAAGGATACTTCAAAGTAAAGGTCAGGATAGTATTGGAGCTGGTCCACAGCTCCCTTCCCCAAGTCTTGAGCCACTTGGGATTCAGCATGCATTCCTCGGCTTTCAAAGGCACTGTATAAAGTTCTTTTTTCCAAAGTTCAAACAGTTCTGGTTGCTCAAGTTCAAAGTTCCTTTAGGTAACAATTCCTCTGTGTCACCTCTCCTCAGGAAGTCTGCTACTTATCATTAATTCACAAGACTTTCACAGTTCACAACAGGTTGGTGTATTGGGGTATCAGAGGCATTCGACACTGCCGAGTATTCCTCAGTCCGAGGTGGGACCACTCTGAGATCTTTGCGCTCCTCGCGCAGTTATTCAGCAGTTTAACGTATTAGAGACTTTCGATGAACACACAGTACTTCTGGCCCTGTGTGGGACCACCCTGATGCTGAGGCTTCTCTTTCAGATTTCTCATGTGCCCCCGGGACCTTCTTGCAGTTAAATCTTGACCTAGTAAGATCATTGTTTTGTCCTCCCTCTGTTTCTCCCTCCTTGTCTAGAATCACTTGTGTAGAGGCACTCTATAAATGCTATATCATATCATCCAGTGGGCCCCCGTCACCTTTTTACAGTTCAACTTCAGCTTTTCTCAATATTGTGCGCCCAGCACCTTTTTACAATTCCTAACCAAGTTTTCACTGGGTCTTGGCTGCCTTTTCCCTCAAGCATAGCCCCCCTACAATTGCTTCCATATTCACTCTCCCCGTGAACTTCACTCATGTACACAATGGGCCTCATTCCGAGTTTGGAGATAGCCTTTTGGCTGCCTCCAATACCGGTACCGACTCTGACCTGGTTCAATGGGGACTTACCGGTCAATTCCAACCTTGGAGGGACCGGTAAGTCCCTATTGAAAAAGGCAATCCCCATTCCCATTTGAGCCCCCAGAGGGCTCAATGGGAATGGGGAGGGAGCTAATAACGGTACCGTAATTTGCGATCTCCTTAACGGTGCCCGGTATCCCTTTGCGCCCACCTCGTCATGAGGCCCAATGTCTCTGTTCACTAGAGCTTCTTTCACAACATGTTAATGTACACACTAAGGTTCGCTACTTGTTTCATCTTTCAACTTTCAAAACGGACAATCAAAGCTTTCCTCTTCGGCACGCTTCTTATCCTACGCTCGTCCTTGTAATTATCTTACTTTTGCTATCATCAACTGGGTTCCCCTCTGGCTTTGAACTCACCAGTTGTGAATTATTCAACGTCACTGTTGCGTTCTCATCGACTGAAGACCAAGGGCTCCTCGCCAGCCCCTCCAACTCTCCTGGGCGGCTTCTCTGGTCCAGAATAACAAACACCCTTCCACGGAATTCACTCTGGAGAGCAGCTTTGCATTTAACCCTCTTCTGGCTCCTTGGAGACTAGGCTCCCTAGCCACGTTTTTTCAGCCCTTTTACACCATAGGCTCTAAGCGTATCAGTCCTCCGTTCTCCCCCAGCAGGTCTCGGGTTCTCTGGGCATCCCAGTTTGCCTGTGTTCTCATACTCCGACTCATGAAACTTCTCGGGCTCCAGCTCGCTCATTCTGTTTCTCTGGCTCGCTCCTTTTATACACCTGTGGCGTGCTAACAGTCCTCATGTGTGTTCATTCTGTATTCAGTCAAACAAGAAATGAGTGGGCACCACATGATGATCAATTTCTGTTAAATTTCAAACTAAGTGTGAGCAAAATTGTGTTAAATATATAATCTTTCAAAAATAATTTTTTCAGGGGCTGACAGTCACGAGTCTGGAGACACCCTGACTCAAAAAACAAATGTGAACAAAGAAAAAGTGTCTAAAGCTAAAGACACTCCCGTCCCCTGCACACCATTAAAGCTGATACACAATCAGTCAAATCTTTACAAATTTTTACTTCGAAAATGATGAGTATATACAGATGTAAACACATTCACAAAATCATTTCAATCCAGAGAATTCTGGTTAGCATTTAAATGTCCAAAGAAATTATCTAAAAAAATTCAAAAAGGCCATCATTGGACAGAGATATATACAATTACACTCTTTTTTTGGTGTAAACTGAAAAAAGGTATCCAAACACAATATTCTTGTGATGAACTGAAAGGCTCTACGCGTTTCGGGGAACACCCCCTTCTTCAGGAGCAAAATGATCTGTAATAACATACTTTAAAAGACCATCAGTTTCAAATTTACAACATATCCTTTGCAAACAACACAGAGAAAATCTGACAATTTTTAATGGAATAATGCGCATTCTAGGCTGTACATAATCACCC
This sequence comes from Ambystoma mexicanum, assembly GCF_040938575.1. Lineage (NCBI taxonomy): Eukaryota > Metazoa > Chordata > Amphibia > Caudata > Ambystomatidae > Ambystoma > Ambystoma mexicanum. The sequence continues at coordinate 972,079,933 of NC_090928.1, forward strand.
ACATCAATTTTAATAGAATCTATACAAACAAAGTAGGAAGATACAAATTGTGTCCATTAGACATGCAACAGGTGTGGCTCCAAAAAAGAATATAACTGCACTAAGAACGAACACTTAAATAGGAAAATAAACAGAGACAAAGTATACCTGATCAAATAAAGAAAAAGTAAGCAAAGCTGGGTTCACAAGAGTCATCTGACACTCAAAGGTTGTGTTGATGTTCCTCAAGGGAAAAGGGCTCGTGTGTAGGTAGGTAAATGGTGAGATAAATCCAAGTATGGTATATACCCGGCAGAATTGACAGAATGTATATATAAGATAATGATCAGACACTATACCCGAACCAAAGAAAGGTACAGCTATCCCAGATTAAATGTAGTGCTTACCCAAATGTTTAGTGAACAGTCTGTCCCGCAATGCACGTTTAACTGACAGAGTACTATCACCCTGGAAGTATCCAAAAATGGAAAGTCTACATACATGTGTATCCAACTTCAATGTGGAAAGGGTTCACCACGGATGGTGTGGACCACTAAAAGAAAAAATCAAGGAAAGGCTAAGCAGTCTTAGATGTATAGAACCCTCTGCAGGGTCAAAAATGTCAACTAAATCATTCAGGCAAGATTCAAAGTTATCTCCCCCTCATTATCTAAGGGATACAAATCCTCCACAAACATCACGGTACACCCACTCAAAGGGCAAAGCATAACCTTAACTCGGTTTTAAATTATTCAAACCAACATGCAGATATAGATAAAACTTTCATACATCCAGTGTCCGCTTTAAAAAATCAAGAAAGTGCCAAAGTACCCCATCTATTCCTTTTGACTCACCTTAACATAAACATCACTGACTCCAGGACTCACCACTACCTGCACGGCATAGCGTTTCCTGAAATCAGTCTCCTTTTAACTTCCGTTTTATGTCATGTGACCAATTCACGTGATCAAGTGCTGAAATCGCATAAAGCGACGACATGGAAAATGAAGTCACCGTACATTTATACTTGACGTTTATTGAATATAAATAGTGACAGGGCAAAAGGAGACTGATAGGGACATAACCTAACACAAATAAGATTCCAGATCCTGGTAGTGCTCACAAAAAATAATCCCCATGAGGACTTGAGTTTAAGACTAAATAGGAGAGAGACTTATTGGATTGAGAAATTAGGGAGCTTATCCCCCAATGGTCTCAATGAAGAGATCAATTTCCATTGCTTTATTTGATTCATTGATCATGATCATTTGGCGTTGAACAATCCATTTTTGTGCAAGAATTCAACCACAGTGTTCTTCGCTACTGTTGTGACAAGTTACTATATTGAAGTTTGCATACAGGGTCTTCCCATAAAAGAAAACATTTCTTAGAAAATGTAAGCTGCAATTCATCTTTGTTTGTATTATAGCCATTGAGTAAGCACCCATGTGACCTTTTCCTGGACTACACTGTCTGGGACCCTAGGTGCTGCCCCCGGCGACACCATTTAGGTCACAGGGTGCTTTAACGCCTCCTACTTATTAATTTATGTTGAATTCACCATTTCTAAGGCCAATGACATTTATTTATATTTTTGTAAATTTATTTTTTTACATATCTATTCCATTATTTCTTCTGTTTTGATATATTGTCTCCTCCACTTGGTTTTTTTCATGTATTTATCCCAAATTGCATTTATTAGCTTTCTACAGCTTGACATTCTTTTCTTTACACAGCACACGTGCGTTAAATTACATATTTCCATTGTTCACGTTGTGTAGTCCGGAAGGACTATTTTGTAGTCTATGGCGCGTCCCCAGTCCCGAGGGACGTGCACGTGGAACTACGCCCGTTGTCACGACAACGGATTAACACTAATGGATTACATATCCATGAGAACACAGCGCCGCGCTCATTGCAGCGCGCCGCGTTTTCGAGTCACCAGCACCATTGCCCAGCCAACGGCTTGATACAAGATTTGGAACTCTGAGCGCTCCCAGACCACCCACTGCCCAGACACCTGTCCTGATTACAGGTGCGTTCTTGACTAAGTATTTCTAACAGACATAACTGCCGCAATACAGCGATTGGCACTTATTAGAGTTTCATTTTCCAACAGAGCACGTCTGATAACAGCATGCCTGCCATATGCCATTTTGGATTTGACAAACGTTGAATCCAAGCGACCTTAACTTTTGGAAGACACTACATTATCATAAATCCTCAACGCTCCGTGCGTGGCAGCACAGTAGGTTGGTTTTTTCATTTTATTTTTCCCGTGATTTTCTCCTATAGACATCCCCAGCAGAATTTACACATGGTTTTTTGTCCACAGAGCATTTCAGGCTGAGACATTTTCCGCCGCTTTAGATATTGAAACTGACAATCACCTAACGAATAAGATTCTGGCATTCTACAGGACCTTCTCCTCATTTATTTTACACAGTCAACTACTCAATAGGTAAATAGAAGTCAACCGTACCACCTTTCATTTATCCGGTACATCTATCCTTTTCTAATTTATATCATTTTTCTTTCTTTCTCTATATGCGCACTTTGACGAAATTTGACAACTAATGAATATGGTATGTGATGATTTGTTTACTCTTATGCACAGGTGTATTTTAATATAATGCTGATGTTTATATTGCATAATGTAAGACTTTCCCTGATGAAGGAGGAAACTCCTAAATGCATTGGCAATTAGGTCTAAGCCACATAAACATGTTTACTGTTTCCTCACTAAGAGATTATTAGTGAACCAGAAATTGCATGGATATAAATTTATTTTTGAAAATACAAAGCACAGATTGATTTATTACAGCACCTCAGCTGACTGTTATTTACAATACGAAAGATTCTATTCGAATTGGCTGAACGCAATTTCTTTAACTTCAAATATCCCAAGTTGGGAACCACAGAGAGCGACAGTGTGGCTCGGTGCTTATACCTAGCCTTCCTTGGTAAATTCTGTATTCAGTGCCTGACTTCGCCTGTCCTTGTTAATGGGACATTGATAGAAATGAAAAAGTTCCTTTGTTGGAATTCGCTGTGTTTTAGCAGAGCTGGGAAAAGGGGACAGTCTGCGGTCATGGAATAGGAGGGAATGTTGTGTAGGGGGTTATTGGAAAAAGAGGGGTACCATGTCTTGCCTTTGGGCAATCCCTCCCCAATCCCAAAAGACCCTCCACCTAAGTGATCCTCCCTCACTCGTCCACCCCCAGGGTCGGAATCCAATAGCTATGGCCTTCCCCTGACCACCTGTGTAGAAGATCCCCCGAGAGTAGGGAGGGAAAGACCCTCAGATTTACCACAGTCCATTCACTGTGTTCCGGGCCTATTGTGCTCCCCACATCCACATCCACCCCCCTCCGATATCAATGGTAGTTCGCACCTGTGGCAGTGCGCTCGCAAGTGGGCTGCACTGGCTGGATTGAAGAGATCAAACATTGTCATAGTGGCCTGGTGGATGTGAACGAACATGTCAATCATCCACATATACACACACTTATGTAAGCCTTTATAAACACTTTTGAAGCTACCAAGAAAACATCTGTGAAATCGACAACGGATATCGCCAACTCTCCACTTTTTACCTTGATCGCTGAATCCGCTCATCTGTTCTTCTAAGTAACGGTTAATCAACTTTTACTATTGTTTTCTGTAGTATCAATGTTCTCTGCAAGGCCACTTTCTATTGCTTTATACGCAATGTACATCCTATTCTCATTTTATTTTATTCAAAATGTCTACACCATTATCAACCATTTTACGCAACTTTTTATCTCTGTAATTAGCACATAACATTACAGAGTATTGTTTCCAAAAAGAATCTTTCGTGGTGCATGTTTTCAATGCATGCTTGCTTTAGGTCCATGTTTTATAAAGTAAACCTTTTGTTTTATTATCAAAGGAATGTGATGTTTGGTTTACTCACTGTGATACTTTTTTAATAGAAATATTTATTTATATTTCTTTAACAGATCATAAGGACAATCCAACAATGTCTTTGTGTATTGTTTTGGGTTGCACTAATAACAGTGATGCTAAAAATCAGAGTATAATCCTGCATGGTTTTCCAAAGGATTTCGGTTTAATGAGAAAATGGCTCTTGAGCTGCGGATTTCCAGTGTCCGAAATTGAAAGCAGAGCCAAGGATGTCTTGGATGATGTGAGGGGCAATCGATTCCGCGTGTGCTGCATGCACTTCTCATTCTCTGTGTTTGGTCCTAGACCCTCGAATAGTTTACCCAGGGAAATTAGGACTTTGGACTCCCTGCTTAAGTTCTGAAAAGCCCTGAAAAGGTTTTTGTTTAAATAAAGTTTCTGGTTATTCTGGGACCGTTGGAACTGGTTGCCCCCTTTGGATGGAATACTGGTACTATTACAATTCTGGTAATTCGTTTTTAGAAAAGGTCATCTGCGCCATTATACGGTTTGGTCCGTTTCGAGCGCGTTACAAATTCTTCAAAATCAAAATCAGAAGATATGTATGAACAATCACTGTACACTAAAATGTGTCGCCCCAGACTCCGCAAATTAAGGTCCAATGCAGTTCCAGCTGAATTTCAGCACATGATGACCCGGGTTAGTAGTGGATGCTGATTTTTTAAATGTATTTTACCATTTTCTAAATGTGTCTGTATAATATGTCTTACAAATGACCACTCAATGTATTTAAATAATCTGTGAACAGGTAACATAGTGAACGGTTTTCAGTGTTTGGGGAATATTTCCATTGATATTTTATGACATGATGTACTGTGTTTCATAAATGTTTAACTTTACATTACTTGGTGTATCCCTACTTTAGGGATACTCAAATAGTTCAGTGTGATGGGAGCCCTTCCAAATACACACTCATATCACGTACTTTCTTTAAAATATGTCATTTTTTTAAAATTACCATGTCTTTCTTTGCTTAGACCGCACTGATCGAAGTACAGACCATTACCGTGGAGAAAATCACAGACATTTCCAACATCCTAATGGTGAGGCCAAGCGACATGCACACACATTTTTAAAAAATAATTTTTGATGTGGTCCTTATTATAATACTAATGTACATTTTCCATTGAACAATGTTAATGTTAATATTAAAGGATATTTGTACCACAAACTATCACCACCGGAGTGGTCCCCTGGCGCTCTGGCGGATCTAAAAAGGAAAGGGCGTAGGGAGGAGAAGTTAGTGGGAACAAGCGGGATAAGTGCAAGAGAGCAGTGATGTGCTTTTGGCAGCTTCAGTTTGCTTTACACCGTTCGCTGAGCTTGGGGGTGCTTTCCGTTCGGTATCTGTCACGTGCTGTTTTTGCAAAGCTATGTGTGGTTTGTTTTGTTGTTGCAGTGTAGTGAAGTTTGTGCGGTTTGTGGTGCTTTAGGGTTGTGGTTGTGTTTGGTTAGAGTTTGAGAGGTGTATGCAGAGGGGTGAAATTGTTAGTGGGTTGGTTAATGGCCTTGCTATCTAAAAGTGATATGTGCTGAATTTCTACGCTCTTTCTAGATGAGGTGCGCGATTATCTCTGCATTTCTATCTTGATCCTACAATGGCTAACATTCACAATCCTGTCCATATGACGCATGTAAATATTCACTGTTATATCCTGATGTGGCACTAGCCCTCCTTCAAACCTATCTAGATGCAAATCAAGCTAGCATTCACAGTTCTATCTAAATATGGTATTGCAAGTATTCCCAATGCAGTCTAGATTTGGCAGTGGCTAGTATTCGTTACTCAGTCTTGATGTGGTACCGGCGGACACTCACACTCCTGTCTAGATGTGACGCAGGCCAATGTTCACAACTCTATCCAAGGGTGGCACCTGCCAACACTCACAGTTCCACCAAAGAGTGGTATTGCTACCCCTCGCAATCCCATCTAGATGGGACGCAAGCTAATGTTTGCATTAGGTAGTTGCTATCTTTTACAATTCTTCTGGGTCTGGCGCAGGCCAGTGTCCACGATTCCGTCCAAATGTTGTCCTTGCTATCGTTCAAAACTTTGTCTGGGTCTGGTGCGGGCAAACCTTCCCAATTCTGTGTGTACTTGTCAACGCTTACACCTCTATCCAAGTGTGGCACTTGCTTATGTTGATGGAGTGGGTAGTGTTGTATCTAGTGTTGGGCATTTATGCGAAATCTGTCCTCATGGGGTTGTCGCTTGTATTCTATTCCACCTAGTCTCGTTTCTTTGTTGTTGTAGGAGTTTCCTTAGTCGATTCTGGGTGTTGTCTGTGCCATCATATATTCCGTCCGTCTGTTCTATGTGTTTCCTGTTAGATTGTTTAGTTGTTTCAGTTCGTTTCCGAGGTGTTTTTAGAAGTTTTCTCAATTTTAGGTGGTCTTTGGTGTTTCTTATTTCTTTCGGGAGGTTGTTCCAGGTTTTTGCAGCCAGGTGGGAGAAAGAGGAGCCCCCTAGTTTTTTTTTAACATATGGTTTTGGTTCCATGCGGGTTTCATTGCTTGATCTAAGGGGTCTGGTTGGTTTGTAGATTGTTATTTTCTTTTGTAGGAATTCAGCTCCCTGTCCGCTGATTGCCCTGTGTGTTGTGCACATTGACTTAAACGTGATACGATGTTTGATTGGGAGCCAATGTTGTATTTTTAGCACTGGAGTGATGTGGTCTCTTCTGGATAGTTTGAGGAGGAGTCTGGCAGCTGCATTTTAGATGCGTTGCAATTTCTTCAGGAGGTGTTCTGGCATCCCAAAGTAAAGGCTGTTTGCGTAATCGATTCTCGACATGATGAGGGCGACGATTGCCAGTGTTTTGTGGGTGAACTAGAGGAAAGGTAGGATTCTTCTTGTTGTGTTAAGGAGGAAGAAGCATTTCTTGATTATTGCATTTACTTGTGGTTCTAAGGTTAGGGCGTTGTCCATTAGGACTCCCAGATTATTTACTACCTTAGATGGTGTGGGCACGGCTCCCATTTCCTTCGGCCAGGGAATGTAGGTGTCGTTCTCTTGGTTTTTGAATATAATCATGATTTCAGTCTTTCCTGGGTTGATTTTCAAATTGTTGGCGTTCATCCAGTCAAAGACTTCTTCTTTTAGACATTCTATTAGGGTTGAGTGATCGGATTGAGTATCTGCGATTTTGTAGATGATTTGATTGTTGTCTGCGTAGTTGTAGCATGTAATGTTGTATTTTTTTGAAGATCCTGATTACTGGAGTCTGGTAGATGTTGAAGTACAGTGGAGATAATGAGGATCCTTGTGGTACTCGACAGTTGTTAACTCATGGAGTAGATTTGAAGGGTTTTATCCATACAGTTTCTGTCCTGTCTGCAAGGAATGATTTAATCCAGAGTTGTGCCATGTCCGTTATACCTATATCATCCAATCTTTTGGTTAGGGTGTCCTGGTTTACTGTTTCGAAGGCTGCGGAGAGGTCGGGCAGAATCAGAGCCGAGGTTGCGTTTGAGTCTGCGTTTGTTTTTAGTTCGTCCCAGATGGATAGTAGTGCCGATTCTGTTCCTCCTGCGGGTCTGAAGCCAACTTGTGCTTGGTCTAGCAAGTGGCGTTTTTCTACATGTTTTTGGGTTAATTTGTATACATAAGTTTCTAGGAGTTTTGCCGGGTAGGGAATGTTTGAAATCGGTCTGTATTTGGAGAGGTCATTGTAAAGACTGGAGGGGGGTGTCTATACTCCTGCTCTCTATATGGCAGAGGAGAGGCACAGAGGACCCCAGCCAAGAATCTCTATAGGGTAGCGCTGGTAGAGCAATCAAGGCCTAGCTTCTCAGGAGGTGATGCAGACTGGTTCCTAAGTACAGTGTAGTCTCCAAGACCCCACAAAGGCATGTCCACACACGGGGCCTCATTATGATCCAGGCGCTAATGGGTTAACGGCGCCGTAAAAGGCTGCAGCGCCGTTAACCTATTAGCGCCTAATTACGAGGTCCCTTTGCGGGACCCGACCTTAACGGCTGGTTTTACCAGCCGTTAAAGTAGGGACCCGCAAAGGGACCTTGGTGCTAAGTACGGTGCCGCAATTTGCGGCACCGTACTAAGCGCCTTCCCCATTTCCATTGAGCCCTATGGGGCGAAAATGGGAATGGGGCAGGGCCATGATGGCATGGGGAATTACCGCCACGCCAACCTCGGAATGGGGTGGTAATTCCCCATTCCGCCATGGCGGACTCCGGCATCGACCATGGTGCTAATAGCACCATGGTCTTCCGCCAGGGTCGTAATGAGGCCCACTGTATTAGTTAAAATACAGTTTTTATATAATTAATTTTCAAGGTTATATACACTATCACAATAACTCACTTTTTGCTCAGAAAATCAACTATGGTAAATATATACAGTTCTAAAGTGGTACCACAAGTATTATCAGATCTCATTAAAGTCCATCAACTATACTCTGGTCAACTCTCACACAGATCACTTAATAAAGGCAACCAACAATAGACATAGGAGGAAAGCAGTTGGTTAGAAAAATTGGCAGAATACTGGTCTCTACCGTTAAACAAAGTTCTGTGTGGAGATCCCCCCACCTGGGCAACCTGTAAAATAAAGATATAACACAAGCCCAGTCCATATATTGTTCTATTAGTCTTATTTCCTTCTATAATGTTTCTACCCCCACAATGTACCTGGTGGAGCAGAGTTCTTCGAAGAGGCGTCGATGGATCCTTCTTGAGTGACTCCCTTTAAAGCAGGAGCCACGGATCGTCAAGAGGCATCGAAGAAGGTGAACTTGGCATCGACGGCATTGATGAAAAGTTTGAGGGTGCCGAGACCACGGCGTCGATCCAGGCGGTGCTCGTCGGTGACGTCCTGCAAGGATGAGGTGTGCGGGGCATCTCGGCGATTGATAGATCAGGACCGCAAAGAGTTTCTGAAGAACTGTGGCCCGACACGGGCTTCGAGTCGTCAAAGTCTTTGTGGTCTTTGGGTGGCGGGAAACCCACCGGCGGATTCTCCTCGGTGCGTCGCGTCCTTGACTTTCTCCGATAAAGCGGTCGATGGTGAGGACAAAAAAGTCCTTCGATTCAACAGTCTTAGGCAAAGGAGCGCGCGGCTCTGGTCGTCGGCGAAACAGCATCAAGCGGTCCCCTCTTTTGGGCAACACGGCTTCGACGGGCCTCCAGCGGTTACAGCGATACTCCGAACCCTGGTCGACAGAAATGGATTTTGACGGCGTCGATGTCTGGGTGCTTCACTTCGTTCTCCTCGGCGGTCCCCGTCTCCAGTCGGCAGCCTTTCGAAGGTCTGACTTCCAGGGAGCTTCGGCTAAAGTTAGCGGCCGCCTAACCAGATCCTCTCTCAGATCAGTCCTTGATGAACTCGACAGCTTTCAGATCGGGTCGAAGCGATTGCAGCCGCAGTTCTTCTTCTTCCAGCTGGCCGTCGAGGATAAGCAGTTCCAGTTACTCTTCAAGTGTCAACTCAGCTTCTGAACAATTTCCAGTGGTGAGAGGTCCCCAGAAATACTATTCCGTATCTCATCCACACTGCTGGGTCACACTCAGCAGCCAATCATACAGAAGGGCATTCATGCAGTCAGTCAGCAAATCAGGCATACAGTGCATTTAGGCCATACTCCTCCCTCTCAGACACTCACAGCAAGGAATGTGGATTGGGACAAGTACCCATCCATTCAACACTACACACTGCCCAGTTTTGGGCAGGGCTGTCTCAGTCATTGTGTCAAACACCAGAACCCAGACATCCACAACAAGAAGTGCATATTGGTCACACACTCCATTCACCCAGGTCCCACCCAGAGGGTGTACCCACAACATACAGTCAATGTAATGGGAAGGCTCCAGCCAGTCTGGCCTGGACTTCACAACAACATCATATATGGAACGTCCACCCAACAGCCAGTCAAGGGGGAAGGGATAGAGTCAGGGCTTCCCAGGACTTTGGGAAAACAAGGTCACAGGCAATAGAAATCAAGACGCCACAGGGGTCATCATGGTTCCTATCAGGAATCAACTGATTCCAATGGCAGGGCCTGGGTATCCCAAAGTGGAGGATACTCATAGCACCTGTCAAATTCAGCATGGAGCTGCCACCAGCCCATACCCTGCTCTGTGGGCCACACAGAGGTGCCCAAAAACATACACTAGGAGCACAGGGTTGCACCCCCACCCATGGGTGCCATAAGGGTATCCCATGTGTCTGTACACCAAACCAAAAACAGCAAGAGCTGCACTGCCCGGAGTCCCACATGGACTTGTGGGCAGAAAACAATACAGAACACTAATGAAAAAGGACTACACGACAAGGACAGGGAGGCCCTGTCCCTCCAATGCATTTCCAGCATCACAGTCATCCACGTCGCCACTTGTGTTTTTTAAGAGTGGCTTAATATATGCTGATTTGAAGGATCGTGGTACAGCTCCTGTTGTGAGTGACAGATTTAAAAGGTTTCTGTAATATTCTGAAAGAGTCCTTTGTGCAAGGATTGATTTGTAGATATCAGGTTGGCAGGGATCCATGGGTGATCACGCTTTCTTGCTGTCTTTTATCAGCTTGATGAAGGTCTCTGCTGATATTTCAGGGAAGTTTTGTAGTTTTTGCTGTGGTTCCTTGAAAGGTCTGGTTAGTTGAGTGCTAGGGTTTGTTGTTCTTGAAATGGTCTGCCAAGTCGTTGCATAGTTTCTCTGAGGGGGTTGGAATGTTGTCGCAACCAGGAGGGTTTCACATTTCTTTTATGATGTTGAACGTTTCTTTTTGTGTGTTGGTGGCATTGGTGATTCTATCATCATAATGCCTTCTTTTTGCCTTCTGAATTTCCTTCTTGTATGCTCAGATTTGTTTCTGGAATTGGGTTTTCCTATCTTGGTTGTGTTCTTTTCTCCATTCCAATTCCAGCTTCTTCTTGTTCTTTTTCATGGTGCTTAGTAGTGGGGTGAACCATTTCGCCATTGCTCTTTTTCTTAAGGGGGTAAATTGTTTTTCGAGGGTGATGTTTTCGATTGTCTCAGCAATCCATTTGTGGAGTAGCTCCACTTTCCCATCTAGGTCTGCCGTCTCCAGTTCTGCTGCTGAAGGTTTGGTCATCTCCAGTTGTTCCATTAGGTTGCTTGCTCTGACGGTTTTCCAGTTTCTTTTTGTGGTGGTTGTGAGCTTGAGGGGTTGGATGCTGACATGAGTTGGTAGTGTGATCACAAATGGATTGATGAGATGGTCGCTCCAAAGTATTTGTATCAGTGGTGCCATTTTTCCTTAACTAAGATTGCTTCAAGGGTGTGTCCTGCCGAGTGTGTTGCCCCTTTGACCAACTGTTGTAATTTCATCGTAGTTAGCTGTCCAATTAGTGAGTTTTGAGAGTTGGCGTGTTTTTCTCCGAACCAAATGTTGAAGTCCCCAGGATTATTAGATGTTCATGCTCGATGGCTATGTTGGTGATGGCTTCTATGAAACTGTCCATGAAGGTTGGATCGTATGTGGGTGGTCTGTAAACCAGTATCAATTTGATGCTTGTTTTTGGATTCGCTGATGGGTGTATGACCATGGTTTCGCAGTTGATGATGTTGATTTTTCCTGTTTATCTGAAGGCATTTGAAGTTGGTGGGAAGTCAGCTTTGGAGTGTGATTTTGTAGTTGTCATCCAGCCATGTTTCTGTGAGGAATAGGGCCTCATTACAACCCAGGCGGTAAGTTCCCTACTTTACCACCATGGTGTAAACTCTGTTTACACCATGGTGGATGGTGGATTTACCGCCCCATTCCAAGTTGAGTGGGGCGGTAAAACCCCATTCCCCATTTACCTTTCCCCATTCCCATTTTTGCCCCATAGGGCATAATGGGAGTGGGGAAGGCGCTAATTACGTCACAGTAAATTACGGTGCCGTAATTAGAACCAAGGAGGGTTAGCGCCTTGCATTTTAACGGCTGCTAAAAGCAGGCGTTAAAATGGTAATCAGGTGTTAAGGGTTAACGGCGCCGACGGCGCCGTTAAACCCTTAACGCCTGGGTTGTAATGAGGCCCAATGCCTTTGTCGCAGAGAAGGTCAAAGATCTCTGTTGAGTGCTTTGACATAGAATATACAATGGTATGAATATATACATCGATTAAAGGACCATGATGCTACATCAACCACTATTCTGGAGTCAACAGCAACCTCACTCACCTTTCAAGTACATTTTTTAGAATAATCCTTCAGATGCGACTACACAAAATATGTATTTGTTCAAGTTCTACTTAAAACTTATTGACTATTGCTATGCATAATGTTAGCTTTGTTACAAAGTGGCGTGTAGACTTCTTTGTCAACATCGACCATCTTTTGAATGTAACCTTTTTTTCTGTTTTACATCTTTATTATTACAATAACAGTTATATAGGCAGAGCCTGGAACTTCAACAATGTACTATTCTTCTACCTCAACCAGCCTGGAGGATGAGGTATGTTTTTATGTTAATGTTAAAGGACATTTGTACCGTGCACGATCACCACCGAAGTGGTCCCCTGACGCTCTGGCAGCTCTGAAAAGGGAAGGGGGGGGGGGGTAGTGGGAAGGATCTGGAAAAGTGCAAAAGAGCTGTGATGTGCTGTTGGCAGCCTCAGCCCGGTGGGTCCGTTGGCTGGGCCTGGGGTGTTTTGCGGCCGGTAGTCATCATGTACTGTTGTGCGAATCTATAGGCCTCATTACGACCCAGGCGGTAAGGGGTTAACAGCGCCGTAAAAGGTGTCGGTGCCATTAAACCCTTACCGCCTAATTACGAGGTCCCTTTGCGGGTCCCGACCTTAACGGCTGGTTTTACCAGCCGTTAAGGAAGGAACCCGCAAAGGGACTTTCGAGGTAATTACGGTACCGCAATTTGCGGTACCGTAATTACCGCCTTCCCCATTCCCATTGAGCCCTATGGGGGCAAAAATGGGAATGGGGAAGGGCCAATGGTGAATGGGGAATTACCGCCCCGCCAACCTTGGAATGGGGTGCTAATTCCGCCATTCAACATGGCGGAGTTGGTAAAATACCGGCGTCAACCATGACGCTAATAGCGCCATGGTTAACGCCAGGGTCGTAATGAGGCCCAATGTGTGTTTTTTCTTTTGTTGTTGCCATGTAGTGAGAAGTGAACATTTATTGATCTTCACTAATCGTTATTGATTAACAATATCTTTTTTCCATTTAAGCTAAATTATTTTTGGGATTATTTGCAATGCTGTCAGCAAATTGCAAAGCATTAGATCAACAACCATGATGTATTTATCACAGAAACACATGCAACAATGAAAGTAAACCTTTAGAAAAATGTACTTTGTCACTGAATAACATAGACCGTTTCACTGTATGGATGGTGTATGTGTTTGTTCATAAACCTTAGCTTTTTCGCGAAAGAGAGAATAGGTGAAACAAAATAACATTACAACACATTAAAGGGGCCACAAATTAATCAATATGTTTTGCAGGATGATCTCGCACCAACTTCCTGCAACATCTCTGGCGATTATCAGGTACATTTTTCAAATATGTCTTTTTAAAATATTACATGTACACAGTGTTCACCTTTATGTTAATATTTGTAAAAGAAATGGTAATCAGATAATTAACGTACCTTTTTACATAGTTTAACTGATATTGTAAGGTCAACAATCATTTTAACATTACATTATTTAACAATTTATTAAATGTTCTTTGAATTTGTTATGTACAAGGAATGCACTACTGAAGCGGTCATAATTGGAGAGACACATGGACAAGAGGTATAAATAAGATATTGTAATATATCAGTTATCATCCATTGTAACTGTGATGTAATATTTCATACTTTTTAGTGGTTTCCATAGTGACATTTTTGTATATGTATATATGATTCTTTAAGTGGAAGAACGCATTTCAAAGTGTGTATAATTTCAAAATGCTGTTTTTCAGCTTGGTTTGCTGGTCAGCAAATCCAATTTGACTGTTTCAAGGAAAATTCGGAAAACAAGGGTACGTAACAGAACGGTTTTTAAAAGAAAACTTGTATAGGAGTTTTTTTCATTGATATTACATTTTCATGTTGTAATTCATATATTGTGTATGTGTGCTATAAATGAAGCATGTTTTTTCTCTTATTTTAGAGACCTAGGAAGGAGAGCAGCATAAAGACTCAGTCAAATACACACCAAATGATGTCAGTTGCCAAAGCATTGTCAATAGGGAGCAGCTACATTTGAGGCTCAGGGGCCGATTCATGGAATAAATGTGCACCAAAAATAATGGCGCAAGCAGGTGCAAGCTTGCGCAAGCGTGAAAAGACAGGCGCACGCGCACGTGTGCGATTCATGGAAGTTTTCCTTGGGATGTGCGCCAAACCCGTGCGTGGCGCACACGGGTGCACATGTCATAGCAACATCCTAAACGCTGTGCGCAACGCGCACATCGAATGCGCACAACTTCAGCGCACACACCACAAAGTGCGTGGAACACGGGGCGCAACGCGCGGAATGGGGAACAACGTGTGAAAAAGAAGGCGTAACTGGGGAAGTACTGCAGGGAAATTCCCGGAATGCCCACACGCACACGAACAACACGTATGCATGGAATAGAAAACAGGAATCCTGCACACGGCAAAATACACGCACAGGCCTAAACACGTCCGCCACACGAAGGCTGGCGGTAGCGTCCCTGTGCATTAAAAAAGTGTGCGCAAACAACAAACACGTACATACTGCTAAATGAATGTCCCATTCTGTGTCCCCCTAGGAGAACTGACGTGTTACGCACCCCATAGGCATCCCATACAATTTAAAAAAAGCAGATAAGCAACCCCTGTAGCCCACGTGCATTTAAAAAAACACACGCAGTACACTGTGGCAGCCAAGAACCCCAAAAATACATACGCGATCAACACGCAGGCTAGTATGGCCGGAAGAAAAGGGGTACGCGACAAACAGGGACACCCGCAGTGGGAAAAATAGCGTGTGCGACTCACCATCTGCCTTGCATGTACAAGAATAACGCGGAGCCAACACCCAACCGCTGTGAAGTAATCATGTGTGGACCCCAACGCCTGCAAAACACAAGCACCGCTTCCCACGAAAAGCACATACAGAGCGATGGAAACCCACGTGGGACCCTCAACCCGCGCCGGGTAAAACGCCCGCTCGTGTAACGTCACAGATGTGCTTACGTGCTACGGGCCTTTCCTCGAATTACACGCTGACGTGCTGCTTTTTCATGTGCCAAATCACTCTGCATCAAGCTGGCCACGTGAAAACACACGGAGGACCACGCTCCTGCCCAAAAGGCCATTTTCCAGCCCCCAAGAACCCCGAGCACGCTCCCACCTGCCATCTGCTGCTGCCAGCCTGCTACCCACGTGCCCTGCTATTTGTTGCCTGCACGTCAGCCATCTGCAGGGGTCCAGTTGCTGTGTCCACCTCTGCTGGAACAGAAGACTCCTGACTGGGATACCATCGCTCCACAGCCCAGCCCCAGGACCCAATTGCCCACCCACACCTGCCTCTGGGGTTGCCATGTCAGACACAACACCATCTGGCACCACTGGCAACCCCCAGCCAGAGAGGCAGAGAGCCACCAGCTTCAGTGAGAAGGAAGTTGGTGTCCTGGTGGAGCATGTCCTGGGGTATTATGATGTACTCTTCGCAACATCACGTGCCAACAAGGAAGGATGGCAGAAGATCTGGGAGGACGTGGTGGTTGCCATCAACGTGGAGGGGGTGGCAACCCGCAACATCAAGCACGTCCGGAAGCGCTGGGAGGACTTCAGGTCCAGGACCCTCGACAAGGCCCGGCGTCTCGTGAAGGCAGAGGATGCAGAGGGGTGCTGGGTCAGCATGAGCAACATCCAGATGAGGGTCCTGGAACGCATAGGCCCAGCACTCCACGCCCAGATCCATCGGAGGCAGACCCGTCCGGAGTTGAGCGGTAAGTGGCCAGGCATTGCTGCGTGACACAGGGCATGTTGCAGTGTGCTGGTAGTCTGATACTTGCCTGTATGTGTGACATAGGCCATGTATGGATGTGTGTGTGCAGGAGCATCATGGTCATGCATGTGAGACCAGTAATGTGTGAACAACATGGATGGTGCATGTGTTCCAATGCAACATGGGGAGCTGTATGCGGAATGCACACATGAATGCATGCCTGTCCCTGTTCTTGGACATGGAGGAGGGGTGGGAGATGGGGCCTGCTCTCATGTACAAGTATGGTGCACATGTGTGTGTGTCTGAGAAGCGTGCGTGTGACTTATGAACGCCACGGATGCATGGCACATGTCCGTGCCAATGTGTTGATTCACTTATGCAGTCTAGCCACCCTTGTAGCCACTGTGTCTGTGGTGTACAAGCCCTGAATCATGACCCTCCGGTGATGTGTGTGCATGGGCTATGCATGAGCCATGATGCATTTGAGTTGTAAGGCAACATTTATTTTTCCCAGAGGCCCTTGTACATGGATGCTGATGTCGATTGCTTCCGCCGTTCCTGTTTCTGCATGTGTGTTGCGTGCATTGACCCATGTGTTGTGGAGGGACAGGATGGAAGTGACGTTTGACAGTGCCACTCATGTGTTATTGCTTCCTGTCTAGGGGACTATTGCACAGTACCCTGATGCTTGTGTTCTATGTCTCCCTCTACGCAGCGTCAAGTGAAGAAGAGGGCGTAGATGGTGCTGTGGAGCCAAGCGGCGGGGATGCCTCCACCGGGCGGCGACGCAGGGCCCAGCCACCCTCCCAGGAATTGCCATCATCCCGCAGCGAGGGGACTGGTGCCGCGTCTGCCACTACGGCTGTAGCGGAAGGGCCGGGTGAGCCCCCACAAGGGCTTGCAATGGCGGAAGACGGTGCAGAGACATCCAGGTTGGTGGTCTCCACAGAGGAGGAGGAGCCCGCTTCCTAGCCGCACATGGGGCCTGGTGGGGGTTGTACCACTGGTGCAGTCCAGGGCCAGGGTCATGAGGCAGCACAGGTCATCGCGGAGGGGCCTGTGCATGTTGCTGTCCCTGACCCTGTTACTGCACCACCATGCACCAGCAGGGATGCCCCGTCCCAGGCCCGTCCGCAGGTAGGGGGGAGGCCCACGTCATTTGGCTCTCAACTACCTGTGGACGAGGGGACCCCTGACCGTATGGGCTCCGTCCTGATTGGTGTGCGTTGCGCACGCGTGACATTCGTGATGACGTGCGTGCTTCCTGGGTGGAGCACACACGCCATCACGAAGAGCTGCGTGGCAACGTGACACTGTTGGGAGGGGCCATGGTTGGTGGGTTCATACATGTGTCGTGCACTCTGGCGGACCTCTCCTCCTCTGTGGAGACTATGCGCCAGTCGTTCTCCCTGCCGTCTTCCGGCCCAGATTCCACCAGGGCCCCCTGTGGACCTGGTCTGACCAACACAGCCAGCTTGGTGAAGATCCCATCCCTGCCACAGTCGGGAGTCGGCCGTCCAACAGGGGTGGACACCCCAACAACTGGAAACCAGCAGATGGAGGATGTGCAGGCATCATCGGACAGGGCACATGGACAGCAGCAGCAGGCTCTAGGTGGGAGCAATGATGGCTCGGGGCCATCAACATCAGAGGGGCAGGCATCGGCCAGAGGGCAGGAGAACCCTGGAAAGGGTGTGTCTTCCGTGTGGCTGCGGTTGGACCAGCGTATAGTTGCAGAGCGGCGGCGGGCGGAAGAGGCGCGGCTCACCATGGCCAGGGCGGAGTTCTCCATGCGTCGGACGTTGAGGCGGGCTGAGTTCCTCGAGGCAACTCGCAGGGAGTTGGAGGTGGACATGGCGTTATCCATGCGAGACCTCGGGCCAGGACAGAGTCCCGCCTCCAGGACATCGACATGGAGTTCGATGATTCCCTGGCCCGCAACATCGCAGAGTGAGCTGCAGGACTTGCCCGCCGCCATTGTATATAGTTCTTTAGTGTTAAGTTTCCTTTCTGTTTTCATTTGTTTTGGGGCGCTTTGACAATGCCCCACCTTTTTGTATATAGTTCTTCATTAGGTAGGGTTTTTAGTAGGTTTCATTTCTATAGTTGGGCTCATGGACCGTGGATTTCTTATTTGCACATAGTTCAACAGTGGATTTGTCATCATTTTTTCCCTTTATTTTTTTCACCATGGAGCAATGGATTTTTCTTATTTCTTTCACTTTGGATTTGCTTTGTTGGACGTAGACTTTGCACACATTTTCATTTTTATTAATTAGGATTCTGTATTCATATTTGTTTCATTTTGGGACATGCTGCATTATTTTTCGTATTTCCGTTATTGTGTGTTTTCATTTGATTCACTTCATTTTGTGTTGAATACATTTTTGAATCTTACTTCAATGTGTGGTATTCTCTCATTGGTTTCAGGCATGTCACGATGTGGGTTTTCACATTCACTGGCAACCATTGTGTGTGTGTGACGGACATGTGTTGATGTACATACTTGCCATTTGGGTTGTATCATGTGATGGCCATTTCAATGTGGGTGGATGTTATACTCGGTTGGTTCTTTGGGCGGCGTGGGGTGCCATGGAATTTGGGTGGCCATAAGGGCCATGATTGTGGATCATGATGACGTGTTGGGGGGGACATGAGTCGGGGGCCTGCTGGCAGGTGCCTGTCAATGGGGGGTGGGGGGACATGAGTTGGGGGCCTGCTGGCAGGTGCCCGTCAATGGGAGGTTGGGGGGACATGAGTCGGGGCCTGCTAGCAGGTGCCCGTCACTGCTGGGTGGGGGGCGTGCAGGGGGACATGTGTCGGTGCTCACTTGTGCACGCGTTGGCCCATCCCAGTCATACACGTACCCCGCTCACCCAACACCTATCGCATGTGAAACTCCCCGCGAACCCCAGTCACACACGTACCCCGCTCGCCCAATGCCTATCGCGTGTGATTCTCCTCGCGCACCCCCGTAATACACGTACCCCGCTTGCGCTAGGCCAATCGCGGGTAAAACTTCCCGGGCACCCTCGAAATACACGCAGCCACCCCATCCACCCTCCCCATGCCCCACAGGCAGCCCATCCACCCTCCCCATGCCCCACAGGCAGCCCATCCACCCTGGGCATGCCCCACAGGCAGCCCACACCACAGGGGGGACTTTTTCCACGCATATTACCTGGCGCGAGCAGGGTACGTGTATTCCGAGGGGTGCGCGGGGAGTTTTACACGCGATTGGCCTAGCGCGAGCGGGGTACGTGTATTCCGAGGGGTTTGCAGGGAGTTTTACACGCGATTGGCCTAGCGCGAGCGGGGTACGTGTATTCCAAGGAGTGTGCGGGGAGTTTTACACGCGATTGGCCTAGCGCGAGCGGGGTACGTGTAATCGGAGGGGTGCGCGGGGAGTTTTACACACGATTGGCCTAGCGCGAGCAGGGTACGTGTATTCCGAGGGGTGCGCGGGGAGTTTTACACGCGATTGGCCTAGCGCGGGCGAGGTACGTGTATTCTAAGGGGTGCGTGGGGAGTTTTACACACGATTGGCCTAGTGCGAGTGGGGTATGTGTATTCTGGGGCGTGCGGGGGGAGTTTTACATGCATTTTCGTGGTTGGGGGGATGTATGCTGGTCCACTGGCCTTTGCCCCATGTACTGGATTTGTGCGCTGTTCATGGCGCACGGGGCGGGGGTGGGGGCGTAACTGGCACTGCTGCAGGGTCTCTGCGCCACTCTGCGCCACGGCTGGTTATGGATGTTGAAATCCATGAATACGCTGTGCGCTGAAATGGGTTTGGCGCACGCGGCTGTGCGCCAGCCGCGTGCACCACTTGTGCGCTGAATTCTATGAATTACCCCCTCAGTGTCATGATGCAGATGTCCAGTGGCCGGAATTTGAATTAAATGTCAGCAGTGACCCATGAAAAGTAACCCTGGATCACTGTTACAGCGCACAATGTCACCCAGAAGAGACAGACAGCACAGAAGATGTTTCAGATGTGCTTGCAGAACTGTTAACACAATGAACAACCTCTAAAAAAATGCTATCTAAGAAAAAGGCAATGTTCCCTGTTTCCCCAACGCATGTGGACAAATCGGAAATATCACACACAGAAATAACTGAAGCATCTTCGCTACTGATTGGCGATTGTGCTTGTGATGTGGACTTCACTCTTCCTAGTGTTGAGGACTTATCCACCACCATGGAATCACAAACAACTACAATTCTGGACGATTGGCTTTTATGGGAACCAAAATACATTACATTTGACTGCTGCCAGACCAAGATTATAAGAATGATTAAATGTGATCATAAATTGCATATGAGGATTTGTGTGGAGCCATTGGTGCTGTTTACTTGTGTAGTCAAAGGCACCAACCTGAAGATCAAGGGTAGCTGTGTACACCACCATAACTCATTTTCAGGGTCTGCTCAACATATACCTGGAAAAGTGCTTGCTGGAAACGTACTTTGTTCATCTGCTTTGTTGTTTAGTGGATCAACATTCAATACAATTTCAAGTTTTTCTAACTTTGTGGGACTCGATTTCCTTTCAAAAACCCAATGCTACAAATATCAGAAGGATTTCTTGTTACCCACTATTAGCCAGGCATGGACACTCGAACAGATGTCACTGGACAATGTGCTCACTGGCAAAAGGCTCTGGCTTGCTGGTGATGGACAGTGTGACAATCCAGGTTTTTCTGCTAAATACTGCACTTCCAAGACATGGAAACCCCAAAAATAGTGATTTCAGTCGTCGTGCAAGTATCTGAATGTACATCTTCTGTTTCCATGACAAAATATGGTTTCATTCAATCTATTCAACTTCTGCAATCCAGAGGAATGCAAATAGACCTGATAGCCACTGACAGGCACGTTTCAATAGCCAAGGTCATGCAAGAGCAATTTCCAGACATAAAGCATCAGTATGATGTATGGCATGTCACAAAATCAATTAAAAAATTACAACTGCTGTAAAATAAAAAGGCTAGAGAAAACATTTTAAATGGGGCACAGTCTATCAGCAACCATCTTTGGTGGAGCTCAGAAATGTGTGATGGGTCTGTTCATGTAACGCTCACCTGATTCCCGTAGAGGCGCCGGTCTTGACTGGGCGTATACCGTATCTTCAAAGGTGATCTGTAACACACGGCTGGCTCTTTGGGCTGGACCTCTGTGCACTGTATGTCTGACTCGAAGGGTAAGATGTCTGCAGATAGAAAATATGGGATTAAGGAACTGGGTTATTGAATGTCTCTCTCTTCTTCCCTTTCTCTTCTCCTGTAGAACCCCAAAGGTTAACGCTCTCACCTTAGGTAAGTGAACGCCGTGCTCTCCATCTGCCTCGGGGCACGGTGCTGTAACCAGTTTCTTCACTGGATAAGGGGAGCAGGCCTCTTGACTTCAGAGGACTGCTGTCCGTCGTTTACTGCACGAACGGTAAGTTTCGAGTAATTCTAATGTCTTTAAAGTCTTTAGTAATGATGTTTCTTGTTTTGCAGGGTTCCGGCGATGGCGGATGACGGGCTGAAGTGAGTTGAAGATGGAGCCCGTGTGATGAATAGAAGCGCCTGGAAGCACGTAAGTAAGCGCTTGTTGCCTGCTTCACGATGCGCTCTAACTGTCTTTTTATTTTGCAGGTACAAGTTCGGAGCGGCTGCAGGGTGCCGGAATACCCACTGGGTTAGATGTGGAAAGGAGTAATGGCACGTGAGTATTAAAGTTCCCCAATGTCTTTAAACGCACCTTGTTTTGTCTTTCAGATGCGGGATGCAGCGCCGAAGGCCTCCGGAGCGTGCAAAGAGTTGGTAAGCTTTTGTCTTTCAGATGCCGGAATGCAGTGTGAAGACCTCTGGAGCGCACGCAGAGTAGGTAAGCCTTTGTCTTTCAGATGCCGGGATGCAGCGTGAGGCGTTGGTGACAGCCGATGGACCAGGTAAGTGAAGAGCTGTCACTGAAGACCGTAATGCTAACCTGTTCTTTCTTGTCTTTATAGGTGTTGCTGAAGACTGGATTCAGGATGGTAAGCCTTTTTCCTTAGGCCCAGGATCAGATGCAGAAGACACGATGAGCGTTCTGCTGCAGAGGATGCAGAATAACGCAAAGCAAGATTCATCCATCGGGTGTGGTTTAAATAGCCTCCTGTAGTGCTTAGGTGTCTCCTTCCACAGCCACGCCTAGGTAAGAAAAGAGTTCCTGCTTTCCAGAAGAGTTCCAGTGTTCTGAATCTAGGGAGTGGCTCCTGCCCCACCCAACAGGAAAAGTAGTTCCAAACAGAAGAGGATCAGAGGCTCAGCTGGCAGGCAAGTAAGCAGCATGATCTGCTGCAGGTAAGTCCACCCAAGCATTATGAGCCCGGCGCTTCCAGCGCTGGGACTGGGCATATTTATGAGCCTGGTGCCACTGGCACCAGGACTGGGTCCAAAAGGTCCCAATTGGGACTGGTTGGCACTCGGAACCTGGGTTATGGATCTGCTTCCAAGGGAGTTGGGAAAACCCTGACCTTTTGGAAGCAGAGATCATGACAGTACCCCCCCTCAAGGCCCCTCCCAAACCGGGCTTCTCCGGGGGTTTTGGCTTGTCAGGAAATGTTCGGTGAAATCTTTTGGTTAGGCGAGGAGCGTGGACATATTCAGCAGGTTCCCAGGATCTCTCTTGGGGGCCGTAGCCTTTCCAGTCAATTAGGTAAAATAGTTTAGATTTGGAGATCTTGGAGTCCAGAATGCTTTTGACTTCAAACTCGAGTTCTCCATCAACTAGGATAGGTTTTGGAGATTTAGTTAGTCGGGTTTGAGGTTGCACGGGTTTTAATAGAGAGACGTGGAAGACCGGATGTATCTTCATGTGCGGGGGCAAGTCCAACTTGACCGCTACTGGGTTTACTATGGTAGTGATGGAATAGGGACCAAGGTATCTTGGGTTGAATGTGCGTGGCCCTTTTAGAGGTAGATATTTGGTGGATAACCAGACTTGATCCCCTACTTGATATTGAGGGGCTTCCTTCCGATGTTGATCTGCTCCTTTCTTGTATTGTTCTTTAGCCCTTTGAAGGTGAGAAACAGCTTCCTTAAAGGCTTGGGTGATTGTAGAATGCAGGTAGTCTACTGCTGGTGTTTCAAGATCTTGGAGGGGATCCAACTCCGAGGTTCGAGGGTGACTGCCGTACAAAAGAAAAAACGGGGTTTTCCCAGTTCCCGAATGGACAGAGTTATTGTAGGCATATTCGGCTATCCAAAGGATGTCTTTCCAAGTTTTTTCAGTTTGTTGCAGCATGCAGCGTAAATACTGTTCCAGAGTTTGATTGGTCCTCTCGGTTTGTCCGTCGGTCTGTGGGTGGTGACTGGTCGATAGTCTCACATCAATTTGAGCCGACCGACAGCAACTTCGCCAAAAATGAGAAATAAATTGACTACCTCGATCCGAAATTAGAACCGAAGGAAAACCGTGCAGTCGGACAATGTTTTCGAGAAATTCTCGGGCCAGAGTTGCTGCTGTTGGGAAGCCTTTGAGCGGAATGAAATGCGCCATCTTGGAGAATAAGTCCACGATTACTAGAATCGTATTGTATCCGGAGCATGGAGGTAGATCGGTGATGAAGTCCATAGAAAGCGTATGCCAAGGGCGAGGTGGGATGTCAATAGGGCGTAAGAGGCCTGCTGGTCTTTCCTTTTGACTCTTGTTTTGGGCGCATACTCCACAGGACATTATAAAGTCTCTGATATCTTTTTTCCAAGACGGCCACCAGAAGTAGCGCTTGATCTTTTCTGAGGTCTTGGCCATACCGGGATGTCCTTCCATTAAAGAATCGTGATAACAAGAGATTACTTTTTTCTGTAAATCTGTGCTGGGTAGGTATAATCGTTCTTGGAAATACAATAAGTTGTCCTTTACTGCAAAGTCCTTTCCCTGCAGATGCCAATTCTGTATGTCTGCTGGAGTTACAAGTTGCCTGGCTTTATCCTTAACTTCCTCTATGGATTCTGTGGCGATTACACCCAGAATTCTTTGTTCGGGAATGATTGGTACAGGTTTAGGGTTGATCAAGTGTTCTTCCACTCCCATCCGAGAAAGGGCATCAGCTTTACCGTTCTTTGTACCAGGTCGATAGGTAATTATGAAGTCAAACTCGGCAAAGAATAATGCCCAACGGAGTTGTCTAGAGGATTGGGCTTTTGCGGTTTTCAAATATTGCAGGTTTCGGTGATCCGTAATCACAGTAACGGTGTGTCGGGCCCCCAGCAGATAATGCCGCCAAGCCTTAAAGGCAGACTTGATAGCCAGAAGTTCCTTGTAAGTAATCGTGTAATTGATTTCAGGAGGCGAGAATTTGCGAGACCAAAATGCCACGGGATGCAACTGATTGGTTACCGGGTCCTTTTGTGATAGAACTGCCCCCATGGCAAGGCTTGAAGCATCAGTTTCCACGATGTAGGGGAGTTCGGGGCGAGGGTGTTTTAAGATTGGTGCAGAGATAAATTTAGTCTTCCAATCCTGGAAAGCTTGTTCCGCCTCGGTAGACCATTCAAAACGTTTGTTTTTCTTTAACAAGGCAGTGATGGGCTGGACTATTCGAGAGAATTCGGGGATAAACCTGCGGTAAAAGTTAGCGAAGCGTAACATGCTTTGCACACCTTTTACGGAGGATGGTGATGGCCATTTGAGAACTGCATCGACCTTCTTTGAATTCATACGCACTCCGCCAGGTGATAATATGAATCCCAAGAATTCAACTTCAGTCACGTTGAAAACACATTTTTCCAACTTAGCGAAAAGTTTGTGTTGACGCAATCTTTCGAGGACCATTTTCACGTGTTTCCGATGTTCAGATTCCGATGAAGAATAAACGAGGATGTCGTCAATGTAAACAACAACACACACATCTATGAGCTCTCTGAGGACATCGTTCATAAAATATTGAAAGGCGGCCGGGGCATTGCAAAGTCCGAAGGGCATGACCTGATATTCAAATAGCCCATACTTGGTGCGGAAGGCCGTCTTCCATTCATCGCCCTCTTTTACTCGTACCAAGTGGTAAGCTCCTCTAAGATCCAGCTTTGTATATATGCATGCTTTTCTGACTTGGTCCAGGAGTTCAGGGATCAAAGGTAACGGATATCTATTCTTAACGGTGATCTGGTTCAGGGAGCGATAATCTATACAAGTTCTAAGGTCTCCTTCCTTTTTTGGAACGAAGAACAAAGCTGAAGAAGCAGGGGACTTGGAAGGACGAATAAACCCATTTTCCAGGTATTGATCCAGGTATTGTCGAAGGTGAAGGTTCTCAGGCTCGGTGAGGGCATAAATTCTACTACAAGGAGGAGTAGATCCAGGTATCAGGTCTATCTGGCAGTCATAAGACCTATGAGGAGGTAGAGAGTTAGCCTGATCCTTCCAGAAAACATCTTGGTATTCTAGGTATTCGGGAGGTAACTGGGGAGTCTCTGAAGAAATTGCTGCCAGTGCAACACCAGGTGGAGGGTGACAAGTAGAGACACATTCTGGAAACTGGACCGTTCTTGCTCGCCAATCGATCAGAGGATTGTGTTTCTCTAACCAAGGTATTCCTAGAATAATCTGAAACTGAGGGGCCTTGATCACATCGAACACGATCTTCTCATGGTGTCCATCTTGACTTACTAGCGTCACCTCTTGAGTGGTATGCGTTACTGGCCCGGAGGCTATCTCCGTACCATTCACCGTAGTAATGACGTCCTTTACAGCCTTGGGACAAAGAGTTAGATTCATCCTCAAAACCATTTCATGATCCACATAATTGCCGATGGCACCGCTGTCGACGTAAGCTTCAATTGCATGTAATCGATCCGGATTATCAGTGCTAATGAGGACCATAGGTATCACGAAATGCGAGGTCACGGAACTGGTTTTCACGCTCGGCAAGAGGACCTCTATTCTTGTCGGGCGAGGTCGTTTCCCTGCTCAGAGTTTGTAACTTTGGTAACTGCAGCTCCTACTGCCTTCTTGGCAGGTTTCACCGGACAGTCTCGAAGAAAGTGCCCTGAGTTTCCGCAATAGAGGCATAATTGCAACTGTTTTCTCCTTTCCCGCTCCTTTTGTGTTAGAGGACCTTTCAGACCCCCTATTTGCATGGGTTCCCCGGAGTCTACTCCTTTGGAAGGAGTTGGCGGTTTGGAAAATACTCGAGCATCAAACTTGGAACGATCGGCCTTCCTGTTCTGCAGTCTGTGTTCTATTTGAACGACTAAGTCTATATAGTCCGAACAATCTTGTGGGGGATTCACTACTTGGGCTAACACATCTTTGAGCTCTCCACGTAGACCTCTATAAAACAGCGTAATCCTTTTGTCCTCAGGCCATTGAGTTTCCACTATCAGTCTGTTGAAAGACGCAATATAAGCCAAAAGGTCTTGATTACCTTGTCGCAACGAAAGAAGCTCATTGTCCAAGGCCTGCCCCTGTGAATGTCTTGCGAACAGTTTTTCCATACTGAGCTGAAAAGCTTGAAAATCATGGAGGACCGGATCATCTTGATTTACTAGAGGGATCGACCAGTCTGCCGCATTGCCACTAAGGTACGAAAGCACGAAAGCTACTTTAGCTTGATCAGTTGGAAAGGCTGCTGGCCGGCATAAGAAATGCAACCGGCGCTGATTGATAAATACTGCAAACCTCTTTGGGTCACCAGAAAATCGTTCGGGCGGAGCCAGAGGTACATTCCCAGGTAGGTTGATCTGCACTGGATTCATAGAGGATGTAGAAGGAAGATTTCCCCCAGATGCGGGTAACGGGGTCTGTCCGGCTTGTGACTGTAGCAATTATCTAGCGAGATCATCTGTTCGCTCCTTGGAAATAATCAGTTCCCTTCTTAGAGCGTTCGTTTCCTGATGGGCTGCATGCACTTCTGCCCTTAGTTCCCCAAGTAACTGGGCTAGCTGGTCGGTATCCGAGGTTTCCATAGCGCCTGGACGGGAGTTTTGTGGTAGGCTTTGCGTTCTGTAACGCTCACCTGATTCCCGTAGAGGCGCCGGTCTTGACTGGGCGTATACCGTATCTTCAAAGGTGATGTGTAACACACGGCTGGCTCTTTGGGCTGGACCTCTGTGCACTGTATGTCTGACTCGAAGGGTAAGATGTCTGCAGATAGAAAATATGGGATTAAGGAACTGGGTTATTGAATGTCTCTCTCTTCTTCCCTTTCTCTTCTCCTGTAGAACCCCAAAGGTTAACGCTCTCACCTTAGGTAAGTGAACGCCGTGCTCTCCATCTGCCTCGGGGCAGGGTGCTGTAACCAGTTTCTTCACTGGATAAGGTGAGCAGGCCTCTTGACTTCAGAGGACTGCTGTCCGTCGTTTACTGCACGAACGGTAAGTTTCGAGTAATTCTAATGTCTTTAAAGTCTTTAGTAATGATGTTTCTTGTTTTGCAGGGTTCCGGCGATGGCGGATGACGGGCTGAAGTGAGTTGAAGATGGAGCCCGTGTGATGAATAGAAGCGCCTGGAAGCACGTAAGTAAGCGCTTGTTGCCTGCTTCACGATGCGCTCTAACTGTCTTTTTATTTTGCAGGTACAAGTTCGGAGCGGCTGCAGGGTGCCGGAATACCCACTGGGTTAGATGTGGAAAGGAGTAATGGCACGTGAGTATTAAAGTTCCCCAATGTCTTTAAACGCACCTTGTTTTGTCTTTCAGATGCGGGATGCAGCGCCGAAGGCCTCCGGAGCGTGCGAAGAGTTGGTAAGCTTTTGTCTTTCAGATGCCGGAATGCAGTGTGAAGACCTCCGGAGCGCACGAAGAGTAGGTAAGCCTTTGTCTTTCAGATGCCGGAATGCAGCGCGAGGCGTTGGTGACAGCCGATGGACCAGGTAAGTGAAGAGCTGTCACTGAAGACCGTAATGCTAACCTGTTCTTTCTTGACTTTATAGGTGTTGCTGAAGACTGAATTCAGGATGGTAAGCCTTTTTCCTTAGGCCCAGGATCAGATGCAGAAGACACGATGAGCGTTCTGCTGCAGAGGATGCAGAATAACGCAAAGCAAGATTCATCCATCGGGTGTGGTTTAAGTAGCCTCCTGTAGTGCTTAGATGTCTCCTTCCACAGCCACGCCTAGGTAAGAAAAGAGTTCCTGCTTTCCAGAAGAGTTCCAGTGTTCTGAATCTAGGGAGTGGCTCCTGCCCCACCCAACAGGAAAAGTAGTTCCAAACAGAAGAGGATCAGAGGCTCAGCTGGCAGGCAAGTAAGCAGCATGGTCTGCTGCAGGTAAGTCCACCCAAGCATTATGAGCCCGGCGCTTCCAGCGCTGGGACTGGGCATATTTATGAATCTGGTGCCACTGGCGCCAGGACTGGGTCCAAAAGGTCCCAATTGGGACTGGTTGGCACTCGGAACCTGGGTTATGGATCTGCTTCCAAGGGAGTTGGGAAAACCCTGACCTTTTGGAAGCAGAGATCATGACAGTTCATATTCTGCTTGAAAAATGGCGTTAATGCACCATTGTGCTAACATACACTCTTGGAAAGTAAACAAACATTTCCACGAATGTGCACATGGACCATTGAGCAAGGAGCAGGAGCCTTAAGAAAAGGTGGTTGATTCCAGGCTCCCCCCCTCACACAGCACTTGAGAAGATTGTGTATGACAAAATGCTTTCAACAGACATACGGGGACTCACCGAACTCTGCCACATTGAAGATTTGGAGGTGTTCCATAATATTTACCTAAAGTACATGCCTAAAAGTTTGCATTATAGCACAGACGGTATAGAGACCAGAACAACACTGGCTGTACTTGCACACAATGAGAACATTGAAAGGGAACAAGCAAAAACTGCAGGAATTTTCGGGATGCCTCGTTTTAACAAGGAGTTTACTAAAAGAAGCGAACAGTGGGTGGCAAAGCCAATCTTCCAGCAGATGGATTTTGAATTTGTGAAATATCTGACATTGAATGTATTAGCCATGCAAACACACAGAATTGATCCAGATTTTGTTTCCAGGACCCAGTCTATGCCACAGAACATTGGAAAGGAGGTTTGCCCTCCCAAACTTGAACTTGTTGAAAGGTTAACTTCAAGATTCAAATGATGTGTGGCTCTCTTTACGATGTTTAAGCCAGTTTCAAGCTTTTGTACAGTGTTTGGAAACTGTTTTCATTGTACAAAAAATTGAATAGTATGTGACTTGAGATGTAATTGTTAAATAATTAGTTTTAATTAATTATTGTTTGTGAAGTAATGTCACTAGATAGGCCTTAACATTTCAATTTTGTGTTGCTTTTTGTATTTATTACCATCAAATGCATTGATTTATATAACAACATGAAGTTTGATTCTAATTATTTCAAGTATGTGACTCAAATCAAATCAAATGTAGAAGAGACTGGTGAGCTTAAAACCAGCAGTTACCAAGAGCTACTTTTCACTGCCTAGGCCAACTATGTAAAGCTATAAATTAGTTATTTGTTCCCTAGTGGTAGCTGCTGGTGACCGGTTACTGCTGGATACCCAGGCGCTGCTTGTAACTCCTTCTCATCCAATCCTAATTTAGAGCCCTGTTTGTAGTGAACTCACAATATTTGAAGGATCTAAGCAGAAAATTGGAGCAGCAGACATACAGAATCTCATTGTCTCTCCGGGGTGGACTACTGCAGCAGCCTCTTCCTCAATCTGCCTTTATCCTCCCATTGTCCCCTTCAGCTAACCCAGAACAGGGATGCAAAACTTATCATTGGCCTCAAGCCCAGGCAATGTATCTCCCCAGACCAAACATATCTGCACTTCTTAGAGACCTTTGGTCATCTAACTGAAATTTTCTGCATATCCGATGCTATTCCAAGCAGAGAGTGTGGGGTAGATCTCTTTCCTCAGCAGCAGCCTCCCTCTGCAATGGCCTCCCTGCCCCTCTCAGGCTTCTGCCTGATCTCCTTAAGTTCTGGAAACTTCTCAAGACCAACCTTTTCTCTTCTTCTCACCTCCCCCTGACCCCTTCTAATGCCCCCCACTGGCGCAGTGACTGGCTTTCTGCTCCTTTCTGAGCTCCACAGGGCACCAGGCCCTCCTCGCCAAGTATACTCCAGCACCCTGTATTCCTGGCCTCCCCATAGCACTTGCCTAGCCCCATTGGCCCTCTTCTTCCCATCCTCCTACCCACTGCACTTGTATACCTCATCTTCCCCACACCTCCTTCCCACCCTAGCATGTTCCCTTCCAACCAACCTACACCTCTCCCACTCTCCACTCCCTCTCCCCTGAACTTCTTGTTACTGCACTTGCATGACCCGAATGACACAAGTCATAGTAGGACCATTATTGTTGTTTTCTTCCCTGCACCCTGCACCCTCCCCCCCTATTTTGTCTTGTGGTGCCTTGAAAAACCATTTGATGTATAGCTGCATTACAAATATGTAATAAATAAATAAAATAAAGTCTAAACTTGCTGGAAAGTAGGAATAATGATAAGTGGCTGCAGATTGCTCTAGACCAAAGGTTTATGTGCCACAGTGTTAGCCAACATTGAAATAACCGGTGAAGGAATGGCCTTTGCACATTTACATCTTACTGTGAAAGCCCACATGTGGAGGACAACCAGGCGGGCCTGCATCAATGCAGAAATCAATAGGATTGCTGGAATAGATCTACACAGAAGCTAGTAAGACTTTTAAAACTGCACTTGTTCGAGGCATGCTGGAATTTTATTGATGTCATTTTGTTTCTATTGTTGCTCATTGCACGTGTTGCCTTGGGTGCAACAGTCCACCCAGTCTGGTGCGAAATCGCACTACCTCCCACCCCCCTTCCCGGTTCGGCCGTGCCGTCTCTATATATTAATCCACCGCTTTTCATTCATCTACATCAATGAATCTGTATTTCATGCTGTAACCATCTATATATGTGAAGTATGATCAATTAAATGAGTTTGTGCGTTATTAATCTGCACTGATGGTGGGTAGCGAATAGCTACTTAGCTAACAGCAATACATACTTATCAGGTGTTAGGTCCCAGGTGCATAAAGTACTGTTGACATAGGTTGCTTAGTCCCAACAGTGACATTTTTTAACCAATTTACAGAATTGCTGAAGAGGTTGTATTGGGCTCCAGATGCAAAGCCTGTTTTTCTGATGTGCATTAGAATTCTGTTTATTTCAGGAAAGAAGTGGCCCACTTTGGCCCCTAAAAATGACCCACACTATTAATTTGGCTTTTTTCTGGCATTGCTCTATTGACGTATAGGGGATCCGAGCCTGTCTGCATCTTGCATAGGGGCATCTTTGAAAGAATACGTAAATGTTGTGTGACCAGGTGCATTAATACAGTTGAAATGGAAGTCAATATTTTCATAAGTGCGATACTTGAAATATTTAGTTGTTTTGCACTGCACGAAACTCACTCTGGCACGCTGTGAATGCTGGATTAAGAGTTCTATTGTTATTTGTCCTTGAATCCGCCACACTAACAATTTGAAAGACAAAATGTGTCGAATATCCACAAAGAATTGATAAGATTCACTATATTGAAAGCTTACTTTGAAAAGTTAAGTTTATATTACTGAGGTCTGTCTCTCGAAGCGTCACATAGGGAGAATGGAATCTCAAGTCACAATAATGTAAGCTACGTTTTAAACAATATTTATGCAAGTGAGGATGGAAAGTGTGCTGTATGCTTCATGATTAACGTGACGAATGAATGTCCAACTTGACGCAAAGAATAGACATTGTACATGTGAATTGTAACTTAAATTGATAGTTAACATAAATATGTACTGTGTATATTCAATTATAAAGTGGGTACTGAAATATATTTTTGCATGCCTGATTTTACATACTTATATTATACAGATTTGCTCCTGTCATGTGTACAATCGACTGGTCAATGGCTTCTTCAACCGCAATTGGGCAATAATCATCAACAAGGCATCTGTGATCACCATTATCTATGACAATCGCCAGACACAAATCTGTCCTTTTGTGGTTGCAGCAATAAGGAGCAACATGGCAGCCTATAGTTTTTTTTAAGACGTGCAGACGTGAAAGTGTTGCATTTGAAATTTAAACCACTCATTTCTTCTCTGTAATGGAACGCCATGTGCGTCAATGACAAATAGGTGATGGAAGATAATACCTTTCTGTGAAGAATGCAAAGACTGGCATTAATCGATCGATTAACAGAATTGGAATTATAAGATCACTGTTCAGTTAAACAAAAAATGAGAACCATGCGATGTACGCTAGCTATAATCTCTATTGGAAAAGGTGACCAATATTTTTTGTGGACTTAATTACCTCTTTTCAGCGTTATGTCAAAATGAAAAGTATTTGTTACGCTTCCGACTATTGCTGTTTTCTTCACAATAAACAATTTTTATAATGTTTGTGAAAAGAAACACAGGTTTTGCATTTGTTGGGGATGTGTGTGTTTATATTCCTGGTTCTGCATTAGATAACGTTATGACGTTGGTGATGACAGGGTATGTTTGGCTACACTGCCCATTAATGTCATTGGCCCTCATTACGACCCTTGCGGAAAGTGACTGACCGGAGCGCCCCAGCGTAAATAGCGTTTCCGCCATTGCACGAAGGAGCAAAGTGCGGCCCATTCCGACCCATCGGGCACGAGCACCACGCCACGGCGGAAGTGCAAAGTCCGCGATGGCGGAAATGACCCCAAAACGGCCCACACCGCCGCCGTACGGCGCCCTAGGTGCAATACCGCCACCCCTCTTAGCGGTCACCGCAGTGTGCGCCTACCGGAAAGTACGGTGACCGGAAATATACGGAAACGGAAGTAAAAACATGGGCCCGGAACGGGAAACATCCCGGCGTACACCTATAAAACCACTAAAACCACACAACCACTAAAATCACTACCCTGAAACACACCCCAACCCGTCACCCACCCTAGCGAAACCAAGACAAATGGGAAAAGTAGCGAAGAAAGCGTGCGACCGCAAGCGGCAGGTCCACTTCTCCCGCGAGGAACTCACCGTGCTAACCGAGACCCTCCAGGAGAATGCTGCCGTCGTCTTCTCCACGCAAATGACCAGAACGGCACTTGCAAACAAGAAGACCATATGGGCTCTGGTGGCACAGCGGGTAAGTGCGGTGGGGACCGCACCCCGCACCCCACAGCAATGCCGCAAGCGATGGGACGACCTGCGGATACGCGTCCGCAGCATACTCTCTGCCAACCGCAACATTGCCACAGCCACCGGGGGAGGTCCTAAATCACCCATCAAGTTGACCCCCTGGGAAGAAATCTGTGCCTCCACCATCGGAATGGAGAGCATAGAGGGAGTCGGAGGGATGGAGAAAGGAGTGCAGACATCCGAAGATTCAGGTAGGTGTACCAGATAAAACAATGCCAAATCCACACAGTCCATCCATGTGAAGTACCATGCGTCCACATAGTGCAACAGAAACACATGTCCAGGAGAACGGCCACACACATCGGCCTGATAGCGCACGTAAAAACCCACAATAAATACATAAATAATTAAAAACCCCTAATACACGCACTACACGTGCAGCAGGCACACCCTAACTGCAGGCTGCCAAACAACTGCACCCTCACTCCACACACAAATCAAAGCACCTCCAAGGACCCGACCCAAATCACCCTCAGGTACCACCCCAGAGCATGTGATACAATGCCATTCCAATTCCCACAGACCCATCATTAACCCTCGCCCTCCTTTACTCCACCACAGGGTCCGATCCAAACGACGAGCTACAGGACACCCCTACCAGCACACCTGCAAAGAGGGCCAAGACCAACGGCCAGAGACCCTCCACCTCAGCTGCACGCATCAAGACACGGCAGCAGCACAAATCAGGTGGCAGCACAGAGGAGGGAACATCAACAGGCACCCCAGCAGCCAGCATGCCCACAACACCACCACCACAGGTCCCCCCAATGGATGCCACAGAAGGCACTGCCTCTGGTGGCAGCAGCACCATAGGTGACACCCCATTGATGGCAGCATGCTCCGACACAGAAAACGGGGATGTCGAAGTCAGATCCATCCATGACCTGTCCCAATCCCCCTGTCTGTCCCATCCCGTACAACATGAGGATACCACGCAGGGGCACCCACAAGACAACGACTGGCCATCCCCCACAAGCCCTGTGGCAAGGCAACATGAGGACAACAGCCCCTCTGTGACACCCCCGCAAATGGGCATGGCCCAGCAGAGGCAACAGTCCCTCGACCAGTTAATCGTGCAACAGCAGCAAATGGCCACGCTCCTCAAGGACCATGCCGATGAATGTGGGGGCACTAAGGCAGACATAGAAACATCAACTGAGACACTTAGGGCAGAAATGGAGAGAGGCACAGAGACGCTAAGGGCACAAATGGAGAGTAGCACCGAGAGCCTGAGAGTCCAAATGGAGAGAAGCACCGAGAGCCTGAGGGGGGAACTGCATGCGACGTCCAAAGACGTATGTGCCGAACTTGCCGCAGTGCGCCGTGTGCTCACTGAGCTCTCGCAAACCCTTAGGGACATGCATGGACGTGAGCAGGCAGACACATCATCCGTTGCAAGTTCCGTCCAGGGCAGCCCCCAACGTAGATCTGGAAGGAACCTGCGCTCCACAGGCAGGGGTGCCCCTGATACCCGCAGAGGGGGCTTGCAATAGCGACAGCCCACTGACAATGAGCATCTTTGGACACTGGGGTTCGGGGGGGAGGTAGGAGGGTGGAGGGGGTGTGTTGGGCTCACTTGGGTGGCGGGTCGATAGGGTGTTCAACATGACATCACATATGCCATAAAAAGTGCACGATCAACCAATGAGATGTGTGGACATTGATTTTTGTGTACTAGGCCATCATAGGCGTACAGTCCATATTGTGCATGTCCCAGACACGCACAGTGCCACGAGTCCCGTGTCCATGTATCAGCCACCAGGCGTGAGTGCTAGAAGCATACATCAATGAGATGCTGACGAATGTCACGGGCCTCCGGTGCCTCGCAGACTCCATGAGGTGCTGCCACATCCCCACCCTCATCATGACCATCATCAGGTGCTTGCAGTTCTGCGTCAGGGGGCATGGGCACATTTCTACGTACGCACATGTTGTGGAGCATGACACATGCCATCACCATCTTTGCAACCTTCTCATGGCGGTACAGGAGTGCCCCGCCAGACCTGCTGAGGCAGCGGAAACGAGTCTTCAGTAGGCCGAATGCCTGTTCAATGACTACACGGGTACGTGAGTGGGCATGGTTGTAGTCCTCCTCATGCTGGTCCCGTGGGTTCCGGACTGGTGTGAGGAGCCATCTCTTCAGTGGATATCCAGCATCACCTGTATGTGGACGAGAAACGTATGATGTGGAATGCCATTGCTACGTACGCACACCCCCCCCCCTTCCTGCCAGGTCATTGCCAAATCACATTCCCCACACAATCATGCATGTAATGAGACTCACCGAGTAGCCAGGATCTGTTCCCTGCGTGTCGCTCCATGTAGCGTGGTATTGTAGAGTTCCTCAAGACCATAGAATCATGGGTTGATCCAGGGAATCGGGCACAACAATGTGTAATGATCCTGTTGGAGTCACACACCATTTGTACATTCAGGGAATGAAATTGTTTTCGGTTGCGGTACTGGGCCTCCATGGCATGTGGGACGACCAATTCCACATGGGTGCAGTCGATGGCACCAATGCAACCCGGTATGCCGGCAAGTGCATGGAATCCCACTTTTGTGTTGGTAATTTCCTGCTCCGAGCGTGGTAGAGAGATGTAGTCGTCTGCGTGCTGCAGGAGGGCATCGAGCACTTGCAATAGTGTCCGTGAGAACAGTGGCTGAGAAATGCCATGCAACTGTCCGACTGTGTGCTGGTAGGTGCCTGTGGCCAGGAAGTGGAGTACAGACACCACCTTCAGTAGGGGTGGGATGGCGGTTGGGCTATCTATCATGCTGACAAGGTCAGCCTGTGTCATGTCCACAATGGCGGCTATGGTGTCCCGGTCCAGACGGTAGAGGGTGTGGATCTGCTCATCAGTGAGGTTGAACGGATGTGCTCGGAGGCGTGGGATTGCGGGCTGCCTGCGTGGTGGTAGTGGCTGTGCTGGCGGCCCTTGCTGGCCCTGCCTTGGCCTCCTCCTCCTCCTGCGTCTCCTTCGTGCGGCCGGTTGCAGTTGGTGTTCGTCTTCTTCTTGGAGTTGGAGTACTTGCAGTGCTATCAGGTCCCCCAGGGCCAACATCGCGAGTCCTGCCGGTAGCATTTCGGTGTGGTTGTGGGAGGAGACTGGCTGTGCAATTTATGTGTTTTCAGGCTGTATGGCCTCCACCTGTGGTGATTAATTCCACCTGTGCAAACTGCTCTCCCCTTTGGCCGAGCACGTCCCGCGCACAACGCTGCAAATCGGGGAATGGCATCTTGCTATTGCAATCATGTATTTGTACCCGATGGCCGTGTAACATTGGTTGACATGTTCATTCTGCTGTGGTCCCATTGTTGCACATACTATCTGTGCAGTCGCGAACAGACTTGTGAAGGGTCAGTGGAACGTAGTACTCGAGTAACGGTGGGCCCTCATGCATCACTGTACCGAGTTGCAATGACGGGCGGGGCGTCCCATTTGTGGGTGAAGGCAGTTGCCATTTTCACACACAGCCGCACTAGATGGATTAATTAGTGATTTCAAACGGCCACAGATGCCTCTTCGACGTGATGTTGCAAATGTGGAATGCGAAGGGCGGCGCTTTCGGTTTCCAGCTAGCGGCGAGGAGATGCCCACAGGTCTGACTGCAAATATAACGTTCTGTTGTTCAATGTCCTTGAGACAGGGCCCATGGCGAGGAAGCAATGATTGATATGAATAGTTTGGGATGCGCAATTGCTACGTGGGCGATGAGGCCGGCCGTTCCCAAATACATGTTACTTCACAACACTGGAATTACGGGCTGGGGCACTGTGGATTTTGCAGGCTGCATAACGCACAGACTCAATGGATGTTTCTAATGTTATGTGAGTAATTATTCAGGCGTTTTGATTCCGGGATGAGGGAATGATGCATGGATGCATGGGCAGGTGATTTGATACAGAGTTTGCCATGTACAGGGCTTCTTGGGATCTATCCGCCTCCCCTACGCTATGTGATGCAGGGCTGCCATGGTGGGACCATCGTCTATCTGGCCTTGTTGAGCCCTCCCTGTCTCGACACGCCCTCAGTCACTTGTGTCCATGCACATTAACATTCCCATCTGATGGATTCTGTTTTGACAGACGCATGCACAGGTACACTCGTTTGTGATGGTGTTTGCACCTCGATATAGATGGTTAGGAGTCGCAAGTGGTTTTGGGGTGGTGATGATCCTTTGGAGTGGGCTAGCATGCATATGGCTGTGGATTTCGTGTGATCATTGAAGTGAGTTGTTGGAATGTAGTTCTGATGGCCATTCTGTTCTTTTTCTTTTCTTTTGGTTGACGGGTATCTCCTCCCCTTTTGCCACTGCCATCTGTATGCCACTCCTGCAGATGGGTTTTACTCCCGACACCTGCTGCTTCGTGTTAATCAGTGGAGCAGCATTACGATCTTATGGGACGATCGCCAATGGCCCACATGCCCTTACGCAGTACTGGTGGCTCGGAGCAACATTTCGGCCTTTCAGCTGGACTAGTGCCTCCCCATTGGGACGGCCCTGCGGTTCTGTGCGCTTCCATGTTGCCTTTTCGTACGTGAATGTGGCTCTGTGTACCATGAGGGAACAGGACGACACACAAGTAGTGGCTGGTCATTTCTTGTGGATGCAGCCCACAATGGTGATTGGTGTTTAGGAGTTCATGGCCTGATGGCTGTATGGGCTTGGTGACTTTGATGTGCATTAAATTTCTATTCTGATTTGGCCCGTGTAGCGTTTTTCTTTGCAAGTGATGTGGCATATGCCTATTTGGGGGGCGATGTATTGTGAGGAGATCTGCATTGGGTTCCAGCTTCGGAGTTTAGTTGCGTGGTACTGTACTGGGCGCGTTTGCCTACTAAGCCCGTGAGGTCAGGGATGGGGGCTGCCAATATGACAGTTTGAATGTTGTCATGCTCAGGGGCGGGGGATTGGGTTTTGTGTAACAGATGCCGGTCAGCCAGGTGGACTGGTGGAATGATGTGATTCTCGGAATATGGCTGGTCACAGGTGCCTGTGTTTGCGTGCGTTTCTTGGTGGGGGACTGTGGTCATGTCCATTGGGATGGCTTCTGTATTCGTGCCATCTGTGCCCTGCAGCTCCCATTGGCCCCTCTTGTGTTTCTTTTGTTCGTTGCCATGCATGGGTGACTTGTACATTTCAATGGTTGCATTGTGGCTTCATTGCACCTACGGGGAGTTGTACTTTGTGGGCAGGGAGCGGTGTACAGGCACTCAGTGGGGCCGTTTACGGTTGATTCGCGATGCCGTACTTCTCACCATGGCGGAATGGTACATTACGCCATGCCTGATGGCGTTAGGTACATGTCCGCTAGGGTCGGAATTGGCGTACCGTTGCGCCATGGTGGTGTTTGCGGTTTCGCATGGCGCGCGCGCGCGTGCTTGGTGCAGTTAGCGTTGGCGTTCACTACGGTGTCGCTAATGGCTTCGTACTTTGCGGTGACGGGTCATAGTCGCACCGAGCGCTATTCGATGGCGGTATTGCATTTCCGCCATCGTTTTCCGATTTCCGCAAGGGTCGTAATGAGGGCCATTGACATAGGTGGAGCTCATCATTAGCGTCTATTGGTTGTCAGCGTTAGGGGCGGGTGATCTGAATTAATGCCACGAGGGTACTTGAACTTAGGACGATGGATCAACGGATAAGATTAGCAAAAGATGGCAGTGCCTGACCCGTCGTTTTCGCATGTGTTAAAGTGTGAAAAACGATGGTACGTTGCAGTGGAATTTATTTTACGGTTGATTGATGTATGCTCGGAAGTACATGCCCCGATCGATTGGGCCAATAACATTTCTGACTGAACTACCTCTTTAAGGGAATTTAAAATCTTGTTTGACCAGGTGGCCCCAAATGTTTTGGCAGGAATAGCTGGGAGTACCAAGTGAGGAGGTCTACAGGTAAGGCTGAATAGCAGAGGTGGCCCAGCATGAAGGGCCAACTGACTCTCTTACATGTCTGCTAGACTCAGATGAAGCTGGCAAGCAACCCCGGCAGAAGGAATGTCCAATCAGACTGCCCCAATTATGGAAACACCCGGAAGGTAGGCAGCTCATGCTCATGCAGGAAGGTGGATGTCGCCCCTGTCCCGACCATGCCCATTAAAAGTGAATATGCAGCCCCTTCTTCTTCTGGCAATGCCCAGAAAGAGGAAAGATGCAGCCCAATTCAATATGACAACCTTAAGGGGTAAGGAAAGGCCAAACTCCTGACGATGACCTAAAGGGGGGAACATGTGTGGCCTGCTGTGGTGACTTTTAGAAGGCTGGAGAAAGGCCTGGTCAGAGTCCTGACAACACCTGTGAAGACACTGAGGAGGACTGCGTAGAGTGAATACCCAGTCCAGAACACAGATGACCAAAATGAGACTACAGGACCAGAGGATGCAATTCCAGAGCAGCAGTCCAGAGAAACAGTGCTTCCTTGCCTACAAAAATTACCTGGATGGAAGCAGCCAGGGATTAGGAAAGATAATTCACTTGTTACCAATCTTACTTCTTGACCCTTAGAACACCCTTTCGATTGGGTCGACCTAGCAGACACTAGAGAATACATGAGTAGGTTGGCTCAGAAGAAGAGGAAATCTTGTGAGGTTTGGGGTCACCATTTCTTGTAACAGCTCTCTGTAGACTAACGTTTCTTCCCCAGGAAACCTGTGTCCTCTAGTTCCAAAGAGCATTATCCTTCCTTGTTTTCTTTTCTTTGCTCAACACTCCGTCCAAAATGTGAACATACCTGATGATGCAAAGCCAAGACACCCCTGACTACTCCCATCTTCCCCAAGGAGGACCATACTGCTGAATATGAATGGTCCCATATTACCTATGCTAAAGAAGAGCCAGTGACAGAAGCTTGGATCCTGTCTGTATAGACCTCATCTTCTAAAGACTGCTTGACTTAAGAGTACATTTCCTCCATTCCCTTGCTCTTCATCCCTTGGAGAAATATATTCCCCCTAGAAAAGTAATACATATGGGTGAATGGCTGAAGCTGACTTGACTTGCCTCAGCAGGAAGAAACCTTTTGGAGTACACTAGCATCTGCCTCTTCTTATATATCGGTTGGATAGGGAATTCATTCACACCTTGAGCTAACCCTTTCTTCATAGACCGGCAAATTGACTCCAGGCTCACCTGCGAATCTATACTCCGTAATGATCTTTACAGGTTGACTGTTGTACATGTTATCCACAATCAGCCCTGTATGAAGATCTATCAGGGGGCTTCCATTTCAGAGGGGTGGCCAACGTTCCCTGCTACCACAATTGCAGAGGTGTACCACAATCCCGTCTGGGAATCTAGCTTGCCACCTCTGGAATGCAGCAGGCTCACCCCGCCAACTGGCATCACTGCTTCGGCTATCCGGTGAGTACATCTGCTCTCCTTTTCTTCCTGGCTTTTAGCACCTCTAAGTGCACCCTCCCACATCTGCCTTCATGAGTTGCGCATGTAATGGTTGGAGTGGTGCTGGCTTCAACACAGTGACTCAGGGATTCTCTGGGGTCGGTCTCTTCAGTGAATTCCAGAATTTCCCACTGCCTCCAGAGTCCTCACGAACCAGCGCACCGCTCCTTATTGGATAGAATTGAGGTCCAATGTAGGTCCCATGCAGCGTGGAGAGAGCTGTGATGGTTCCCAAACCCACATATCCACGTCCCCAGCACTGCATGGTTTTTAGAAGTTTCCACAATGCCACTATAATTATTAAAAGAATAATGCAGAAATGTTTCACCTGATCTAAATTGCCACAGTAATGCATATATTTTGCCAGGTGTTGACAATACCAGAGTAATCCAAATATTTTGACCATTGCCCACCATGCCATAGTAAAGCAAATATTTGCCTTGTTTCCACAATAATGCATAAGTGCATTCTTGCAGTGTCCACATTAATATATATATAGTTTCCACAATGCTCTAGAAAACACACATTGTTAG
Organism: Ambystoma mexicanum; assembly: GCF_040938575.1. NCBI lineage: Eukaryota > Metazoa > Chordata > Amphibia > Caudata > Ambystomatidae > Ambystoma > Ambystoma mexicanum. Next base: position 972,120,806 of record NC_090928.1, read on the forward strand.
TTTCACATATTCACACAAAGAGGCACACACGCACCATACACACACAAACAGACATGCACAGCAATAAGCCCCTTTACTCCCTCTAAATATCTGTGTTGATGCTCTAGCGTAGTTGTAGTACTTCTGTGGTAAGCAGACAAGGGGCTGGTAAGCTGCACAGTATGTTTCAGATAGGTAGCAAGACTAGGGGGCATTGGGGAGGTTGCCCTCTAGCCAATAATAGTAAATGTGTTGAGCAGTCACGCATGGCCTTCATGGCGGTAAGGCACTTTGAATACCTAAGGCTTCAATTATGAGAGTGATCTGGTAGCACTTGCACCGTGCAGGACAGCAGAGGCTCCGCAGCATAGCACACTAATCCTTCACCAATGAGGGATATAACATGAGAACGGGTCTGCATTGGAAGAATATTCTTACTCTTCATCAGGGGGCAAGAGTACTTCTTATATTGCATTATATTTCGGGTAAAAAAAAATAAGTTCTGTTGTGATACCGGCGTGCCACCATTGCTCACACAACAACAGTCCGCAGAGACTGTCCTTCCCCTTAGTCTGTCAAAGCATTCAAAGGGCAACAGGATGGAGCGAGATCTGGTGAGAGGTGCTTGTGGATGCACATGTTTATTTGTTATTATTATTGTTGTATATGGTTTACATACGAAACCTTTACAAACATATTTATAGTACATGTAAAACAAGTGCATTAATGTTAAAAAGTTACAATCATCTCATATTAAAAAAACAAAGTACCAGTTGACTTTAAGAACAAACACTTTTCATAAAATATTTCATCATTGCCCACATTTACCCTCCCAAACATTCATTAAAAAAATAGCATATATGTCTGAGATATATATGTACAAGCAGCATCTTAAAATAGGGGATATGAGAAGTAGAAAGTGCAGATAGTCGACCAGTTCCATCCCGAGGGTAGTAATTCTATCTCTAAGATTCCACCCCCAACAAAACGGGGTCAGTATAAAGAGCCAGGGATTTAATAAAGCCAGCCACTTCCAGTCCCTCAGCATTATTTTCAATTGTGAGACACCTGGACCGAAAATAGTGCACATGTTTGGCCCACATTAGATAATTCTCCAAGAATGCCTGGGATTTAACAGGCAAATGAAGACTGACCAATATTCTTTTGTAATTATTTTTTTTTTTTAACTGTACTCTGTGCTTTTAAAATGATTAAAATACGTCGAAATCGACAAATCTTTGAACAAGTAGAATATACAAAACTGGCGTCCATTGATTCATTACCTACTATGATGAAAATCTAGGGAAAGGGTGGTTGCCACCTTTCTTGTGCTAGGGCCAAACTAATCGAGGTTTGAGCAGCAAGTTAAAAAGCGTAGCCAACACAGTAATGTGGCGACACCCATCACTATTCCAGGGTTCGAAATTCAGGGGAGCTTGGAGCTCCTGCTTGTAGCCTAGAAGAGCATGGTTAGCTTTAAACTAATAGCTACCAGGAGCTGCTTTTGGCAACCCAGACCTGTTGATGCCGAACTAACACGCCCATGTGTTCTTAACTCTATGCATTTGGGACTAACCGTCCATAAACATTAAGACATATTTACACAACATTTAAAGCATAAGGGATCATAAATAATGGACAAAATGATATGTTTGCAACTCGTGTGATAGTTCGATATGCGGAACACTATGTACTAGCTCCTGGTTCCACAGTGGTAGCTCTTGTTCACTGGTTAATGGTACATATTCCGGAGGTTCTTTTTGCTCCTGCTTATCCAATCACAATTTCGACCCTTCAGAAGCTCACCTAACAAGGTGCGATAAAGATCTGCACGTTATTTGCCCATATCGAACACCATAGCAGTATTTTCTTTTTTATGATTTAGTTCTTTATTTATTTACAATGCACCAAAGCCTGCAGGGATCAGGGTGCACAGTTACACAAGGATACAACATCAGGAGACAGGACATGAGAGATACCAACTGCTTAATCTAATTGAATAAACTGGTTTTCAGCAGTTTCCTGAAGGAGAGCGTATTTCCTTCCAGACGCAGCTCAATTGGAAGGTTATTCCATGGAGATGCAGCTTGGCCTGGGAAGGAACAACCATTCCCCCTTACTCGTTTAGTTCTCGGACACACCAGGCGGTTGTTACTGCAGGAACGAAGTGTTCTTCTTGGTTCATACTGCTTCAAGCCAGTATGGAGGGGCTGCACCATAAAGGCCTTTCTCTGTTAAGGTGTTTATTTTGAACTGTATTCTGGGAGCCACCAGCAGCCAGTGCAGATCTTTCCTATCGGTGGAGACATGTTTTCCCCTAGGAATGTTCTTAACAATCCTAACAGCCTCATTGTGTACCACCTGCAGCCTTTGAATACTGCGTTTACTGGCTCCACTCAAAAGAGCAGTAAAGATTTTAAATGAATGCAACCAGATACATATAGAACACATATTTCACAGTGAAGAGCACACGTAGGAGAAATGAATACCAAAAATCTTCTCAAAGGGGATTTTCAAGTTATGATCATTACCATAGCCACAAACACCCACCCTGTATGCTGCCAGCTCCACTGGCATTGCACAGTAAGCTGTTGGCATGGCGGTGACCGTGTGACTACCTGTCGATTGTGCAAACAGGAAAATGAACACATTGCTTTCAATTGTTTGGCAGTCACTTGCATCACCTTGGGCTTGCCAATATTGAATGTCCGGCTGCTCTTGTCAATGAGCTCGGTGTACTTACAAATTAGGGTCTGCATTGTTTTACTAGTACCGGAAAAGAGCCTTGAATCAATTCTGTGACAGAGAAGTGCGAGTTGGTGTCCAGCAAGATCGGGCACATCACCTACATGGCCCAGACCAGCTTCAAGACCATTCAGATACAGATTATTCAATAGGGGTGTGATATGCAAGAATACCCTTCAGGCCCAAACCTAATGAACACTTGAGGTCAGTGTTTGAATGGATTTCTAAACTTTGCCCTGTTGAACAGAAGTTTAGGGGCCACCCTTGTTAGTGAAACAGGGAAGACATTTGGGAAGATAACCAGACCAACTCACAGTAGCTTGGAGAGCAGTCAAGGCTAAGTCACATGAGGAGTGGGGGTGATCTGAGGTCTCTGATGAGCACACACAGTAAAACATCAACAATTACCCTTAGACCGGTAAGTGGTTTCAGTACTCACTGCCCTTAGCTTGGTTTGTGTCCAAACTTGGCAGGTCTGGAGGGGGTCGCCAGAGGTACGGTTTCCTGCCCTTGATTCGGCTTCCAAGTGCACTGGCGTTGTGGGTGCAGATGCGGGACCGATTTACACCAGGAGGTGTATCTCTCGTCTCGTTGAAGAACAAAGAAAAAACTGAGCTGAACTCAGGGCACATGAAGGAATGCAGGAAAACTGCCTTCAGCAACCGTTACTGCCGCACAGTGATTCAGTGGCACCCAACTCTCGCGATCTGATGCACGCTTCTCTCTCGCGGCCCAAAGCAGCTGGGATGATGAAATTCAGTGAAAATGTGCTTTGCAGCGCAAACTAGGATTTCTCAAAGTCTTGAGGCAAAACTTGATGCAACGACACTCCTGCACCGGTGCCAAGGATCGAACTGGACCGTCCACTGGCGGTCCCAGGAACACTTCCGAACAAGCTCCTTTGCAGGGCAACCAGGAGGCATCGACAATAATTGGTCCCACCACTCCAAAGGTTTGAAGCACCTTCACAGGCCTTCAGAGATCGAGCATAAAGCAGGGCTCTACCGGGACAACAGCCACCTTGTTTCCCCCCACTCTCTGGACTGACTCCCTGGGTCCACTCCCCTCACCCACATGTGAGGCAAAACACCTTAGGATAATCTTTGACTCCTCTCACTCTCCTCGGCTTGCTCCTCCCTCTGGAACGGCCTCCTTCCTCGCCTCAGACTTGAGCCAGATCTTCGTAAATTCCGGAAACTGCTCAAGACTTTCCTTTTCTCCTCTTCTTTTCCTCTACCCCTCCCGTGCTAAATCTCCCTCTGCGACTGAGGCCTGGCCCCTTCAGAGTCATACAGGGGCCAAACCACTCCCTACCTGTCCCCCCAGCATCCCTTGCCAGCCCTCGGGCACCTTTTCCAGGACAAGCACAACCTGGTCCTCCCTGTCCACCACACGCATTCCTCCCTCCCTCTCTTCCCCAGGACACTTGCCGCCTTGACCTGTTAGGGAGAATTCTCATTTTATGGCTAATTTCCCTCACCTAGTGAGTCCCCCAGCAGCTTTGCTGGATTTCTGGAGTTATTTTTTCACTTGGTAAGAGTGTGCCTCTTTTTCCCACTCTTACCTGTGTTTTTGCCATGTGTATTTCATCTGCTTTTGTGATTGTGGACTCTGGAGTACACCACTTCAGTAGCCCCCGTCTTTTGTGTGTTACACAGCACCTTCAGTGCAGTGACACAGGGTTGTCTTTTAGACTTCCCACCGACTCCATTTCTGAGGCTGATTACTGTCCCCCTAGAAAAGGGTAAAGTTGCCATTAACTTTACTTAGTCATTTAACCACAGATCCAGTACACCCCATCTTACATAGAGTACTGGAAAGGGTTAATCCTTAGCCCTTTTTATCTGTACCTCCTAGAGCATTGTTTCGCTCTTTTAACATTTAGACTTGGCTGGGGGCAGTGGTATCTACTCTAACTTTTCTACTGTGATTATACTATATAAACGTGGTATTGTTTTAGGCTATTATATTAGCCTCGAACTTAAACCCGCTTGACCAAATACTTTTTCTCTGCCAAGAAGCCCTCCTCCAGGCACCTGGGTGTCTAGGTGGGCTGAATGTGAGGGAGGGGTGTAGTCACTCCCTGCACAGGGTATCCTTGGAAACCCAAGTTGCACTTTGCCATGATTGGCTGAGGTGGTTGTCCGGGCTGGACAACCCCCCTGCTGCGTGATTGACAGCCAGGCTGTGTGAATGGGAGATTTTCGCATAAAAGGCAGGTCTCTTGGGCTAGAAGTCAAAGACGCCACTGAAACTACAAGGAACCGAAGAGAAGCGGAGAAGAAGACGGTTGCTGCATCTACCCCGTCCCGGTGAAGCCCTGCTGCAGTCCTGAGCTATCTACCCTTCGACGACCAGAGAAGATCCAGTCCGGAGTCTTCTTCCCTTGAGCCTGGTGGGGATAACCAGCTCATCTTCCACAGCCAGGGGATCCTCTTCTTGGTCCAAATCGCTGCACACAGCTGTAGTAGTCCGGATAGCCATCTGAAGAGCCTCTCCTGTTTTTAAGGAGTGCACCTTTTATTCACTGTCACTGCTGCCGGCCTCATCCCTGTGTGGTGCAGACCACTCCAGACGTCCTCCTTCGCACCGAAGCTCCAGGAACCATGGGTCTGCAGGAAACTACCAGGAACAACTGCCGTGGCACCAGCTTCTTCATTGAATAAGGTACTGTGTTCTGCTTGAAGAATTAGGGTGAACCCCTTTTCTTCGCCTCCAAGACTTGCCCTTGTTTTCCCTCCTTCTTATAACATTTGCTTCCTCTGTTGACAATATCTAAGTACTCCTGGCCACGTTGAATCTTGAACTGACCGACTGTGTGATCCTCGACAACAGGAACCCGGTTCCACTTGACACTGGCTCCGGCCTATTGACTCTTGAATTTCTGTCAACTAGTGTTCTCTGATTCTGTCTGCCTTGACAAAGGTATTGCCTATGATTTTTGCCCCCAACTCTCTCTGGTTAACTCAGGTGCTAAGTGTGTGTATACCCCGGTAACATTTTTTGCCGCGGATATGCGTTCCTTTAGTAAGACCGAACTGTCATTACTGTCAAAAAGTGATCGCAAGTCTATTCCCGGTAACGTCTTTTGTTTCACAACACCGGTCCGTTAAAACATAGGGTACTTACCTTGAGTTAGAGAGTACCAAAGTGAATTGGCTGGTTGTAGTGTTTTTTACGTGTGATTTTGAATTAATAGAAGTGTTGTGTTTATAACAAATGGTTTAAAAATAAATGTACTTATATTTTTTACCGGAAAACTTGAGTCAGTGTTTGCTTGAGTCACAGTAAAGGGGTCCCTTTGTGTAATCTCTGCTACTGCTCATATACTCTTGAGATAAGCCTGGCTGCTCTGCTACTACTACCACTTTAACATAGTAGTACAGGCTTGTACCAAAGGTAAAACTTGTATTGCCACCTGTAGTCTTAATTGTGTGTAGTGGTCCCTAAGGGCACTGCATAGGATTCTGCCTAACACTGGTGTACAGCGGTGAGGATTTGGAAGTAGAGTGATTGCACTTAGAGTGCTGCTGTTGCTTGGGTTCAACTAACCACAAGGCTAACACCACCAATTCTATTTAACTGAGAAATCATGTCAAATATGGAAAGCTATACTGAAGAGGGTCTCTAAAACTACAATGCTGAGGTTTTGAGAACCATGTGTAGGGAGAGGAGTCTCTCTGGTAAAGGAAAGAAATCCGAATTGGTTGCAAAGTTAATAGGAAAACAAAGTCTGGAGAGTGGGTCAGAAGGGCCTATCCCTCCAGCAAATGTGGATACCGATGTTTCTGATTCCGAGAGTGTTACTGTAGAAGAAGTAGATGAGTCCTTGTTAGGAAACCCTACAACTCCTTTGCCTGCTCAGAAAGCACAACCTCTGTCCACAGGGACCCCCACAGGTCCTGCACTTACTCCTGAGTTTATTGCACTTGAGAAAATGAGACTTGAATTGGAAGTGAAAGTATTGATGCACCAACTGCCATGAAACATCAAGAGTTGAGGCTCAGAGAAATGGAGCTGAATCATGAACTAGAGATGAAGAAATTGTCTGTAGAAAATGCTTCTCTCCCAGAGTCTTCTAGGTCTGCCAGCCCTAAGAGACCCCGTATGCCAAAGGAAAAGATTGGTATGTATGAGACTAAACTTGATGTTTTGGATTGGTTAGCAATGTTTGAGTACAATCATGGGATTCAAGGTATCTCAGGGAATCAGCTGATTCCCTGGCTTTTCTCTAGGCTTCCCCCGTTGCAAGTGATGCTGTAATGGAGTTGGGGGGGGATAAACAGGATTATGAGTGTGTGAAACTAGCTTTAATATAGTAGTAGAGGCTTGTACCAAAGGTAAAACTTGTATTGCCACCTGTAGCTCAGTTTGGGTCCAAAATTGGCAGGTCTGGAGGGGGGTCACCAGAGGTACGGTTTCCCGCCCTTGATTTGGCTTCCAAGTACACTGGCGTTGTGGGTGCAGATGCGGGACCGATTTACAACAGGAGGTGTATCTCTCGTCTCGTTGAAGAACAAAGAAAACACTGACGCAGCTGATCTCAGGGCACATGAAGGAATGCAGGAAAACTGCCTTTAGCAACCATTACTGTCGCACAGTGATTCAGTGGCACCCAACTCTCGCGATCTGATGCACGCTTCTCTCTTGCGCCCCAAAGCAGCTGGGATGATGAAATTCAGTGAAAATGTGCTTTGCAGTGCAAACTAGGATTTCTCAAAGTCTTGAGGCAAAACTTGATGCAGCGACGCTCCTGCACTGGTGCCAAGGATCGAACTGGACAGTCCACTGGAGGTCCCAGGAACACTTCCGAACAAGCTCCTTTGCAGGGCAATCAGGAGGCATAGACAATAATTGTTCCCACCACTCTAAAGGTTTGAAGCACCTTCACAGGTCTTCATAGATCGAGAGTAAAGCAGGGCTCTACCGGGACAACAGCCATCTTGTTTCCCCCCACTCTCCTGACTGACTCCCTGGGTCCACTCCCCTCACCCACATGTGAGGCAAAACACCTTGGGATAATCTTTGACTCCTCTCTCTCCTTCTCTCCACACATCACAGACCTTGCCAAGAAGTCCAACTTTCAGCTGCACCACCTCAGGGGCATTCTAACTTTCCTCACCTTGCCCCAGAAGCTCAACATCTCCAGAGCCCTGGTTCTCTCGAGGCTGGACTAATGCAACAGCCTCTTCCTCAATCTGCCTCTTTCCTCCCTTCATCCCCTTCAACCAATCCAGAATAGGACTGCAAGACTTATCCTCATGTCCTAAAATCTCTCCACTCAGTCCTGGAGTCTGGAAGGATCAAATTCAAGACCCTTTGCATCATCCACAAGGCTGTCTGGGGCCTGGGACCTCTCTACCTCCAGCTTTCCCTCCCTAAATACCTCACGGCCAAAGTCCTTCGGTCTTCTGGCTCCAATTCTCTGCATGTCAAACATTTCTCCAAGCAGAGAGTGTGAGGTAGATCCCTCTCCTCGGCTTGCTCCTCCCTTTGGAACGGCCTCCTTCCTCACCTCAGACTTGAGCCAGATCTTCGTAAATTCCGAAAAAACTGCTCAAGGCTTTCCTTTTCTCCTCTTCTTTTCCTCTCCCCCTCCCGTGCTAACTCTCCCTCTGCGACTGAGGCCAGGCCCCTTCAGAGTCATACAGGGGCCAGACCACCCCCTGATTGGGACCAGACTGTCCCAGCCCACTTTCTCGGAACCCACACACGTGACCTGTACTAGCCCGCGAAAGATGCAGCTTTCGTGGTCAATTGCATGCCTGAATAAGCAATTCCTGTGTCACAAAGACTGTCTCCCCAGCATCCCTTGCCAGTCCTTGGGCACCTTTTCCAGGACTAGCCCAACCTGGTCCTCCCTGTCCACCGCACGCATTCCTCCCTCCCTCTCTTCCTCCGGGCACTTGCCGCCTTGGCCTGCCTAGCGATTACACGCCCCCACCTTTGGGGGCACCCCACTCCTGCACTTGTCTCTCCACCCTCTCACCCTGCACTTGCCTCCTTGTCCATGCACTTGCACGGCAGGATTGTCACAAAGCCAATATAACTGTATTTTGTGCTCTACTTTGTTATTCCCATGCCCCCCATCTTGTTTTATGGTGCTTGGAAACACTTGTGTATAGGCGACATACAAATGTCCAATAAATAAAAAAATAAAAAGGGTGCCAACCATCTTCTGCGTGGTTCCGGATAGTCCTTGGGTCTGCTCAGTTCTTCTGGATATTTGGCTCCATCTACAGGTCGATTTGGACTTGTTGCTGATATGCCGGTCTGCATTCAAGACTTCTCTTCATATTCACAAGTCCGGTAAGTGCTCGTACCCAGCTGGCCAATGAGGAGATCTGCCACACTCATGCACACCAGCAGTGGTCCAGTGAGGGACCACTGTGACTCTCATACCCTTGTGCGCACCAGATATCCTGGTTGCAGTACTGTGGATTGGGACCAGACTGTCCCAGAACACTTTCTGGGAACCCACACACGTGACCTGCAGTAGCCCGCGAAAGATGCAGCTTTTGTGGTCAACTGCATGCCTGAATAAGCAATTCCTGTGTCACAAAGACTAGGGGGAAGGCCAACGGACAAAATGGCCAAAGCAGTAGACAAAAGACCTTGTGGCACGATCATGACGGACACTAGCCACAGTCATGAGCCAAATGCAGTAAGCGCAACATGGCTCAGTAAAAAGTTATAAAATTACACGAAAAAGCTTCTGCTGCCACCAGTCCACTCTTATGCACATTGTCCAGTAACCAAAACATCCTTAGTGGATGACTAGGGCCAGAAAACACAAGGATCTCATTGTGCTGTACAGTAATGTACTTTGCACAATGATAAAATGTTACCAAAACTGGCAACAAAGTTTTCTCAGTACTGACAGCCTGAAGGACGTGTCAGTTTCCCCATAGCGATGAGCGAAAGCCCAGTGGAGTGCATCTTAAGGCGGGGCTCCAATGGCAAAGGTCAGGATGTTGAAACTAAACCACAATGTTTGGGGGCTCCACAAATATAGAGGTAAATTAGTCGTGAGAGAAATTTTCCCTAACAGTCAGTATGGATTTCCTATGGGATGTTAAGGCCTGATTCAGAGGTCTGTGTAAAAATAGATATGTGTTGTTCCAACCAGGAATAACACATTTCTTAAATGCACCATATTCTAAACAAGAAAGAATGTGGTACATCGACATGCAAGCCTCCTCTTTTGCATGTTCCTGATTTACGGCCTGACAACAGCCCTGGTAACCATCAGGAATGCAGGGGAGGTGCTGCAAGGGTATTCTCCTTCTAGAACACTGCTTAATCAGTTCATAAAATCTTTAACATACATTGCACACATGTTCCATTAATAAGAAAGGAACTTACCAGGTGCCAGCACCACTTTTCAGAATCTCAAGGAGGTTTTCTTGAATTAGAAAAGTGGCAGACTTTTCAGAAATCCTCGCAGTTACACTGGTGTACACAAGTTGCTCCTACAACAAAAGATGGTATGAGCTTTTGCATGACATCTCCCATCCAATCCTTCCAAACACCCTTTCCGTACTACTTTTTTCACAACATCAGAATCAGGCACAGAACGCCTGATTCAGAGGAAGTGATCAAAGTGATATGATATGATGTGACGTGGAATTGTGACATTGTCCACACCAAAAATTGCCTCCCGCATTCTAACGTGGGTGCAACAATTGGCGTGGAGCAGTCGTGAAGCCCACGTCACCACCATGCAGAAAAATAGGTGCTGAAGCGTCTGCGGGCGTCCCCTGCTACAGCGACGGCTTCTAGCAGAACGCACCACTTTAAAAGGGAATGAAACAACCAGGGGTCAAGTTCTAAATATTAAAGTGGGGGGACTCATGAACAAAGGCAATGGGGTGTGACGTTGCCAGAAATGATCATATCAAGGTGAAATATGCACATTTCATTAAATTGGCTTTGCATAACCACTAAAATTAAATAGGACGGTTGGCATTTCCCTTTCATGAAATCAACACACACACACAAAAACAAGACAGGATATATTTTTCTAATAGTGTTTTTGAAAACGTTAAAAGATGTGCGTGTTTGCAGGACCGAAATGGGACATTTCTTCTTTAGTTGTTTGTTATTTTTCATCAGGTTATATAGTGCACTGTTGAATTGTCCGGTCTGCAAACCTGACGACTGCAGATAGAGGTTGGCTTCAATTCATAAATTAAAAGAGGACATCCAAAGGTTCTCTTTTAGCTGGGGGGACTGAGTCCACCCTCTGAATTAAGTGGGTGGACTCCCCCTCGCCCCCTCTCCCCATGTACCCTGGACTTCAGCCCTGGAAACAACTGATGTCCCACGACACATCCATACCCTTTAAAAGTGGTGCAGCAGACACAATTTCCGCCTCAAACCTCTCAAACTCCAAACCAAACACAACCAAAACCTACAGCACAACAAACCGCACAAACCTCACTACATTGCAACAACAAAACAAAAACACACATAGCCTTGCACAACAGTACACAACGACTACCGGCCGCAAACACCCCAGGCCCAGCCAACGGACCCACTGGGCTGAGGCCGCCAACAGCACATCACTGCTCTCTTGCACTTTTCCTGCTTCCTCCCACTAACTCAACCTCCCCTCCTCTTTCAGAGCCGCCAGAGCGCCAGGGGACCACTCCGGTGGTGATAGTGTGCGGTACAAATGTCCATTAACATTAACCTACAAAAACAAATACAAGGCACCATTAGCTCCCCCCCTCCCCCGCCCCCAAACGCCATCTGGGGGAGTCTTTCAACGTCTCAACTGAGCTGGCATTGTCGGAGACAGCGGCAGGCGCCCTATTGAAATTAAATGCATCCCGCTCTCTAGAGTGGAGCGCATTTAATAACAATAGTGCACTGATGCTTTTGCATCAGTGCCTATTGAAAAATTACCAGGGCTCCATGGGGGGAGTGAGGAGGTGCCAACTTTCTTTTGCCACTGCTAAGGCTGGCTCTGCAACGACCGCAATGCGGGGGGAAAAGAAAAGCAGGTTTGTGAAAACTCGTAAGCCTTCACACCGCTTCATCTGCCTCGCCACCCTCCCCCATCACACCCCCATGTTCGCAGGCTACACCGAGCATGAGTGCTCCGTTGCCTGGCTGTTCATGCCGTCCCAACAAAGACCCATGAGTCCCCTGTCCTCCGAAGCCCTGTGCTCAGCCGACTGTGCATGAAAAGTATCCCAGATGCAGCCCAATATCTGGCAGAGCAATGCCAATGTTGCGAGTGCATGAGATAAATAACACAGATTCTTCCCCGTGTCTGGGTTTCACTTTTATATTTTAAATACTCAATATGGCAGTGTGTAGGCTCATGAGGATTTGCATTGTGGGGCGTGTAGTTTTCCATGAAGATGTGGCAAGAGAAGCTGAAATAATATGTTCCATTAGGAGTCTGTAAAGTCTGATTGCAGTCATAAAATGGTGTGCACTTGTCACAGCATATCTCCAAAAAATATAATAGAAAGCCAAACATGAACTTAGACAACAGCATATGAGAAGGCATGTACACAAGAGCATTGCAGACCGATCTGTAATCCTGACTTCATCACCCACAATGAGAGATCCTGGTCAAACATCCAATAAAGTGTCTAGTGTTTGATCCTCAGTCAATATAATAGTACATTCTAAAGCTGCACTGGCAAAACTAATGTGGGTCATTTCTTAACAATCTAAAGGAAATGAAAAACATCTTGATTCATAGTTCATATAATCACCCGTGCAATAACTGGTAGCCCAAAATAGGCCACTACCGTACACCTTTGATGTAAACAGTATTGATTTAATTACTTAATGCAACATTTGACCTCTAGCTGCAGGGATTACAAAATGTTGATTTAGGCCTCATTCCAAGTGTGGTGGTCCGGAAACAAGAGTGCCGCTAAGCTTCCTGGCCCCCTTGTTTCCGGACCGCCACACCACGAGTCTGCCTGCAAAGTCAGGCAGCGGATTTGGTGTTTCGAGGTCAGTGGCAACCCGCTGGTAGCACCGTAATGAGGCTAAGGTGGCAATGTGACATCCATATGACCCCGTACAAGTACAAGCCACTGAAAGGCACAGGAGAACCCCACACACATTCATGTGTCTTGGTCAATTGTAGCACCTGAATTGATAGCTCTTTAGCTAATGGGCATTACGCATGTCTTTTCAGATATAGAATTCCCTTGTATTGATTTCGAGTGATACCTATGGGTTTTGTTATCGAGAGCATACGCCCCTGGGAGTCAGGTTAGTGTGGCTTCACTGGTTTTTGTGTTTTGCTTTCAACCACGGTGTTGGTTCAGCTCCACTCGAGACACAGGGTTACTCTTGGTTTTAGGGCTTCACAAACCCTTTGTGATACTCTGGAACAGTAGAGACACCTTGGGATTCACCCCCACGTGGTGCCTCTAATCTAATTCAATTTTTAACTTTTGGGT